>NC_080067.1:104652921-105387208 GCF_949987535.1 Balaenoptera acutorostrata | reverse complement strand
TTTTATAGATTATACTCCTTTTAAAGTTAGTATAAAATATTGGCTATATTCCCTGTGTTGTACAACAAATCATTGTAGCTTTTTTATTTTATACATAGTACTTTGTACCTCTCAATCCTCTAACCCTATCTTAAGCATGCCCATTTCCTCTCCCACTGTTAACTAACTGCTAGTTTGTTCTCTGTATCAGTGGGTCTGTTTCTGTTTGTTATATTCATTCATTTGTTTTATTATTTAGATTCCATGTGTAATATGCTTTAACCTCACTGTCTCACAGGGCATCTTTATATGTGTTGACTATGAATCTCCCTACAGTAGTGCAATGATGCAGGGAAATCCCTCAGGATTTGATAGAGAATTTTAAAGTAGCATTGTAAGGAACATAATTATTGGCTCTAACCTATTTGTAGTCACCCGTATTTTCATTCTTTTAATCCCAAATGTTTTATAGACCAAGGTTTATATTCTGAAATTCTATGAGATCTAACACCATAAACCAAACAAGGCTTGTTTCAGTAAAATCTAGGTGAGGGATGTATTCTAATTTATTTTTAATTTTAGTATTAGTATCCATTAATATTTATTTATCTGAGGTATTAAGCATTTTTGTTGTTGTTGTTAGATTTCAACGACTCAGTTATCTTCCCAGCTCTTCTCAAAACTGAAGGGTATGGAAAAGCTAGGATGAAATTGACACTGCAATTCACTCTGACTTTTCTGATTAAGGTAGAACCTCAAAATATACAATAAGGAAACAAAATAACTCTGTTCAACAATTCAGGCACTTATGTGGAATGTTATTTTTTAGCTAGGATGAATAATTAAGTAGCTTATATTTAATATTTTAAAACAAATAAATAAAATGTTCAGCTAAAGCCTTTATTTTGATGTTTTGACTAAGGAAAAATACACCCATTTTGATCACAGAATTAATATTAGACACATCAGTCAATATTTCTAATGGATCACTAAATATTGCTAGAAGATAGCCATTTAAAGGAAAACAAAATGTGTTCCCAAAAATTGTATTACAATTTAAAGGGTTTTCTCTTTTTCTAATTGTTAGAAAACTAAAGTATAAAGTCAAGATTACTTTTATTTATTAGCTTTGAATCTACTGTAATATACTTCAGAAAGTCTTATATAATTTTCTTAGAAACAGAAAAATAATAGATGAGTCAACTCAGATAAAAGAAAGATATCTAAATTTTTGTTAAAAATATAGATCTTTATTAAACTATATTTGACATATAATGTGTAAGTTTAAGGTATAACACCCGTTGACTTGATACAATGGTAAATAGTAATACAAATGCCATTGTAACATGAGTTAGCACTCTTATCACATCATATAATTATCATTTCTTTTTTGTGGTGGGAATAAAGATCTGGTCTCTTAGCAATTTTAATGATTATAATAAAATATTGTTGTCTATATCCAGTATAGTGTGCATTAGATCTACAGAATTATTTATTAGTTTCAAGTTTACACACAAACATCGCTCCAATTCTCCCACCCCCCCTGCCCCTAGTAACCACCATTTTACCCTATTTTTATGAGTTTGGCTTTTTTAGATGCACATGTAAGTTATATCTTACAGTATTTGTCTTTCTCTGACTTTGCACACTTAGCATAATGTCCTCAAGTTCTATCCATGTTGTCACAAATGGAAGCATATCCTTCTTTCTCATGGCTGAATATATCACACTTTTATCCTTTTATCCTCTGATGATCACTTAGGTGTTTATGTATCTTGGCTATTGCGAATAATGCTCCAATAAACACAGGAGTGCAAATATCCTTTTGATAATCTGTTTTCATTTCCTTTTAGTATTTACCCAGAAGCGGAATTGTGAGATCATATGGTAGTTCTATTTTTAATTATTTAAGGAACCTCCATATTGTTATCCTTACTGGCTGAACCAACTTCCATTCCCACCAACAGAGTTTTCTCCACATTCTCAGCAACATGTGTAATATCTTGTCTTCTTAATGACAGGCATTCTGACAGGTGTGAGGTGATATCTCCTGGTTTTAATTTGCATTTCCCTAATTATTACTAATGTGAATATCTTTTCATCTGTCTCTTGGCCATTTGGATGTTTTTTGGTCTTTTTAGTTCCTCAGCCCATTTTGTGATCATATTGTTTGTACATTTACTATTGCATTGTATGAGTTCCTTATATATTTTGGATATTAACACTTAATTTTTAGAAATGATATATTATGAATAATTTTCTTTGTAGACTCTTATTCAAAGTTAACAGACTCAATTTTCAGAAGAGGTCATTAAGGGTCACTGTTAGGACAATCAAACAAGTCACTAATGATCATTGGTAGGATACTGAAAACAAGTTCATATGTCACAAGTCACTGTGGTGAAGGTAGGACTGGAATCAATACTGCTTTTTCCCCATAGCTGTTGTAAGAAATATGTCACATTAAACCTCAAAATGCCTATAGTATAATAAAGAAATCGTGTGTGTACATATAAAAAAAAAGCGCGGTAGACTTCACAAGAGCCATTGTAAACTGCAGTGGGTATATAAGACATGGTTGGGAGTATAGATATAGGAAGTCAGAAGGGTCTAGGTCATTTAGTTAATGCTTTATTAAGTAAACTAAACTTTACATATAGGAAGAAAGGGTTTATACATAAGGGCAAATATCAACAGGAATAATGGCATGGACAGAGTCAGTGTTTATAGAAATGGGTATGACACTTGGAAAAGGGATGAAAGATGTGATAATACATATTTTATTCCTTAGCTATTTGAATTTACTTTCTTTAAAACTGAATAGTTCTCTCATTAATCCTTAGTGACCTTCACGTAATTCTAAGGTGTAAATTTAGCATATCTGATGTATGCTATTTTCAAACATTCACAACACTTGGAGAGTATATAAAAACTTTTTGATCAATGAAAAATATATACATATACAGGAAAATTGATTTTAAATTCATTTGAAGGATCTTTAATGTAAAAACTAACACTGACCTTATTTGGGAACACTAGAACAAATATGAGTACCCTAGATTTATACACTATACTTTCATAAATTTTTAAAGACAAACCTCTTCCAATGAAAGCATCCTCCCTGTAATTATCAAAATAGTCTTATGAATTCTGAGTTACAGATTTGAGGTCATAGAATCTGACATGTTATGGGAACAAATGTCCCCTAGAGTTTGTGTGCTGGTATATCGCAGGAGAAAAGAGAAGACTAAAGAAGAAGTTCTTCTCCTTGTTATAAAAAGAAAAATTTAGGGGCTTCCCTGGTGGCGCTGTGGTTAAGAATCCGCCTACCAATGCAGGGGACAGGGGTTCGAGCCCTGGTCCAGGAAGATCCCACATGCCGTGGAGGAACTAAGCCCATGCGCCACAACTACTGAGCCTGTGCTCTAGAGCCCATGAGGCACAACTACTGAGCCCACGTGCCACAACTACTGAAGGAGGTATGCCTAGAGCCCGTGCTCTGCAGCAAGAGAAGCCATTGCAATCAGAAGCCCACGCACCGTAATGAAGAGTAGCCCCTGCTTGCCACAACTAGAGAAAGCCCGCATGCAGCAATGAAGACCCAACACAGTCAAAAATAAATAAATTTTTTAAAAAAGAAAAATTTTAAGGGAAAATTATACACATTTTAAATTAGATATTATATCTCCATAATTCCTATCTCAACAGACAACGTAGAGATGAATTAGAGAGGATAACTGAATTTATCCTCATAGGATTTACAGATCACCCAGAGCTGAAGACCCTTTTGTTTCTGGTGTTCCTTACCATCTACCTGACCACCATGGTTGGAAACCTTGGTGTGGTGGCATTGATATTTACAGAGCATCATCTTCACACACCAATGTACATCATTCTGGGTAACCTCGCTCTGACAGATTCCTGTTGTTCCTGAGCCATTACCCCTAAGATGCTGGAGAACTTCTTTTCTAAAGACAGAATGATTTCCCTCTACAAATGAATGACACAATTTTATTTTCTCTGTCTTGCTGACTGCAGATTGCTTTCTCCTGGCAGCAATGGCTTATGATCGCTGTGTGGCCATATGTAACCCACTGCAGTACCACAACAATGTAGGGGACACAGGTTCGAGCCCTGGTCCGGGAAGATCCCACATGCCACAGAGCAACTAAGCCTATGCGCCACAACTACTGAAGCCTGCATGCCTAGAGCCTGTGCTCCACAACAAAGACAAGCCACCGCAATGAGAAGTCCGTGCACCACAACGAAGAGTAGCCCCGGCTCGCTGCAAATAGAGAAAGCCTGTGCGCAGCAAAGAGGACCCAACGCAGCCAAAAATAAATTAATTAATTAATTTTAAAAAAATACACAATGGAGGGCATAGCTGTGTGAATCACAGAGAAACAAACCCAGAGAAATTAGAATAAACAATTCTCCTGGCTGTATAATCCAACAGATCTTCTTAACGTTTAAGCCTGTTTGGAAAAGATGCTTTATTTGTAAATGAATAGTAACTGAAATATTTATGTCTCTTCCTTTATCTCTCATTTTTATACTCTATTTTAAATTAATCCTCATTCTTTTGTTTATAAATAACTTTTCACCTTGTATCTATTCAAATATTCAGAACATTTATTTGGTTACACATTTACTACACTATTTTAATTTCATACAACTCCACTTAAAAAATTTATGAGGGGCAGAGATGTTCTATAATTTATCCACAGAAATACTAAAGTGGAGCTCAGGAATCAAATTTAGGTTATCAGGCTTCATAATGCATGTTTTTAACCACTAAATCACACTACACGTAACATAAATAAGTAAAAGTAGCATGAGAGGATAATTTTCAAGATTCTCTAACACCAAACACAAAAATAAATGCAAAATTTATTAAAGACCTAAATGTAAGACCAGATACTAAAAAACTCCTAGTGGAAAACATAGGCAGAACACTCTTTGACATAAATTGCAGCAATACTTTTTGGGTCAGTCTCCTAGAGTAACAGAAATAAAAACAAAAATAAACAAGTGGGACCTAATTAAAAGCTTTTGTACAGCAAAGGAAACTATGAACAAAACAGAAAGAAAACCTACAGAATGGGAGAAAATATTTGCAAATGATGTGACTGACAAGTGATTAATCTCCAAAATATACAAATGGCTCCTACAGCTCAAAAAAAAAAAAAAAAAACCAATCAAAAAATGGACAGAAGATCTATATAGACATTTCTCCAAAGAAGACATACAGATGGCCAAAAGGCACATGAAAAGATGCTCAACATCACTAATTATAAGAGAAATGCAAATCAAAATTACAATGAGGTATCACCTCACTCTGGTCATAATGGGCATCATCAAAAAGTCTACAAACAATAAATGTTGGAGAGGGTGTGGAGAAAAAGGAACCCTCTTGCACTATTGGTGGGAAGGTAAATTGGTACAGCCACTATGGAGAACAGTATGGCGGTTCCTTAAAAAACTAAAAGTAGGGGCTTCCCTGGTGGCGCAGTGGTTGAGAATCTGCCTGCCAATGCAGGGGACACGGGTTCGAGCCCTGGTCTGGGAAGATCCCACATGCCGCGGAGCAACTGGCCCCGTGAGCCACAACTACTGAGCCTGCGCGTCTGGAGCCTGTGCTCCGCAACAAGAGAGGCCGCGACAGTGAGAGGCCCGCGCACCGCGATGAAGAGTGGCCCCCGCTTGCCACAACTAGAGAAAGCCCTCGCACAGAAACGAAAACCCAACACAACCAAAAATAAATAAATAAATAAATAAATAATTAAAAAAAAAAAAAAAAAAAAAAAACTAAAAGTAGAACTACCATATGAACCTGCAATCCCACTCCTGGGTGTATATGCCGAGAAAATCATAATTCAAAAAGACACATGTACCCCAGTGTTCACCGTAGCACTATATACAATAGCCAAGACATGGAAGCAACCTAAATGTCAATCGACAGATGAATGGATAAAGAAGATATGGTATATTTATATAATGGAATATTAGTCAGCCATAAAAAGTAATTAAATAATGCCACCTGCAGCAACATGGATGGACCTAGAGATTATCATACTAAGTGAAGTAAACCAGAAGGACAAAGGCAAATATCATATGATATCTCTTATATGTGAAATCTAAAAAAATGGTATAAATGAACTTATATATAAAACAGAAATAGACCCACAGACACAGAAAACAAATTTATGGTTACCAAAGTGGAAAGGGGGGGAAGGGTAAATTAGGAGTTTGGGATTAACATATACACACTACTATATATAAAATAGATAACCAACGAGGACCTACTGTATAGCACAGGGAAGTATACTTAATATTTTGTAATAACCTATAAGGGAAAAGAATATGAAAAAAATAGATATATATGTATGCTTTGGGTTGGCCAAAAGTTCGTTCGGGTAACCCAGTATAACTGAATCACTTTGCCATATATCTGAAACTAGCACAACATTGTAAAGCAATTTAAAAAAAAGAAAGAAAGAAACTAATTCAAATATTATAAGAATTCAAGATCACATAATTTAGGTAAATCTAGCAAATCAGAGTAGTTTAGTATTCTTGATTTAATAAAAACAGCTATGCTTTTTCTGATTAAAAAAAGAAAGCTAAGATGTTAAGTGGGCAGAGAATAGAGCAGAGGTTCAAGAAAGATGTGGATCAAAGACATTTTCCTTCAAATTTATTTATTATTATTTTTGAATTTTATTTTACTTATTTTTTTATACAGCAGGTCCTTATTAGTCATCAATTTCATACACATCGGTGTATACATGTCAATACCAATCACCCAATTCATCACACCACCACCACCACCCCCCCCAACGCTTTCCCCTCTTGGTTTTCCTACGTTTGTTCTCTACATCTGTGTCTCAATTTCTGCCCTGCAAACCAGTTCATCTGTACCATTTTTCTATGTTCCACATATATGCACTAACATATCTGTCTTCCAGGTCACTTATCCATTCTTCTTCCTCAGTTATTCTGCTATTGATTATTGTATTGTTCATCTCTGTTTGTTTGTTCTTTAATTCTTTTAGGTCTTTGTTAAACATTTCTTGCATCTTCTCGATCTTTGCCTCCATTCTTTTTCCGAGGTCCTAGATCATCTTCACTATCATTATTATGAATTCTTTTTCTGGAAAGTTGCCTATCTCCACATCATTTAGTTGTTTTTCTTGGGTTTTATCTTGTTCCTTCATCTGGTACATAGCCCTCTGCCTTTTCATCTTGTCTATCTTTCTGTGAATGTCCAAATTTATTTTTAAAAATACTCAAACCTACAGAAATGTTGAGAGAATGTCCACAGATTTTTTAAAACTAAGATTAAACAACTGTTATACATTTAATACATTTAGTACATTTAATTCATATATGTGTGTGTGTATACGATGACATGACAGTTTACCCATAAATACTTCAACATACATCTCAAAAGCACAAAGACATTCCCAACATTATCATAATATCATTATCCCCAAGAAATTTAACATCATCTAATATAAAATTTATATTCCAATTTTTTTCTATTTTGCCAAAATTAGCCTCTATAGTGATTTAATTTTCCCATCAAGAATTCAATTTAAGGTCATTATTTATATTCAGTTATTATCATTCTTTAGTCTCCTTTAATCTAGAAGAATCTTCCTGCGTTTCCTTCCTTTCATGACATTTAAACTTTCAAATGTTCAGGTCAGATGTCATGAAAAATATCCCACAATCTGTTTTTATGACATTCCCTCATGGTTAGATTACAATTAAACGTTTCAACGATAATAGGTGTAATATGATTTCCTTCTTGCATCACAAGACCCATAACGTCATTTTGTCTTGTTACTGGTGATGCTGACTTTGGTAACTTGGTTAAGGCAGTGCCTATCAGATATTTACATGGTAAAGATAACTTGTTTCCTTGCTAATTAGAGAAAGAAGAACAAAAAAATACCCAAAGTTAGCAGAAGGAAAGAAATCATAAAGATCAGATCAGAAATAAATGAAATAGAAACAAAGAAAACAATAGCAAGGATCAATAAAACTAAAAGCTGGTTCTTTGAGAAGATAAACAAATTTCATAAACCATTAGCCAGACTCATCAAAAAAAAGAGGGAGAGGACTCAAATCAATAAAATTAGAAATGAAAAAGGAGAAGTTACAAGAGACACCGCAGAAATACAAAGCATCCTAAGAGACTCCTACAAGCAACTCTATGCCAGTAAAATGGACAACCTGGAAGAAATGGACAAATTCTTTGAAAGGTATAACCTTCCAAGACTGAATCAGGAAGAAATAGAAAATATGAACAGACCAATCACAAGTAATGAAATTGAAACTGTGATTTAAAATCTTCCAACAAACAAAAGTCCAGGACCAGATGGCTTCACAGGTGAATTCTATCAAAGATTTAGAGAAGAGCTAACACCCATCCTTCTCACACTCTTCCAAAAAATTGCAGAGGAAGGAACACTCCCAAACTCATTCTATGACACCACCAGCTCCCTGATACCAAAACCAGACAAAGATACTACAAAAAAAGAAAATTACAGACCAATATCACTGATGAATATAGATGCAAAAATCCTCAACAAAATACCAGCAAAAAGAAAGAATCCAACAACACATTAAAAGGATCATACACCATGATCAAGTGGGATTTATCCCAGGGATGCAAGGATTCTTCAATATACGCAAATCAATCAATGTGATACACCATATTAACAAACTGAAGAATAAAAACCATATGATCATCTCAATAGTTGCAGGAAAAGCTTTTGAAAAAATTCAACACCAATTTATGATAAAAACTCTCCAGAAAGTGGGCATAGAGGGAACCTACCTCAGCATAATAAAGGCTATACACGACAAACCCACAGCAAACATCATTCTCAATGGTGAAAAACTGAAAGCATTTCCTCTAAGATCAGGAACAAGACAAGGATGTCCACTCTCACCACGATTATTCAACATAGTTTTGGAAGTTCTAGCCATGGCAATCAGAGAAGAAAAAGAAATAAAAGGAATACAAATTGGAAAAGAAGAAGTAAAAGTGTCACTGTTTGCAGATGACAGGATACTATACATAGAGAATCCTAAAGATGCCACCAGAAAACTACTAGAGCTAATCAATGAATTTAGTAAAGTTGCAGGATACAAAATTAACGTCTTTTGCATTCCTATACACTAATGATGAAAAATCTGAAAGAGAAATTAAGGAAACACTCCCATTTATCATTGCAACAAAAAGACTAAAATACCTAGGAATAAACCGACCTATGGAGGTAAAAGACCTGTATGCAGAAAACTATAAGACACTGATGAAAGAAATTAAAGATGATACCAAAAGATGGAGAGATATACTATGTTACTGAATTGGAAGAATCAATATTGTCAAAATGACTATACTACCCAAAGCAATGTACAGATTCAATGCAATCCTATCAAATTACTGATGGCGTTTTTTACAGAATTAGAACAAAAAATTTTAAAATTTGTGTGGAAACACAAAAGATTCCGAATAACCAAAGCAGTCTTGAGGGAAAAAACGGAGCTGGAGGAATCAGACTCCCTGACTTCAGACTATACTACAAAGCTAGATTAAGCAAGACAATATGGTACTGGCACAAAAATAGAAATATATATCAATGGAACAGGATAGAAAGCCCAGAGATTAAACCCACGCACCTATGGTCAACTAATCTATGACAAGGGAGGCAAGGATATACAGTGGAGAAAAGACAGCCTCTTCAATACGTGGTGCTTGGAAAACTGGACAGCTACATGTTAAAGAATGAAATTAGAACACTCCCTAATACCATACACGAAAGTAAACTCAAAATGGATTAGAGACCTAAATGTAAGACTGGACACTATAAAACTCTTGAAGGAAAACATAGGAAGAACACTCTTTGACATAAATCACAGCAAGATCTTTTTTGATCCACCTCCTAGAGTAATGGAAATAAAAACAAAAATAAACAAATGGGACCTAATGAAACTTAAAAGCTTTTGCAAAGCCAAGGAAACTACAAACAAGACGAAAAGACAACTCTCAGAATGGGAGAAAATATTTGCAAACGAATCAACAGACAAAGGATTAACCTCCAAAATATATAAACAGCTCATACAGCTCAATATCAAAGAAACAACCCAATCCAAAAATGGGCAGAAGACCTAAATAGACATTTCTCCAAAGAAGACATACAAATGGCCAAGAAGCACATGAAAAGCTGCTCAACATCACTAATTATTAGAGAAATGCAAATCAAAACTACAATGAGGTATCACCTCGCACCAGCTAGAATGGGCATCATCAGAAAATCTACAAACAAATGCTGGAGAGGGTGTGGAGAAAAGGGAACCCTCTTGCACTGTTGGTGGGAATGTAAATTGATACAGCCACTATGGAGAACAATGTGGAGGTTCCTTAAAAAAATAAAAATAGAATTACCATATGACCTAGCAATCCCACTATTGGACATATACCCAGAAGAAACCATAATTCAGAAAGACACATGCACCCCAATGTTCATTGCAGCACTATTTACAATAGCCAGGTCATGGAAGCAACCTAAATGCCTATCGACAGACCAATGGATAAAGAAGTTGTGGTACATATATACAATGGAATATTACTCAGCCATAAAAAGGAACAAAACTGGGTCATTTGTAGAGACATGGATGGATCTAGAGACTGTCATTTAGAGTGAAGTAAGTCAGAAAGAGAAAAACAAATATTGTATATTAACACATATATTTGGAACCTATAAAAATTGTACAGATGAACCAGTTTGCAGGGCAGATATAGAGACACAGATGTAGAGAACAAATGTATGGATACCAAGGTGGGGAAATGGTGGGGGGTTGGGGGCTGGTGTGATGAATTGGGAGATTGGGATTGACATATATACACTAATATGTATAAAATAGATAATTAATAAGAACCTGCTGTATAAAAAAATAAATTAAATAAAATTTAAGTTAAAAAATGTACTCTTCAAAAATGTTAAGATCATAAAGGACAAGGAACAACTGAGGAATTGTTCCCAAATAAAGAAGAATTGAGACATGACAACTGAATGTAACTCATGGTCCTGGATTTTCTTAGCTTATAATGAATGTTATTAGTATAATTGTCAAAGTTAAGGCCATTTAGTATTGTATTGTATTGTTAAGGCCATTTAGTATTAATTTCCTGATTATGATACTTATATCATAGTTATAAAAGAGAATGTCCTTGTTTTTAGGAAATATACACTAAACTATTTAGGGATAGATAAATAGATAAAGCAAATGTGGCAATATATTAACATTTGAGGAGTCTGAAGAGAATAGAGGATTCTTTGTACTATTCTTGCAACTTTTATGTAAATCTGAAATTATTTCAAAATAAAAAGTTTAAAAAATATTCAATCATCTTTTATAAAACATATTAAAATCTCATAAACATGTTAATTCCTCCAGTAGGAGGTGAAACCAATCTGTCTCTTCTGCTCATTTTACATTTTACGCAAAGAATGAAAAGAATTGTAAAAATGAAGTCAGTTACCTAAGATCAGCAACATGATCTCAAATTACATTAGTGACTTTAATGAAGGTCTTTAACTTTTTCAGAGGTTATCTTTAATTAACATCAGGTAGTGTATGTCTTTGTGACCTAATCTCCCAATAGAAATACACTGAAGTCATTACAAGGAAATCCCTTTAGCATTTGATGGAAATTTTATATGTTCATTTTAAGGAAAATAATTATTGACACTGACCTATTAGTAGTCTCCCAGATATTTATTCTTTTAATCCCAACGTTTTAAAGACCAAGGTTTATATTCTGAAATTCTTTTAGACCTAATACCACAAAGCAAAAAACGAGGTGTTACAAAACACTTCTCAGTGTAATCTAGGTAAGAGGAATATTCTAAGAGGAATATTCTAGTTTACTTTTCCTTTTAATATTAACATCAATTAATTTTTATTTTTCTGAATTATTAAGCATTTTTTGTTGTTATTAGATTTCAACTATTTAGTTATCATTCTAGCTATTCTCAAAACTGAAGACTATGAGAAACTAGGATGCTGACCTAGTTTATGCTGACCTCTCTGATTATAAGGTAGAACTTCAAAATATACAGGTAAGGACAGAATGTAATTCTGTTATATAATTCAGGTATGCACATAGAAAGTTATTTGTATCAACTGAATAATAAAGTGGCATATGTTTAATATTTTAAAACAAAAAGTAAATAAAACTTTTAGCCAGTGCCGGTGTTTTGAAACTGAAATAAACCATTTTGACCAAAGAATTTATATGATTAGACACGCAGTCAATATGTCTTGTAGGTCACTAAATAATAGTAGAAAGTAGCCTTTTAAAGGAAAACAAAATTTCTTCTCACAAATCATATTAAGATTTAAAGAATTTTCTCTATTTCTAAGTGTTAGAAAACTAAAGTATAAAGGCATGGCTTACTTTTATTTATTAACTTTTAATGTACTGTGACATACTTCAGAAAATCTTACATAATTTTCTTAGGAAACAGAAAAATAGTAGATACATTAATTCAGGTAAAAGAAAGATACACAGATTTTTTTTGAAACAATGAATTTTGAATGATGTCTTTTGTAAACTGTTCTTCAAAATTAAATCTCAATTTGCAGATACAAAATAATTCACTAAGTATCACTGGTAGATACTGAAAACAGGTTCACCCATCCCAGGTCACTGAACTGGAGGTAGGACTGGAATCAATCATGTTTTTAATCCCATAGCACTGTACAGCTGTTATAAGAAGTATAGTCACAGAAAACCTCAAAATACCTACAGTATAAAAGGGAAATTGTGCATGCACATATGAAAAAAAAGCAATGTTAGATTATACACAAGCAATTCTAGATTGCATTGGGTATATAAGACGCTCTTGATGTTTCAAAAAATGGAGATTGGTGTAGTCTGGGGCACTGAGTAAACGATATTAGTATCATTATATAAAAACTATGCTTTACATAAAAGAGGAAAGGATTTAGATATCTGGCCGCATTCAGAGAATAATGGATTTAGCATGACACAGGGAAAATGGATGAAAGAGATGATAATCTATAGGTATTTATTTTCTTAGCTTTCTAAGGTAATTTTCTTTAAAGATGAACAGTCCCCTCCTTCATCCTTAGTGATTTTCATGCAATTCCTAAGATATAAATTTAACATATCTGTGTACACTATTCAAATATTCACTCTATGGAGAGAGTACATGAAAAATATTTGCTCAATTTAAAAATATATATATCTACATGAAAAGTGGCTTGATATATATTTTAAGGAACTCTGATATAAAAACTGACACACATTAGTTGGGAACACTGAATCAAATATGGATGGCCTAGATATGTAGAGTATTCTTCATAAATTCATAAAGACAAGGCTTTTCCACTATAAGCATCCTCCTTAGAATTACCAAAATGTTCTTGGGAATCCTGAGTTTCAGAGTCAAGATCTTAAAAGCTGGCATTACAGAGAAATGAATGTCCCCTACAGGTATGTGTTCCTATCCCAGAGGAAATAGGGGAAGCTTGAAGAAGAGCTCCACTCCTTGTAAAAAGAAAAATTTTAAAGGAAAATTATACACACTCTAATTTCAAATCTTATATCTCCACAATTTCTGTGTCAACAGAGAAGTTGGATATGATTGAGGATAACCACTCCTTGACAACTGAATTTATCCTCATAGGATTTACAGATCACCCAGAGCTGAAGACCTTTCTGTTTCTGATGTTCCTTGCCATCTATCTCATCACCATGGTGGGGAATCTTGGCCTGGTGGCACTGATAGTTTCAGAGCGTCGTCTTCACACACCAATGTACATCTTTCTGGGTAATCTCGCTCTGATGGATTCCTGTTGTTCCAGTGCCATTACCCCCAAGATGCTAGAGAACTTCTTTTCTAAAGATAGAATGATTTCCCTCTACGAATGCATGGCACAATCTTATTTTCTCTGCCTTGCTGAAACTGCAGATTGCTTTCTCCTAGGAGCAATGGCCTATGATCGCTATGTGGCCATCTGCAACCCACTGCAGTACCACACCATGATGTCAAAGAAACTCTGCATTCAGATGATCACAGGGGCCTACATAGCTGGAAACCTGCATGCCACGATTCAAATAGGGTTTCTGTTCAGATTAACTTTCTGTGGATCTCATCAAATCAAACACTTTTTTTGTGATGTCCTTCCATTATACAGGCTCTCCTGTGTGGATACTTATATCAATGAATTGTTGCTGTTTATCTTTGCAGGGTCAGTTTTAATCTTCACTATTACTATAGTAATAATCTCTTACCTTTTCATACTTTTCACAATTTTCAAGATGAAATCCAAAGAGGGAAAAGGCAAAGCCTTATCTACTTGTGCATCCCACTTTCTCTCTGTCTCATTATTCTATGGTTCTCTTCTTTTCATGTATGTTCTACCAAAGTCAGGTAATGAAGAAGATAAAGATATACCTGTTGCCATTTTTTATACTCTAGTGATTCCCTTATTAAACCCTTTTATTTATAGTCTAAGAAATAAGGAAGTAATAAATGTTGTGAAAAAAATTATGAAGAAGACTTCATAACATTATGAAACAAATTATCATCCCATATAGACAACTGATTTTAATGTCATTAAACCTTTTTCAAAATGAAGGAATACTGAGAAAATAGAAAATGGCCATATCATATATAACATTAAATTACTAAAACATGATGATATGTCAGTCAAATAAACAAGTTCAAAAGAAGAGAGTATGGTAAAATGCGTTCCAAAATCTAAGCTATTTGGTTCCATCAGGAATGAACTAAATAATTACCCTTGAGGTCACAATTATGTCAGGGTGTAATACACTAGTAACTATGTTTCAGACTATAATGTTACAATTTTCAACAAATTCAACAAATGCTAGGAATTGAAGTCAATACATATAAAGGTCTACTCCATTTAATATTTTTGGCAAATTTCTGGAATGCCAAGGCATAATCTTACAACTCCCCCATATCCCAAGTTCTCAAATATTAGTCTTCTCTTAAGCAACACCATGTGACAGTAGTAAACTATTTCATCGGATTCTCAATTTTGAGTTTGTTCAACAGATTATGTTTGAACATGAAATCACACAGAATATATATTCACTAATCAACATTTTCCTCTTTAGTATTAGTCAATTTTCTCTCAAGTTCTCTGAAATACAGTATCTGTACATTTGTGATTTATAAATATGTACTTGAAGGTGGTGCTATTTATATTGACATCACTATGGATTTGATATTTTCATATAGCTTGATTGGTTGGCCATCATATATGACAGTGCAATACCTGAATATATTCTTAAATAAAGGTTTTTCTCTCTGATATTACTACTTTTCTTGCTTGTTATCAGGAATACCACCAACTTGGACTATTTACAAGGTAAATTACTGATATATGCATAGCATTAACAAAAAGCTGCAGGTCCTGATGAAGCAAAAATGAGGCAAAAAATAGTAAAAATTTAAATATCTAAACAATAATATTTATGGATCCTTACATGTGCAAATATGGAAGGAAAAATAATTTACTAAGAACCTACTCTCTGTTTGGTGCTAAGTTAGACCTTTCATATATATTACCTACCAATTTATTAGATGTGATTTTTCAAGCTTTTCATCAGTGAAAATCTTATACTTTGAAATATTAAGGAGCTTGCCCAAGTTCATCCTGGTCATAGGATTCAGCTAGAATTTGAATCAGTACTACCTTTTCCCCACATGCTTGGGAGTTCAGAAAGTGGAGATCCTTGTAGCCTAGGGTATTTAGCTCTTAAGTTGCATCAGAAGTAAAATGTGCCTTAAAAATGGGGGGAAATGATATTTGGAGGAAAACAGGAATGGTTACAACCAGAGTCAATGTTTATGGAAAGGAGTGTGGCACTGGAAGTGGGGGATGCGGAAGCTGAACCATGGAACAGAGTCAGAAATTAGACAAAACTGTTGGGGAGAGCTGCTGGTGAATGTGGGGAAAAGAGGGGAAGTGGGTCAGGTTACTGTCTCTTAAATGCCACTCTAAGGAACCTGAATTTATCTTAGAGCCATTAGACACTGAAGCCTCCTTGGAGCAGAGTAATATGATTGTACATTTCAGAAACCTGATCTTGCAACTGATTGGAAAGAGCCCTAAAGCAAGAAGACTAACTTCAATAATACATATATTAGATGAGGAGAACGGAAACTGGAGAATACTCTAAAAGGAGAAGAGTGTACAGATAAGGGGAACATTAAAAAAAAAACAGTAAATTGTAACTGTTGGATAATAAAGTGAAGGCCTATCTTCTTCCTGTGATATCAAACATGATATAACTGATATCATATCACCAGTACTTAATAAGGTACCTAACACATTTGGCCATTCAATAAACATTTCCTTCAGTATGTTCTAATATAATTATGTAAATAAATATGTACTAGGCTTATTATTTTTATTTTTGAATGAATTAATAAATTGTAACTTCTTGGTTTAAATTTCTAATATTGTAAATATGGATAGGTATAATCCACATAAACAAAGCTCTTTATAGTCATAAGACACATTATAAGCAAAAAGGAATCTAGATACCAAAAATTTTGAGGAGCTCTGAATTGGAGGGATGCTCTACGTCCTATATTCACTATCTATTATAATAGAGCTTTTTACTTTTCAGACTTGCATGCCTTGACTTAGTTTCCCTTTTCTAAGGATACCATGATCTTTTTAAAATGTATTTCTGGACCACCCACCCCAACCCTTAGCAACACTGAATACCAGAGGTTTGTTACGGGAAGAACATGTGACTTATTTGGGGCCAATGAGACAAAACAATTGGTTTTCTAAAAGATTCTGGAAAATATGTATCATTTATTTGAAAAGACGTCCACAAAATAGGCAGTGTTTCTCCCCCTGAATGTCATGGTGTGTGGATATTGTATCTGGCACAGTCTACGTCCATTTTGCCATCAAGAGGGAAACCAGCCCAGAGATGAAGTCAATACACAATGGAGGGCATAGGTGAGGAAATCATGGAGAAACAGGCCCAGAGTCACTGGAATAAACTATTCATCTGGTTTTATAATCCAACAGATCTTCTTTCTTCTTTTTTCTTTTCTTATTTTTTGGCACTGCCGCATGGCATGCAGGACCTTAGTTCCCCAATCAGGGGTGGAACCCGCACCCCCTGCAGTGGAAGGGCGCAGTTTTAACCACTGGACCCCCAGGGAAGTCCCAGATCGTCTTACTTTTAACCTTGTTTGGTAGAGATGCATTATATGTAACTGAATAAATGTTAATTGGCACATTCATGTCTCTTGACTTACCTCTTACTATTATAGTCTATTTAAAAATAATCCTCAGATATTATTTAGCTTACAAATTACTTTTCATCAGTACCCAATCAGCTACTCATCACATCTATTGTCTTTTACCTTCATTACACCATTTTAATTTCATACTCCACATAAAAAATATTAAGGACAGAGATGTTCCATAATTTATCCACAGAAATACTAAGGTGGAGCTTAGGAATCAAACCCAGGCTATCTAGCTCCAGAATCCATGTTCTTAGCCACTAAGTCATATTATACATAGCATAAAGAAGTAAAAATAGCAGGAGAGGAAAACTTCAAAGAAGCTAAGCTGTCTAGTGGGCAGGGAAATAGGGCAGAGATTCAAGAATGATGTAGATCAATGACATTTTTCTGCCAAATTTGTTTTGTAAAATTTCAAACATAATGAAGTTAAGAGAATGCCCATAGATATTTTTAAGTCAAAATTAAATAATTGTAACATTTTACATTTGACTGGTAAGCTATCTCCAAATGTGTATGTATACATACATTTAATGTGTGTGTGTATGATGACATTATGAAGTTTACCCATAAACACTTCACCATACATCTGAAAAGAATATAGACATTTCCTATTTATGATAATATCATTCTAATCCCTAAGTAATTTAACAACACCAAGTATGAAGTTCACATTTGAACTTTTTCCAATTTTCCCCAAACTGTCCTCTACAGTGATTTAATTTTTTTAATAAGAATTCAATGAAAGGTCATCATTTTTTTTTAAATTTTTAATTTCTATACAATTTTTAAAGGTTACACTCCACTTCCAGTTATTACAAATATTGGTTATGTTCCCCATGTTATACAGTACATCCTGGTAGCCTATCTTACACCCAATAGTTTGTACCTCCCACTCCCCCACCCCTATACTACTCATCCCTCACCTCTCCACTGGTAACCACTATTTTGTTCTCTATACCTGTGAGTCTGCTTCCTTTTTGTCATATTCACTAGTTCGTTGTATTTTTTAGAGTCCACATTATAAGTGATATCATACAGTATTTGTCTTTGTCTGACTTATTTCACTTAGCATAATGCCCTCCAAAGCCATCCATAATGCAGCAAATGGCAAAATTTCATTCTTTTTTATGGCTCAGTAGTATCCAATTGTATATATATGACCACATCTTCTTTATTCATTCATATGTTGATGGAAACTTAGGTTGTTTCCATGTCTTGGCAATTATATATAACACTGCTATAAACACGGGCGTGCATGTATCTTTTTGAATTAATGTTTTTGTTTTTTCCAGATATATAACCCAGAAGTGGAATGGCTGGGTTATATGGTAGTTCTATTTTTAGTTTTTTGAGAAATGTCCTTACTGTGTTCCATAGTGGCTGCATCAATTTATCGATACATTCCTACCAAAAGTGCACACGGATTCCCTTTTCTCCACATCCTCACCAACATTTGTTATTTGTGTTGTTTTTGATAATAGCCATTCATATCAATGTGAGGTGATGACTCATTGTAGTTTTGATTTGCATTTCCCTGACTATTAGTGATGTTGAGCATCTTTTCACGTGCATGTTGGCCATCTGCATTTCCTCTTTGGAAAACGTCTATTCAGATTTTCTGCTTATTTTTTTATTGGGTTGTTTGTTTTTTTGATGTTGAGTGGTATGAGATGTTTATATATGTTGGATATTAATCCCTTATCAGTCATATCATTTGCAAATATGTTCTCCCATTCAGTAGGTTGTCTTTTTGTTTTGTCCATGATTTCCTTTCCTTTGCAAAATCTTTTAATTAGGTCCCATTTGTTTAATTTTGCCTTTTTCCCTTTGCTTTAGGGGTTGAATCCAAAAAAAAATTGCTGCAATTTATGGCAAAGAGGGTTCTACCTATGTTTTCCTATAGTATGTGGTCTTACATTTAGGTCTTTGAGTTTATTTTTATATATTATGTCAAAGAATGTTCAAATTTCATTCTTTTACATGCAGCTATCCAGTTTTCCCAACCTCACTTCTGGAAGAGAATGTCTTTTCTCCATTGTATATTTTTGCCTCTTTTGTCATAGATTAATTGACCATAAGTGAGTGGGTTTATTTATGGGCTTTCTACTCTGTTTCATTATTCTATGTGTCTGTTTTTAGGCAGGAATTTTGATTACTGTATCCTTGTAGTATACTCTGAAGACAGGCAGCATGATTCCTCAAGTTCAGTTCTTTTTCAAGATTGTTTTGGCTATTCTGGGCCTTTCATGTTTCCATACAAATTTTAAATATTTTGTTCTAGTTTTGTGAAAAATGCCACTGGCATTTTGATGGGGATTGCATTGAATCTGTAGATTCCCTTGGTTATTATGCTCATCTTAACAATATTAATTCTTCCAATAAAGGAACACAGTATATCTTTCAATCTGTTTACATTGTCTTCTGCGTATTTTATCAGGTCTCATAGTTTTCCAAGTACAGGACCTTTACTTCCTTAGGTAGGTTTATTCCTAGGTATTTTGTTCTTTTTGATGTGATGGTAAATGGGATCATTTCCTTGATTTCTCTCTGACACTTCATTGTTACTGTACAGAAATGCAACAGATTTCTGTATATGAATTTTTTATCCTGCAACTCTACCAAATTAATTGATGAACTCTAGTACTTTTCTGGCAGCGTTTTTAGGATTTTCTATATATTGATATAGTATCACATCATCTGCCAAAAGTGACAATTTTACTTCTTCCTTTCCAATTTGGATGTCTTTATTTCTTTTCCTTCTCTGATTGATGTGGCTAGGACTTCCAAAACTATGTTAAATAGAAGTGGTAGGAGTGGGCATCCTTGTCTCTTTCTGGATATTAGAGGAAATGCTTTCAGCTTTTCACCATTGAGTATGATGTTAGCTGTGGATTTCTCATATACAGGTTTTATTATGTTCTGGAGAGTTTTTATCATAAGTGTACATTGAATTCTATCAAAAGCTTTTTCTATATATATTTTGAGATGATTATATAATTTTTATTCATCAGTTTGTTAATGTGATGTCTCACATTGATTGATTTGCGGGTATTGAACCATTCTTGCATCCCTTAGATAAATCCCAGTTGATCATGGTGTATGATTCTTTTAATGTATTGCTGGATTCAGTTTGCTAAGATTTTGTTGAGGATTTTTTCATCCATGTTCATCAGTGATAATGGCCTGTAATTTTCTTTTTTTGTGATATCTCTGTCTGGTTTTGGTATCAGGGTGATGCTGACCTCATAGAATGAGTTCAGAAGTGCTCTTTCACCTGCAATTTTTTGAAACGGTTCCAAAGTATAGTTGATAACTCTTCTCTAAATGTATGGTAGAATTCACCTGTGAAGCCATCTTGTCCTAGACATTATTTTTGTCAGGAGTTTTTCAATTACTGATTCAATTTCATTACTGGTATTTGGTCTGTTTATGTTTTCTATTTCTTCCTGGTTCAGTTTGGGGAGATTGTACCTTTCTAAGAATTTGTCCATTTCCTCCAAAATGTCCCTTTTATTGGCACATACTTGTTCACAGTAGTCTCTTAAGATACTATGTATTTCTGTGGTGTCAGTTGTAACTTCTCCTTTTTCATTTCTAATTTTACTGACTTGGGCCCTCTCTGTTTTTTTTTCTGATGAGTTTGGCTAAAGGTTCATCAATTTTGTTTATCTTTTCAATGAACCAGATCTTAGTTTCACTGATCTTTCCTATTGTTTTTTAATCTCCATTTTATGTATTTTTTATGATTTTTATGATTTCTTCCTTCTACTATCTTTGGGGTTTTTTCTTCTTTTTCTAGTTCCTTTAGGTATAGGTTTACATTGTTTGTGACTTTTCTTCTTTCTTAAGTTAAGCTTGTATTGCTATAAACTTCCCTCTTATAACTGCTTTTGCTGCATCCCATAGGATTTGGAATGTCATGTTTTAGTTCTCATTTGTCTCTAGGTATTTTTCAATTTCCGTCTTTGATTTCTTCAGTGATCCTTTGGTTGTTTAGTAGCATATTGTTTAGCCTCCACATGTTTGTGGTTTTTTTGCAGTTTTTTTTCTTGTAGTTGATTTCTAATTTCATAGTATTGTGGTTGGAAAAGATGCTTGGTGTGATTTCAATTTTCTTAAATTTACTGAGGCTTGTTTTGTGGCCTAGCATGTGATCTATCCTGGAGAATATTCCACGTGCACATGAAAAAAATGTGTATTCTGCTACGGTTGGATAGAATGCTTTATATATATCAATAAAGTCCATCTAGTCTAACGCGTCACTTAAAGGCAATGTTTCCTTATTGACTTTCTGTCTGGATAATCTGTCCATCTATAAGTAGGGTGTTAAATTCCCCTACTATTATTGTGTTACTGTCTCCTTCTCCTATTATGTCTGTTAATATTTGCCTCGTATATTGAGATGCTCCTACGTTGAGTGCATATATATTTACAATTGTTATATCTTCTTCTTGGGTTGATCAATCACTTGATCATTATGTAGTGTCCTTCCTTGTCTCTTGTAACAGTCTTCATATTAAAGTATATTTTGTCTGATATAAGTATTGCTACACCTGCTTTCTTTTGATTTCCATTTGCATGTAATATCTTTTCCCATCCCCTCACTTTCAGTCTGTGTGTGTCTCTAGATCTAAAGTGAGTCTTCTACAGACAGCATACATACCGGTCTTGTTTTGTATCCATTCAGTCACTCTATGTCTTTTGGTTGGGGCATTTATTCCATTTCCATTTAAGGTAATTATTGATATGTATGTTCTTATTGCCATTTTGATCATTGTTTTGGGTTTATTCTTATAGGTCTTTTTTTTCCCTTTCTTTTTCTTTTCTTCTTTTGTGATTTGATGACTATCTTTAGTGTTATGTTTAGATTCCATTTTCTTTTTTGTGTGTATATCTATTATAGTTTTTTTTTTTGGTTACCATGAGGGGTGTGTGTGTGTGTGTGTGTGTGTGTGTGTGTGTGTGTGTGTGTATGTGTATATATATGATTATTTTAGTTTACTGATCTCTAAACTTCAAACGCATTTTTAAAAACCTGCATTTGTACTCTACTCCCCTCATGATTACTATTTTTGATATCATATTTTACATTTAATTGTTTTATGTATCCCTTAACTGCTTATTGTAGATATAGATGATTTGTATTACTTTGTTTTCCACCTCCTTACTAGATTTGTGTGTGGATGATTTCCTATCATTACTGTATGTTTGCCTTTACCAGTGAGCTTTTTCATTTTATAATGGTCTTGTTTTTAGTTCCACCCTTTTGTTTTTCTCCTAGAAAACTTCTTGCAGGATTTGTAGTAAAGCTTATTTGGTGATGCCAAATTCTTTTAGCTTTTGCTTGTCTGTGAAGCTTTTGAGTTCTCCATCAAATCTGAACAGGGGCCTTGCTGTGTAGAGTATTCTTGGTTGTAGGCTTCCCCCTTTTATCACTTTAAATATTGATATATTATGCCACTTGCTTCTAACATACAGAGTTTCTGTTAAAAAAATAAGCTGATAGCCTTATGAGAATTCCCTTGTATGATATTTGTTGCTTTTCCCTCGCTGCTTTTAATATTCTCTCTTTAACTTTTGTCATTTTATTCACAGTGTGTCCTGGTGTGTTCCTCTTTGGGATCATCCTGTATTGGAATCTTGGTGCTTCCTGAATTTGGGTGACAGTTTCCTTTCCCAGGTTAGGGAAGTTTTCAGCTATTATGTTTTCAAATACATTTTCAGCCCCTTTCTCTCTCTCTTCTTCTGGGACCCCTATAATGTGAATGTTAGTGTACTTGGTGTTGTGTCAGAGGTCTCTTAAACTGTCTTCATTTCCTTTCATTCTTTTTTCTTTTTTTCTGTTCAGTGCCAATGACTTCCACTACTCTGTCTTCCAACACACTGATCTGTTCCTCTGTATCATTTAATCTACTATTGATTCTTTCTAGTGTATTTTTCATTTCAGTTATTGTACTCTTCACCTCTGTTTGGTTGTTCTCTATATTTTCTAACTCTTTGTTAAATACTTCTAACTTCTCACTCTATGCATCCATTCTTCTCACAAGTTCTTTGATCCACTTTAGGATCATTACTCTGAACTCTTTCTCATCTCCTGATTGCCCATCTCCACCTCACTTAGTTCTTCTCCTGGTGCTTAATCTTGTTCCTTTTTCTTGAACAGTTTCCTCTGCCACCTCATTTTGTCTAAGGTACTATTTGTATTTTTAAGTATATTGTAAGTTAGTTATGTATCTCAACCTTGGAGCAGTGGCCTTCTGTTGGAGATGACCTATATATCCAAGCAGCACACTCCCCTTTTGTCATCCAAGCTATATGCTCTGGGGGTTCCCCCTAAGAGGGCTGTATGGATCCTTCTGCTGTGGCGGGCTGACTATGTGGGCAGTCTGGTAGGCTTTGTTGGCCCTTAACCCAGTTGGTTGCCAGGCCCTGCCTTGTGTGGATGTTGATGTCTGCTGGTTAGCTGGGCTTGGTCAACAGTGGCTGACTGCAGAACCCCAGGGGACCTCAGGGTTAATGTTAGCTCAGTGGTGAGCTCAGTCAGGGTCCAGAACTTTAGAGGGCTATTGCCCACCCACTTGAGGGAGAAGCCAGGCCCTCAGCTTAGTGCTGAACTACTGGCAGGTAGAGCCGTGTCCTGCAGTTTGGCTGCAGGGCCCAGGGATCCCAGAGCTGGTGTCATATCACAGGTAGAGGTGGGGCTGTTTCCTAACACAGTTGGGTATGGTGTCTGAGGTGTCCTGAAACTTGTGTTTGCCTGCTAGTGGGCAGGGCCAGGGCCCCAATGCTCCAGGGTATGGTCTGGCCTGCTGTGGGTGAGCTGGGTCTGCAGGCTATGGGTTTGTGGTTTTCTTGTGTATGGTGTCTGCCCCCTGATTGGTGAGGCTGGTCTAGAGGCTAGAGCAGGATTCTTGGAGGGAAGAGCCTGTGCCTGCCTGATGGTGGGTGGAGCTGGGTCTTAGCCCTCTGGTCGGCAGGGACTTTTCTAGAGGCATGTCTAGAGATGGCTGTGTACTCTGGAAGTCTTCAGGCAGCCTGTCAGTGGTGGGTGGGGATGTGTCCCCCCCCAGTTAGTTGTTCGGCCTGAGACTTCCCAGCACTGGTGCCTAAAGGTTGTTGGGTGGGTCATGTCCTGGTGCTAATGAGCTAGAGGGAGGATCCAATGATGGCACCAGTGTCCACATGGTAGGAAGTTCCCAAATATGGCTGATGCCAGTGTCTGTGTCCCCAAGGTGAGCCACAGCTGTCCCCTGCCTCTCCAGGAGACTCTCCAAGACCAGCAGGTATGTCTGACCCAGGCTTCTATCAAATTACTGCTTTTGCTTTGGGTCCTGGTGAATATCAGATTTTGTGTGCACCCTTTAAGAGTGACGACTCTATTTCCTCTAGTCCTAGGGGACTCCTGAAATTAAGTCCCAATGGCCTTCAAACCCAAATACTCTGGGGGTTCATCTTCCCAGTGCAGGAAGCCCATGCTGGGGAGGCCAACATGGGGCTCAGAACTCTCACTCCTGTGGGAAAACCTCTGCAGTACAATTATTCTCCAGTTTGTGGGTCACCCACCCGGGGTTTGGGACTTGATTATATCATGAGTCTGCCCCTCTTAACCATATCATTGTGGTTTCTTCCTTATCTCCTTAGTTCTGGAAGATCTTCTCTGGTAAGTTTCAGTCTTCTACATCAATGATTGTTCTGTAGATACTTGTGATTTTTTGTGTGCTTATGAGAAGAGGTGAGCTTAGGGTCTTTCTACTCCCCCATCTTGGCCCATCCTCTGTTTCTGGAGATCAGAAGTACAAAATGGGTCTCAATGAACTCCTTTTGTTGGTTCAGAGGAGAATCTGTTTCCCTACTGCCCACATTTTCTGTCTTGTGACTCCTTCCCCTAACCTCAAAGCCAAAAATGGTAACTTGAGTCTTTTTTGAACAGCATTATTTTGGTACTCTGTTTCATTTTCTGTACACTAAGAAAAAGTATTAGAAAGAGAAACCAAGAAAACAATCCCATTTACAATCGCATCAAAAAGAATAAAATAGAACAGTCAGCTCTACCCACCACCAGAGCCTCCCATCAAGCCTCTTAGATAGCCTCAACCACCAGAGGGCAGACAACAGAAGCAAGAAAAACTATAATCCTGCAGCCTGTGGTCCAAAAACCACAGTTACAGAAAGACAGAGAAGATGAAAAGGCAGAGGGCTATGTACCAGATGAAGGAACAAGAAAAAACCCCAGAAAAACAACTAAATGAAGTGGAGATAGGCAACCTTCCAGAAAAAGAATTCAGAATAATGATAGTGAAGATGATCCAGGACCTCGGAATAAGAATGGAGGCAAAGATTGAGAAGATGCAAGAAATGATTAACAAAGACCTAGAAGAATTAAAGAACAAACAAACAGAGATGACCAATACAATAACTGAAATGAAAACTACACTAGAAGGAATCAATAGCAGAATAACTGAGGCAGAAGAACGGATAAGTGACCTGGAAGACAGAATGGTGGAATTCACTGCTGCAGAACAGACTAAAGAAAAAAGAATGAAAAGAAATGAAGACAGCCTAAGAGACCTCTGGGACAACATTAAACGCAACAACATTCGCATTATAGGGGTCCCAGAAGGAGAAGAGAGAGAGAAAGGACCAGAGAAAATATTTGAAGAGATTATAGTCGAAAACTTCCCTAACATGGGAAAGGAAATAGCCACCCAAGTCCAGGAAGTGCAGAGAGTCCCATACAGAATAAACCCAAGGAGAAACACGCCGAGACACATAGTAATCAAAGTGGCAAAAATTAAAGACAAAGAAAAATTACTGAAAGCAGCAAGGGAAAAACGACAAATAACATACAAGGGAACTCCCATAAGGTTAACAGCTGATTTCTCAGCAGAAACTCTGCAAGCCAGAAGGGAGTGGCATGATATACTTAAAGTGATGAAAGGGAAGAACCTACAACCAAGATTACTCTACCCGGCAAGGATCTCATTCAGATTCGATGGAGAAATCAAAAGCTTTACAGACAAGCAAAAGCTAAGAGAATTCAGCACCACCAAACCAGCTCTACAACAAATGCTAAAGGAACTTCTCTAAGTGGGAAACACAAGAGAAGAAAAGGACCTACAAAAACAAACCCAAAACAATTAAGAAAATGGTCATAGGAACATACATATCGATAATTACCTTAAATGTGAATGGATTAAATGCCCCAACCAAAAGACATAGACTGGCTGAATGGATACAAAAACAAGACCCATATATATGCTGTCTACAAGAGACCCACTTCAGACCTAGGGACACATACAGACTGAAAGTGAGGGGATGGAAAAAGATATTCCATGCAAATGGAAATCAAAAGAAAGCTGGAGTAGCTATACTCATATCAGATAAAATAGACTTTAAAATAAAGAATGTTACAAGAGACAAGGAAGGACACTACATAATGATCCAGGGATCAATCCAAGAAGAAGATATAACAATTATAAATATATATGCACCCAACATAGGAGCACCTCAATACATAAGGCAACTGCTAACAGCTATAAAAGAGGAAATCGACAGTAACACAATAATAGTGGGGGACTTTAACACCTCACTTACACCAATGGACAGATCATCCAAAATGAAAATAAATAAGGAAACACAAGCTTTAAATGACACAATAGACCAGATAGATTTAATTGATATATATAGGACATTCCATCCAAAAACGGCAGATTACACGTTCTTCTCAAGTGCGCACGGAACATTCTCCAGGATAGATCACATCTTGGGTCACAAATCAAGCCTCAGTAAATTTAAGAAAATTGAAATCATATCAAGCATCTTTTCTGACCACAACGCTATGAGATTAGAAATGAATTACAGGGAAAAAAACGTAAAAAAGACAAACACATGGAGGCTAAACAATACGTTACTAAATAACCAAGAGATCACTGAAGAAATCAAACAGGAAATAAAAAAATACCTAGAGACAAATGACAATGAAAACACGACGACCCAAAACCTATGGGATGCAGCAAAAGTGGTTCTAAGAGGGAAGTTTATAGCTATACAAGCCTACCTAAAGAAACAAGAAAAATCTCAAGTAAACCATCTAACCTTACACCTAAAGAAACCAGAGAAAGAAGAACAAACAAAACCCAAAGTTAGCAGAAGGAAAGAAATCATAAAGATCAGAGCAGAAATAAATGAAATAGAAACAAAGAAAACAATAGCAAAGATCAATAAAACTAAAAGTTGGTTCTTTGAGAAGATAAACAAAATTGATAAGCCATTAGCCAGACTCATCAAGAAAAAGAGGGAGAGGACTCAAATCAATAAAATCAGAAACGAAAAAGGAGAAGTTACAACAGACACCGCAGAAATACAAAACATCCTAAGAGACTACTACAAGCAACTTTATGCCAATAAAATGGACAACCTGGAAGAAATGGACAAATTCTTAGAAAGGTATAAACTTCCAAGACTGAATAAGGAAGAAACAGAAAATATCAACAGACCAATCACAAGTAATGAAATTGAAACTGTGATTAAAAATCTTCCAACAAACAAAAGTCCAGGACCAGATGGCTTCACAGGTGAATTCTATCAAACATTTAGAGAAGAGCTAACACCCATCCTTCTCAAACTCTTCCAAAAAATTGCAGAAGAAGGAACACTCCCAAACTCATTCTATGAGGCCACCATCACCCTGATACCAAAACCAGACAAAGACACTACAAAAAAAGAAAATTACAGACCAATATCACTGATGAATATAGATGCAAAAATCCTCAACAAAATACTAGCAAACAGAATCCAACAACACATTAAAAGGATCATACACCACGATCAAGTGGGATTTATCCCAGGGATGCAAGGATTCTTCAATATACGCAAATCAATCAATGTGATACACCATATTAACAAATTGAAGAATAAAAACCATATGATCATCTCAATAGATGCAGAAAAAGCTTTTGACAAAATTCAACACCCATTTCTGATAAAAACTCTCCAGAAAGTGGGCATAGAGGGAACCTACCTCAACATAATAAAGGCCATATATGACAAACCCACAGCAAACATCATTCTCAATGGTGAAAAACTGAAAGCATTTCCTCTAAGATCAGGAACGAGACAAGGATGTCCACTCTCACCACTATTATTCAACATAGTTCTGGAAGTCCTAGCCACGGCAATCAGAGAAGAAAAAGAAATAAAAGGAATACAAATTGGAAAAGAAGAAGTAAAACTGTCACTGTTTGCGGATGACATGATACTATACATAGAGAATCCTAAAACTGCCACCAGAAAACTGCTAGAGCTAATTAATGAATATGGTAAAGTTGCAGGTTACAAAATTAATGCACAGAAATCTCTTGCATTCCTATACACTAATGATGAAAAATCTGAAAGAGAAATTATGGAAACACTCCCATTTACCATTGCAACAAAAAAAATAAAATACCTAGGAATAAACCTACCTAGGGAGACAAAAGACCTGTATGCAGAAAACTATAAGACACTGATGAAAGAAATTAAAGATGATACAAATAGATGGAGAGATATACCATGTTCTTGGATTGGAAGAATCAACATTGTGAAAATGAGTATACTACCCAAAGCAATCTACAGATTCAATGCAATCCCTATCAAATTACCAATGGCATTTTTTACGGAGCTAGAACAAATCATCTTAAAATTTGTATGGAGACACAAAAGACCCCGAATAGCCAAAGCAGTCTTGAGGCAAAAAAATGGAGCTGGAGGAATCAGACTCCCTGACTTCAGACTATACTACAAAGCTACAGTCATCAAGACAATATGGTACTGGCACAAAAACAGAAACATAGATCAATGGAACAAGATAGAAAGCCCAGAGATTAACCCACGCACCTATGGTCAACTAATCTATGACAAAGGAGGCAAAGATATACAATGGAGAAAAGACAGTCTCTTCAATAAGTGGTGCTGGGAAAACTGGACAGCTACATATAAAAGAATGAAATTAGAATACTCCCTAACACCATACACAAAAATAAACTCAAAATGGATTAGAGACCTAAATATGAGACTGGACACTATAAAACTCTTAGAGGAAAACATAGGAAGAACACTCTTTAACATAAATCACAGCAAGATCTTTTTTGATCCACCTCCTAGAGTAATGGAAATAAAAACAAAAATAAACAAGTGGGACCTAATGAAACTACAAAGCTTTTGCACAGCAAAGGAAACCATAAACAAGACAAAAAGACAACCCTCAGAATGGGAGAAAATATTTGCAAATGAAGCAACTGACAAAGGATTAATCTCCAAAATATATAAACAGGTCATTCAGCTCAATATCAAAGAAACAAACACCCCAATCCAAAAATGGGCAGAAGACCTAAATAGACATTTCTCCAAAGAAGACATACAGACGGCCACGAAGCACATGAAAAGATGCTCAACATCACTAATTATTAGAGAAATGCAAATCAAAACTACAATGAGGTATCACCTCACTCCTGTTAGAATGGGCATCATCAGAAAATCTACAAACAACAAATGCTGGAGAGGGTGTGGAGAAAAGGGAACCCTCTTGCACTGTTGGTGGGAATGTAAATTGATACAGCCACTATGGAGAACAATATGGAGGTTCCTTAAAAAACTAAAAATAGAATTACCATATGACCCAGCAATCCCACTACTGGGCATATACCCAGAGAAAACCATAATTCAAAAGGACACATGCACCCGAATGTTCATTGCAGCACTATTTACAATAGCCAGGTCATGGAAGCAACCTAAATGCCCATCAACAGACGAATGGATAAAGAAGTTGTGGTACATATATACAATGGAATATTACTCAGCCATAAAAAGGAACGAAATTGAGTCATTTGTTGAGACGTGGATGGATCTAGAGACTGTCATACAGAGTGAAGTAAGTCAGAAAGAGAAAAACAGATATCGTATATTAATGCATGTATGTGGAACCTAGAAAAATGGTACAGATGAGCCAGTTTGCAGGGCAGAAGTTGAGACACAGATGTAGAGAATGGACATATGGACACCAAGGGGGGAAAACTGCGGTGAGGTGGGGATGGTGGTGTGCTGAATTGGGCGATTGGGATTGACATGTATACACTGATGTGTATAAAACTGATGCCTAATAAGAACCTGCAGTATAAAAAATCAAACAAAACAACTAATACTAAACTTTCATTGGGTTATTTGTATGGAAATATGTTAATATAAATGTTTCAGACATTACATGAAATTTCTAAAAATCTTATATTTGTATTTGTATGGAAATATGTATGGAAATATGTTAATATAAATGTTTCAGACATTACATGAAATTTCTAAAAATCTTATATTTGTATTTGTATGGAAATATGTATGGAAATATGTTAATATAAATGTTTCAGACATTACAGGAAACTTCTAAAAATCTTATATGTTCTGGTGTAAGGTTATAAGTAATAATCCTAGTTATTACTTTAAAATGTATATCTCAGAAATAACTAATTTTCTTGTCAACTGCATTATTATGAACTTTCATCAAATCTTTAACCATGGTCATTTTTAAGTCTTCTGTCATTTACAGACAGTTCTGGGTGTACTCTGATGATTTTGCAAGTATGTTCCTATAAAAGGGTTTCATCTTCAAGAAATTCATGGAAAAGACTCTGACAAGTACAGGTTTCTGGTAACTGACTGTACTGCTGAACTGAATGAATAAGCATTTTCAGAACTCTAATGAAAAACTGATGAACTCATAAAAGTGCTAACAAAAGATCAAGATGAAAAAAAAATTAATTACATGGGACTGAGTGAACTGATGAGGATGAGTATAATTTTTGTGACTTTCTGTCTGAATTAAAAAAAAAAAATCCCACAAGGACTCAGAGGCAAAGAATATACAAATCAATTTTCACTGCAAAGTAAAGGAGCTGTTACAGTGGAGGATTACTGGACTGAATGTCAATATTATGACATAGTATGAGTGTGTTTCATGTTTGGTAATTGCAATCATTGTTGCTTTTGTTGTGGTCATCCATGTACAATGCTTGGTGTCAGTCTATTTATCTCTTGTAAAAATAAAATACAGTGTGTGTGTGTGGAAAAAAAAAAAAAGAATAAAATACCTAGGAATAAACCTACCTAAGGAGGTAAAAGACCTTTCCTCTGAAAACTATGAGACACTGATGGAAGAAATTGAAGAAAACACAAACGGGGGTGGAGGTGGTGGGATGAATTGGGAGATTGGGATTGACATACATACACTAATATGTATAAAATAGATAACTAATAAGAACCTGCTGTATAAAAATAAATAAATAAAATAAAATTCAAAAAGAAAGAAAAGAAAACGCAAACAGATGGCAAGATATACAATAGTCATTGAGTGGAAGAACTAATATTGTTAAAATGACCATACTACCCAAAGCAATCTACAGATTCAATGCAATCCCTTTCAAAATACCAATGGTGGGAACTTTCAAGATGACAGAGGAGTAAGACGTGGAGCTTACCTTCTCTCCACAGATACATCAAAAATACATCTACATGTGGAACAACTGTCACAGAACATTTACTGAATGCTGGCAGAAGACCTCAGACTTCCAAAAAGGCAAGAAAATCTCTGCGTAACTGGGTAGGGCAAAAAAAAAAAAAAGAGAGAGAAAAAGGAATCAGGACAGGACCTGCAACTCTGGGAGGGAGCTGTGAAGGAGGAAAAATTTCTGCACACTGGGAAACCCCCTCACTGATGGGGCCGTGGGAGGGGGGAGCTTCAGAGCCTCAGAGGAGCACAGAAACAGGTGTGTGGAGGACAAAGCAGAGAGAAGCCTGCATAGAGAGTCAGTGCTAACCAGCCTGAGATGCTTGTCTGCTAGCCAGCTGGGGCAGGTGGGGGCGGGGTGCTGAGGCTCCAGCTTTGGAGGTCAGACCCCAGGGAGAGGACTGGGGTTAGCTGCATGAAGACAGCCTGAGGGGGCTAGAGTGTAGTGCACCTCAGCTGAGGCAGTCCAGGAAGAAGCCTGGGCCCACCAGAGAGGCAAGGGACCATTGTTGGGGGGTGTGCAAGGAGAGGGATGGCCCCTCCATAGGAGCTTCTTTCTCTGTGTGCTCACAGGTGGCAGGGCACCACCTACATGACCTCCAGGGGCACACACGAGCCTCAGCTGCTTTCTCGGACCCCAGAGGCAGATACAGACTGCTACCACTGCCGTCGCTGCCACTGAGGGTCCTGTGAGAAAGAGCAGATCACTGCCCACACCTTCCCAGGAGACTGTGCGGCCCACCACAGCTGAGGTCCCGAGATCCACAGCCAACTTCCCTGTGAGACTGCACAGAAAACCCCAGGCTGTTGCAACTTCCTGCTGGCCTCTGCCACCACAGGCACTCCCCACAATCCCAATTGTGACTGCCATACTCCTCCTTCCTGGCCTGAGCGAGTAAGTGCTCCTCAATCAGCTGCTGCTTTCACCCCCTCTCGCCTGGGTGGGGAACAGACACCTGAGGGTGGGCCAAACACAGAGGTGGGGCCAAAACCAAAGCTGAGCCCTAGGGGCAGTGCAAATAAGAAGAGGAACAGAAATCTCTCTGTGCAGCCACAAGAGCCACAGATTAAATCCCCACAATTGGCTTGATAAACCTTGAATTTGTGGAATATCTGAATAGACAATGAGTATTCCCACAATTGAGACTGTTCTAGCTTTAACAATTGTGGACTTTGGGGGCAAGTACATGCGTACAAAGCAGGAGTTGGGCCAGTTCAGAGTCTGAGCTGACCCCATAGTTGGGCCAGAGACCTTCCTAGAGGTATTGGAGGACCTTCTGGGGAGGCAGGGATTGGCTGTAGCTCACTGAGGGGGCAAGGACACTGACAGCTGAGGCAACAGGAAAATATTATTATTAATATTATTTTTATTGTTTCATTTTGTTCTGTTGTTGTTTTTATTGTCTTTTAATTATTTTTATTTACTGTTTCTTTTCTCTTCATCTTTTTAATTTTTAATATATTTTTTTCTATTTTTATTTTACTTTTTTGTTGTGTTTTTTCCTTGTTTTGTGTTTTCCTTTGTTTTGTTTTGTTTCTATCTTTTAACTGTATTTTTCACTCTCCTAGTTTTACTTTAGTTTTTCATTGTTTTGTGTTTGTTCCGTTTGTTTTTTTCTTTCTTTTGTCCTGTTTTTTATCTTTTTTTTATCATACTTGTGTATTTGTTTTATGCTTTCTTTGCTTTTTTTTAGTTTGCTTTCTGCTTTTGATTTGTTTTTGTTAGTTTACTTATATTGTTTCATTGAATTTTAGAGTTCTTTTATTTGTTTGGTTGTTCTTTTCTGTTTTTTTCTTTTTTCTTTGTTTTTGTGTGTGTGTGTTTCTTTGTTTTGTTTGTTTGATTTTGCTTTTATCATTTGTCTAGGGGGTTTGTTTGTCTGTTTGTTTTCTCCCCCCCACACACACTTTTTTTTTTTCTTTTCTCTTCCACACCATGCAGCTTGCAGGATCTTGGTTCTCCAGCCAGGGGTCAAGTCTGAGCCTCTGGGGTAAGAGAACCAGACGCTGGACCACCAAAGAACTCCCAGCCCCAAGGAATATTAATCAGCGAGAGCTCTGCCAGAGGTCTCCATCTCAACTCCAAGACCCGGGTCCACCCAACTGTCTGCAAGCTCCAGTGCTAGACGCCTCATTTCAAACAACTAGCAAGACAGGAACACAATCCCACCCATCAGCAGACAGGTTGCCTAAAGACATACTAAGCTCACAGACACCCCAAAACACACCACCTGATGCGGTCCTGCCCATCAGAGGGACAAGACTCAGCTCCACCCACCAGAACACAGCCACCAGTCCCTCCCAACACGAAGGCTACACAAGCCCTTGGACCAAGCTCACCCACCAGGGGGCAGAAACCAGAAGCAAGGGAACTATGACACTGCAGCCTGAGGAAAGGAGACCTCAAACACAGTAAGTTAGACAAAATGAGAAGACAGAGAAATATGTTGCAGATTAGGGAACAGGCTAAAAACACACAAGACCAAACAAATGAAGAGGAAATAGGCAATCTACCTGAAAAAGAATTCAGAATAATGATAGTAAAGATGATCCAAGATCTTGGAAATAGAATGGAGGCATGGACTGAGAAAATACAAGAAATGTTTAACAAGGACCTAGAAGAAGTAAAGAGCAAACAGTGATGAACAACACAATAACTGAAATGAAAAATACACTAGAAGAAATCAATAGCAGAATAACTGAGGCAGAAGAACGGATAAGTGAGCTGGAAGATAGAATGGTGGAAATAACCACCACAAAGCAGAACAAAGAAAAAAGAATGAAAAGAAATGAGGACAGTCTCAGAGACAACTGGCACAACATTAAACAAACCAATATTCGAATTATAGGGGTCCCAGAAGAAGAACTCCTGCTCCCCGAATAGCCAAAGCAATCTTGAGAAAGAAAGATGGGGCTGAAGAATCAGGCTCCCTGACTTCAGACTATACTACAAAGCTACAATAACCAAGACAGTATGAAATGGCACAAAAACAGAAATATAGATCAATGGAACAGGATAGAAAGCCCAGAGATAAACCCTCACACCTATGGTCAACTAATCTATGACAAAGGAGGCAAGAATATACAATGGAGAAAAGACAGTCTCTTCAATAAATGATGCTGGGGAAACTGGACAGCTACATGTAAAACAGTGAAATTAAAATACTCCCTAACACCATACACAAAAATAAACTCAAAATGGATTAAAGATCTAAATGTAAGACCAGACACTATAAAACTCTTAGAGGAAAACATAGGAAGAACACTCTTTGACATAAATCACAGCCAGATATTTTTTGACCCACATCCTAGAGTAACGAAAATAAAAACAAAAATAAACAAATGGGACCTAATTAAACTTAAAAGCTTTTGTACAGCAAAGGAAACCATAAACAAGACAAAAAGACAACCCTCAAAATGGTAGAAAAAATATTTGCAAATGAAGCAACTGACAAGAGATTGATCTCCAAAGTATACAAACAGCTTATACAGCTCAATATTTAAGAAACAAATAACCCAATCAAAAAATAGGCAGAAGACCTAAACAGACATTTCTCCAAAGAAGACATACAGATGACCAAGAGGCACATGAAAAGATGCTCAACATCACTAATTATTAGAGAAATGCAAATCAAAACCACAAAGAGGTATCACCTCACACACTGGTCAGAATGGCTATCATCAAAACATCTACAAACATTAAATGCTGGAGAGGGTGTGGAGAAAAGGGAACCTTCTTACACTATTGGTGGGAATGTAAATTGATGCAGCCACTATGGAAAACAGTATGGAGGTTCTTTAAAAAACTAAAAATAGAACTACCATATGGCACAGCAATCCCACTACTGGGCATATACCCTGAGAAAACCATATTTCAAAAAGATACATGTACCCCAATGTTCATTGCAGCACTACTTACAATATCCAGGACATAGAAGCAAACTAAATGTCCATCAACAGGTAAATGGATAAAGATGTGGTACATATATACAATGGACTATTACTCAGCCATAAAAAGGAACGAAAGTGGGTCATTGTAGAGACATGGACGGACCTAAGGCCTGTCATACACAGTGAAGTAAGTCAGAAAAAGGAAAACAAATATCATATATTAACGCATGTATGTGGAATCTAGAAAAATGGTACAGATGAACCTATTTGCAAAGCAGAAATAGAGACACAGACATAGAGAAAAAATGAATGGACACGAAGGAGGGAAAGGGGGGAGTTGGTGAATTGGGAGATTGGGATTGACATATATACACTGCTATGTATAAAATATATAACTAATGAGAACCTACTGTACAGCACAGGGAATTCTACTCAAAGCTCTGTGGTGACCTAAATGGGAAGGAAATCCAAAAATGAGGGGATATATGTATACATATAGCTGATTCACTTCAATGTACAGCGGAAACTAACAAAACATTGTAAAGCAACTATACCACAATTTAAAAAAAAATACCAATGGCGTTTTTCACAGAACTAGAAAAAATAATTCTAAAATTTGATTGGAAACCCAAAAAACCCCAAATAGCTAAAACAATCTTCAGAAAGAACAAAAATAGAGGTATCACACTTCCTGACTTCAGACTACACTACAAAGCTACAGTCACCAATATAGTGTGGTACTGGCACAAAAACAGACACATAGATTAGTGGAACAGAATAGAGAACCCAGAAATGAACCCACACTTATCCAGGAAATTAATCTACAACAAAGTAGGCGAGAATATATAATGAGGAAAAGACATATTCTTCAATAAATAGTTTTGGAAAAACTGTACAGCTCCATGCAAAAGAATCAGATTGGATGACTTTCTCACACCAAGCACAAAAGTAAATTCAAAATGGATTAAAGAATTAAATGTAAGACCAGAAACCATAAAACTTCTGGAAGAAAACAGGCAGTATGCTCTTTGACATCGGTCTTTGTGGTATATTTTTGGATGTATCTCCTCAGGAAAGGGGAACAAAAGCAAAAATAAACAAGTGAGAGTACATCAAAATAAAAAGCTTTTGCACAGTGAAGGCAATTATTAATATAACAAAATATCCATTTACAGAATGGGAGAATATATTTGCAAACAATATATCTGATAAGTGGTTAATATCCAAAATATATAAAGAATTCATACAACTCAACATTAAAAAAACCCAATTAAAAATGGGCAGAAAGGAACTTCCCTGGTGGTGCAGTGGTTAAGAATCTGCCTGCCAATGAAGGGGACATGGGTTTGAGCCCTGGTCCGGGAAGATCCCACATGCTCTGGAGCAACTAAGCCTGTGCGCCACAACCACTGAGCCCACAAGCCACAACTCCTGAGCCTGTGTGCCACAACTACTGAAGCCCACATGCCTAGAGCCTGTGCTCTGTAACAAGAGAAGCCACTGCAATGAGAAGCACATGCACCATAATGAAGAGTAGCCCGCACTCGCCACAACTAGAAAAAGCCCACGAGCAGCAACGAAGACCCAACACAGCCAAAAATTAATTAATTAATTAATTCTTTTAAAATGGGGAGAAGATCTGAACTGACATTTTTCCAAAAAATTCATACACATGGCCAACAGATACATGCCAAGGTGCCCAACATCATGTATCATCAGGGAAATGCAATCAAATCCACAATGAGATATCAGTTCACACCTGTCACAAGTATTATACAAAAGACAACAAGAACAAGAGTCAGTGAAGATGTGGAGAAAAGGGAACACTTCTGCATTGTTGGTGGGAAAATAAATTGGTGCAGCCAATATGGAAAACTGAACAGAGATTCCTCAAAAAATTAAAAATAGAACTACCATATGATCCAATAATTCCATTCATGGGTATTTATCCAAAGAATGCAAAAACACTAATTAGAAAATATATGTCCACCTCTATATTCATTGCAGCACTATTATAATAGACAAGATATAGAAGCAACCTAACTGCCCACCAACAGATGAATGATAAAGAAGATGTTATAAATATATACATAATGGAATATTACTCAGCCATAAAAAAGTGAAAATTTGCCATCTGTGACAACACAGATGGGTCTCAAGGTAATTATGGTAAGTGAAATAAGTCAGAGAAAGTCATATACTGTGTGATTTCACTTAAATGTGGAATTAAAAAAAAAACAAAACAAATGAACATAACAAAACAGAAACAGAGTTACAGATAAAGAAACAGGTGCTGGCCAGAGGGGAGGGCGTTGGGGGAAGGAAAAAAATAGATAAGGAAAATTAAGATATACAAACTTCCAGTTGCAAATAATTGAGTCACAGTTATGAAATGTACAGTGTGGGGAATATTGTCAATAAATATGTGATGTTGACATACTGTAACTAGAATTATCATGGTCTTCATTTTGAAATATATAGAAATATCAAATTACTATGTTGTATAACAGAAACTGAAATAGCGTTATAGGTCAATTATACTTCAAAAACAAACAGATTCATAGAAAAAGAGATCAGATATGTGGTTACCTGAGCTTCAGAGTGTGGGGAGGAGGAATATGATGAAGGCAGTGAAAATGTACAAACTTCCAGTTATAAAATAAATAAGAACTAGGATGTAGAGATGGAAGTGCCTGTGGAATTTCAAGTCAACATGAGATGTCTAGCTATATAGCAGAACTCAAGATGGCGGAGTAGAAAGACTTGGAGCTCACCTCCCCTCACAAACACATCAAAAATACATCTACATGTGGAACAACTCTCACAGAATACCACCTGAAATCTTGCAGAAGATCTCTTAACAACCAACACTGCAAGAAAGATACCACATAGCCAGGTAGGAAGCAAGGGAAAAAAAATAGGAATCGAGATGAGCCCTCCACCCATGGTGGGGAGCTGTCAAAGAGGAAAGTTTCCCTCATCCAGGGAACCCAATTTGCCGTTTGTGGTGTCCACAAGGACAGATAGCTGGAGTGACTTGGGCTTTGCTGTAGAGGAGTATGCGGATGCTGGCTTTCTGCCAGGCAGGGTAGACAGAAACCAGCACTGACGCCTGCCATGTCACCACACTTCTCAGACCCAGATGTGCACCTACTGGGGCCTGCAGCTGCTGGGTTTTGAATCTTGGGCTTCAGTGGACAGACCCGAGGGGAGGACTCAGTTTGGCTATGTGGAGACAGCCTGAAGTTTCTAGAGTGTGGTCCAGGCTGTTTGGAATACACAAGGTGGTGTGCAGGCCCACCATAGGAGCCCCATTATCAGCATGCAAAGGGTGTGGCATGGGTCCACCATAGGAGCCCACTGTCAGTGTGCTCACAGAGGAGCATAGCTACAGCAGCAGTGGGCTTTGGGAGTACATACATGCCAGGGGTGGTGCTGACATCTCAGGCATTTATTAGTGCTCACACAGTGGGGATGGGTCTGGGGGTGGTGCAATCAGCAACAGACTATGTTGGCATGCATACTGGGTGATGGTCAGCATTATAGAATCGAGCATCCCTGGCAGAAAGCCCCTGGGGAGGAATACTCAGTGGTTCTTTCACAGTGGAAGCGCTACAGTCCCACCAACCTCACACCGCAGCTTAGAACCAGATCTGGAAGCTTCTACTACAAAAACTGGGGAAAGACCCTGCCCACAACAGGGGCATAACAGCCGCAGAGCAAAGAGGACACCCTGCCAAACATCCATTGCAGACGCTGGTCACCAAAACAACAATCACACCCCATATCAATGGGACAATTGCCAGCACACACTGAGGAAAGATGAGGCAGGCATCCATACCAAAAACAACCCTCACACCAAAAATACTACTTTTACACAGTCTACACAGGGATGCTCCCACATAGAAACAGCCCATCAAGACCACAGTAGAAAAGAAAAAAAAAAGACCACAGTAGATAAATGTTTCTCTTAAGTTCACAGAGTCAAAGAAATTTAAGTAAAATGAAAAAGTAGAGGAAATACTCTCAATTAAAAGAGAAATTCCCTGAAAGAACAATGAAACAGACCTCTCCAGTCTACCAGACCCCAAGTCCAAAAAGGAGACCCCAAGTTTAAAATAAAAAATTCTAAAGCTAAAAAAAGTTAAAGGAATTAAGAAATATTATCAAGAGAAATGCAGATCACTGTAACTAGAAGCCAGAAAATATAAAGAGAAACCAATCAAAATTAGACAACTCAATTGCCAAGATAAAAACTGAGTTAAAGGCAATGAATAGCAGACTAAATAATGTGGAAGAATAAGTGATCTATAAGATAGAATAGTGGAAATCACCCAATCAGAACAGTAGACAGAAAGATCAATGAAAAAAAAATGAAAGCAACATACAAGATCTATGGGATAAGACAAAGCCTGCCAACCTACACATAATAGGTACCCCAGAAGTAGAAGAAAGAGAAAAGGGGATTGAAAATGTATTTGAAAAAATTATGGTTGAAAACTTCCCAAACCTAAAGAAGGAAACAGATATCCAGGTACAGGAAACATAGAAGGTCGCAAACAATATGAACCCAAACAGACCCATACCGAGAGAGATCATAATTAAAATGCCAAAAGATAAAGAAAGGATTCTAAAGGTAGCAAGAAAAATACAAAGAGTCATATATAAGGGAATCCCCTTAAGGCTATCAGCTGATTTCTCTGCAGAAACTGTGCAGGCCAGAAATGAGTAGCATGATATATTCAAAGTCCTGAAAGGGAAAAACCTGCAACCTAGGATACTCAGCAAGATTATCATTTAGAATAGATAGAGAAACTAAGAATTTCTAAGACAAGCAAAAACTAAAAGAATACAGCAATATTAAATCTAACCTAAAAGAAATATTGAAAGGTCCTCTCTAAATAGAAAAGAAGCAAGAATCTGTAGGAAAGGGAAAACACAATAGAAAAGGCAAGTATATAAAAGGATTGAAGATCACTTAAATAAGCCATTATGTACATTAAAAAACAATCAAATTTTGTAAAAGTGATTATAACTACAATTAATAACAAAAGGATAAAAATGAAGAGGTAAAGTAAAAAATCAAAATCACAGAATGCAGGGGAGAGGAGTAAAAACCACAGATCTTTTAGAATGTGTTTGAACTTATATGACTATCAGTCTAAAGCAAGTAGATATGGTTATGGTTTAACATACTTGAAAAGCAGGGTAACCACAAATCAAAAATATGCAAGAGATTCCCAGGAACTAAAAAGAAAGGAACTAAAGCATAATACAAAAGGAAAACATCAAACCTCAGAAGGAAAAACAAAAAGAAGAAAAAAGGAACAAAGAAGAACTATGAAATCAACTGGAAAACAACGTTTAAAGTGGCAATAGATACACATTTATAAATAATTACTCTAAATGTGAATGGACTGAGTGCTCCAATCAAAAGAAACAGAGTGGCAGACTGGATAAAAAAAACAAGAATCTACAATATGCTGCCTACAAAAGACCCACTTTATGGTGAAAGACACACATAGATTGAAAGTGAGAGGATGGAAAAGTATTTCATGCAAATGGAAATGAAAAGAAAGCGGGAGTACCAATACTCATATTAGACAAAATAGACTTTAAAACAAAGTCCATAAAGAAAGACAAAGAAGGACACTATGTAATGTTAGAGAGATCAATACAAAAAGAGGATATTATACTCATTAACATATATGCATTCAATATAGGAGCACCTAAATATATAAAACAAATACTTACAGACATAAAGGGTGAAATTGACAGGAATACAATTATGGTAGGTGTCTTTAATACAAACCTTTGATAGAAAGGGAGAGATCTTCCAGACAGACAATCAATAAGGCAAAAGAGATCCTAAATGACACATAGAATAGCTGGATTTAACTGATATCTATAGGCTACTATGTACAAAAAGCCAGAATACACATTTTTTTCAAACACACATGGAACGTTCTCTATGATTGATCTAGGATGCAAAGCAAGCCTCAACAAATTTAAGAGGATAAAAACTATTTCAAACATCTTTTTGACCACAACTGTATGATACTAGAAATCAACCACAGAAAGAAAAATGAGAAAAATACAATTTACATGGAGACTAACCTCCCGTGATTAAAAAGCCAATGGGTCAATGATGTAATCAAAGAGGAAATCAGAAAATACCTCAAGACAAAAGACAATGAAAACACAAACTTACAAAATCTATGGGATGCAGTGAAGGCAGTTCCAACAGGGAAGTTCATAGCAATATAGGCCTTCCTCAAGAAAAAAGAAAAATCTCAAATAAAGAACCACACCTACCACCTAAAAGAATGAGAAAAAAAACAAAGCTGAAAGTTAGCAGAAGGAAGTAAATAATAAAGATTAGCGAAAAAATAAATAAAATAGAAATAAAAATAATAATAGAAAAGATCAACAAAACCAAGAGCTGGTTTCTTGAAAAAATAAACAAAATCAACAAACCTCTAGCCAGGCTTACCACGAAGAAAGAGAGGACCCAAATAAATAAGTAACGAAAGAGGAGAAATAATAACCGATACCACATAAATACCCAAAAAAATCATAAGAAAATATTACAAAAAGCTGTATGTCAACAAATTGGACAACCCAGAAGAAATGGACAAGTTTGTAGAAACATACAGCCTGCCTAAATTGAGTCAAAAAGAAACATACAATTTGAACAGACCAATGACTAGACATGAAATATCAACTGTAACTTTAAAAAACTCCCTGTAATCAAAAGTCCATGACTGGTTGGCTTCCCTGGGGAATTCTATCAAACATACAAATGAGAACTTATACCTATCCTTCTCAAACTATTACAAAAGACTGAAGAAGAGGGAACATTCCCAAAGTTCTTCTATGAAGCTACCATCATCCTGATAACAAAACAAAAGACACCACACAAACAGAAAATTACAGACCAATATCTTTGATGAATATGCATGCAAAAATCTTCAACAAAATATCAGCAAACCAAATCCAACAATACATAAAAAGGATCATACACCACGATCAACTTGGATTCATTCCAGGATTGCAAGAAGAGTCCAACATATGGAAATCAACCAATGTGACATGCCACATTAACAAGAGAAAAGACAAAAACCGTTTGATTATCTCAATAGATCAAGAAAAAGCATTTGATAAAATTCAATATCCATGGTTAAAAAAAAAAAACACACCAAAGTAACTATAAAGGGAACATATCTCAACATAATAAAAGCCACTTATGACAAACCCACAGCCAATATGATACTCAATGGTGAAAAGCTGAAAGCCTTCCTGCTAAATTCAGGAACAAAAAAAGGATGCACACTTTTACCACTTCTATTCTACATAGTATTGGAAGTCCTAGCCACAGAAATAACACAAGAAAAAGAAATAAAAAGTGTCCAAACTGGAAGGGAAGGCATAAAATTGTCATTATATACAGATCACATAATATTCTATTTAGAAAACCCTAATGACTGCACACAAAACTTTTAGAACTAATAAATGAATTCAGTGAGGTGGCAGGATACAAGATTAATACACAGAAATCTGTTGTAGTTCTTTACACTAACAATGAAATATCAGAAAGAGAAAGTAAAAAAAAAATAAATCCCTTTTAAAATTGCATGCAAAAAAAATCCTTGAATAAACCTCATCAAGTAGGTGAAAGACCTATATGCTAAGAACTATAAAACAATCTAAAGGAAACTGAGGATGATTTAAAGAAATGGAAATATATCCCATGCTCTTGGAGTGGAAGAATTAATATTGTTAAAATGGCCATACTACCCAAAGCAATCTACAGACTTAATGCAATCCCTATCAAATTACCCATGACATTGTTCACAGAACTAGAACTAATAATACTATAATTTATATGGAACAACAAAAGACCCAGAATTGCCAAAGCAATCCTGAGGAAAAAGAATAAAGCTGGAGGCATAACCCTTCCAGACTTCAGACAATACTACAAAGCTACAGTAATCAACACCACGTGGTATTGGCACAAAAACAGAAATATGGATCAATGGAACAGAACAGACATCCAGAAATAACCCACACACCTACAATCAACTAATCAACAAAGGAGGCAAGAATATACAATGGAGAAAAGACACTCTCTTCAGCAAGTGGTGTTGGGAAAGCAGGACAGCCACATGTAAATCAATGAAGTTAGAACACACCCTCACACCATACATGAAAATAAACTCAAAATGGCTTAAATACTTAAATATAAGACATGACAGCATAAAATTCCTGGAAGAGAACATAGGCAAAACATTCTCTGACACAAATCATACCAATGTTTTCTTACATCAGTCTCCCAAGGCAATAGAAATAAAAGCAAAAATAAACAAAGGGGACCTAGTCAACCTTATAAGCTTTTGCACAGAAAAGGAAAAACCATAAACAAAACAAAAAGAAAATGCACAAACTGGGAGAAAATATTTGTAAACAATGTGACTGACAAGGGCTTAATTACAAAAATATACAAACAGCTCATACAACTCAATCACAAACAACCCAATCAAAAAATAGGCAGAAGACCTAAATAGACATTTCTTCAAAGAAGACATACAGATGGCCAACAGTCACATGAAAGATGCTCAACATCATTAATTATTAGAGAAATGCAAATCAAAACTACAATGAGGTATCACCTCACACTGCTCAGAATGGCCATCATCAAAAATCTACAAACAATAAATGCTAGAGAGGGTGCAGAGAAAAGGGAAGCCTCCTACACTGTTGGTGGGGATGCAAATTGGTACAGCCACTATGGAGAACAGTATGGAGGCTCCTTAAACAGCTAAAAATAGAATTACCATATGATTCAGCAATCCCACTCCTAGGCCTATATCTGGAGAAAACTATAATTCAAAAAGATACATGCACCACAATATTCATAGCAGCACTATTTACAATAGCTAAGACATGGAAGCAACCTAAATGTCTATCAACAGATGAATGGATAAAGAAGATGTAGTATATATACACAATGGAATACTACTCAGCCATAAAAAAGAATGAAATAATGCCATTTGCAGCAACATGGATGGACCTAGAGATTATCTTTCTAAGTGAAGTAAGTCAGACAAAGAAAGAGAAATATTGTATGATACCAGTTATATGTGGAATCTAAAAAAATGATACAAATGAACTTATTTACAAAATAGATTCACACACTTAGAAAACAAACTTATGGTTACCAAAGGGGAAATGTGAGCAGACGAGGATAAATTAAGAGGTTGGGATTGACATATATACACTACTATATATAAAATAAGTAATCAACAAGGACCTACCGTGTAGCACAGAGAATTCTACTCAATATTCTGTAATAACCTAAATAGGAAAAGAATCTGAAAAAGGATAGATATATGTATATGTATAGCTGAATCAATTTGCTGTACATCTGAAACTAACACAACATTGAAATCAATTATACTCCAATATAAAATAAAATTTTTTTAATTAAATAAATAAATGTTATCCAAAACAAAACAAAAAAACTACAATGAGGTACTACCTCACACCAGTCAGAATGGCCATGTCTACGAATTACAAATGCTGGAGATGGTGCAGAGAGAAGGGAACCCTCCTATACTGTTGGTGGGAACGTAAATTGGTGCAGCCACTACAGAAAACAGTATGGAGGCTCCTTAAAAAAACTAGAGTTGCCATATGATCCAGCATCCCACTCCTGGACATATATCTGAAGAAAGCTGTAATTCAAAAAGATACATGCACCTCAAATTTCATTACAGCACAACTTACAGTAGCCAAGGCATGGAAGCAACTTAATGTCCATCAACAGATGAATGGATAAAGAAGATGTGGTATGTGTATATATATACACATACACACACAATAGAATATTACACAACCATAAAAAGAATGAAATAATGCCATTTACAGCAACATGGATGGGCCTAGAGATAATCATACTAAGTGAAGTGAGTCAGAAAGAGAAAGACAAATACCATGTGATATCACTTATATGTACAACTAAAATAAGACACAAATGAACTTATTTATGAAACAGAAACAGACTCACAGACATAGAAAATAAACTTACGGTTATCAAAGGGTGAATGGGGGAGGGATAAATTAGGAGTATGGGGGTTAAGAGATACACACCACTATATATAAAATAGATAAACAACAAGGATTTATTGTACAGCACAGGGAACTACATTTTGTATCTTGTAATAACACATAATGGAAAAATATCTGAAAAAAAAACACTTTGCTGTACACATGAAAATAACGCAGTGTTGTAAATCAACTATACTTCAATAAAAAAAATAAAGAACTAGGGATTTAATGTACAACATGATAAATATAATGAACACTGCTGTACATTATATATGAAAGTTATTAAGAGAGTAAATCCCAGGAATTCTTATCCCAGGAAAATAATTTTTTCCTATTTCTTTAATTTTTTTATCTATATCTGATGACAGATGTTCACTAAACTTACAGTGATAAAGTTTTCATGATGCATGTAAGACAAGTCATTATGCTGTACACCTTAAACTTATACATTGTTATATGTCAAGTATATCTCAATAAAACTGGAAGAAAAAATCTACAGTTGAGCTTCTCTAGTGATATTTTTATTTCTATTATTGTACTTTTCAATTCCAGAATTTCCATTTGGTTGTCTTTTATACTTTATCTCTTTATTGATAGTCTCTATTTGATGCAACATTGTCATCATACCTTCTGTTACTTATTTAATTCTGGTTTCCTTTAGTTCTGTAAGCCTATTTATCATGGTTAATTTTAAGTCTTTTTCTGTTAGATCCAACATCTGATTGGTCTCACAGGCAATTTTGTTCCCTGGTAATTTTCTAATATATAGGTCACACATTTTGTCTGTGTCATATTTTTTTTGTTGTGAGAACCCAGCATTTAAGATGATATATCATAGCAACTCTGGATACTCACTCATCCTTGGGTCTTGCTATATCCTTGTTTATTTGTTTAGTGCTGGATGGATATTTTTTGTGAAATCTGTTTCCCCTTCAGTGTAAATCCTCTGATGTTGCTCTCCAGAGGGTGCAGCATGCACACAGTCACCTGGGATAACCATGGTTTTAGTAGAGCTTCTTTTATCTCTTTCTTTGATCATTCCCAGCTGTCAGTCTCCACTAACTGCCAGTGACTTTTCCATTGTTTTTGACAATGTCCTGACAATAAGTTGTTTCAGACTCACAACCAATTAAATTTGGGCCTCTTTGAAAGATGATTTTGAGGACAATGTTTGAGGTTTTTTCTATTCCCAGTCAGGCTTCTCCCTGATGTTTTCCTCCGTGAATTATTCAGGGCAAACCAGCTGGCTGAAAATTTAACCAATAATTCCACCAATTTCCCCCAAATCTCCTTTCACCAAAATGTTCATGATTTTTGAAAGTACCCAATGATTGAATTTCTCTATATTCTTCTTCAAATAAAGTCGATTCCTTTGGGAAGACCTTTGGAGGGCTCAGGTTTTAAGGCTTTTCTTTCCTCCTGGGCAAAATCTCTAAGACTCAGCTCCCAGACAAGGGGGGAGTGACAGTTGCCCACTTCTATGTGACACCTCTGCTTTAGAAGCAGGTCACTGGGGGGGGGGGGGGGATGAATTGGGAGATTGGGATTGACATATATACACTAATATGTATAAAATAGATAACTAATAAAAAATAATAAAATTTTAAAAATTAAAAAATTAAAGAAGTAGGTCATGGGGTAGGTGCTGTAGCCTCTGGTTTTCTCAGCTTGCCCCTCCCAGTCTGGAACAACTGCCTTACAAACAAATGCGGGCCAAGTGTGATTGGGGCCCAGTATTTTTGCTGTGCCATGCTGAAGGCAGCACTTCTACCTTATGCATGGGGGCTGGGTAGAAGAAGTGGTCCCCAAACTCTTGACCATACCTACCTAGAACTTAGCTTCTGCAAAATATAGCTGGGGGAGATGAGGAAAGCTGTAGGCCTGGCCTCCTGGAAAAGTAACATAACCCTCTATGAGGGTTATGGGGGGCAGGGCAGTGGGAGTTCTGTGCTCTTGGTTGCACCTGTGTAGAGTGGACATTTCACACCGAATCAGGAAGGCAGAGGAAGAGACTAGGTTATGATTCAAATGCTATAGATTCTCACTATACTTATCAAGAAGAAAAAATTTTCTGTTTGCAGATGACATGATCTGGTATAGAGAAACTTCTAAACATTCCCTTAATAAACTGTTAGAACTAATCAACAATTCAGTAATGTTGTAGGACACCAAATCAGCATACAAAAAACAGTTGCATTTCTATACATTAACAACAAACTATTTTAAAGAGAAGTAAAGAGAATAATAGTATTTATAATAATATGAAAACAATAAGATAATCAAGAATAAATTTAACCATGGAGGTAAAAGGTTTATACACTGAAAACAATAAGACACTGATGAAATAAGTTGAAGACACAGATAAATGAAAATGTATCTCATGTTCATAGACTGGAAGAATTAAAACTGTTTGAATATCTATACAGTACTACCCAAAGCCATTTATAGAGTCAGTGTAATCTTATAAAAATTCCAATGGAAATACATTCAGAGGAACCAAGATGGAAGAGTAGAAGGACGTGCTCTCACTCCCTCTTGTGAGAACACCAGAATCACAACTAGCTGCTGGACAATCATTGACAGGAAGACACTGGAACTCACCAAAAAAGATACCCCACATCCAAAGACAAAGGAGACACCACAATGAGATGGTAGGAGGGGCGCAATCACAGTAAAAACAAATCCCATAACTGGTGGGTGGGTGACTCACAGACTGGAGGACACTTATACCACAGAAGTCCATTCACTGGAGTGAAGGTTCTGAGACCCACGTCAGGCTTCCTAACCTGGGGGTCCGGCAACAGGAGGAGGAATTCCTAGAGAATCAGACTTTGAAGTCTAGTGGGATTTGATTGCAGGACTTCGACAGGACTAGGGGAAACAGAGACTCCACTCTTGGAGGGCATACACAAAATAGTGTGCGCACTGGGACCCAGGGGAAGGAGCAGTAACCCCAGGGGAGACTGAACCAGACCTACTTGCTAGTGTTGGAGGGTGTCCTGCAGAGGCAGGGGGTGGCTGTGGCTCACCATGGGGACAAGGTCACTGGCAGCAGAAGTTCTGGGAAGTACTCCTTGTGTGAGCCCTCCCAGAGTCTGTCATTAGCCCCACAAAAGAGTCCAGGTAAGTTCCAGTGTTGGGTTGCCTCAGGCCAAACAACCAACAGGGAGGGGACCCAGCCCTACCCATGAGCAGTCAAGCAGATTAAAGTTTTACTGAGCTCTGCCCAGCAAAGCAACAGTCAGCTCTACCCACCACCAGTCCCTCCCATCAGGAAACTTGCACAAGTCCCTTAGATAGCCTCATCCACCAGAGGGCAGACAGCAGAAGCAAGAAAAACTACAATCCTTCAGCCTGTGGAACAAAAACCACATTCACAAAAAGATAGACAAGATGAAAAGGCAGAGGGCTATGTACCAGATGAAGGAACAAGATGAAAACCCCAGAAAAACAACTAAATGAAGTGGAGACAGGCAACCTTCCAGAAAAAGAATTCAGAATAACGATAGTGAAGATGATCCAGAACCTCGGAAAAACAATGGAGGCAAAGATTGAGAAGATGCAAGAAATGTTTAACAAAGACCTAGAATAATTAAAGAACAAACAGAGATGAACAATACAATAACTGAAGCGAAAACTACACTAGAAGGAATCAATAGCAGAATAACTAAGGCAGAAGAACGGATAAGTGATCTGGAAGACAGAATGATGGAATTCACTGCTGTGGAACAGAATAAAGAAAAAAGAATGAAAAGAAATGAAGAAAGCCTAAGAGACCTCTGGGGCAACATTAAGCGCAAAAACATTCACATTATAGTGGTCCCAAGAGGAGAAGAGACAGAGAAAGTACCCGAGAAAATATTTGAGGAGATTAGAGTCGAAAACTTCCCTAACATGGGAAAGGAAATATCCACCCAAGTCCAGGAAGTGTAGAGAGTCCCATACAGGATAAACCCAAGAAGAAACACACCGAGACACATAGTAATCAAATTGGCAAAAATCTAAGACAAAGAAAAATTATTGAAAGCAGAAAGGGAAAAATGACAAATAACATACAAGGAACTCCCATAAGGGTAACAGCTGATTTCTCAGCAGAAACTCTACAAACCAGAAGGGACTGGCATGATATACCTGAAGTGATGAAAGGGAAGAACCTACAACCAAGATTACTCTACCCAGCAAGGATTTCATTCAGATTCGATAGAGAAATCAAAAGCTTTACAGACAAGCAAAAGTTAAGAGAATTCAGCACCACCAAACCAGCTCTACAACAAATGCTAAAGGAACTTCTCTAAGTGGGAAACACAAGAGAAGAAAAGGACCTGAAAAAATAAACCCAAAACAATTAAGAAAATGGTCATAGGAACATACATATTGATAATTACCGTAAACGTGAATGGATTAAATGCTCCAACCAAAAGACACAGGCCTGCTGAATGGATACAAAAACAAGACCCATCTATAGGCTGTCTACAAGAGACCAACTTCAGATCTAGGGACACCTACAGACTGAAAGTGAGGGGATGGAAATAGATAGTCCATGCAAATGGAAATCAAAAGAAAGCTGGAGTAACAATGCTCATATCAGATAAAATAGACTTTAAAATAAAGAATGTTACAAGAGACAAGGGAGGACACTACATAATGATCAAGGGATCAATCCAAGAAGAAGATAACAATTATAAATATATATGCACCCAACATAGGAGCACCTCAATACATATAAGGCAACTGCTAACAGCTATAGAAGAGGAAATCAACAGTAACATGATAATAGTGGGGGACTTTAACAGCTCACTTACACCAATGGACAGATCATCCAAACAGAAAATTAATAAGGAAACAGAAGCTTTAAATGACACAATAGACCAGATAGATTTAATTGATATTTATAGGACATTCCATCCAAAAACAGCAGATTACACTTTCTTCTCAAGTGCACACGGAACATTCTCCAGGATAGATCACATCTTGGGTCACAAATCAAGCCACAGTAAATTTAAGAAAATTGAAATCATATCAAGCATTTTTTTCTAACCACAGTGCTATGAGATTAGAAATGAATTACAAGGAAAAAATGTAAAAAACACAAACATATGGAGGCTAAACAATACGTTACTAAATAACCAAGTGATCACTGAAGAAATCAAAGAGGAAATTTTAAAAATACCTAGAGAGGATTAACCAAGATGGCGGAGTAGAAGGACGTGCTCTCACTCCCTCTTGCGAGAGCACCAGAATCACAACTGGCTGCTGGACAATCATCGAGAGGAAGACACTGGAACTCACCAAGGAGGATACCCCATGTCCAAGGACAGAGGAGAAGCCACAGTGAGATGGTAGGAGGGGCGCAATCAGAGTAAAATCAAATCCCATAACTGCTGGGTGGGTGACTCACAGACTGGAGGACACTTATACCACAGAAGTCCACCCACTGGAGTGAAGCTTCTGAGCCCCACGTCAGGCTTCCTAACCTGGGGGTCCGGCAACGGGAGGAGGAATTCCTAGAGAATCAGACTTTGAAGCCTAGTGGGAATTGATTGCAGGACTTTGACAGGACTGGGGGAAACAGAGACCCCACTCTTGGAGGGCACACACAAAGTAGTGTGTGCATCGGGACCCAGGGGAAGGAGCAGTGACCCTGGGGGAGACTGAACCAGACCTACCTGCTGGTGTTGGAAGGTATCCTGCAGAGGCGGGGGGTGGCTCTGTTTCACCGTGGGGATAAGGACACTGGCAGCGGAGGTTCTGGGAAGTGCTCCTTGGCGTGAGCCCTCCCAGAGTCTGCCATTAATGCCACCAAAGAGCCCAGGTAGGCTCCAGTGTTGGGTTGCCTCAGGCAAAACAACCAACAGGGAGGGAACCCAGCCCCACCCATCAACAGTCAAGTGGATTAAAGTGTTACGGAGCTCTGTCCACCACAGCAACAGTCAGCTCTACCCACCACCAGAGCCTCCCATCAAGCCTCTTAGATAGCCTCAACCACCAGAGGACAGACAGCAGAAGCAAGAAAAACTACAATCCTGCAGCCTGTGGACCAAAACCCACAGTTACAGAAAGATAGACAAGATGAAAAGGCAGAGGGCTATATATCAGATGAAGGAACAAGAAAAAACCCCAGAAAAACAACTAAATGAAGTGGAGACAGGCAACCTTCCAGAAAAAGAATTCAGAATAATGATAGTGAAGATGATCCAGGACCTCGGAATAAGAATGGAGGCAAAGATTGAGAAGATGCGAGAAATGATTAACAAAGACCTAGAAGAATTAAAGAACAAACAAACAGAGATGACCAATACAATAACTGAAATGAAAACTACACTAGAAGGAATCAATAGCAGAATAACTGAGGCAGAAGAACGGATAAGTGACCTGGAAGACAGAATGGTGGAATTCACTGCTGTGGAACAGACTAAAGAAAAAAGAATGAAAAGAAATGAAGACAGCCTAAGAGACCTCTGGGACAACATTAAACGCAACAACATTCGCATTATAGGGGTCCCAGAAGGAGAAGAGAGAGAGAAAGGGCCAGAGAAAATATTTGAAGAGATTATAGTTGAAAACTTCCCTAACATGGGAAAGGAAATAGCCACCCAAGTCCAGGAAGTACAGAGAGTCCCATACAGGATAAACCCAAGGAGAAACACGCCGAGACACATAGTAATCAAAATGGTAAAAATTAAAGACAAAGAAAAATTATTGAAAGCAGCAAGGGAAAAACAACAAATAACATACAAGGGAACTCCCATAAGGTTAACAGCTGATTTCTCAGCAGAAACTCTACAAGCCAGAAGGGAGTGGCATGATATACTTAAAGGGATGAAAGGGAAGAACCTACAACCAAGATTACTCTACCCGGCAAGGATCTCATTTAGATTTGATGGAGAAATCAAAAGCTTTACAGACAAGCAAAAGCTAAGAGAATTCAGCACCACCAAACCAGCTCTACAACAAATGCTAAAGGAACTACTCTAAGAGGGAAACACAAGAGAAGAAAAGGACCTAAAAAAATAAACCCAAAACAATTCAGAAAATGGTCATAGGAGCATACATATCGATAATTACCTTAAACGTGAATGGATTAAATGCTCCAACCAAAAGACACAGGCTTGCTGAATGGATACAAAAACAAGACCCATATATATGCTGTGTACAAGAGACCCACTTTAGACCTAGGGACACCTACAGACTGAAAGTGAGGGGATGGAAAAAGATAGTCCATGCAAATGGAAATCAAAAGAAAGCTGGAGTAGCTATACTCATATCAGATAAAATAGACTTTAAAGTAAAGAATGTTACAAGAGACAAAGAAGGACACTACATAATGATCAAGGGATCAATCCAAGAAGAAGATATAACAATTATAAATATATATGCACCCAACATAGGAGCACCTCAATACATAAGGCAACTGCTAACAGCTATAGAAGAGGAAATCAACAGTAACATGATAATAATGGGGGACTTTAACAGCTCACTTACACCAATGGACAGATCATCCAAAATGAAAATAAATAAGGAAACAGAAGCTTTAAATGACACAATAGACCAGATAGATGTAATTGATATTTATAGGACATTCCATCCAAAAACAGCAGATTACACGTTCTTCTCAAGTGCACACGGAACATTCTCCAGGATAGATCACATCTTGGGTCACAAATCAAGCCTCAGTAAATTTAAGAAAATTGAAATCATATCAAGCATCTTTTCTGACCACAATGGTATAAGATTAGAAATGAATTACAGGGAAAAAAACGTAAAAAAGACAAACACATGGAGGCTAAACAATACGTTACTAAATAACCAAGAGATCACTGAAGAAATCAAAGAAGAAATCAAAAAATACCTAGAGACAAATGACAATGAAAACACGATGACCCAAAACCTATGGGATGCAGCAAAAGCAGTTCTAAGAGGGAAGTTTATAGCTATACAAGCCTACCTAAAGAAACAAGAAAAATCTCAAGTAAACAATCTAACCTTACACCTAAAGAAACTAGAGAAAGAAGAACAAAAAAATACCCAAAGTTAGCAGAAGGAAAGAAATCATAAAGATCAGAGCAGAAATAAATGAAATAGAAACAAAGAAAACAATAGCAAAGATCAATAAAACTAAAAGCTGGTTCTTTGAGAAGATAAACAAAATTGATAAGCCATTAGCCAGACTCATCAAGAAAAAGAGGGAGAGGACTCAAATCAATAAAATCAGAAATGAAAAAGGAGAAGTTACAACAGACACCGCAGAAATACAAAGCATCCTAAGAGACTACTACAAACAACTTTATGCCAATAAAATGGACAACCTGGAAGAAATGGACAAATTCTTAGAAAGGTATAACCTTCCAAGACTGAACCAGGAAGAAACAGAAAATATGAACAGACCAATCACAAGCAATGAAATTGAAACTGTGATTTAAAATCTTCCAACAAACAAAAGTCCAGGACCAGATGGCTTCACAGGTGAATTCTATCAAACATTTAGACAAGAGCTAACACCTCTCCTTCTCAAACTCTTCCAAAAAATTGCAGAGGAAGGCACACTCCCAAATTCATTCTATGAGGCCACCATCACCCTGAGACCAAAACCAGACAAAGACACTACAAAGAAAGAAAATTACAGACCGATATCACTGATGAATATAGATGTAAAAATCCTCAACAAAATACTAGCAAACAGAATCCAACAACACATTAAAAGGATCATACACCACGAGCAAGTGGGATTTATCCCAGGGATGCAAGGATTCTTCAATATACGCAAATCAATCAATGTGATACACCATATTAACAAATTGAAGAAGAAAAACCATATGATCATCTCAATAGATGCAGAAAAAGCTTTTGACAAAATTCAACACCCATTTATGATAAAAACTCTCCAGAAAGTGGGCATAGAGGGAACCTACCTCAACATACTAAAGGCCATATATGACAAACCCAAAGCAAACATCATTCTCAGTGGTGAAAAACTGAAAGCATTTCCTCTAAGATCAGGAACGAGACAAGGATGTCCACTCTCACCACTATTATTCAACATAGTTCTGGAAGTCTTAGCCACGGCAATCAGAGAAGAAAGAGAAATAAAAGGAATACAAATTGGAAAAGAAGAAGTAAAACTCTCACTGTTTGCGGATGACATGATATTATACATAGAGAATCCTAAAACTGCCACCAGAAAACTGCTAGAGCTAATTAATGAATATGGTAAAGTTGCAGGATACAAAATTAATGCACAGAAATCTCTTGCATTCCTATACACTAATGATGAAATTCTGAAAGAGAAATTATGGAAACACTCCCATTTACCATTGCAACAAAAAGAATAAAATACCTAGGAATAAACCTACCTAGGAAGACAAAAGACCTGTATGCAGAAATAAGACACTGATGAAAGAAATTAAAGATGATACCAACAGATGGAGAGATATACCATGTTCTTGGATTGGAAGATCAATATTGTGAAAATGACTATACTACCCAAAGCAATCTACAGATTCAATGCAATCCCTATCAATTTACCAATGGCATTTTTTACGGAACTAGAACAAATCATCTTAAAATTTGTATGGAGACACAGAAGACCCCGAATAGCCAAAGCAGTCTTGAGGGAAAAAAACGGAGCTGGAGGAATCAGACTCCCTGACTTCAGACTATACTACAAAGCTACAGTCATCAAGACAATATGGTACTGGCACAAAAACAGAAACATAGATCAATGGAACAAGATAGAAAGCCCAGAGATAAACCCACACACCTATGGTCAACTAATCTATGACAAAGGAGGCAAAGATATACAATGGAGAAAAGACAGTCTCTTCAATAAGTGGTGCTGGGAAAACTGGACAGCTACATGTAAAAGAATGAAATTAGAATACTCCCTAACACCATACACAAAAATAAACTCAAAATGGATTCGAGACCTAAATGTAAGACTGGACACTATAAAACTCTTAGAGGAAAACATAGGAAGAACACTCTTTGACATAAATCACAGCAAAATCTTTTTTGATCCACCTCCTAGAGTAATGGAAATAAAAACAAAAATAAACAAATGGGACCTAATGAAACTTCAAAGCTTTTGCACAGCAAAGGAAACCACAAACAAGACGAAAAGACAACCCTCAGAATGGGAGAAAATATTTGCAAACGAATCAACGGACAAAGGATTAATCTCCAAAATATATAAACAGCTCATTCAGCTCAATATTAAAGAAACAAACACCCCAATCCAAAAATGGGCAGAAGACCTAAATAGACATTTCTCCAAAGAAGACATACAGACGGCCACGAAGCACATGAAAAGCTGCTCAACATCACTAATTATTAGAGAAATGCAAATCAAAACTACAATGAGGTATCACCTCACACCAGTTAGAATGGGCATCATCAGAAAATCTACAAACAACAAATGCTGGAGAGGGTGTGGAGAAAAGGGAACCCTCTTGCACTGTTGGTGGGAATGTAAATTGATACAGCCACTATGGAGAACAATATGGAGGTTCCTTAAAAAACTAAAAATAGAATTACCATATGACCCAGCAATCCCACTACTGGGCATATACCCAGAGAAAACCGTAATTCAAAAAGACACATGTTGGGCTTCCCTGGTGGCGCAGTGGTTGAGAGTCTGCCTGCTAATGCAGGGGACACGGGTTCGAGCCCTGGTCTGGGAAGATCCCACATGCCGCGGAGCGGCTGGGCCCGTGGGCCACGGCTGCTGAGCCTGCGCGTCTGGAGCCTGTGCCCCGCAGCGGGAGGGGCTGCGATGGTGAGAGGCCCGCGCACCGCGATGAAGAGTGGTCCCCGCACCACGATGAAGAGTGGCCCCCACTTGCCGCAACTGGAGAAAGCCCTCGCGCGAACCGAAGACCCAACACAGCCAAAAATAAATAAATAAATAAATAAAGTAGCTATAAAATTAAAAAAAAAAAAAAAAAAAGACACATGCACCCGATTGTTCATTGCAGCACTATTTACAATAGCCAGGTCATGGAAGCAACCTAAATGCCCATCAACAGACGAATGGATAAAGAAGTTGTGGTACATATATACAATGGAATATTACTCAGCCATAAAAAGGAACGAAATCAGGTCATTTGTTGAGATGTGGATGGATCTAGAGACTGCCATACAGAGTGAAGTAAGTCAGAAAGAGAAAAACAAATATCGTATATTTACACCTATATGTGGAACCTAGAAAAATGGTACAGATGAACCAGTCTGCAAGGCAGAAATTGAGACACAGATGTGGAGAACAAACGTATGGACACCAAGGGGGGAAAGCGGCGGGGGGGTGGGGGTGAGGGTGTGCTGAATTGGGCGATTGGGATTGACATGTATACACTAACGTGTATAAAATTGATGACTAATAAGAACCTGCTGTATAAAAAAAATAAATTAAATAAAATTTAAAAATTTAAAAAAAAACCTGTAACAGACAATGAAAGACATTACATAATGTTCAAGGGATCAATCCAATAAGAGGATATAACAATTGTAAATATATATGCACTCAACATAGGAGCACCTAAATACATAAAGCAAACATTAGCAGACATAAAGGGAGAAATTGATAGTAATATGATAAGAGTAGGGGACTTTAACACCCCACTTAAATCAATGGACAGATCATTCAGACAGAAAATCAGTAAGGAAACACTGGTCTTCAATAACACATTAGATGAAATGGACTTAATAAAATCTATATAAAACATTCCATCCCTAAGCAGGAGAATACACATTCTTTTCAAGTGCACTTGGAACATTCTCCAGGATAGAACACATGTTAGGCTACAAAATAAGTCTCAGTAAATTTAGGAAGACTTAAATCATACCACGCATCTTTTCCAACCACAAGGCTGAGACAGGATATCGATAAGAAAAAAACTGCAAAGTGTACAAACATGTGGAGGCTAGACAATATGCTACTACACAACCAATAGATCACTGAAGAAATTTCAAAAATACCTGAAGAAAAATGTAAATGGTGATACAAAGATCCAAAATTTATGGCAAACAGCATAAGCAGTTCTAAGAGGGAAGTGTATAGCAATACAAGCCCACCTCAGGAAACATAAAAGTCTCAAAAAAAACCAACCTAACCTTACACCAAAAGGAACTAGAAAAAGAAGAACAAACAAAACCCAAAGCTAGTAGAAGGAAGAAATCATAAAGATCAGAGCAGATATACATAAAATGGAGATTTAAAAAACAGCAAGGGAGACAAATGAAACTAAGAGCTGGATCACTGAAAATATAAACAAAACTGATGAACCTTTAGCCAGATTCATCAAGAAAAAAAAGAGATGGCCCAAATCAATAAAATCAGAAATGAAAAAGAAGTTAAAATTGATGTCAAAGAAATACAAAGGGAGTACTACCAACAATTATATGTCATAAAATGGACAAACTAGAAAAAATGTACAAATTCCTAGAAATGTACAATCTCCCAAGACTGAACCAGGGCAAAATAGAAAATATGAACTGACCAATTACCAGTAATGAAATTGAATGAGTAATCAAGAAAACCCAACAAACAGAAGTCTAGGACAAGAAACCTTCACTGGTGAATTCTACCAAATATTTAGAGAATAGTTAATACCTATATCTTCTCAAATTATTCTAAAAATTACAAGGAAAGGAATATTTCCAAACTCATTCTACGAAGCCAGCATCACCCTGATACCAAAATAAGACAAAGATATCACACGAAAAAGGAAAATTACAGGACAATATCACTAAGGAACACAGATACAAAAATCCTCAACAAAATATTAGCACATCAAATCCAACAATACATTAAAATTATCATACACCATGATCAAGTGGGATTTATCCCAGGGATGCAGGTATGGTTCAATATCCACAAATCAATGTGATACACCACATCAACAAATTGATGAAAAATCATATGGTCATTTCAATAGATACCAAAAAATATTCAACATTCATTTATGATAAAAACTTTCAACAAAGTGGGTATAGAGGAAACTTACTTCAACATAACAAAGGCCATATATGACAAGCTCACAATAACATCATACTCAATGGTGAAAAGCTAAAAACATTTCCTCTAAGATCAGGAACAAGATAAGGATGCCCATTCTCACCACTTTTATTCATAATGGTATTGGAAGTTCTAGTCACAGCAATAAAGAAAAGAAAATAAGAGAAACCCAAATTGGAAAGAAAAAAGTTGTCACTGTTTGCAGGTGACATGATACTATACATAAAAAAATCCTCAAGACACCACCAAAAACTACTAGAACTGATCGATAAATTCAGTAAAATTACAGGATACATAATTAATACACAGAAATCCATTGCATTTCTGTACACTAACAACAAACTTAAGAGAAATTAAGGAAACAATCTCGCTTACAGTTTCATCAAAAAGAATAAAGTACCTAGGAATAAATCTAACTAGAGAGGTAAAAGACCTGTCCTCAGAAAACTATGAGACACTGATGACATAAATTGAAGTCAATGCAAATAGATGGAAAGATATACCATGTTCATGGATTGAAAGAATTAATATTGTTAAAACATCATACTCCCCAAGGCAATCTATAGATTCAATGCAATCCTTATCAAAATACCAATGGCTTTTTTTTCACAGAACTAAAACAAATAATTCTAAAATTTGTATGGAAACACAAAAGATTCAAAGTAGTCAAAACAATCTTGAGAAAGAATGAAGCTTGAGGTATCATGCTCCCTAATTTCAAACTATACTATAAAGCTACCACAGTCTAAAAAGTATGCTACTGGCACAAAAACAGATGCATATATCAACGGAATAGAATAGAGGGACCAGAAATGAACCCACAGTTATATGGGTAATTAATCTACAACAAAGGAGGCAAGAATATATAATCGTGGTGCTAAACTCTCTCCATGTTTCTAATATTTTTAATAGTGGGTTTTTTTTTAAATTGTTCTCATCACAAAATTCAGCGTCCTTGGGGAAGGGACCCAGACCCTTGACTGCCACTTTCCAGGTGTCCTTTATCATTTTGATGGGATTCTTTGGTCTGCAGAAAATACTCTGTCTTGGCATGCTTCTAAACTGTAAGATTTGGGTTGTTTTGTATTTTGTTTATGTTTACATGCATCTTGTATTTCCCTGAAAACTAAATAAAGTTTTTGCCTTTTTAAAAAAAAATAAAGATGATGCTTTTTTTTTCAGCTTCAGACTAGAAAATACTAAGATTCTCTTGGATAAAGAAAGTATATTCCCTGAAAATTATTAACGCCTCCTTGAAGGTGAAACTTTGTCTTTTGCGGTTTTGTTGGTGGTATTAAATTATAAAAGGCTTAAGTTCTCAATAAGAGCAGCCATTGTTATTGTTACTGAGTTCATTTGTAGTTGGAAGCCCTTACAACATTTTGCAAGAGAAGGAGAACAAGAAATATTTGTTGACTAAATTATTGTGGTTTGATGGTGCCAGGAGGAATTCAAGCCAACAGCAATTCAAGGTCCTTCATTAGAGAAGCCATACCATTTTTTTTTTTTTTTTTTTTTGCTGTTTATACTGGTTTAATCCATGTCAAATGTAGTTTACAAAGGGAAAGGACAAGTACCTTTGTATAGAATATACAGACACAGCATCACACCATGGGGCCCACAAGAAGGGCAGGGGAGACAACACTTTTCCCTGGGAACAGCAGTCTAATCCCAGGAAAGGTTCTCTGCAGAAGGCTGGGTAGCCAGGAGCACCCTCATCCAGCCCCACTCTCAGCCCCTGCTTCAGCTCGGTTCCCATTTCCTGTGCCTCCCCCTTCCCCCAACTCCTTATGAAGAGCCCCAGGAGCTAAGACTAAGGAGAGGATCATGTCCCTTGGGGCACGTGCCCCACGTCTGGGAGAAGAAATATACACCGCTGAACACCGAGCACATGGGAGAGGGAAGAGAACCACGGGAGAGGGAGAGAGAGAGGCAGGCACCCCAAGAGGTGGATGGGCCGAGCCCCCAGCCAGCCCTGAAGGAGGCACTGCGTCCAGGTGTTCTTAACAAAAGAAGAAAATCATACAACCAAAGGGGAAGGGACGGGGTAGAGGGTGAGGAGTTGTCCCATTTATACACAACATTGTAAACATACACGGTCTATATTACATGTGCTTCAGTCTGGTGTTTGCATGTCTGTCTGTCCGTCAGTCGGCAGGGGGCTGGATCTCAGGAGCCTTGCCTGGCTACTCCCGCTACCCCCACCTCCCTGCCCCACCCTGGGAACGGAACCTGGAACAGGTATGGTCCCCAATCTTGGTGGGAGCCAGCAGGCAGGGCCTGGGCCTCAGCCTCCACTCTGGCTCGAGTCCTGTGTGTGTGCGTTCATGTGTGTGCATGTATGTACATGGGGAACCTGTGTGCAAGTATGTACCTGTGTACAAGGGGGGGTGGTCACGTCACAGGTGGGGCAGGTGGGGCGCTCGAGGCAAGGGCTGCCTGGGGCGGCTAGCTCACAAGTAGATTCTCCACAGGTCTCCGGGTGCTGTGATGGTGTTGCACTGAGGGCAGAGCTTCCTGGCACCCAGGGTCCGCAGCCAGCACTCCTCACAGTGCACATGCCAACACTGGATGGACGTTAGGGGCATCGAGTATGAGTCCATGCAGATGAGGCATTTGTAACGGTCCCCACAGGATAGCTGCCGCTCAAGTTCCCTGACCCGAGCCTTCAGGGCCTCAAACGTGGTCACAGCTGAATTGTCTGTGATTTTCTCGATGTGATTGTTCTTGCAGGTCTTCTGCATGGCCTCCTGCTTGCTGCTGTCACCGTTGCTGGTAGATGGCATCTCGTCACTGGCCCATTTAGAGAACTCAGGTGTGATGCGTGTGCTGGGAGGGCCACCATTTAGGACTGCGCCCTGGAGTGCCTCTCTCTCCTTGGTTTCACAGGGCTCCTCGCCTGTGCAGGGGATGACGTCGGCCTCCGTGTATTGCGGTTTCCCATACTCCAGAGTGTCATCCCCATCCACATCCAAGTCAGCATCACTGTCCAGGTTCTCTTCGCCGCTGCACGTGACGAAGCCAGAGCCTCAGAAACCACCTTGCAGGAGAGTGGTGGCCCGGACCCACTTCTGCTTGCACCACTCATACTCCTCAAAGCGGGTGCTGTTCTCATGCTCGACGTCCATGGCATCGTCCTCAGCCATGCAGGAGCCTTCCCTCTGCCCTTCAGCTTGCTTCCTCCGTTTCATTTTCCCAATCCGAGCATTCAGTCGGGTCTGCCGGTTGGCTCGCACTCGCAAGAAGGTCTACTTCCTCCCTCCCGCCGGCCCCCATGCTCCGCCGGCCGCTCCGGGCCCTCGGCATAGCTGCTGGAGGCTGCTCTAGCGGGACCTCGTGGCCACCGCGCGGTGCCGCCCCAGCCCCAGCCTCCGGCGCTCCGGGCCCCGCGGCCGCCCGGCCGGCGAGGGCGGCGATGCGGGCAGATTCCCCCAGGGCTGCCCGGCGGCGGCGGCGGCGGCACCTCAGCTCCCAGCGGCGGCGGCGGCCATGTTGGCCTTGATCACGTGACTCGCCCAAGCCATACCATTTTAAAGCTGAAGAGTGTAGAGATCCTTTATGAAATAAACCTCTGATATAAATTATCTGGGGACAGAGCACTAGAGTGATTTGCCTGAGATTGGCTTATTGCTGTTTTTTTCAATAAAAGGATTGGTTATCAGCCTGCTGGAGAGATTTTTCTACGGCTCTTTGTTTCATATAATGAAAGTGCAATTCTTGAAGGATAAACTCAGCCCTCCTTGCTATTGATGGCTCTGGACCAAAGGGCTACCTCAATACAAACTCTTTTCTCATTCTGTCACACCTTTACTGGAAATCCCTGTTTCCTAATTATGTCCATTGTGCATTGCTTGCAAATGAAACAAAACTCATTTGCAGCTATGGAACTTATCCAATTCCCAGTCTCTAAGGGCCAAACTTTTAATAAAGTCTCCAGTGAAGACATTCAGGTTTACTAAACATTTCACTAGATTTTATTAATTCATGCAATTCTCCCCCAGCTAACTAAAGTTAAAATTAACCAAGTTATACAGGCATAAATAATTTTAGCAGCATACTCTAAAAAATGAAAAGACTCAAAAGCATTAAATAAGACAGCAGTAATTACAATAAAATTACTACTCTAGTATAATATAATTTCATAATGTCTGCATAAAGTGCAAAAGTATCCACTATTAATGAAAGCTTTTCTTGGCTGCCCTTTATACAGTATTTCTATTTTAAAAGAACTGTTCACTGGCTTGACCAAGCCCTCTTACATATTCATGAGACAAAATTTCCACATTTTTCTATGGGACCAGCTCAGTGTTATGGTACACTTCTGACCACCTATTTGCTGCCAGCAACACCGTGCTCTACTCTTCTCAGGACCCACTCAATAAATACTCCGTTTGACAGAGAGTACCATCTCAGTATACATGGTCAGTTTTAGAAAAAGTAAGTTTTACATATTAATCAAAATATGAAAAATAGTTTGATCAAAACTGATCTCATTGATCGCAAGTTTATAGCCCATTTGTGCAGAGCCTGAAACATGTGAGCTGAGAATCATGGGATACAGTCCTGAGTGTAGTAGAAGGAACTGATGTGAGGCATTTTATAAGGGAAGAATCCATGGGACCTGATGGCAACTTGATGACAAGCTGGATGTGGGTAGTGAGGATAATAGCAGTGTCTTAGATGATCCTGAAGCTTTGAACCTGGGGATGTCAAATGTCTTCCTGTTGCTCTTAGGATACACTTGAGAATCCTGACCCTGGCCCACAAGGCCCTGTGATATCTGACTCCTGACTCCTGTTCTAGCTTCACTTACCATCACTATTCCTCTAATTTACTGTGCTACAAGTGCACTGACTTCTCAGTTCTTAGAACCCACTAGGCTACTTCCCAACTCAAAACTTCCAAGTGCTATCTGTGGAATAAATGTCATTTGTCTCACTTCATATACTCTCAAGGCTTCAGTTTATGTGCTGTTTTCTCTGGGAATTCTTTCCTGCCCACATGCGCAGACTAGGGTAAGATCACTGTTATATTCATCCATAGTTTTCTGTTCTCTATAGCACTTAACACAGTTGTAATGATTTGCAGATGATAAGCTCCATGAGGGCAAGGACCATGTTTAACTTGCTCACTGCCTATCCCAAAGACTAGCACAGTATGTGGCATATATTAATCAGATGACACTGCTGATAAAGGCATGAAAGGATATTTGAGTGAACAAATGGTATCTACAACCCAGAATACTGTTTTCTGCTCTTCTTCCCCTGTTACCTGGTTAACTCTTATATAGCTCCAGGCCTCAGCTTATATGATGTTTTTTCAGGGATGTTTTTCCTAACTAATCTCTATTACATGCTGTGACAGCCTAGGGGAGTTAGGAGGAAAAATTCCTTCCTGGTACAAGGTAATTCTCCTTTCAAGTATGGCAAGTTTGAGGGGATGATTAGATATTATGGAAATATCCCACAGATATCAGTTGGGTGATTAAGGCTGCAAATGAAAATCTGGGAGCCAACTGCATCCAGCTGTGAATCATTAATTTTGAAGGGAGAAGAAATGCTCAGAGATGGAACTTCAGAAAATGCTTATGATGAGATAGAAAGTAACAGTTTTAAGAATGAAAGAATGTTTAATCTTTCAAAGGTTTTAGAGAGGTCAAGGAGAACAAAGGTCCAAGAAAGATAATTGGACTTGATGGACAGGTCACTGGGGAGTGTGATTATTACAAAATAATGGGAATGAAAAATCTAGGTTGCAGACAATCAAAGGGAGTTAATGAAAACGGTAGGTGTAGATGCTTTTTAAAGTTTGGTGCTAAAAATTAAGAGAAATGAGAAAGGAACTAAAGAGTTGACAGTGAGGTCAATTAAGGTTTTCCAAAATAGGGCAGAAGTATGCAGCTTCAGGAAAAAACACCTTTTATAGTGGCAAAGTCTGAAGTTAGTTGAATTTTTTGACCACTACTTTTTAGAAATACTGTCTCCTTGGCTTTTACTATTGTACATTATCCTCTCTTCCTTTCCCTCTTGCTATCTCTACTTCCTTTCTTTTTTCCTCCCTTCTCTTCCTACCCCTAGACTTGTACTCTCCAGTAGATAGGCACTAAGCAGATAGCTACTGAGTACTTGAACTATGTATAGTCCAGATTATGATGTGCTATAAGTAGAAAGAAACACACCAGATTTTGAAGACTTAGTATGAAAAAGTAATGTAAAATATCTTATTAATAATTTTATATTGATTACATGTTGAAATGATAATATTTTATATTCAGTTAAATAAGATATTTATTTTTAAAATTAAATTTATGTTTCTTTTTACTATCTTTAATGTATTGAAGTTACTAGAAAATTCTCTATCACATATGTAACTCATGTTATATTTCTATTGGACAGCATTACTCTAGGCTTTCTTACCTATCTCTTCTCTCTAGGTTTCAGAAACCACCTCTAGACAATTGACTCATAAATATACATCTTCTCATAAACTTATGTTCAGACTTCTCCTCTGAACCTCAAACCCTTGCATTCAATTGCCAATTAAACACCTTTTTCTAGAAGTCTCAAAGGCACCTCTTAACTAAGTATATGTGAAATCAAACTTATCTCCTGCTCTCCTCTTTCCCCAAACCTGATCCTCTTCCAGGGTTACCTCTCTCAGTGGGTCATCATCATTCTGTTGCATTAGCCAGAATTTTAGATCCTTTGTCTTTAAACCCTACATTCAATCTATCACTAAATCCTGCTCACTCTACATTCTAAAGAATTCTCTAAGTTCTCTGTTCCACTCATCACCACCACCTGATCCATGCTACCATAATCTTTTTCCTGGACAGTTTCAATAGTTTGTCCATATCCAGTTTTGCCAGCTTCCAATCTATTTTTCATGCTTCATCCAGAATTAAGTTATAAAATCTAAATCTGATCATGTCAGCCTTCTTTATAAGAAATTCCCATGGATTCTTATTGCTGTTAGAATAAAGACCCAAATTCTTAATATTGTTTACAATACCCCTGTATTATCTATACCCTGCCCACCTCTCCACCCTCCCTTAGACCATTTTCCCCCTAACTCTCTCTGCCTCACTGATTTTCTTTCGGTGCCTTGAAATTGTCATGTATCCTCCAGAAATAGGGCCTTTGTATATGTTATCCTCACAACTCACCCATCCACCTTTCCCTGAAAATTCTGTTTACCAAATTTCAGTTCAGTCATCACTTCTTTAGGAAATCTTTCTGTCACCTCCTCCCTACCTCAAGTAATAATGACACTGGTAGTGGTGGTAGTGATAGCATTTAGTATTTATTGAACACTTACTATAACCTAGGCTCTCTTCTGGTGTTCTACACATAACTCACTAAGTCTTCTAAACTACCTTTTAGTCTCAATTTTCAGAGTATAATTTATTATAATATCCATATTCTAATGAGGAACTTGATGCACAGAGAGGTTAAGTAATTTTCCCACTATCAGCTATAAAGTGGCATAGCCAAGATTCAAAATTAGGTCCTGTTTTCAAAACCCACAGGGTTAACTACTACATTATTTGCGTTTTCAGACTAGGCTAAACCTCTCTATTGTAAGTCTTATATCTACAATAACCTTGCCTTCATAATAGCGAAGTTCTAATTTTCAATTCATCTGGGTGATTATTTGGTTAATGTCTGTCTCCCGTCACTTCTTCCCAATTCTATAAGGTGAGGGGAGGCAGATACCACATCTGCTTTTGTTTATCACTTAACCTTAGTGCCGAGTATTGTGGCTGACATGTAGACACACAATATATGTGAATAAAATGATACAAAACAGTTGTAAGTATATATGAAAGAAGAAAGGAAGGAAGATAGGGGAGGAAAAGAGGGAGGGAGGGGGGGGAAAGAAAAAGAAAGCAAGTTCCATGTCTCCAGTTATGGATTATCCCATTGAGCACAGCTCAGTATACCACTTTCTATATCTTAATTTCTACATCTGTCTTAGGAAGTCTTCTGACTATAAGAACAAATTCAGAGATGCTGTCTGGTATGTACTAAATGACTTTAGAACTTCTCCTGAGTAATTACTTGATTATGAATAGCTGAGTCATTCAATATTTATTTCAGGCAGAGGATGTCAAAACCAGATCAAGCACTGAGTAATCCACCTATAACATAATTATGAGAACGAAGTTCTCTAATACACCCTACACTCCAGCCAGTCTGGGGACTGCTTTCCATTCCTCCAACACTTCATGAGCTTTCATGCCTCTGATACTTAACTTAGCATTCCCTTTCCAACCTTCTCTGCTGAGAAAATGTCTACATATCTTTCAAGGCCAGGGTCAAATGTCCTCTCCTGAGTAATCCATAATAAAATACCCCCAACTGTTTTTGGTGTGTGTGTGTGTGTGTGTGTGTGTATTTCTTATAGAGATAGTGAGCCTAATCGTAGGATATTTTAATATGATTTCTCTGTTAAAGATGTGGTTCTATTCTTGTGGTTAAGGTTGGAAGCTTCCCTTAAGGGTTGGGCATTCCTAGTGTCAATCTCAAGGGGAAGAGCTAAGTCCTCAGACAAAATAACAGAAGGGGGGCTCCTGTCTCTCACATTCTTAGAAATAGATCTAGTGGGGTTTAGCCATGCCTAAACTTCCAGGCAACTGGGAAAAGATAAAATCTGCCTGTCAGAGGTAGACTTGGAGATAGGTAAGGAGGCCTTGCTATAGGGAACCCTAAGGACAGGATGACTGACCCACTTATATAAACCAGATTATCAAGATCAGCAGCATTCAGACGATTTCAACGCCTTGATGTGTCACAATCAGTTATGAGATGCATCACAATTAATCTGTTTCTAATAATAAACTACCATAGTTTAATACGATTTTATATATATATACACATACACTAGAATGGATTCCATATTATCTCAATAATACCTTCCTCATTCCTTTACATTACAATATACTACCTTGAATGGGAGAAATGCAGAGGTATCATAGCTAGCCAATGATCAATTATTCATTACCTCACAAAGCCCACAGGAGTGTATTATGCAGTCAACGTCATTTGCCAACTTGCTTTCTCAGTGGAGAGAAAGGTTTGAGTACTACTCCTCTAGTTGCATATTACTACATTTTGTTTCCAGCGGTTATCTCTAAGTCTAGTCAGGGCATGTACGAATGATTCCTCTTAATCTTCTCTTTGCTACAGGAGATCACTTGGGCCAGAGTGATTGGGAGAGCAATGCCTTTTTGGCAGCCAATGCCATGGTTTTGGCAGTAATGGTGACTACTTCCCCAGGGGGGAATATGACAATCTGGGAAAAGGCTTCGAGGATGTGTTTTGCCCCTCCCACATGGATATTTGCTCTCTACTGCCAAACTAGAATGTTATCTTACTATGAAAAAGACAGTTTTGTTCCAGAAAGCATTTTTAACACCCCCAGACAAATTAAGTCATTCCCATCTTTTCTCCCATAGTTCCAAACGTATGATTACACAATAGATTCTATCACCTTGCATTCTAATTATTTGTTTACATGACTGCTTCCCTAGTGCATTGAGAATTTACTGTAAACAGGGATTGAGACTTAACACAGCTTTGAATTACTGTTGCTTATTAGCACTGTGCTTGGCATTGTAATAAGCACTGGCAACTCTTTTTTTTTCTTCTTTTTAGCTTCCCACATGGATCTTGTTCCCCGACCAGGGACCGAACCCAGGTCCTCAGTAGTGAAAGCACCGAGTCTTAACCACTGGACCACCAGGGAATTCCTGCACTATCAACTCTTGAACACGGGGTCAGACCTTACCAGAAGAGCAAACCAAAATTCATCACATTAAATTTGGGGTCTTTTTTGTTGTCTTAGGGTTTTTTAATAAAAATCTTAAAGTCATCTTTATTCCACAGCTTTAATCTTAACATGATACATGAGGGGCACCCAAACACTTGTTTATTAATTTATCATTTATGCCATGTCAACATGCAAAATATAGCATAGAGAATAAAGCAATGAGTCACACACAGAATTGTTTTTCTGAAACTCAGATCTGACAGAGTCAGTCCCTTGACAAGTTTATTCAGGTCCTACTAAATAGAATTCAAGCTCCTTGATTTGGCATTCTGACCTCATCTTTTTTAGGATACCTCCTATAATTTCTACACCACTGAATTCTATACCCACCAGGCATTTTGTATGGTAGATAATCTGGTCTAATCTAAACCAGAGAGTACCGGAGGGCTCTCTCCCAGCCACCCTTCTCTATTCTGTCTTCCCACTCTCCCTAAATGATCTCACTCAGTTCCAAGGCTTTAAATGTATATGCTGATGACTCCTAATCTCCAGCCTTGTCTTTTATGTTCGATTACCTGTTTGACATCTCCACTTAGATAACTGATAAACATTTCAAACATAACATGGATAAAATAAAACTCATATTTCTAGCTCCATTATCCCCCCTAGAATATTTCTCCTGAAGTCTCCTTCAACTCAGTAAATGCTACTATGTTCTCCTCAGATGCTCAAGGCAAAAAATCCAGGCATTTTCCCTGCTTGCTCTTTTTACCCCCCTCTCAAATAGAAATCATTAGCAAATCCTGCTGATTCATCCTCCCAAACATAACCCAAATCCATCTACATTTCTCCATGTCCACTGCTATCAGCCTAATTCTGAACTACTACAGTGTCCTTTTAACTGGTCTCCCCACTTTCATCCTTACCCTTAATGATCCATTTTCTGAAAAAATGTGAATACGGTAATGCCATTTCTCTGCTTTAAAAAACTCTGGTTTGGTAGGCATAATGATAGTCCCCCCAAAGTTGTCCACCTACAGTAATCAGAAATTGTAAGTATGTTATGTTACACAACAAGGGTGAATTACATACTCCTGGATCATCCAGGTGGGCCCAGTGTAATTTTTTAAATGGTGGAAACAGAAGCAGAGGACTCAGAATCAGAGTAGTACAATGTGAGAAAGATTAAACCGGCCGTTTCAGGCTTTGAAGATGGAAGGGAGCCATGAGCCAAGGAATGCAGACAGACTCTAGAAGCTGAAAAAGGCTAGGAAACGGATTCTCCCCTACAGCTTCCAGGAAGGATGTCGACACCTTAATTTTAGCCCAGTGAGAATCATTTCTGATTTCTAACCTCCAGAATTGTGAAAGAATAAAAATATGTGTTGTTTCAAGCTACTGAGTTTGTGGCAATTTGTTAGAGCAACAATAGGAAATCAATACACCTTCCCAAGGATTCTCATTGAGCTGAAAATAAAACACAAACTCCATACTCTGCATTACAAACTCGGCAAGATCAACTCTTCCATCCCATCATCAACCACTTTTCCCTGCCTTTTATGGGTTCCTCAAACATGCAAAACTTATAGCTGCCTTAAGGAATTTCCACTACCGCCTCTGTACCTAACATGCTCACCCTAAACTGCCATAGCTGGTTTCCTGCTACTCATGTCTCAGCTTGACTGTTCACCTTTCCTATACACCTTTTCCAATCATCTGATCTAAAGTAACTCCCAGTTATTCTTTATCACACCACACCATTTTACCCACAGCACAGCACTTACTAATTTTTGCTATTTTTCTTATTTATGTATTTATTTATGTTTGCTTCCCCAGTCTCGTCTATTAGAATGTAAGCTCCATGAGAACAGAATCTATAACTGTGATGATAAGGAGTTGTTGGTTTGCAAACTGGCCCCTATACACAGAGGGCAAAGGAGAGACCAAAGAAAGAGGCAAACAATTCTAGATTAGTAGGTGGTAGTTTTAATAAGCAAGAGAACTTTTATATGAGGATTGTGTTGGGCAGTTGGTTGCAAGACAAGTAGATCTCCACACCCACCCACCAGAATCTTAAAAGTTTATGTAGAGGCCTTAAATGTTTTCAGTCACATATACCATCTGGATGGTCTCAACAGCACCTTGCTCTCTCAAGGCTGCATCCTTCGAACAGCTTCTACAGTGGGAACAGCGGGCAAGAAGTACATTCTAAGGACGGGGAGGGGGCAATTACCCAACTGTCCAGGTCCAGGTTTCAGGTCAACCAGTGGTCACGTCCTCTGGCTGACTCCTCTGACAATACTAGGCACTATAAAGTATTTATTGCATTAATGTGCAAAGAAATGATGCAAGAAATGGCAGCTGTTTTGTGGTACTGAACATAAGGACTTTTCGAAATGTTTAAGTAAGCCTAAAAATTGTTATATATTTGTAAGAAAATTAAAATAACAAGAAATGAGCTACATGATCCTTTTCACTGACTCCATGAATCTTTGGCTGAGCTCACATTGTTTCATGGGTAGGAGGTGAACTAGAAGCAACATTCATCATTCTTCCACAGTTCCTTTGGTAGAGCCTCGTCCCAGGAAATCTTAACATTATAGGAGAAAGTTTCCCTACAATGCTATTTCAGCACAGATTTGGTCCTGCATCGTCATAGTAATGTGGCCCTCACCTGAAATAATCATATTGCTCTAGAATTGAATTCTGAGGGAAGGGATTTATTTCTGCTTTGTTTTTTGCTGTATCTTCAGGGTACATCTCAGAAATATGCAAAATCCTGATATAAGTGAGGTTGTAATCAAACTGGGGGAATAAGACTTACACCCATGAAATGCCAGAGGACCACACAAGGCAAATATTGAGACTTGAGAAGGTGTTACATGGGTAATAAGAGCCTGGGAGGAGGGAAGAAGGCAGATGAGCTTGTCCTGGGTAAACCTTGGATTGACCATTAAGGAAGGGGTAGGATTTGGATAGATGGAGGAAAATGGTGAGGGTAATATAGATAAGGCAAAATGCACCACATGAAGAATGACAGTGACTTATTCAGAAAGCCATGAAGAGACGGGCTTGGCTTAGGGATGGTAAAGGGTAGTGCAAAGTACAAGAAGATAAAGTGAATTCAAATGATGTAGATTAGGAAAATCAAGATATGTAATTAACCAAACAAATTGTGACTTGTGATTGACGGGCAATAGGGATTCATTGCACTATAAATGATGAGAAAGTCCTAATAAGGGAATATTTTGAGGAAAGAAATATCTCCAGAAGGTGCTTCTGGATTTGCTAGGAAATTTTAATGGTTATTTTTTAAATTATTATTATTAAAAAATTTAAAGGTTACTTCTAGTAACTAAGGTATAAGATTAAAGACATTATGAATGTAACTTCAAAGGAATATTCTAGAAATTGTCTATTGACTTTAAAAAGAGGTGGGAAAGGTGCTACTTTAAGACCTCTGCTCACACAACCTCTCCTCTGAGTCAATAAATCCTAGTTCGGTTCCCATTTCCTCTATGAGGCTTTTGCTGACCAATCCAGTGGGAATTTTTTTTTTCCCACCTAGAATTTTATATTCAGAGTGGTAATAAGGATAAATAGTATAAACTCATATAAATTAAAATCAAAACATGTCCCTTAAAATTTGCTTAGAAATGGGCATTTGCCTTACTCTTTAGGTTTCAAAGGATACATTTAATTATGCCAATTTAGTAGCTTTGTAATGTTTAGGAGATTAGGTCTCTCAGGAAATACTCTGATGTCAATGCCAATTAAATCCCTTTAGAATTATTTAAAATATTTGAACCATTCTCTACCAATGATATAAATATTATCATTGACTTGTTGGTAGAAATATTCTCCTAAACAATCAAGACGATAGAGTTTTATTTCTGGATCTACTTTAAAAACCATCATCAGGCAACCATCTAGCCTTTATTAAACTCTTATTGGGGAAATCCAGGTGGGAAAGAATTAAAAAAATTTTTTGGTAGAAATATTAACCTCCAGAAATATTTATTTAAGTTCTTTAAGGTTCTTGCCTTACAATTCTTAATTAAAAATTTTTTAAGTTCCTTAAAGTCTTTCCTCTACCCTAAGGTCCATTGTGTAAGAACTGGACAAATGATATTTATTTGCATCACTTCTGAATTTAAGAGAAGCCTAAATTTACCCAAAAATAGATAAGTAAAAGCATACGTTTACAGTAATTACAGAAAACCTTAGCAAAGTTTTGTGAACTTCTTTTAAAAATGTGGTTTGCCATATAACTTACAGCTTAACAACCTCTACAATGAAATGTTGTTTAAAATTTTTGTGTCAGACATTCCCTATGTATTAAATAAATTATATGAGGAAGGAATATATTTTTAAACCATTCTTTTAAACCCCTGATGTAATTTTAAGGAGCTTTTTAGTTTATCTTTTGATTTTTAGAGAAATAAAATATCAATGTAAAACTTATTTCTGTCTGATTAATTATCATCAACTAGGGAAAATGAAGGAAAACTATGTTATGTGACTTCAACTTGGCAAGTGTAAGGCATTTAATGAAAAAACTTATTCAAATTACATAGATTTAAAATGTTCAATTTTTTAGACTTCAGGTTATCAAGGGTAAGGCATTTAATGAAAAAATAATAATTCAAATTATATAGCTTTCAAATGTTCATTTCTAATATTGTTTCTAAATGTATCAGTCACAAATAGTCTGAGTTTAAAAGTTAGTAAACAGTTTCAGGAAGCCAAAGGAAAGAGATCTTCTCTCCAAAATGCCTTTCCTCTGTTCCAGAAATATAGAATGTAGTTATGGTTAATGACTATCCAGCAAATTATCAGCGTGGAAATGTGCAGGAGAGTCAACTAATCTTCTAAGAAAGTATACAGCACAGAGCAGGCATTTAATAAATAACAAATCTATGAATTAACTAAGAAAAATGAAGGTAGATTGAAATAAAGCACTCTGCAATAGATTAGAACTCTCAGGCTATAAGCAAAAATATAAGGGATAGATAATTGAAGTTTAAAGATATACTGAAAGTTTAATAAATGTGAGCATCATAGAATCTCAGAATATTGTGAAAACACTTGATGTTCAAAAGAGCAAAACTTGACACTGAAGAGTTAGTGTTTTACATAGAGGCAAGTGACCTCAAGAACACATTACCAAAAGACATGGATATATTCCTGAATGATATATGTGAAAGATTGTCAGCAAATTCTTATTATTTAAACCATGAATTTCATTATCATGGGAATGGAGCAGACACATCCTCAACACATCCATTGTGATTTAGCCATTACAGAATTGTAAAGTGCAGAAAACATTAGTTAGATCCCCAATAATTATTATGGGGCTATCAACTTTTAAAACACAGCAGACCTAAGAACATGTCATTTTATTTATTTAATTTAAAATGTGCTTTCTGGTTATAAAAGTAATACTTATTGTAGAGAATTTGAAAGAGAAGAAAAAAGAAAGAGCTATCATTTCCATTGCACAGGGAAAACCAGTGTTAAAATTTTTATGTGTTTCTGAACTGCCTGCCCTTCTCATTCACCTGCAAATATTTGGAAAATTAGAATTATTCTATATATAAAACTTTGTATTTTCTTTTTCACATAATGTTTTATTATGTCTATTTTATCATTACATTAAATATTCTAAATAAACACCATTTTAAATTATTGCATAATATAGCATCATATAGATGATTCACATTGACTTAATTATACTGACCAAATGTTTACCATTTGAATTCTTCACTATTATAAATGATGCTACAATGAGCATCATTATATGTAAATCTTTGAGGTTCTAAATATTTCTTTCTTCTAGATTCAGGGTTACTGGTCACAGGTCTGAACATTTAAGAGTTTCCCTAATCTATAACCAAATTACAGAACTTTTTCATCTTCCCAAACTGAAACTCTGTACCCATTAAACAATATTCCCCATTCCCTCCCTCCCCAGACAACCTTTAATTCATGTAAGTGGAATCACACAATATTTGTCCTTTTATGCCTAGCTTATTTCACTTAGCATAAAGTCATCAAATTTCATCCATGTTTTAACATGTGTCAGAATGTCATTCCTTTTTAAGGCTGAATAATATTCCACTTTTTGTCTATACCACATTTTGTCTATACCACATTTTGTTCATTCATTCATCCAGCAGTGGAGAGTTGGGTTGTTTCTACCTGTGACTATCCTGAATAATGTTTCTAGAACATGGGTGTACAAAAATAGTCTTTCAAACAACATTGTTAATCTGTACAGATACTGTCACTGAAATTGGGAACACTGATACCAATTGCTGACACCTAAATTATGAATCAGCTTTAGCTAATCCATATAGAGAAGTTTTTTGCACTGACTATTCCTCTCAAGACCTCAAAAGCCATCTTTGTGCATCTAATCTGATGTTTTCTCTTTCTTGAAAATATGCTGGGAAAATGTTAAATAACTAGCTCAAAAGTTAAGAGCTCCTGGAGATTGATACTCCCAGAGAAATGGGCATACACCAAAATCCATGTGACTTGTGAAGGCATTATGGAAGATGTTCCTTGTCCTTCTGGGTCAGAGAGAGCTCAAGAGTTGAATTGGGCATATTATAAATTAGTACCTCATTTCTCCACAATTTTTTCTCAACAGCAGAGTCAGGAATGGCTAAAGAAAATCATACTGTAAAACATGAGTTTATCCTCACAGGATTTACAGACTACCCAGAGCTGAAGACCCTTCTGTTTGTGGTGTTCTTTGCCATGTATCTGATCACCATGGTGGGGAATCTTGGCCTGGTGATACTGATTTCAAAAGAGCATCATCTTTGCACACGAATGTACATCTTTCTGGGCAACCCCGCTCTCGTGGATTCTTGCTGTGCCTGTGCCATTACTCCTAAGATGTGAAGGAACTTCTTTTCTGAAAACAGAATGGTTTCCCTCTATGAATGCATGGCACAATTTTATTTTCTTTGCACTGTTGAAACTGCAGACTGCTTTCTTCTGGTGGTAATGGCTTACGATCGCTATGTGGCCATATGCAACCCTCTGCAGTACCACACCAGGATGTCAAAGAAACTCTGCATTCAGACGACCACAGGGGCCTACATAGCTGGAAACCTGCATTCTATGATTCATATAGGGCTTCTATTTAGGTTAGTTTTCTGTGGATCAAATCACATCAAACACTTTTACTGTGATATTCTTCCTTTATATAGGCTCTCCTGTGTTGACCCTTATGTCAATGAACTGGTACTGTTTATCTTTTCAGGCTCAATTCAAGTCTTCACAATAGGTAGTGTCTTAATATCTTATCTCTACATTCTCTTTACTATTTTCAAAATGAAATCCAAAGAGGGAAGGGTCAAAGCCTTTTCTAGCTGTGCATCCCACTTTTTGTCAGTTTCATTATTTTATGGCTCTCTTTTTTCACGTACAATAGACCAAATTTGCTTGAGGAAGGGGATAAAGATATACCAGCTGCTATTGTGTTTACAGAAGTAGTTCCTTTACTAAACCCTTTTATTTGTAGCTTAAGAAATAAGGAAGTAATAACTGTTTTGAGGAAAATTCTGAAGAAAAAAAATCTCAAAAATGTTTGAAACAAATGAGGTCTACTGTAACTTAATGATTTAATTGCAGAAAAAAAACTTCCAAGTGAAATTACACAGAGAAAATGCACGAATTGTATGTAAAATATTAAAATATATCATAATGCAATCAATTTAAGTAGCAGTATGTAAGGGAGAAAATATACAAGAAGGAGAAAATTATACTAAATCTTAATTCAAATTAACAAAAATCAAAACCAAATTTTGATATAATTCAAGAAAAACACAGTATGCTGCCAAGGTCATGGATTGTGTCAGCATCAGGGATTATCATCCCCCAAAAGAAAAACAATTATATCTCAATAAAACTGAAAAAAGTTTTTAAATTGTCAGACTGAGGAAAAGAAAAGGAAGAAAACCAACAAAATTAGCAATTTCAAATATAAAGGAAAATCCTATTAAGCATTAATAGCCAGCCCACATTAATAGTTTGGAGCATGAGCACTCCAGTTATGCTAAAAGGATTTAAGGGTATATGAACCTTCAACCAATGAAATCACTTACAACCATGAGTGACAAAGTTGAAGCAAGTGAATTTTGAGGAATTACTTTTAATAGCATTTTGAGGGACATTGTAGTTAGAATAGAGGCAGTTAGGAAACAAAGGTGTGAAATAAAAGTGACTATTATATTTCAAAGTTGAATTTCCTATGGAGTTGTATAATTAAAGATGGAATGTCAATTTTCAAGTGTAATTATCTTCACAGACATTTATTTACTCCCATATGTACATGCATAAAGATGCCATAACATAAAGTTCCAGGCAAGCAGTCATACCTCATTTAGGATTTGAAGAGTTCTTTGTCAGTGAGCTAGGCTAAATTTCTCTATCCACCTTCCTGAGACGTGAAGAAGGGGTTCAACAATGGGGACACTTACTACATTATATGTAGACATGAAGAAAAGTATGCTTGTTGAACTGTGGATAGGGCTTATCTGAAATATTATTTTTCTTTTTTCTTATTGCAAAACCTGCAGTTGTGGAATGTAGGTAGAACTGCATGAACTTCATGTAACATAATAAAAGAATTACTTTCCAGTTATTTATTTAACATAGACCTATTGAGAGCCTGCTATGTGGAAGCACTGCTCTGGATGTTGGGATACATCAGTTACCAAAATACCACGTTTTCCATCTTAAATAATAGAGCATTGCCATAATTTTAATGGCTAACTTCTGGAGCAAGGACCCTTATCAAGTAAAAGAAAAATTCCCTCTTCCACCTCTTCTCTTGATGCTCTGAGGTCACATCTAAATTCCCAGAAGGCAATTGTCAGGTTGTAGCCATGGTCCAGCCTAGCCAGCCACTCAAGGCTGACTTCACATGCAAAATCAACATCTTGAACGTATTTAGCGAAAGCGGTGGGAATGCAAGTACTGTATTTCTAATTCCCTAACTCATGAATACAAAATTATAACCACTTAGTTTATATTTGTAACCTCCATAAAAACATAACCCAGCTCATCCCATATAATCAGACATTTCAAGATTGAAAATGCAGACATTTCAAGATTTCCTTTGTTGTTTCAAATTTAAATCCCATCAGTTTAGGATTTGCCCAACCCCTCTTCCACTTTTTCTTGGCAGCTAAATGTGTAAGTACTGGGCTAATAAGACATCGAAGACAGGTGTCATGTTACAGATGGAGCTTTGTCCATGCTGCAGTCTTCTAAGATGTTTGATCCTCTGACCTTCTGGTTATTTCTTCATGCCACCATCAGTTTCTGTTTCTGTATTCATGTCTAGTCCCCAGGCTAGACAGGAAAGCATGATTTCAGCTAAATCATCTACTTGTCAAGTTTACAAGGCTTACAGTCTGCTGGCTCAGTCTCTCTTGCTCTTTCTTTCTCTGCTAATTTCTGAGTAAATGCTCTTGACTTCGCCGTCTAGAATATTTAAGAAGATGGAAAAGTTTGTATTTTTGTAACTGATACATCCCAACACCTAGCTGAAGGAAAAGTTCAGGAAAAGTTGAAGGGCTCCATTTTTGCACTTCTGATGACCCACTGTACCAGTACCTCACAGGATTTTGAGAGCTTTCATGGATCTGTCCAGAACGTTCTTTTGCCCATAGATCTCCAAATTTCTATGGGCATTTGATTGTCTCCCCATCTCATTCCCAGGACAAACTTGGGAATTTAAGTCACAGAACCCCATCTCAGCAAACACCAATTATTCCCCTCTGACTTTTCTTTTTTCCCCCAGTTCACTGAATCCTTATTTCTAGGGTAATACCTAGCTCTTAAATCATTATAAATGTTTCCCAAATCTACTTTGATGGAATAAACTTTTACTTCGCAACAGTTCTCAAAAGTGACGCTTTCTCAATCTATTTTCTCTGTCTGGATTTTCAAAGGTATGTTTAGGGAAAAAAGAATGTGGGATTGACATTGCTGTGCTTTGGTCTCCCTCTCTTAAAGCAATAAATCTGACCTTTACAAGCTGCTATCTAAAATGGCAGGAATGATCATTGGGCAAAACAGAATTATAGACAGGCTTCATCTAAGTATTGCTGATTATAGGGAGAAAAGTCCCATAAAATGAATCCTTTTAAATTCTTGACCAATATTTCATAGTAAGTGGGAAAAAAGAGATTTGTTTAGGACTTTACTTTGAAGAATAAAACAAACTTATGGAAATAAATATTTTATCTCATATTTAATCAAAATTTAGTTATAATCACAAATATGTACTAATTTTACAAAGAATGAATCAAGTGTCAAGTGTTTTCCTTGTTATTATAAATATTTTCCAGAAGAATAAAGTATGGTAACTAGATACAATCTTAACTTTTGAATTCAAGGAATAATAGCAACAGATGATTATAATGGAGCAATTTTGTAAAATATCCAAAGGCTCCACCAATTTTCCCAAGTGTCCCTCTTAATCCTTATTGTACAAATTCTTAGCCATTGTATTTGTTTTTATTATTCTCATTTATTATTCACTTTTCAGTTGTTCTAACACTACCAGGCCCTGCTTGTCAATGGGACTTCATGTTTCCTTCAGGCAGTTCCCCAGCACCACTTTCATCAACTTTATGAAGCCTATTGCATCTTTCTCAAGATCATTTCTCATTAAATTTGAATAATGCTTACTATATCAGAAAACCAGTGGGGAAGTAAGATGTCAGCCCAGTAGACAAAGATAGTGGTATTAAGCAGGAAGGGATGTTTAAAGGGAAATTAATTCTCTAAGTAGCTAGTTCATTCAGGAATATTTGTGTGTTATAACAATTCTTACTTCCCTAAGAAAGCTTTGTCACTTCAGGGACTTGCAGATTGATACCTCATTATATACACAAAGATTCATGTTTGAGCTAATTTGTAGATATTTTTAATGCCAGAAATACTTTCTTTTTACATTTTAATTATTGGGTTCTTACTGAACCTTAATAAACTATTTCCTATTATTAGGCTGAATTGTCAATTATCTGAGTATCCAGAGTTTGGTGAAATGAAGATTATTTATTCTACCTATCTACCTCCATGCATGCCATTTACCTACCCTCCCTAGATCATTTTCTTTAGGACCATATTAGTTCTCATTTCCTACCCATTTCCAGCCTCCCTGCAAATTGCTCTGAAGTTGGCACTACTTGTTGGTGCAGGTCTGTTTTATCAATGAACCAACTCACCACATGGTTTCAAATACTGGTTCATAACTGATGCTGATGAAGCACCAGGGAAGCAGAACGTAATATCTATAGTCCATTCACCTCTATAAATCATACTAAATGTTAAAACTTTATGTCTTCGGTTTAATATAACTATCAGGTTATATTTTTAATCTGTCAAAATGGGACTATATTTGGACTGTGTGTAGTGGAGAAACAATGTGTTTTATTAGATAATTGTTCCTACATGAGAGAAAATAAAAGACCTCATGGTAACCTTGGACGTGCCTGAGTCTTGTATGTCTTTCAGAAATTTAAAATTGGTATCATAAATTATTTCTATTAATTTGAAGTTTTCATTAATTTTTTACTAAAATAAATTTTTGACTAAATAAAGATATGATTTTCCCATTTTTTCCAAAGAGGGTAAACTTGTTAATGGGATCGGGTTCATTCATTACTTGAAAAAATGTTTATTAAGATGTCTGTAGCATCAACACTGGATATATGAAGTAGGAGAGGAAGTATGCTGTTATACAAAACAACATAAATATATAATATAACATAGCATGGTAACTATATTTATTCAAAATATTTCATGTATAAATACTTAATAGATACAGTCATAACTTAGTTCCATCTTCTATAGTTCACAAATCACAAGTAGAAAAGGTTACATTTTGCTACAAATATTTACACTGTACCTGTTTCAGCAAAAATTTACTAATATTCCACAGATCTTATAGTTAATGGATAAACCATTTTCAAAATTTCAGAAAACTGAATTTTAAAGATAATTTTTAAAAAATATATAGCATAATCAACCATACTCCCATATAAAATAAAATTTTAAAAAATTAAAGAAATTTTAAAAAATATATGTAACAATTTTCTTTATGACTCTATAATGACACAGACAATATGCTTTAAAATATTTCTTAAGGAAATATTTAGTGGTTAACTATATAAACTCTTAAAAATCAAACATATTTTGGACATTAAAAGGATAATAAGGGAATATTATGAACAACTGTATGCCCATAAATTTGATAATCTAGAGGACATGGACCAATTCCCTGAAAAACACAATCTGCCAAAACTCATACAAAAAGAAACAGACAATCTAAAAAGCTATACCTATTAAAGAAATTGAATCAATGATTAATAACCTTCCAAAACAAAAAGTACCAGGCCCAGATAAGTTCAACTGATAAATTCTACAAAACATTTAAGGAAGAAATTATACCAATTCTCTACAATTTTTTTCTGAAGATAGAGGCAAAGGGAATACTTTCTAACTCATTCTATAAAGCCTGCATTACTCTAAAACCAAACCAGACAAAGACAATACAAGAAAACTACAGATAAATATCTCTCATAAACATAGATGCAAAAATTCTCAACAAAATATTAGCAAAGAGAATCTAACAATGTATAAAAAGTCTATGCACCATGACCAAGTGGAATTTATCCCAGGTATGCAAGGCTGGCTCAATATTCAAAAAAGAATTAATGTAATCTTTTACATCAACTGGCTAAAGAAGAAAAATTACATGATCACCTTAATAGATGCATAAAGAGCATGTGACAAAATTCAACATCCAACAAAATTCAACATTCACTCATGATAGAAACTCTCAGTAAGCTAGAAATGGGGAAAAACTTCCTCAACTGGATAAATAATATCTACATAAAACCTACAGTTAACATCAAACTTAATGGTGAGAAACTTGAAGCTTTCCCAGTAAGATCAGAAACAAAGCAAGCAAAAGCACCACAGCTTTTCAACATTGTGCTGGAAGTGCTAGCTAATGCAATGAAACAGGAAAAGGAAATAAAAGGGACACTTGTTGAGAAGAAAGAAATAAAACTGTCTTTGCTCCCAGATGACATGACTGGCTATGTAGAAAATTTGAAAGAATCAACAAAAAACTCTTGGAACTAATAAGCAATTATAGCAAAGTTGCAGGATACAAGGTTAGTACAAAGGTTACACAAAAGTATATTTTAAGGTATTGCTTTTCTATATAACAGCAATGAACAAGTGGAATTTGAAATTAAAAACACAGTACCATTTACATTAGCACCCATAAAAATGAAATACTTAGGTATAAATATTTTAAAAATGTATAAGATCTATATGAGGAAAACTATCAAACTTTGATAAATCAAAGGAGAATAAAATCAATGGAGAGATATTCCATGTTCATGGGTACAAAGGTTCAATATTGTAAAGGTGCCCCAAATTGATCTATAGATTCAATGCAATCCCAATCAAAATCCAGGCAAGTTATTTTGTGGTTATTGACAAACTGATTCTCAAGTTTCTATAAAGAGGCAAAAGACCCAGAATAGTCAACACAATATTTAAGGAGAACAAAGTTGGAGAACTGACACCACCTAACTTCAAGACTTACTATAAAGCTACAGTAATCAAGACAGTATGGTATTGGCATAAGAATAGACAAATAGATCAATGGATAGAAGAGAGAGACCAGAAATAGACCCACATAAACATGATCGTAAGATCTTTGACAATGGAGCAAAAACAATGCAATGGAGCCAAGACTGTCATTTCAACAAATGCTGCTGGAACAACTGAACATGCAAAACAAAACAAATGAACAAAAAAGTCTAACATACCTTACACCCTTCACAAAAATTAACTCAAAGTGTATCGTATGACAGTCTCTAGGTCCATCTACATCTCTACAAATGACCCAACTTCGTCCCTTTTTATGGCTGAGTAATATTCCATTGTATATATGTACCACATCTTCTTTATCCTTTCCTCTGTTGATGGACATTTAGATTGCTTCCATGTCCTGACTATTGTAAATAGTGCTGCTATGAACATTGGGGTGCACGTGTCTTTTTGAATTATGGTTTTCTCTGGGTATAGCCCCAGTAGTGGGATTGCTGGGTCGGGTGGTAGTTCTTTTTTTAGTTATTTAAGGAAACTCCATACTGTTTTCCATAGTGGCTCTATTAATTTACACTATCACCAACAGTACATGAGGGTTCCCTTTTCTTCGCACCCTCTCCAGCATTTATTATTTGTAGATTTTTTGGTGATACAGAGTGAAGTAAGTCAGAAAGAGAAAAACAAATATCGTATATTAATGCATATATGTGGACTCTAGAAAAATGGTATAGATGATCCCTTTTGCAAAGCAGAAATAGAGACACAGACATAGAGAACAAATGCATGGACACCAAGGGGGAAGGGGGGTGGGAGGAATTGAGAGATTGGGATTGACACATATACACTATTGATACTATGTATAAAATAGATAACTAATGAGAACATACTGTATAGCACAGGGAGCTCTACTTAATGCACTGTGGTGACCTGAGTGGGAAGAAAGTCCAAAAGGAAGGGATAAATGAATATGTGTGGCTGATTCATTTTGCTGTACAGTAGAAACTAACACAACATTGTAAAGCAACTATACTCCAATAAAAATTAATTTAAAAAAATGTATTGCAGATGTAAAGGAAAAATGCAGTATTATAAAATTCCTAGAAGATACCAGGAGAAAATCTAGATGACTTTGGGATTGACAATGAGTTTTAAGATACAAGACCAAAGCCATGATACATAAAAGAAAGAATTGATAAGCTGGACTTCAATAAAATTAAAATTTTCTGCTTGCAAAAGACACTGCCAAGAGAATGAAAAGACAAGCCACAAATCAGGAGAAAATATTTGCATAAGACACATCTGATAAAGGGTTGTTATCCAAAATATAGAAAGAACTCTTAAAACTCAACAATAAGAAAACAAACAACCAGATTAAAAAAGAGGCCAAAGATAATAACAGACACCTCTACAAAGAATACATATGAATAAGCTTATGAAGAGGTGCTCATAGCCATCAGCAAAATGCAAATTAAAACAATGAGACACCATAACACACCTAGTAGAATGGCCAAAATCTGGAATAATGACACCACCAAATGCTGGCAAAGATGTGGAGCAACAGGAACTCTCATTCATTCCTGGTAGAAATGCAAAATTGTACAGCCACTTTGGAAGACAGGGAGTTTCTTACAAAACTAAACATATTCTTATATCATTCAGCAATCTCACTCCTTGGTATTTACCCAAAGGAGTTGAAAACTTATGTCCACACAAAAACCTGTGTATGTTTATAGCAGCTTTATTCATAATTGCCATAACTTGGAAGCAACCAAGTTACCCTTCAGTAGGTGAATGGATAAATTGTTGTATGTCTAGACAATGAAATATTACTCAGAAATGAGCTATCAAAGCCATGAAAAGACGCGGAGGAAACTTTCATGCATTTTATTAAGTGAAGGAAGCCAATCTGAAAAAGCTATGTACTGTGTGATTCTAAATGTATAGCATTCTGGAAAAGGCATAAAACTACGGAGATAGTAAAAATATCAGTGGTTGTCAGGGGTTGGGGGAAAAGATGGATGAATAGCAGGAACATAGAGGATTATTAGGACAGTGAAAATATTCTGTTTGATACTGTAATGGTGGATACTTGTCACTATAAATGTATCCAAAGCCATAGAATGTACAACACCAAGAGTGAACTCTAATGTAAACTATAGACTTTGGGTGATAATGGTGTGTCAACCAATGTAATAAATGTACCACTCTGGTGGGGATGTTGATAATGGAGAAGGCTATGCATGTGTGGGAACAAGGGGTATATAGAAAATCTCTGTACTTTCTGCTCGATTTTGCTGTGAACCTAAAGCTGTTCTAATAAATAATGTCTATTAAACATAAGCAAAAATCAAACACAGTGTGTAGCTCACACAAGAATCTTCTTCTCTCCACTCTGTCTAACCAAGTGCTCTGTGGTTTACCAGTTACTAACAAAGATCAGTCTCATTTTATCCCTTCAAAGTCTTCATCTGATTTCTGGTTTCTGCTGCTCTTTTCCATCTATACTCATTATGATGTTGAGCTGAAAAAGTTCAGATTATTTTATGGTATAAATTCTCCCATGTGGCCTCTTCTCATCTTCTCTGTAAAATAACAAATACATGACAATTCCAATTTTCACCTAAAACTGACTGTAAAAAAACAGTCTCTTGCTTGTTTTTCTGTTTCCCTGTTTCCTGTTTATCTCTGGACGAAATCAGAAGGCTTTTTCTTTCATTTTAATTTTTTCCAAAAGTTGTCCTTGCATTTGGCCAACCTATTTTTGAGGTTTATAATATGTGAAGCCCTAAGGCGGATCCTAAGTGGAAATAAAAATTAAATAAGACCTAATATTGACTTGAAAGGATAGAATTTGTTCTCAAGAAGCAAAGTTATTTCAGGTTAACCCTTGTGAAATGTTTTTGTAGGACAAAAATTGATAGAATATTGACAATGTCATGGTTCATTCCAATATATATTCACAAATAATTCCAATAGTGGCATGACCATCAAGCATCTTTTCTTATACCCAGAATCTCATTAAAATATCTGTGAGTCATCCCATAAGCAGAGTGGCCCTCAGTCTTTGTCCACTATCTCAGCAGGTACTTCATGCAAACTTTAATTTCTGCCTCTGACATTTTTCTTTAGAAGGGCCCAAATTCACTACAGGAGCCAGACCAGGAATGAAAAATATATATTCTCTCCCTTATGCCAAACATATCTCTCTCAAAACTAATTGTCACAGGTTAGATTTCCAGAGAAATAGTCTGTTCAATGGAGTTTTGTGTGCTGGATGTTTATTAGAGACTGCCCTGGGGGTCAACTCTTGTGGAAGAAAGAGTTTTAAAGGATTTGTCAGGGGGAGAGACCCAGTATAATACAGACTCCTGATAGCATGGGCCAACCCCACAAATACCCTAGAGCTAAAAGAGTTCAGAGTTCTCAAGAGAAAATAAGCATAGGGAAAAAAACAAAAAACAAAAAACAAAAAAACTTTAAAGAAAGGAACAAATCAGGTAACAAAAGAAAATTTCAAAGAAATTATAATTCATGGCAAATTAAAAAGATATGGCATCCAAAGTACAAGAACAGAAGCTATTTTAAAAAATTCAATTTTTTGTATTCATTCAGAATACAAAAGGATCATGAAAAATATAAATTACAATAGCAGAAATTTTTAAAAGTAATTGAGTTAAAAGATAAAGGTGACCTAAAATTTTAGAAAGTGGAACAAAATGATTGAAAATTAAAGAAAAAAAGACCAGCAGTTTATATTCAGGAGCTCCAGCATTCAAATAACAAGAGTTATCATTATCTTATCAAATAATAGGAAAAATTTACCATAGAAATAATTCCTTCTTGGAAAATATTTATGTATTAATAAATATAAGAGGAATTCCCAGGATGATTGTGAAGTGAAATCTTAAGACAAAAGAAAACAATGATTAAAACTGGAGTAGATTTTCAAAAAAAAAAAAAACTGGAGTAGAGTGACAGAGAGCTCCAGAGAAGCGCTTTGATTTAAATATTTAATGTTCCTGTTGGCCATTCTGATGTCCTCTTTGGAAAAAAAAAAAATGCCTATTTAGTTCTTCAGTCCATTTTTAAATCAGATGGTTTGGTTTTTGTTATTAACTTTTACAAGTTCTTTATATATTTTAGATGTTAAGCCCTTACTGGATATATGGTTTGCAAAACTGTTTTCCCATTCTGTAGGTTGTCTTTTCATTTTGTTAACTGTTTCTTTCATGTGCTGAAGCTTTTAAAAAGATGCTCAACGGGCTTCCCTGGTGGCGCAGTGGTTCAGAGTCTGCCTGCCAATGCAGGGGACACGGGTTCGAGCCCTGGTCTGGGAAGATCCCACATGCCGCGGAGCAACTGGGCCCGTGAGCCACAATTACTGAGCCTGCGCGTCTGGAGCCTGTGCTCCACAACAAGAGAGGCCACGATAGTGAGGGGCCCGCGCACCGCGATGAAGAGTGGCCCCCGCTTGCCACAACTAGAAGAAAGCCCTCGCACAGAAACGAAGACCCAACACAGCCATAAATAAATAAAATAAATTAAAAAGATGCTCAACATCACTGATCATTCAGGGAAATGCAAATCAAAACCACAGCGAGATATCACCTCACATCTGTTGGAATGGCTGTCATCAAGAACACAGGAGACAACAGGTGCTGGCATGGATGTAGTGAAAAGGGAACCCTTTTACATTGTTGATAGAAATGTAAATTGGTCCAACCACTGTGGAAAACAATATGGAAGTTCCTCAAAAAATTAAAAGTAGATTTACCAACCCAGCAATTCCACTTCTGCGTATATATCCAAAGGGAATGAAAACAGGATTTTGACAAGATACCTGCACTGCAATGCAATGTTTATTACAGCTTTATTCACAATAGCCAAGATATGAAAACAACCCAAATGCCCATGAACAGATGAATGGATAAAAAAGATGTGGTACATATACACAGTGGATTCCATTGTCATAAGAAAGGAAGATATCCTGCCATTTGCAACAATATGGATGGACCTTGAGTACATTATGCTAAGTGAGATAAGTCAGACAGAGAAAGACAAATACTGTATATTATCACTTATATGCGGAACCCCCCAAAAAATCAATCTTATAAAAAACAGAGAGTAAGATGGTGGTTACCAGGGGATTGGTGTGGAAGTGGGGGCAGTGATGGTGTTTAAGGCCACAGACTTATAACAAATAGAAATCTAATGTATATAGAGACCTAATGCACAGTATAATGAATATAGACAATAATATTGTAGTATAATTATGTAATGTGATAAATATTGTAACGACGGCAATTATATTACAATATATAAATATACTGAAGTAACACACTATACATCTTAAACTTACACGATGTTACATGTCAAATTTATTTAATTAAAAAGTTAAAATTAATTTAGTTGATTATACTTCTGGCAAACAATTTTGTGTCAAAAATGATAGAAAAAAGGCCTTATTAACCTAAGGGGAAATTTTTTGAATAAGAGAAAGGTGATGATATAGTACATTACATGGCATAGCTATGAGCAATAAATACATATCCATATGAATAGAAATAAAGACTACTGATTTAACCAAAATGGTGATTTAACTTTATTGAGAGGGTAAGGGAAGTGAAAGAGTATTCTCTGAGGAGGGCTGTTGTATGGTGAGAGAGCTATATACTCCTCTACAGAAACATTTATAACTAAGAAACTATAAAATAGCAGTATAAGCACATCACTTAGAAATATAAAAGTGGATCCAGAAAAAAAGTTAGGAGAGTTGAAAATGGTTGAGGGTTGGAGAGGGCAGAAATTGGGATGAAGGTACAGATGCTATTTTTCATTTTAAGCCATTTAAAATTATGACTTCCAAAATTCTGCAAATTAAACTGATAAAATAAAATATGAATTTTAAAACATTGGTAATATTGCTTGAACTTTTGCTCCTTTCCACTTCCAATGTTTATAGTAGAAAACTAAATTAGCATTTTTGAAAAAGGATATGTTAGTTCCAAACATTTGAAATTCCAAGGTTTTTTGTCTCTGTGTCCCATTTACAGCAACATGGATGGAACTAGAGATTATCAAACTAAGTGAGGTAAGCCAGAAAAAGAAAGACAAATACTATATGCTATCGCTTACATGTGGAATCTAAAATATGACACAAAAGAACTTATCTACAAAACAGAAACAGACTCACAGACATAGAGAACAGACTTACGGTTGCCAAGGGGGAAGGAGTGTGGGGGAAGGATGGATTGGGAGTTTGGGACTAGGAGAGGCAAACTATTATATATAGAATGGATAAACAACAAGGTCCTACTGTATAGCACGGGGAACTTTATTCAATATCCTGTGATAAACCATAATGAAAAAGAATATGGGCTTCCCTGGTGGCGCAGTGGTTGAGAATCTGCCTGCTAATGCAGGAGACACGGGTTCGAGCCCTGGTCTGGGAAGATCCCACATGCCACGGAGCAGCTGGGCCCGTGAGCCACGGCTGCTGAGCCTGCGCGTCTGGAGCCTGTGCCCCGCAACGGGAGGGGCCGCGATAGTGAGAGGCCCACGCACCGCGATGAAGAGCGGTCCCCGCACCGCGATGAAGAGTGGCCCCCACTTGCCGCAACTAGAGAAAGCCCTCGCACGAACCGAAGACCCAGCACAGCCATAAATAAATAAATAAATAAATAAATAAATAAATAAATAAATAAAGAATATGAAAAAGAGTGTATATACATACAACTGAATCACTTTGCTGTACAGCAGAAATTAACACAGCACTGTAAATCAACTATACACCATAAATGCCAAGGCAGGACCTAAAGGAAAGGTGCATATTAATTGCTGCATACAAGGAATGAGAGAATTGTTGGCCAAAGGTGAAAAATGAGCCTTTCGGCATCTAAAAATGGTAAGACTTTGAAAAATGCCAGAGCAGGCCTAGACAAGAAGCAGAGCTGGCCTGATGCAGCCACAGGTCCTAAGAGATATTTGTAACCTTGGGGTATATTGGGCCCCTGTGGGGACAAAACTTCTTTACCATCACACCGTGACTTATGCTCCGGTTATTTATTGTTGCATGGTCCCAAAACTCAATGACTTAAAGTAACAAAAAATCACTATATTATCATCTGTCATGGTTTGGGGGGTTGACTGTGCTCACCTAGGCAAGTTCTTGCTCAATATTTGTCATCTAGTTGCAGTTACATGGTGGCTGGGACTGGAGTCGTCTCAAAGGCTCCTTCACTTGTATGACTGGCCATTGATACTGGCTGTCAGATGGGACCTAAGCCAACATGTAGCCTCTCCTTGTGATCTGGTGCTAAAAGTTGAATTTTGGGAAATAGGATCTTTACAGAAGTAATCAAGTTAAAATGAGGTCATTCGGATGGACCCTAATCCAATATGACTAGTGTCCTTTATAAAAAGGGGACACAGAGACAGATATGCAGAGGGAAGACAATACAGAGAGACACAGGGAGAATGCCTTATGAAGATAGAGGATTGGAGTGATACACCTAAGTCAGGAATGTCAAGGAGTGCTAGCAAACCACCAGGAGATAGAAAGAGGCAAGGAATGATTCCGGCAGGAGTGTGGCCCTGCCAACACCTTGATTACAAACTTCCAGCCTCCAGATCTGTTAGATGATAAAATTCTGTTGTTTTAAGGTACCTTTCTGTGGTACTTTGTTATGGCAGTGCCAGGAAACAAATACACCTGGGTTTCCTTACAGCATGGCTACTGCAGGCAGTCACTACATTTTACTATCATTTAAGGAGAGGAAACATAGAACCGTTGATGGGAAGAGTGTCAACACCACACTGTAAGAAGAGCTTGTGGGGCTTCCCTGGTGGCGCAGTGGTTAAGAATCCGCCTGCCAATACAAGGGACACAGGTTTGAGCCCTGGCCCGGGAAGATCCCACATGCCGCCGAGCAACTAAGCCCATGCACCACAACTACTGAGCCTGTGCTCTAGAGCCCGCGAGCCACAACCACTGAGCCCACGTGCCACAAGTACTGAAGCCTGCACGCCTAGAGCCCGTGCTCCGCAACAAGAAGCCACGACAATGAAAAGTCCGTGCACCGCAACAAAGAGTAGCCCCCGCTCACCGCAACTAGAGGAAGCCTGCGCACAGCAACAAAGACCCAACACAGCCAAAAATAAATAAATAAATAAATTATAAAAAAAGAAAAGAAGAAGAAGAAGAAGAGCTTGTGGACTGAGATATACTGTGTTGGCCAGCACAATTTACACAATTTACAAGAGTTGAGAAAGATTGTAAGGCAGGGCTGAGGGTACCTCAAGGGCTGAGTTTGAAGGGAGAACGTTAAGGACAGCTTAGCTCACTTATTCTTCATAAAATTTGTTTTCCCCCGGGTAAATGTTAAGAGGGCTGTTGTGAAACAAAGAACAAAGCAGTGAACTCCAAGGGAATTCAGCTTTTCAAGATTTGGAGCTCCTCAGATGTCCCCTAACTCCCATGCTCCCAATAAACCAAAATACTATGAGAGAGATACAGTTATTACCCCCATGTGACAGGTAAGAAAATGAAGTTCAGTATGACCGAGTCATTTGCTCGGGGTCCCACAGTAGTATTTGTGTTCTGAACCCCAAGCCAACTACCAATCCCACATTCTCAACTATCACATAAGTCACAAAAGATCATCCAGAGGGTTGCACAGAACAGTTTAGAACTGTTGGCAGTGAAGAACAGCATAGCATTTTTTAACATTAATTTCCAAGATTCAAAAATCAGGAGAAAATTTATAAAAGCAAATTTCAACTGCTCTTGAAAAACTGGGAGATCTGGCAACAATTAGTTCTTTTTATGCCACCTGCCTGGCCTCTCTGAACATTTGAATGTGTAACTTGCATTTCAAAATACTGCCTCTCATTATACTTCATTATTTCCATACTCGTAGTAAAAACATTTACCAACTTGCTATAATAAACTATAAAATATACTGATTTGAACAATTTCTCACTGTTTCAGGACACCTTTTATAGTGAAAATGTTAAATAGAAGAGAAATGAGCAAAAAGGCCCAGAAGGGGTAATTTATTAATTCATTGGTTAATTAATATATAGTCATATATATAATGGTTATTAAAAAAGCAAAATAACCAACAATAAATAAGCTAAATACAGCAATTGTTTTTAAAAGGAAAATCTTATACAGTAGATAACTGTTGAGCTGTAATTTCTTTTTTAAAAAAAAATTTTTATTGGGCAGGAGTTTAAGTATGAACTTGATAGAAATATGATGGAATAATAGTGAATATAATTCATTTTAAGCAATGTATGTCATCTTTTTATTAAATACGAACTTACTATTTTACTTAAATGATCTTCATCTCTTTTTATTATAATTTTATGTTTTGTTTTTGTTGGTGAATCAATATCAATCCCAGGGAACAGAAAAAACAAAAAACTAGTTAGTCCTGTTTAATGTGTTAACAAGAAAGTAAACTCCCTTTTATACAGGAAGGAAAGCCAAATGCTAATGTGGGAAAGAGTGTATTATCAAATTAGTATGCTAATTTTGGAGAAATTAGTCATTGCATACTGATATTACTTACAGATCTATTTTCTTTGATACTCCCTTTAGAAGATAAGGATAAAAGAATATATATGAAATTTTAAAAATGAAATAAAAATACAAAACTTTCTGTTAAAAGAAAAAAATTCTGAGAATTTTAAAAAATATGATTTCATGGAGAGATATGCCTCTGTGTGGAACTAGTTCTTCATAAAACCAGAGAGGGTAAATGAGAGGGAACACACTGAGACACTCTGATGGGCAGGTTAGGGCATCTAAGCACAGGTACTTAAGCTTCCTGGTATGTCATCTACAAAGTGGAGGGTGGGGGACATGCATTTAGCATATTTGCAATAAATCTGGAACATAGACTAAAAGAGTTGCTTGAGGTTATCACAGCTAGAGACAACAGGACAGGGCAAACTAGATTATTCATCCCTGGAAGACAGCTATGTAGAGACTAGCTCTACGGGTAGGCCAAGAAATGTAATTTGAGGGGCTCTAAACTATTCTCCTAGTCAAAATATTTCTTCATCTCCATAGCAACAACATATTCCACCATTAGAATGTTGAGACAAACACGGTGAATAGATTTTCTCTTTCCTGCCAAATGAGCAAGTAAGAGCATGATTGAATGATTGGGTATACTGTTCATGGATTCAAAAATGAAATGTATTATGCTTCCATAGTTTAGTGGTAGCCCATGTTCCACATGACTGCCATGAAAGTAGGGGTGCAGTCTGCATCCCCAGGGCCTACTCCAATGCCTGGCGGCAGGTGAGGTGCTCAAAAATTATATTAAGAAAGAAAGGCAGGAAGAAAGGGAGAAGGACAGAAGCAAAAAATTAGGATTATGGTGTTGAAAGTCCAGGTATTGAAATGGAAATAACTTACCTGGAAGGTGTGACTCATTATCTCAGTAGCATAAATCAATCCAATCGCTATTTTACCAGCTATTCAGCAGGAAACAGCCCAGAAGAATGAGGCACAATTCTAGGAAGCCATTACTCTCACACACCAAAGGCAAGACGATGCCCTAAATGTGGTTCCTGGAAGGCCAGGGCAGCCTGAGGAAGCCAGGCTGCATTGGAAGAATCACAGCTAGACGTGGCAGGGAGAAAGGCCGTGAAACAAGTTATCTTCTCAGTGCTATGTTGGCTGAACTAGGAGTGTGACTCCCCAGAGAATGCATCACCTGAACGCTCTCTTAGTCTTACATTGTCACAAGGAAAACGTAAGTCTGAAATTTATCATGACAAGAATTCTTGCAGGGGCAAGCTATGAGCACCAAAGAGATGACAGCTTTGGCATAATTTCCTCAGCAACCTGAGGGCTGCCCTCTTTTGTTACACTCTCCACTCTCTCCTCCTCATCCCCTCCTGTAAAGTGTGTCGTCTCTTCCTGCCATCATCAGGAAAGTATGTACTGAGTTTACTTCCTCTTAGAGTGGGAAATGATACAGGGCGACACACAGTAAAAAGAATTACACAGGCACAATCCCTGCTCCTCTGAAATTTATCTAATGCAGGACATTAAAAAAGGAAAGAAAATGGTACAGGTTATTTATAGTATATAAATTGACTAATATTAAATATAATTAACATTAATTGGCTAATATAATGGACTAATATTAAACTAAATAGAACTTCATTCTTCACAATCCTTCTCCCTCTCAATTTTTTCTTCTACTTAACTAACCGTATTTAAATATGTAGCCTCTACTTAGAGGGAAATAATAATTTTTGAAATCGATTTTTTACTCTCCTCCTGAGGAAATACACACCAAGAAAATAACTCTTACTTGAGGACTGATTAAAGGAAACACGAGTCTCAAAATTTAATAATTAGGTGTACCTCTATGCACTCACCTCTGAAAAATGAGTATTGTGGCTCACCAGACTTACAAGATTAGTTCATACCTTTCAAGAAAGATAAGAATTTTATTGATTCATGCATCATTCACTAAGTATTTATTGAGCATCTTATTATATTCTAGGCGCTGTGCCAAGCACTGGGTTCTATGAGTTAAGTCTGACAAGATTTCTGCTCTCATGGGTTTTAAGTTGTCCAAGGAAGGAAGATGTTAAACAAAATTATTAAAATTTAATACTGTTTAACAGGATTCAAATGTAATGTATACTGTTACCTCAGTTTAGTTTTATCAGAAGCTCCACGTTCCAAATTGAGATATTGGACCTCTGTGCAAGATTTGCAGGGGGTGGTCTAAAAACAGATCTTGTGACTTTTAGCTCATCACTCCCCTCAAAGATTTATAAGAGCCTCGGGGGTTCATGAGAGTTTGGAGAAATAGGAGACAGACATCTCTGGAGAGACAAGCTGAAGGCTCTGGGCTTCCCCTGGTCCCACCCATTGTGGTGGGAGGGGCTTGCCTCCCCCTCACTGGGCTTAGTCACTTGAGAGGGGCTTTACTAAGGGAGCTGGGCACGTGCCCACTGGAGCTTGAGAAACCTATGGAAGAATATCTGACTCACCCTTGAAAAGCTAAAAGCTGTAAGGGCTTGGCTGCATGGGACTGATGCAGCAAAGCAACGAGACCCCAGTCTGAGTTGGGAGAGACCTGCATTCCCACCATCCAGGTATTTATTCATTAGCTGTTCTTGTTTCCTGCGGACTAGATGTCCTCCCCCCAGAAGGAGCTGACCTGGGATCCTAGTAAATGAGAACTCCTGAACAACCTGAGAGCACTAGGACCCCAACGGAGACGAGCCAGCCTGCCAGCAACCCAGGTACTGAGCGGGGGAGGGGTAAGCAGACAGCTGAAGGAGAGACACTGACTTCTCATGCTAAAAGAACTGAAGGCTGAAAGTCTGCGGGGGGCGGGGGGGGGGGGGTCTCTGAGAAACTCCCCAAAGTGGCCCCGAGGAGAGAAAGAGCAGCAAACGTGCATGGGTCTCTGCAGCCCCAAGGTCAGAGGACAACTGGTACAGCCACACAAAACCGTAGTTGTTCCTAATCTACTCTTCCGAGGTTTTGACCATAGAGGAGTCACTGTCTCAGGAAAAAGTGACTGAGGACAGAGAGAAGAAGCTGCTCAAGTCTCCTCCCAGCCAGAGGCAAAACTAAGCCAAGGGAGAAGGGAGTTTTAACTTTCAATGGTGTTTTAGTTTTAATATTTCACTAACTGGCCTGGAATGTGATTATCAGACAGGACTGAACTCTTTCATGCTGCTGTCAGAAAGAACTACTTTCTTAATTATTAAGTAACCCCAAGACCTACCGGAGATTTTACTGAGGTACGGGAAGAACAGATCCATGGAGTTTAAGCAGAGTCACTTTCAAACTTGGACTTTACTGGTTCCCACATTCAAGAACTCCAGAGCGCTATGGACACATAAGAGGGAGAGCTAACTCAAGACAGATGGTCAGGAAAAACTGTGCTGAAGAAATAAATATTAAGCTTTGACTAGAAAAATAAATAGGAGTTACCCTAACCAAGGCATCAGAAAACTTATATTTTCTAGTATAGCACTTCATATGAAATGAGCAAACATCACAAAAGCCTAAGTGATTGAGTTAAATTGTACACGTGGCATCCCAACTGACAAAAAAATGAACCCTCTTCCTCTGCTAGCTCAGGGGGGAAAATGTTGTATCTATAAATCTCAAAGTTACCTTGAAGGACTGTTGCAGAGCTTTCCCTCCAAAGTAGCAACATAATATTAAACTTGAGCTCTTGTCTATCAGTTCAAATTCTTTCCTAGATAATCTAATTTCGTGTATACACTTTACAGTAGGGCTTTCTAATAATTTCAAGGGTTACTCACTCAAAAACTTCCCTCTGATTTCCTGAGAAACTAGTCTTTGCAAGGCTATGTGGGAGATGTTGCGAGATACAAAGATTAAATAAATAGGCAGTAAGATCTAGTAGGGAAGAGAATATGTATAGTAATCAGTGTTAAACAAGGTAGAAAGTGACAAAAGCTACAGGGGGGCGTTACTCAGAGTGCTATAAGTATTCAAAAGAATAATACATTTGAGGTGAACTTTAAATTATTCTATTTGGTAAATAAATGGTCATGGTTGTTGAAACGATATAATTTCAACAAAATGATGTGGACAAGATTTGAGTATGTGGAGAACAGTATTCCAGAAACGCAATATAACAAGAAGCATCGATCTAAGAAAGTGCAAACTGCGTACAATTAATAGTGAGTTTGACTGAAGTAAAAGAATGGGAACAGAAAATGTTTCAAAGATGGAACTAGCTAATGCTAGATCTTGGATGTGAGACTAAATTTAGACAATTCCAGATTGCTTCTAGAATCACTGCTTTATAAGCAATGAGGAGTCATTGAATGTTTTTTAGCAAAAGGTTGATGTGATCAGATCTATGCTTTTGCAAATCAGACTAGCAGGATATGTAAAATGGACTACAGAGAGAGCTGGCAGCAATACTACTGTCATCATCCAGTAGCCTGAACCAGGGTAGGATAGCAGGGTTTTAGTGAGATAGACATTACATAGAATCAGAAAGTCTTGGTTCAGGCAAGGGAACAGGAGCAATCAAAGATGATGTCACCACTGAAAGTCTACCTGATAGGGAAAACAAAGACAATGGGAATTGGAGAAACGATGAGAAGAAAGATGAGTTCAAATCTGGACATATTAAGTTTTAGGTATCATGAAAAGATTCAAATGGAGCTGCCTTGAAGGCCGTTAGAAATTTAGACCTAAAGCATAGGAGAGAAGGCAGGGCTGGGAACCTGAAATCATCTGCTGATCAATTATGATTACCATTTATTGAGACGCGCTGGACACCGTGCTGAGTGCTTTACATGTATTATGTTATTTAAGCCTCACAACAAACATGAAAAGTGGGCTTTATTATCCCACTGAGACCTCAGAAGTGTTATAATTTTCCCAAAGGTTCTCACACAGTAAAAGAAGAGCTGGGGTTATAAGCGAATGTCTAAATTCGAAGCACGTGATTTAGGTGTGAAAGTCATGGGTTAACTAGAGAGTAGCTCTGCTGGTCCACCTAGGAGGCCGTCTAGTAGTTGGCGGGCAGGATCCGTACCCACCTTCTCTGGTGGAGGCAGAGACGGGCCGCAGCACCCTCCACGCAAAGACTCAAGGCCTTTTCCTCCCTTTCCTTCCTCCTGTCATCTTTTTATTTCAAATGGGAAGAGAAGGGGACCACTGCCATGGGGGATGGTTGGATAGTTATGATAATAAAAGTGGACGCTGCTGCCCCTAAACAAGTCCTGGAAGAAGTCTTAGCCCCGAGCGTTTGAATTCTTTCTAGATATTTTTTAGATAATTTCTTATCTTTCACACCTTTGAATGCTCCTTTAAGTCCAGGCAGGGCAAGAAAAGTGCCACTTTGCAACTTATTATAAGTGTTCATGAATAACGCTCAGTGTCTGGCCCTATGGTGTGTGTCCCTGAAGTCCACTGCTACCCTCAGCACTGAAAATGAACCGTCCAAACCAAATTGTATTGCATGTGGTAGTAGTTCATTTCAGGAGCCTGAGAAGCCACAGGAATCCAAGTTCCTCGTGTTCTCTCAGTGGACCTGGATCCAATTTAAACAAGATAAAGACAGATTTTTGATGCAGCTAACCTTAAATCACCAACCGATGCTTAGCAAAATCACTGAAAGACCAAAAAATCCCACACTGGTGCAGACCTGTTTGGGAAAAAGGATAAAAACACAATCTTTTAAAAAATCCTTCCATTTTGACATGCAAGAATGGTTAAAGAGCCTGTCTGTAATGAAGCTCTACCTGTTTTGAAGTGAACCGTACCAGGAAACTCTTCTCCCCGATACCGTAGCCCCCGGCCCAGCCCTCAGCCCTGCTGGAGTGCAGCCACTGGACAAGCCACAGCGGCTCCAGCTCCTGCACAGACTGACCACACAGGCCGGGCAAAGGCTGCCCTCCTCCCCCTGTGCTGCCTTCGTCTCCTAACAGTTCCTAGTATTTACTGACCTCTGATGTTTCAGGATCTATGTACCTTCTTATCTAACCCTCACAACAACCTATCAAGGCAAGTACTAGTTCATCTTCATTTTATATGTTCATTCTCAAGCATTTCTGGCTTGTGTAGAGGTTAATGTCAGTTACTCATACCTCTGTCCTTTCTGGTTCTAATCAAAAGAGAAGTAATGCAATGAACTGATGAACAGACAAGGATCACAGTATTCACCCTTTTTATGGAGGCCTAGTTACCCCCCCCCACTACAAGGTCCCTGAAAGTACTGAATTAAAGAAAGTAATTTGGAATTGAAGCCAAAACAAACGAGGCTTTCTATTACCTCCGGCCAAATCTGAACCTTAGGACCAGCCACTGGAGCGTCCTGGGCTGCAGGTAGACTCTTGGTACATCTCCAGCCAGCAGTGGTGTGATGGATTGGGGCCCATCTCAAAGAGCCAGATGTCAGCAGAAGAGAGTGCCTGAAAGCACGGGAAAGAAATAGCTTCTGGAAGGCAGGCAGCATGCCAGGTCTGTTTACTCTACAGAGCCCACTATCTCTTTCTAACAATCTGCCAAGAAGAGAGAGAGAGAGAATCCTATTTCTTGCTTTTAAATGTAGCTTTCAAACACAGTTTTCAAACATAGCTACTCACTGGAATCACTTGGAAAGGTTTAAAAAAATCAGTGACCTAGCTACACCCCAGACCGAATCAGGATCTCTAGCACACAAGTATTTTCTGAAGCTCCCTAGGCAATTCCAATATGCAGCATAGACTGAGAACCACTCCATGGGGTGGCCAGGTCACTAGGGGTAACCCCATCCACTCTTAATGTAGCCAGTCAAGCATTTCTGAGTGGCTGCTTTATGCTGAGCAATATCCTCATTACAACTCTATGAGGCAGGTATGATAATCATACCATTTCACAGATGGAAAAAGTGGGATTTGGAAAGGCTAAGTGACAGACCTGGGATTACAAATTTAGTATGCTGTCTCCTGAGCTGGATACTTAACCACTATACACTTTGCTGCTTTTTGTGGATGCCATGCTCCCAGCAATCTCTCCAATCAGTTAATACGTTCTTCTTCTTTTGTAGGGAGAAGCATACAAGTGTTGGAGAAACTGGAAGAGTTCATTCCAATATGTGCTCCTTAAGGAGAACATAAACTCCATCCGTGGAAGTTGAAGAAAAAGAATACAAGTTTCCAACAACTAACATTTGTAGAGATTTGAAAAACATGTGTGTTACAGGGTAATAAATCAACAGCCAGTGGGGGGTAACTGTCAAGCAACTAAAGTCAAACAGCAATTTTTTAAACAGAATCAGCTGAATACTTTTGAGCAGCCCTCTTTGGTACCCTGAGACTGAGAATAGGAACACTGGATGGCATAGTTCTGCTGTGAAGATAAGACTAAGGACTGTGAAGGAAGGTGCCATGGGAGATCATGCAAACAAGAGACTCAAAGCTGCTTGTGTACATCGCAATGACAATACCAGCTGAGCAGAGAGAAACAAGAACACAGGCTAGAAGACTGGGAGGGGCTGGAAGGCTGTAGGAGACGTGAGGTAAACTTCACATCCTGAGACAGAGTCTGAAGATGAAAGGTGATACATTACCCCATAACTCAAATATTTTAAAAGGTGAAGACAAAAGAGAATTCTCTCTCTCCTTATTCCATCTTTTTAAAACTCTGCAAAGGTAGAAAGTAATATAAATTGGATCTTGCTTTATACAAGTTTGCTGAAAGTGTGCAAGTGTTAGTATGTCAATGTATTAATTTTGCTAACAGAAATTTTAACACTGAAGAGGATTTAAATCTCTTCTTCTAGAGAGCAAATAAGTACTCTAATTTATTCTTTTCATGTAATGAATTTGCAGGACACTGGCATATATCATAATTTGATCCAAGGGAAAAATATCTCTCAATAGGGTGTTGGAACACCTGATGAGCAAAAGAAAAAGAATTCCTATACATAGATGTGTTTCCTTGTTTTATTTCTCTCAAGTCTGAATCATTACTCCCTTAAGAGAAGAGGGCTGAAAGGAGGACAACAGACTTCACCCATCTGTGCCAGGACAGAGCTGGGTGAAGCTTGTGAAGTAACAATTTGCATCTTCAGCACTATACACATTACCTGCTCCTTTAGCTGCTGGGAAACTTTTCAAAGTGTTGCAACTGGCAAAATCAGGTTAAATCAACAGGTTGTTTTCATTTCTGGTGAAAGCTTACCTAAGGGTTAAATTTTAAAATGCCTTCACACTACTTTACAATAAGTGAAAATGACTGGATATATATTACGTAAGTTTTAACAGTGCTAGTCTGCAATTTAGCGATGTCTCTGGAACGGAAAAACAAACTCTAAATTGATTTGTTGTATGGTCAACTCCCTCTTCTCACTGGGGTCACCAATCAGTTCACCTGTGACTTAACTCTATCCACTGCCTCCGCCCCCCCAACACACACACACCAATACTTAGACCAGGTAAAACTTTTAACACATTACAATTAAATTCCCGAGACCCTAGTATATTATGACCTAGACAGCAGGCACACAATATTAATTGAACAAATAAATTCTGCCTTTTTTATTGTATTAACTTTTACTGTGTTTATGGCTATCCTTAAGAAATTTTCTAAAATGAGTCTTTGCTAAAAAGGATATAGAAGACATTTATTCACATCATGAAATGAGATCAGGAACCACAAAATTAAGATCTTAAAACATGTTTCTTAAGTTGCCATAAAACTCACATTCTGAAAAATCTGAAAATTATTTTTTTACACTTCGGGGGTTGCTTTCAAAGATTAGGTGAAAAGAGATTAATAGCACTTTCCTTGCCACTGATTTTATGTATTAGTTTAATCAAAAATGGTCAAATATCAGTAATTTCATATGGTTCTACTTGACTAGGATCATTAGACAGCTGAAAAACCGTAATATTTACACATCAAGTGAAACAATGCAAGCCTTTGTATTCCAAAGAAAAAAATCTGTGCAAGAGAGAATGACCTCAGCTACTCTGAAATGTGCTTAAACGACACATACTCAGCACCAGGGCTTATGGTGCTAGCTTTCCATATTTAAGGGTGCTGCTGGTGAGGCTCAAAAGTCAGATCCTGACTAAGCTTCCTCAATGCACACTAAAGATGGGTATTAGAGTAAGTTACAGGTAATTCTGGGGTGACAAGAGGCAGGGATAAAATAAATAACTTCCAAATCCAAAAATGTCATGTTGGTCAATAATTTTAAAATCTCATTCCCAAAAAAGTGTGCTGTGTTTTGTTCACTTAGCATTTCTACCTTCCACAAAAGGTGCTGAAAGGCAATGAAACTTCAAGAGTTAGGAGGTAGAAAACTGAGTAACTAGCCATTTCACAGGCAATAATCGGCTGCAGAGTAATACTGGCTTTGTTGTAAGTCAGAAGCCCACTTGATTAATAGACAACATAAACATCCACAGCCATTAAATGACTTTATGAAAAACTAGCCATGTTAAGTATGATACACAATGATCACAAAACTACTTTGAAAACATGCTTTAAAACGCTGAAGCATAAGAAATAGTCTCTTATTTTCTAATGGGGGCAAGGGGTTCCCACATTTTCTGGAAGATAAAACAGAGACCCAAACACTGGACATAAAGATAGGCCTACAGAGCAACAATGCATTTCCCACAGAAAATCACAAAATCCTCATTCAGAATCCTGTACTTCTTTATCCTAAGGTACTGAGATTTAATCAACTCAGACACTATACACAATTCTGAGTCTCTTCTCATTTTTTATTTTTTAAAAAAGACAGATCTAGGATTTTGTAAGAAATTATTACTAAGTTACATTTATTTTTTAAATCTGTCAAGTACTACAGTAATGGAATAAATAAATAAGATTTTTTAAAGTTCAATGTTTATAGACATATGTATAAAATAATGACTGAGTCAGAAGACATTAAATCATGTTGATACACACCAGGAAGGGGTTAGGCAAGGAAAGGCACGTCATTTCACCACAAGAAATAAAGACCATAGTTGGAAGTTAACGACCAGCCAAAGCTTTAGGTCTTGTGGTAGTTTTCCTAGCTCCAGAGGGTCATTATGGTGTAACCTTCTTTATGGTACTTAGCTGAAATAAACGTATGGCAGTTGGAGAATTTTACTCTGTGACCCCAATGTAGTGTTAAAAAAAAAGCACTCTTTTAATAAGTCTGGTGTGTGAGGAGGGAAGGAACAAAAATCCAAAACGGTTTGGCAATACTGAAAATCCTATTGACGTATTAAGGAGAGTTTTAAAAAAAAGTAAAATAAGGTTAATCCTCTTCTCTGGCTGAACTGGAATTCTTGCAGTTACAAAGTTAAAATTCCATGTAAACACTTCCTTTCTTGTAAACAGACACAGTACAGATAAACAACTGAAGATATTTCACTTCAGATGAAGTTATATGCCAATATTTAGAGAAAAAGATCTTAGATAATTTCCTTAGATAGCCTAAGTCCCTGAAAACAGCACTAATACCTCTCTGGCTGACTGGCTATCTACAACAGCAAAGTGAACATAAGTTTTCACAATGATTGTTTCCCAAACAAACTAGAGTTTCCAGTTAAACAGATACTTTATCCAACAGACCTCAGCAGAACTTGCTTTGGGTCAACCTCCTCCTACCAATTTTCTTTCACAAATTTGTGCCAAGAGTTTACCCATTTTGTTTCTGTCTGGACTCTGAACCTACATTAGTTTGACTGAAAGATGGAATCACTCAGGTTCCATATAAATTTTAGTGGTATTAAGAAACGTCTGTGTGAATAAATAAAATGGATTTTCAGGATAAAACGGTATACCCGTTAAAAAAAGAGTTAAATTAAAAACAATTGGGGGGCAGATAAGGGAAAATATTAATATCAAAAAATCATAAAAATGGCAATTGTAAAGCAGGCAGCTTCCCACTCATGCCACACGATATGCCTTCATGAAGGTGTACTCTTTCCGGTTGGTATGAGCGGCCCAGACGAAGAGAGCAGAAGCCATGAACTGTAAGGGAGCTGAGACGCAAGCCAGGCAGAAGGACCATCCGAATTCGCCAGACACATTCTCAGGCAGCTCCAGTTTCTGGTGGAGTAGTTCAATTCCAGCAACGTAACAGCTCACTGAGCCCAGTGTACACAGACCTTGGAGGAAAATTTAGAAAAAAACATAGCTAGATAAGAGCATGGTAAGAGCTTTCCAGGCAACAGAACAGAGCAGTAATATGGGATCCCTAAGGAGACAAGAAGTAGGTAAAACTAAATGTGATGACAAGACCCACCTGCAAGGAGATGGAGAATGCCTGTGGCAATGGTGGGATACAAGCTTCGGCAGATACAAGCACAAAGTCCAATCAAAGCCCCAAAGCACATCAAACCTAGACTAACAAAAGGTAAAAGGAACTGGCAACGCCAAAGATCTGATTTTAAAAAAGAGAGAGAGAAAAAAGAAACGTTACCATGATTTCAGTTTTCTCACAATTTCTTTCATATTCTAACTAGAACTTTTCTCAAAAAGTGAGAATGAAGTATGCTAATATTGAGGTTTTTTCCTAAACCACATTATTCAAAAAACAATGCTAACTTGGTCCTGATAAAAGTAAAAGGACACTAACAATTAACTGTTACTGAGGGTTTCCTATGTGTCAGGCACTGTTCTATACATGCTTTGTGTATTAAACCTCCCAACATCTCTATGAAGTAGGTACTATTACTATTATCTCCATTTTATAAATGAGGAAACTGAAACAAGAGGTATAAATAACTTGTACAAGGTAACACAATAAGTGGTAGAACCAGATTTGAAGCAAAACATTCTGGCTCTACATACAAACAAATTTAAGTCCTTATAGGATCTTAAGACAGGAATAACAAGCAAATGAATAGAGATTATAAAAGACCTGTTAAACGAGTATACATAAAGCACAAAGCAGAGGATCTGGTATATACCAGGCACTCAATAAATGGCAGTTTTAATTATCATAAATTCCCTCAGCAACATGGGAAAAAAAGCTGATGACTTTACAAAGCATCCCGTTACATTTTCAAATTATTTTAATTATTACCAATGTAGTAACATCAACTCTAAACCAAACTTTACCTTTTAGTGCTAGTTTTACTTTCTGGAACTACATAAAAGTCTTTTCTCTAACTTCCCTTCAAACTCTGTTAGTAATAAACTTCTTCCTATGCATTCACAATGCAAAACTGAATACTCGTCATTTATTCAATGTTCCTTCTCATGACGTGGTCATTCTTCCAGGCAAGCTCCAGTAACTCTCTATATAGCCTAGAAACGGTCCAAATATGAAGACAGCATTTCCTAGGCCGCCTGACCATCAAGGAATGGAATGCTCGTAATAAATACTTTCATTTGTTTTTGACATCTACACCTTGGTTACTACCACCTAAGACTGGATCAATACTTCGGCAGGCCTGATACTTGTTGACTCATATAAAGCTTACAGTCAACTTTTTTCACATATCCCAATCTGAACTCAGAGAAATGAAGTGTTTAACTTAAATACAAAAATGTATTATTTATCCCTGTTAAATTGCCTCTTTAAATGGGCCCATTAATAACATCTTTTGGATGGTCTGGATTCTGTCACCCAATGTATTAGCTGCTCAACTTCATAGTTGTGATTTGGTAAGTATGAATCTAACTTCTAAAATGTGTTATCAACAGAACAGAGTTTGTTGGGATAATGTTAAAGACCTTATTTCAAGTTGATACAATGTACAATGTCATCCTGTTCCAAAAAGAGTTCAACAAAAGGGAAATAAAATTATTTTCTTTTTTTCCCAATTGTCTTGCTGCGTTCAAACTACTCACAGGTCCGAAGCAGATCAATCCCACTATTGTGGTTTCCAGGATCAACAAATTTCTCCACGAACTGCTCATTTAGCGTGAAACTGATACATTTTGTGACCATATCAAATGACTCTGGAACGAGAATAACAATGATTGCTTGTTGTTTTAATTTTAAACATTTAACAAAAATCTCTTTTAGTAATTATTCTCTGAAATAAAAAGTGATATGGAAAAATGTTCTCAGGGGAGACAGCAACCTCTTTGGTCTTGAGTGACACACAGGCGTCACCAATGCCCAAAGGACCAATGGTTCTCAGCAGCAGTCTTAAGACATGGGTTCAGGAAGGCGCAGTAAGAGGAGCAGTAAAATGAATTAGAATAGGTAGTAAGAAGACTAGGAAGAAGGAGTGGACAAAGACTGAAATAAATAGAAACTTTGATCTTCTCCCCCAAACCTACTCTATAACCCATGTTCCCCATTTCAGGTAATGACAATTCCATTCTTCTCGTTCCTCAGACCAGAAACTTTAGAGTCATTCTTGCCCATATGCATTCCATCAGGAAATCCCAGAGGCTCTACCTTCAAAATATATCCAGAATCAGTACTGGTAGCTCAGTACTACCACCCTGGTCTTGAGTCATAATCATCTCTCACCTGAATTGGTGCAATAGCCTCCTAAGTCTCCTGGCTTCTGTCTTGGCCAGCCCCCAGTTTTCAGCACATCTTCCTAGGTGACCAGATTATCTTTCCTCTGCACAAAGCCCCCCAGTGGCTTCATCACACTCAGAGCAAAAACCAAAGCCCTCATCACACCTAGAGAATCCTGCGTGATTTGCCCTACTCCCTCTCCCAGGATGTGTCTCTGACACATACCCAACTCTTCCCCCAGCCCCCTCCCTTCCAGCCCAGGTAATTCCTTGCTGGTTCTTGAATACTTCAAGCATGCTCCCACCACAGGGCCCTTGCGGTTGTTCCTTCCAACTTAAATGATTCTCCCTGCCTCCACAACTACCCATATGGTCAACTCCTTCACCTTTAGCAAGTCTTTCCTCAAGTGGTATTTTCTTGTTGCAGCGTATCTTGCCTTTCCTATTTAATAGCATAACTTATGCCCACCAACATCTCCTTCCCTATGTATTTCCAAACCCCCTTTACCGTGCTGTATTTTTCATAGCACATGTCATCTTCTACTATATAATTACTTATTCTGTTTATACTATTATACTTATTTATTGTTTGTTGCCTGTCAGCCCTTATTTGAATGTTAGCTCCCCGGGAGTAGGGATTTTTATTTGTTTTTTTCCCTAATGTACTCCAAGCTCCTAGGCCCTGGAACATGAAGGAATGCAATAAATATTTGCTGACTGAATAATAAATGATTGCTAAGATTCAAATATCAAGTGCTCCTATGCTCTCATAAATAGAATTGAACATTTTAAATAAAATTTAACCAACTTTCACCACTTTCCAAACTACTTTCTTTTTTCCATACAAAATCACAACTATCAGCCTTCCGATGTATGGTAACTCAAGCCTGTTGTGCTGTGATTTGAATACAGTACTTCCCACCAAGAGCCCAACAGAAGTAGTCATAAATAGAAACAATTTATAAAGCTGTTCCTTACAAAGAACTCTAAAGCTTCCATCTTAATAAATGGAAATTAAAATTTTTAAATGTTAAGAATGCTTACAAAATAAACTTGAGAGGCAGTTTCTTAGATTTTTTTTTTTTTTTTACTTCTGTAATGGATATTTTTAACCTAAAAACTCCATCAAGACTGTTGTAAAACAGTCTCAAATATGCAGACTTAAACACAGAAGTGGTCGAATTATATCCTCTAAGATTTAGAGGGCAAATGATAATATCAACTATAACACAGCTACATATAAAATGACTATGAATTCATATGTGTTGACTTCATTTTGGATACTGGTCCGTTTTACCAGTTACCAAGTATTTGAAATCTTCCAGTGTTCTTTTCCAATTATTTTCTCATGACATGTGAGTTTAATACAAATATTTTAATGAGTGGGTAAATAAGTACAAAGATTTAGAACGATTTTCCCAAGATAAGGACAATTACTCATCCAACCAATATTAATGAGTACGATGGTAATTCATGGAAGCTGGGGAGGGAAGTGACGGGGAAAAAGGAGATACATAAGATTTCTTTCTTTGGGGAGAGAAAGAACCCACAAACCTGCTTATACATAACTGGGCCATCATCCCATCACTTTCTCTATTATAGAGTAGGTAAAGGAGACAAAAGTTAAAATAAGAGAAATACCTGTCCTTTCTGGCGGACTATACCAGTATGTGTTTTGGGGTATAGTGATACACCGTCTCCACAATCCCACTGTGCCATTATATCGGAAAAGTGCATCATTATAAGTCTTTTCATCTGCCTCATCACTAGCAAAGTCAGTCCAGATACTTTTGTTCAAATCGCTGGAATTTTCTTGAACTGGACTTCGATACTCATACCAGAAGTCTGTGCCAATTGAGGCCGCCATGTAGATGGTAGAAATGAGGCTAAGCACACAAGCAATTACAAATGCTGTAGCAAAACGGTTATCCATTCTGGCATTCAGACTGCTCTGTTTAAAAGTTGAAGAAAGAACAAAAGTTAGACTTCAAGGACAAACACAGATTTTGAAAGGAATTATGTCAAAATCACCCTTTACCCTATTCCCCCCTCCCAAGGCTCTTTAAAGTAATGTATAATCATTAATGAATTAAAAAAAAAAAAAGAGGAAGCAAGCATTTTTTAATTAAGTTCAAAACAAAACTTATTATCACGAAAGTACTTATTGAATGCTCACATACCCAGGATGCTACGGAGACAGAGGTCTTGTTCTCTAGTCTATCACCTGCACACTAAAACAGACAACACTGAAATGGACATACACATTACAGATACAAACAATAGACATGCCCAGAGTCAGCAATGTACCTTGCATAAATTTTTAATGACAGACTGCAGAGCGTTAAGTGTTCTGAGTCTGAGTGTGAAAAAGGCATAGGAAAAGGAAGCAGAGGAAATCGGCTTCTCCCAGTTTCCTCTGCATAGGGAAACCTTCTAAAACAAGGTTAAGAGTAAGGAGCTATTTAAAAGACAGGTGAAAATGTTTGTTAACCCAGAAAGAAAGGTTGTTCCAGGTGCATGGCATAGCAAAGAGAATAACAACATATAATAATGCTAGATACCAATCTGCCACTAATCCATTAAAGCTAAGCCAAGCTCTTTTACGCTGCCAAAGTCTTCACTCCTATCTACTCTACCCATTCCTTATACTTCTGAACCTACTCATCTGCAAACTAAATGATCCCTCCTCAGCCAGAAAGAAAACTCTGGATTAGGCAAATATTAACACTCCCAAGGCGTGGACAGGGCTCACTGGCAGTAGTAAATGGCCGCAGTAAAATGACTCAAGGCGGATCAAGCTTAGTCAAATACTGCAAGTATATACCATGACCGCGCCAAACACCTTAAAAAGGAGCACGAAATCGGGCTCGCAAACTGGGGTTGCTGAGTTTGGGAAATGGCAAGTGACTCAGGAGAGATCAGAGCAATTACAATAATTAACGATAACTCCAGAAGTTGGGTTTGTATTTTTATTCTTTTTAATCCTTTTTCCTCCCGGTGGCTCTCAAATGACCTTAAAAGGTCCCGAGCACCGGGAGCGGCGGTTCGCCCAGGCCGGACGCCTGGCGCTGTCACCTCGTGGGGCGCACCCTGGGGCCGGGGGTGGTCGAGACCAGTCGGAGCTGGGGCGGGGCAGCCCTGCGCGGTCCCCGGCCAGGGGCCTCAGGTACCCAAGCAGGCCCCTCCCCGGACCACTCAACCAAGGGAAAAGCCCCGCCCCAGGCCCCCACTCAGAACCCGCACAGCCCCGGCCGCGCCCGGGGAGGGGGCCCCTCTTCAAATGGCTGGAAACACCGAACGGCTACGCGACCCCCGCCCGGCGACCTCGGCCCCGCTCACTCACCGCCCATCCTCCTGCTCCGCCAGCTTCACCCTCAAGCTCAAACCACAGCACCCTACTCTCCCCGCGCCTCCTCTGACGCACTTCCCTGCAGAGCCCGCCCCCTCCATAACTCCCGCGCCTCCGCCTCCTCCCCGGGCCCGGCCTGGCCCCGAGCCGAGGGGGCTTGTGGGAGTTGTAGGAGGGACAGAGGAAAAGCTGCGAGAGGCGGCGGACGGCATTCTCGGTGCCGCGCGGCGCATTGTGGGAGATGTAGTTCAGCTCCCTAGGTGCGCAAAAGGGAAGTCTGAGCAGATGGATTCTTATATTTTACTAAGGAAGGGACGAAGGTCCACCGAGTAAGGCGACCTATTTCCGGTCACTACTAGTCATTAATTGTGACGAATATGACTCAGATTTTTCCAATCCTGTGCTATCCCTACCACCACCCTGCTTATGAACAGCAATGCGATTGTACTTTTAAAATGTTAACCCATTGATTTTCTCCCACAACCTCACTCCCACTGCAGCAGATAGTCTTTCTGGTTTTACTGCTCACGTTTAGACTAAGAAGGATGTAACCTGACAGAAGGTATCCAACTAGAATGTAATGACATTCTTCGGGTTTCGTGTAGTTTTTGTTTGTGGCTGCTTTCTCTTTGTGGCAAGTGATATTAGTTTTCTCTTTATTGCAGTCAAGTTTACTTTTAAAATAAATTACAATTTGTTGAAGAAAAATATTAAGTTAATACTGAGGGTCCCAGATATGTAAAAAAAGTGAATAAAAAAATTTATGTAGTATGAAAAAGACTGAAATTTGGAGAATATTGCCTTAAGCAGATAAAGTCATGGACAACCTCAGAGATCGCAGATGACTGTATGGCACAGAGGCAACAAAATGATTCTAAGCCTTCAAGTACTGCATAGAAATCCACAGACAGGAAGCAGGGACATCTTTTTAGTGACGTGTGTGGACTCATGAATGTGCTCTGAGAACAGCAAATGATGGATTTCTCAACAGATACCTACAGAGACAGCCAACTCAAGGACCAGAGGGGCTCTCAAACCCTTCCTCGTCCCCCAAATGCCTTAGAATTTGGCCACAGCACAGGAGAAAGGTGGGAGGCCCAAGTTGATACTAAATTTCTACCCCCCTGACAGACTGAAGGCATATCATTTGTTTTTCTACTTTTAGCTATAGTTCTTTTGCCTGAATGGCTGAACTGATATTCACATCCAGTACCTAATTAAATAAAGTAATAGCCGAATATAATATTCAAATATGACTGGATTTTCATGTAGAATATCTGGTCATAGGAGAAGTTTGTCAGAGACACCAACTAGAGAAAATGGAGGAGGTGCCCAGGCAAATTGTTATTGTGCAATAAGACTCCTCAAAGCATTTATTCACCAGGAAATGTTTTCATCCACTGGCTTCATTAGAAATCCCCTACCTTCTCTCTCCAGCGGAGTAGAACTATCTCTCCAGTGAAGTCACATGGTAAATAAAACCAGGCTAAAGAGAAGTTTAAAAAAGGAAGAGGAAGACAGCACCTCAGTTCACAAACAAGGGAACGGAGCCCAGGGAATAACTGACTTCAAACTTGAATACTGGGGTGAGTTGACTAGCTTTGTGCCGTTAGACAATTTACTTACTTACTCTCACTTATTCTTTAAGTCTCAGTTTACTTTTCTCTAAATTATGATGTTGACAGTAGCACCTATCCTGCGTGATCCTTGTAAGGATTAAATGAGAAAATACACATAAAGTACCCAGCCCACAGCCTGGAGCGTAGTAAACAATTGTTAAATTATTAGTATTTGCAAATATTTGTTCAACACCTGTAATCTTTGAGTAGGATCAGTACTGTATAAACACCTTTTTAAAGCTCTCAATTCCCCTGGAGGCTGGAAGTAAGCCATTTATCTTGGTCCCTGCTCACATCAGGAGGTTTATGAACCTCTGGACTAACTGCCAAATGACTAGGAAAGACTTTCCAGGACCAGATTTCAGGCATCCTTACTTAGCTCCGCTCAGGAGATTCCCAGGCTGGGCTCATAGCATACGTAAGTCCTCATGATTCAGGAGATGGATGTTCCTGGGGAGACCTGCAAACAAGGATGACACTTTCTTTTTTTATTTTTTTTAATTTTTTTTTATTTTTTTTAATTTTATTTTTTAATAGATCTTCATTGGAGTATAACTGCTTCACAATACTGTGTTAGTTTCTGTTGCACAAGGGAATCAGCCATATGCATACACATGTCCCCATATCCCCTTCCTCTTGAGCCTCCCTCCCATCCTCCCTATTCCACCCCCGTAGGTCATCGCAAAGCACCTAGCCGATCTCCCTGTGCTATGCTGCTGCTTCCCACCAGCCAACTATTTCACATTCAGTAGTGTATATATGTTGATGCTACTCTCACTTCGCCCCAGCTTCACCCTCCCATCCCATTTCCTCAAGTCCATTTTCTGCGTCTACCTCTTTATTCCTGCCCTGCAACTGGGTTCATCAGTACCTTTTTTTTTTTTTTAGAGTCCATATATACGCGTTAGCATATGGTATTTGTTTTTCTCTTTCTGACTTATTTCATTCTGTATGACAGACTCTAGGTCCATCCACCTCACTACAAATAACTCAATTTCGTTTCTTTTTATGGCTGAGAAATATTCCATTGTATATATGTGCCACATCTTCTTTATCCATTCATCTATCAATGGACATTTAGGTTGATTCCATGTCCTGGCTATTGTAAATAGAGCTGCAATGAATATTATGGTACATGTCTCTTTTTGAATTATGGTTTTCTCAGGGTACATGCTCAGTAGTGGGATTGCTGGGTCATATGGTAGTTCTATTTTTAGCTTTTTAAGGAACCTCCATACTATTTTCCATAGTGGTTGTATCAATTTACATTCCCACCAACAGTGCAGGAAGGTTCCCTTTTCACCACACCCTTTCCAGCATTTATTGTTTCTAGATTTTTTGATAATGGCCATTCTGACTGACGTGAGGGATACCTCATTGTAGTTTTGATTTGCATTTCTCTAATAATTAGTGATGTTGAGCATCTTTTCATGTGCCTCTTGGCTATCTGTATGTCTGCCTTGGTGAAATGTCTATTTAGGTCTTCCGCCCATTTTTTTTTTTTCACACACACACACACACACACACACTGTATTTTATTTTTACAAGAGATAAATAAACTGACACCAAGCACTGTAAATGGATAACCACAACAAAAGCAACAATGATTGCAATTACCAAACACAAAACACACTCATACTATGTCATAATATTGACATTCAGTCCAGTAATCCTCCACTGTAACAGCTCCTTTACTTTGCAGTGAAAATTGATTTGTATATTTTTTGCCTCTGAGTCGTTGTGTGATTTTTTTTTTTATTCGAACAGAAAGTCACAAAAATTATAATCATCCTCATCAGTTCACTCAGTCCCATGTAATTATTTTTTTTTATCTTGATCTTTTGTTAGCACTTTTATGAATTCATCAGTTTTCCATTAGAGTTCTGAAAATGCTTATTCATTCAGTTCAACAGTATAGTCAGTTACCAGAAACCTGTACTTGTCAGAGTCTTTTCCATGAATCCCTTGAAGATGAAACCCTTTTATAGGAACATTTTTGCAAAAGCATCAGAGTACACCCAGAACTGTCTGTAAATGACAAAAGACTTAAAAATGACCACGGTTAAAGATTTGATGAAAGTTCATAATAATGCAATTGACAAGGAAAGTTAGTTACTTCTAAGATATACATTTTAAAGTAATAACTAGAATTATAACATTATACCAGAACATATAAGATTTTTAGAAATTTCATGTAATGTCTGAAACATTTATATTAATATATTTCCATACAAATAACCCAAAGAAAGTTTAGTATTAGTTGGTTTTTTGTTTGTTTCTTTGTTTGTTTATACTGCAGGTTCTTATTAGTCATCAATTTTATACACATCAGTGTATACTTGTCAATCCCAATCGCCCAATTCAGCACACCACCATCCCCACCCCACCGCGGTTTTCCTCCCTTGGTGTCCATACTTTTGTTCTCTACATCTGTGTCTCAACTTCTGCCCTGCAAACCGGTTCATCTGTACCATTTTTCTAGGTTCCACATACATGTGTTAATATATGATATTTGTTTTTCTCTTTCTGACTTACTTCACTCTGTATGACAGTCTTTAGATCCAAGGGATGACACTTTCATCCATTAAGTCTGCAGAATGCCTAGAAAACGCACAAGACACATTTCAATCAGCAATTTAGTATGGACCTGGGAGTGTCTGCATGCTTGAGGTTGTGACCATCCTGCCCACTCAGCCCAGAGGACTTGAACCATCTCGTCACACCCAGTACCACTAAGCACACAACTGTGTTTCTGATTTATCTCTACATCTTGGGTGTTTCTGTCTTCTATTTGTGCAGCTGGTCGTGTGGATAGGCCAAATAAATCCTTAATGAATTAATGGAGTTAAACGTCTGTTTCCATTTCTTACTGCACTGTTTGGGAAACAGTAGCTGCCTGACATATTTTCACAAATATTAAAGATGATTTAGTACAACCAAATACAGATCATGAAATTTAGATTTAAAAGCAAAGTTGAACTAGACCTCTGGCTTAATTTGTTAAGGATGGTTCTAGTTTCAGCAAGAAGGTGTTATAATTACACTATACTTTAAATAAACCAAATAACCGAAAATCTAGATATGCAGGTATTATAACTTGTTTATATTATGTGCTTACAAAACAGCTCTTTATATGAGAATTCCCTTCAATACCAAATTCCCTAATATACTTACATATACTTACATATTATTTTTAAGTGTACTTTTTTTAGAAATTAAAAATTATGTTAAGCAAGATATATCTACATTATATTTTTCTCATATAGTTTTTTTTTAATTGGAATATAATTGCCTTACAATGTTGTGTTAGTTTCTGCTGTACAATGAAGTGAATCAGCTATATGTATACCTATATCCCCTCCCTCTTTGACCTCCCTCCCTCCCACCCATCCCACCCATCTAGGTCCTCACAGAGCTTTGTCCTGGTTGTTTTCCTTATGAACTTTGGAGTGCAGAAAGGAGGAAAATAGAAATATATGCAAATTAATGGGTTCCAGTCAACAACTACCCTCAAAAAGATGTGTCAACCTTCGAATTTCTTTGTACCAATTCACTATAGAACAATGGCAAAATTAATCAAGGACAAGGCAAATAGAAAACTACATCCAAAATAGCTCTTTCCTTTTAGTAATTCCTGTCAAATGTTACACAGAGCAACAAACTATAGTTGTTCAGATGTCCATGCTTCTGAAGGACAGAGGATGGACCATACGTAGATGAGAACGTTAAATTTAAATTGTCCTTGATTTTAAAATCATCAATGTGAATCTTTGGTAGATGACCTCTTTCTGGGCCCCAGTGTCCTCATTAGTAAAATGGTTGTACTAGATGATCACTAATGTCACTTAAAGCTCTAAAATTTTATGACTTATAATTCTGCTGGAAGAAGAATAATGTAACTCCGAAATATGGTTGTCATAGGTCCACAGCATTAAAGTTTCATTGGGGAATTCATGTATCCTACACCTCCAGCCAAGGCAATATGCAAGAAGACAGAGATAGTGGGAAATGCAGATGGACAAAGAAAAAGGAGGAAGGCTATATGCATTCTGATTAGAAAAGATGCAGCAACTCAGACCTTTGCTGTTACAAAAAAAACCAGTAATCATGGAAAATAGAAGCTGTTGGAGAAGTTTGTGAAAAGTCCTTATTCATTGCAAATGGCTCAAAACTCAAGCATAATTCAGTCCAGATCTACAAACATTTATTGATCACCTATTGTATGCCAGACACTGTGCTGGGTACACTGACCACCTATTGTATGCCAGACACTGTGCTGGGTATGAGGGACACCAATATAAATAAATACAATTTTTTGCTGTACACAACCTAAATCCAGATTAAATCAACTATTATGAAGAAGCCTGAAGTGTGCCTAAAATACTAATATCACTGCTGTTTACGTAAATATGAGGTACCAGGGGAAATAATCCAACAAATAAAGTGGGGGAGGACACTGAAAATAGCAAATAGGTTCCACTTAATTTGGCATGATATACTACATTATATTGCACTAAACTCTCCAAGTAACTGTCAGAATAAAAAAAAAAATCACTTAACTCTTAGACTATAAACAGAGCTCTTACACTGGACTATTTAAATGGTTATGCATGTTATGATACTCAAGTAAGAGTGTTTCTAACAAATGAATATATAATCACTCTGATTGATAAGATTTATGAAAAACAAATAGTTTGCTTCATGATCTTTGCCATTTATTCTGGGACATATCAGTAGACCATGTACGAACAGAGGTTTCTTTCTGCTGTGCTATCTGCTACCTAATCTAATGAATCCTTTCTAATATGGGGGTGAGAGTGGTTGATAGAGGAAAAAAAAGAGGTAATATATCATAGTGCCAGTTGGGGTGGCCATATTCACACAAAGCTTTCAATCCACCTGTGCAGCAGAGGCTTGTAGTCACAGCTTTGGCTGAATGGTGATAGTAGATCCACTTGAGCAGATGCCTCAGTGGACAAAAACTTACTCTCTCCCCATTTTCAACATTTGAGCCAATTCTGAACATATCTCAGGAATTGGGACACAGAATAAGAGAGGGTTCAGAAGTCTAAATTAATTCCTAAAAATTTCTGAGATCCAGGCCAGAAGACTTCTAAGAAGTTCAAATTTAGAGGTGATTTTTAAACTTTTTTAAAAGTTAGCCAAAATAATAACAAAGCATAATGTATAAAGTTGGTTAAGATGTATAAATCAGAACAGGGACTCTAAACTTTAGTGTGTTTAAGAATCACTTTGAGGGCTTATTAAATATAAAGTCCTAGACTCTACTCCTAACAACTCTGATTCAATAGATCTGGGACCAGCTTCAGAAAGCTACAGTTTAGTAGGCATCCCAGGTGACTCTAACGTGGGTAATGTGGTCTGGCATCCACAGTTTCAAAACAATGACATTAAGAGGCCAAAAAAGACTTTAGTTAGAAAAATACTATAAGCTAGAGGCCGGTGGAAAGATATCGATGGTCTCTGCCTTCAAGTTGCTCATGATCAGCTCAGCAGGTCAGATGCCAAAACAACTTACCATGTAAAATGAGATAATAAGTACTTTAGAAGCAGTGTTGTAAAAGTTCTTAGAGAACACAAAGCTGAAAACAATGATCTCTGCCAGGGATGAAGGAGGAAAGTTGAGTGTTTTTGTTTTGTTTTTTCTTTTCTGAAAAACAATTCTTGAGAGGTGACATGTGTGCTGTAATTCAGTTACTGATATTTACAGCTTACTCTTTTTTTTTTGGTCATCAGTTTGTTCATACTGCCGTTTCATATGCTTATGGTGTCCAGTGTTGTTTTTGAGTTTTGGTCTGTGCGTAGCTGGTTATTTTACTGTTAGTTTCCTCATGTTTATTTCAAAGAGCATTCAAAGTTAAAAATGATTGTCGTTCCTAATTTATTTAGAACTATGACCTCCCCTACTCTATCTAGTCAGCTTTTATTGTGGGTTCTGTCTCATAATAGCTCTGTACTCTTTGAGCTATTAAAAGACCAGTACTATGCTGTTTGTTCCCTTTTTTGGCTTAAAACAATTTATTTTCTAACTTGGGTCCCAAGATACTGTTGATCCATGATGGGTATTCTCATACTGCAGCATTCTACCACTAATTACCATAATCCAAAGTGACTATATATGATAAAGCAAATCATTTTGTCTACAGCTGCTTCAAAGTTTACTGAGGAAGTCAGATTTGAGATAGTTTACATCAGCAGGCTAACAGCTTTGGAATGCCAAAAGAAAATTTAAGACCTACAGAATAAATGTGCAGACAGATGTTTTCCTCTAGAGTATGAGCGTGAACTCTTTTCCATTTTATAATTCTTTTATGTGGAATTCTTAAGACATATCTAAAAAAATTTTTTTAGCCCCAGAATCAGCCTTATCTTTTCAAATACCAGAAGAACTTCTGGCTGCAGAATGCAAAATTCCAATAATACAATTAAAGTACAATTACAAAGAAATTTAAAAATATATACATATAATTGCTTCTTTAATGCACGCACACACACACACACACACATACATATAGTGTTTAAATATTTAAATTTTCCATGTTTACCCCATCAGTCCTTTTCAAGTAAACATTGTCCTACTTCAAACTATTTGAAAAATGAAATATTCTATTAAATAGTTAAGGTTTACCCAGTGAGAAAGATTTCTATCCAAGAAATGTCAAAAAGTTAATTAGTTTATCTCCTCTGCAGCCTATATTTAGTGAAGGATATACCCTCCCACACCCCCTCCAGGAACAACACAGAGCAGCCTAGGACACAAAAGAAGGTAGACCCAGGCCCGTAAATCAACTCCCAAGTGACTTTCTGGGGCTGCCCCAGATCAGGGTAGCCCTCATCCTCCCCTGACCCAGACTAAATGCCTGAGACTGAGGTGGCAATAGAACAGATCAGGAAGAAGACAGAAGAAAGGAGCACAGCAGGCAGGATTATTCTTTTCAATATATTAATTACGGGAGAAATAATTCAGTAGAAAGGACTTCAAGTGTTTAACAATTATATTTTCATCTATGCAATAGTAGTATCAACCTGAAACTGTAACTTTGACAAAGAAATGAGATGGAGGGAAAGTAAGGACAGAAGGGTATGAAGGAAGCTTGAGCAACTTTGGCCAGTAAAGAATTGAAATAAAAGGAGTCAGTTTCAGAATTTGTTGTATTTTACTATGGTAAAATACAAATAAATAAAAGGGAACAGATGAGAGAAAAATATGATAGAATCTTTTTGATATTAGCCTGTTTCTCAAGTGTTTTGAATGAACCAAAAATCTTCCTTTTATAGTGCCTATACTGGCCACTCCATTGTAATGTCACCTAATATAGTTCTGTCTGTTGCCAAGTCAGTAATTCCAAAAGTGAAGTTCACTGATGTGTGCAGGCACTTACTGAAAAGTCAGAGCTCAAAAGCTAAAAAATCACTGCTGTCAAGGTGAGGTGTAAAGAAGAAAAGATCAGAGGGGATCTAGAGACTGATGAAGGATAGTTATTTGAGGGTTAGTAGGGAGAAAATCTCCTGCTCAAGGATATTAACACTAACAAAAGGGAACTTAATTGGTTGAATTATAGTAACAGGTGACAGCAGAAAAATAGCAGTTTGTGACTTTTAAACCTGTGTTTGTAAGCTGCATAAATAACAGCAATGCCCACAGTTAAACCCCAATGAATTCATCCTTGCTAAATTATACTGGATCATGAGTAACATTTCCAAAGCACCTACTACATGCAAGGTTCTGAGCTAACTGTAGTGAAAATTTTTTTTTAATAATGATAAACGCACAAGACATGGTCCCAGCATTTTGGGTATTTTTTAAAACTTACTGAACAAGACAGGATCAATTATGCATGAACTGAAAGAGTGAAATAAATGGGAAGAAACTAATACCCTAATTGGAATCATTATGTTTGCCATAGATGTAGACTGGTATGATTTGGGGAAATTTCAATTTACTCTTTATGCAATGGAAGACTATTTTCTTCACATTTCACCAATGATGTAGATGAAAACAGTATCTTCAACATCACCACCTTAAAATTCTAAAAGTAAAACAGTATTCTGTATGTGAAACAGGAGGCTAGATCAAAAGGATTCTCAGTGTCAGAAAAGCAAAGATGTCTTTAAAGTAGGTAAGGAGAAAAAGTTAATCCATTTCCTAATCTCTGGAGATTTAAAGAAACAAATTGAATATCTTGAAGAAAAAAGTCAAAAAGCACCTCAGTTTCCTGGGCAAATGCAAATAAAGAAAACCATAACCACAACTACCCAATACCAATCAGGGTGGTGTTCCTTGCGGGCCCTTTCTGAGGATTGGTAGAAACTGTTTTTTAATCTCTGTTTTTCTGCGTGTCCCAAGATCTTTTAAGGAAGGGGGTGGGGCAGGGAGAAGAGGCAGGCATTGTATAAAAGAAGCTGCCTTGAGAATTCTAAAATTCATACAAAAACTTCCTAGGTAAGAAAATTTACCAGATTTGGCACCTGCTGGACCCAATGATGGACCCAGAAGCAACCACGGTTTATTTGGAATATTTCTATGTTACAAGCCAAAATCCTGATATTGAAGAGACCCACTCCCACGTTCCTTATACATCAGTCTTCCTTCCAGTCTTTTACACAGTGGTGTTCCTGACTGGAGCGTTGGGGAACGTCATTCTCATGAGTGCATTGCATTTCAAAAGGGGCAGCCGAAGACTGATTGACATTTTTATCATCAACCTGGCTGCCTCTGACTTCATCTTCATCATCACGTTGCCTCTCTGGGTGGATAAAGAAGCATCTTTAGGACAGTGGAGGACAGGCTCTTTCCTGTGCAAAGGCAGCTCCTACATGATCTCAGTCAACATGCACTGCAATGTCTTCTTGCTCACCTGCATGAGTGTTGACCGCTACCTGGCCATCATGTGTCCAGCCGTATCCAGGAAATTCAGAAGTAGAGACTGCGCGTATGGAGTCTGTGCCAGTGTCTGGTTTATCTCCTGCCTCCTGGGGTTGCCTACTCTTCTGTCCAGGGAGCTCACCCTGATTGATGGTAAGCCATACTGTGCAGAGAAGAGGGCCACTCCAACTAAACTGGCTTGGGGCCTGGTGGCCTTAATTTGTACGTTTTTTGCCCCTTTGGTGAGCATTGTGACCTGCTACTGTTGTATCACAAGGAAGCTGTGTGTCCGTTACAAGCAGTCGGGAAAGCATAACAAAAAGCTGAGGAAATCCATAAAGGTCATCTTTATCGTCGTGGCAGCCTTTGTCTTCTCCTGGCTGCCCTTTAATACTTTTAAGCTCCTGGCTATTGTCTCTGGGCTGCAGCAAGAACTCTACTTTCCTTCAGCTTTTCTCCAGTGGGGCATGGAGGTGAGTGGGCCCTTGGCATTTGCCAACGGCTGCATCAGCCCTTTCATTTACTATATCTTTGACAGCTACATCCGCCGGGCCATCGTGCGCTGCTTGTGCCCTTGCCTGAAGAACTATGACTTCGGGAGCAGCACCGAGACCTCAGACCTCACTAAGGCTCTCTCCAACTTCATTCAGGCAGAGGATTTTGCCAGAAGGAGGAAGAGGTCTGTGTCACTCTGAAAGGGACAGTGACATTTCAAGCTCTGTTGGCGGATCGGAGGGTTCATTTGTGTCTGAGACAAGGAAAGAAGAAAAGTATCGCTAGTGGTAATATTGCTTCATGAATACAAGGAAGTGTTCATTTTTAAAGAGACATCTAGAAAGTCTCTGTGTTCATGGACGTAATTAGGCCGTATGCTGTTTTGTTTTGTTTTGTTTTTCTTAGCTGAGTGGCCTTATTTGACCCTTGCCAATCAAGTTCACCAGGCAAAATACAACTCTTATGTTTTTGAACTCTAGGATAAAGGCTCCTGCTTGGGCCAGTTCCTTCCTTCATGGTTGTTAATGAACATTCAAGCCTTTTCCTCTCTCAGAACCTAGATCCACACGACCCTTCATACTGGGCTCCAAAGTGGGCAACATTTAAAGGATTCTGCCCACTTGTACCTGGTGAGAAATGTGGTGACAATGCAGGTAGTAAAAAATGTAATATACCTGTGCTCAATAATTAATTATTCCTGAGTAATGAAGTGAGGTTCTGGCCTTAATCTTTAAAACTTTATATGGTAATTCTATACCATCTTCCAACATTATCTTTCACCCTATACCATTCACAATAACTTTGGACTGGCGAGAGCTCACTGGGATAAAATCATTTTGTATTGTGTTTATGACTTGGGACTTATTTTACCACTTGGTCTTCAAGAGTATTTTAACAAGAAAGCATAGGACAAGGTTTGACTTTTATTTTCCTTATAAGATATGTTGGTTAAAATGGATCTCATTATAATGATGTAGTAACTACTTTTCAATGGGATTTTACTGTGCTCTTTGTTTCCATTGCCTTTATAAATTAGGATATGGCTTTGTTTTAATTACATGTTTTTAATTACCTAGTTATCTAGTTATCAAATAAAAGTGCTACTACTACTGTAATTGGAGGTCATCAAATGCTTAGCAACACCCTCGTGCAGATTATCATTTTGTATTTTAATTAAAGTGTTAGTGCTACACATTCCCTATAGCATCATTTGCTTGGTGTATGTAATTTCATGATTTGATCCAATAACATAGGAAGACAGGATGCTCTGTATTCAGCTGAAGGGAAAAATCCATAACAAAGATGTTACTGGTATTTTACATACATGTTTTTGAAACTCAGAGACCTTCTGGACTTCCTTACCTGATAAAGATTTACTGAGTCAATTTGTACCTATATTCCTTTTAAAGAATTTGAAGTGGAAAATGTAATTAGCAGCAACCACAAAAGGCTTTGTAGCAACAAACATACTATTGTAATATATCTTTTGGTTCAAGATAAAGTAGGTTATGTTTTTACCCCCACTGTTTACACAAATGAATTATTGCTTTATTTTTAAATATTAGATTTGAAGATCAGAGAAAGCTTAGAATCCTTTCAGAGACTAGGTAATTCAAGTTCATCCTATGTATCTTTCATATTAAGAGTAATTTCAAATATTGTGCATCTTCTTAGAGTCTATTCAGAAGTTTTTGGTTTTATAAATTGGTTAATTTATTACTTTCTCTTAAACTTTTATTAAATAAAAATATAATTTTGTTATAAAGGTATTCTTCTGTGTTGTATTAATTTCTATTAACATATCAATTAATACTGATATTCTAACAGACTTTTAATAAATTATCATAGATATAGAAAAAAAAGACTGTGTAAATCATAAGAAATAAAGTTTCTGGGAAAACTTCAAAAGTGCATTCAATATAATTAAATAGATCTCCAAAGGTTAAATAAAAGCAAAAATACAGAAAGTAGAAGACATTCACTTTTTTAAAACAAATCAACAAAAGCAATGTAACTAATCACAAAATCAGTGCCTTTGAGAAATGCTACCTTTAAAAAATAGGCCAGTCAATCAGCTAAGGTATTTGTGAGAAAATGAGAAAACCTAGGTTATTTGGTTTAGCTTCACCCTCAATGTTGGGACATTGAACAAGTCATTTTAATCTTTCATACCTAGATGTCATTGGTAATATCTATGTCTATAGAATCCTCAAGGATATTGTAAGACTAATAAATATAAGTAAAAGGTTTTTTTAAATATTGAATAAAAAGTTATATAAAACAATTCTGTTTCTATCATTAATTATTGAATGTTACATAAAAGTTTCCAAACTAGATTATCAAATGAAACATAATCATTCTCATTTAACAAATATTAGAATCTATCCTACTTCTGTTTCATCCCTTTCATTTTTTTGTTTTAACATGGAAGAAAAATATACTATTGTACTTTTTAATACTTTAAGTAGATATGCTACTTGTGTGCCTTGTGAAGATCTTAGCATATTTTATATTCATAAGGTACCAGTGATGAAAGGAAAAATAGGCATAATTTTAAAGATAGCCTAACTCTGATAGAAAAAAATTCAAAATGTGATTAGTGTTATGTTACTATGAGAACTTACCACAGAAAAGCTCTCCATTAAAGCCTGGGTGAGAAGTTGTCTGATAACTCATAATTAATTTTAAAATTAAAGTACACAGTCACAAACACACATTTAGTCCATTTGGGTCATAGTGGAAAGAAGAAAACTAACCTGATATTCCTGGGAGCCCCACAATTCATCCACTCTAACGAGTCAAAATCACCTCTGAGTGAGAACAACACTAAGAACAGTCTTAAAGGAAGCTATGTGCGTGACTGAGAGGGGACGATTACTAGGGGTCATAAGTTAATTTTTAAATAGACACAGAAATGCACAGTATGATGGGAAGCTGAGTAAAAGAAATCTTCCTCTGATTCATCTTGACTCCTCAAATCATTCTCTATTCCCCCAAGAGATCTCAGAAGTGAGAAATGACTTATCGAATGTGCATGCCACAGAGAACAGCGACCCTCAGTTTTCCTGCAGGGCTCATTCACAAAAGTCAAACAATAATAAAAGAATTACAAATTTATTGCTAGCAAGATGATGCCTCCAGCCCCATGACAGCAGTGCTGTCCAGAGAAAAGGCAGGAACGTAATGCTAACTACCAGAAATGGGTAGTGGGTTTTGCTTCCCACAGAGCTTGTGGGTTGGATTATCCCTTGCAAATGTCTTTTCTTATTTTAAGTCCTTTTCTCTCAGTCAACATTCTTTGCTTTTATCAGTTCTATGAATAAGCAGTTATGACAAGACTTTACATATCAGTATACAGGGAAAAATAGTTCCAGCAACTTGACTCTAAATTGCAGATGCAAAAATCCACCTTAGGATTAGTTCCTCTTGTCTCTTGTTACCTTTGTCATTTTCTTAATAAAGCTACATTTCCTAAATGTATTTGATAAGTGGGAATTTCATCCTAAGATTGATTAACCTACAGCATTAAAACAAATAAACAAACAAACCAAAAAAAACCACTTTAAATATCCAATGTGCCAAACTGTTAATAAAGTGAAAGTTCTTATGATAAGTTAAATCAAATGTAAACTCACATGAAATGTCCATTTATTAATCTAAAAGTAGAAGGAGGTACTCTGTTAGTTGGCAGACATTATTAAACTAAAAAATTCATGGCTTATGTATATGAGTACCAAATTTCTAAGATCCAAAGGCACTTTAAAATTACAGTGGAACTGTTTCTGGGTTGGCCACATGAGGTTGAGTTGAATTGTGGCTAATCTAGGCAAGTGGCCCATTTAAAGGATATATGATACAATGTTCATATTATTTTTATAATGCTCTGCAGGTATCATCAATCTGACATTATTCAGTGATTTTCTCATTTTCTAATGAAGAAGATTTAATAATTAGCTAGTTTACTATCACTCCCATATTAACAAGAGTTAGGCTTCATCTATGAGTACTTTATGTTTGTCAACACTGATGGGAAATTTAGAATTTTTATCTGCTAGCCTCTATCAATTCTGATTAGCAAGATTTCATTTCCTTACTACTATTAGTTCAAAATGAAATATAAAAAGTTCTTCTTGCTAGAATACTTTATATTTGCAGAAGATATAGGTATTCCTGTGATGTTCTTAAATCAAATAAAATTTTATGCATCAAAAATTATGTGTGGCTAAAGACTATTTTTAATGTTTAAAAACTTTTCTGTGGCAGAAAATTTCAGCAAGCAACTCTGCTCTTTTCCTTATAGACATATGTAAAAACTGTCTACTGTAAAACTTTCACAAATTCTTAAATCTGCAAATTCCAGTGTAACATATAATTTACTCCATACAAATTTCATAAAGTTTAACCTCCTCAGAGACACTGCATGATGTGTAGAAAATAAAACAGAATTGAGATGTCAACCCTAGGTGTTTGGCCTGACCTGCTAGTTACGTCAGTCATTACTCAACCCATCAGAGATCAATGGTTTAATTTTGTGACTCTTATGCCTAGACCAGTGGAGTTCCTTGAAAATATTCAATATCTCAAACATCAAACTGTGAAGGCAAAGTGTCTGTTGTACACAATGCACTATGCCAGCCACAAATTTGTTATTATGACTGATGGGTTCCTTATTATAACTGGATTCTGAAGCAGGCGTATTGCAGTCACTCACTCACAAAACTTCTCTCTCTCTCTCTCCCTCTCTCCCCTCCCCTCGACCCCGCATCTCCATCTCTGTCTCTCCCTTTCTCTGTCTCACACACACAAACACAATGTACAAACACAGCTGATAAGCATCTATTGACTCTTGTTGCTAATATTCAGTTTAAAGTACTTGATAGAATGCAATAAAGGAGAAGATAAAGCAAAGAAAAAATATAGTAAATAGAAAATACAAAATAAAATGGCATATATAAAAATAAACATATCAACAATTACAATAAAAACATAAATGGATGAAAATATCCTATTAAAATTGAACAAGTAGCCCATTCCTACAATCAACTACTATATATACGGCACTATTAGACTCTGGAGAATTTAAAGAGGTAGAAGTTGAATTTGTTTCCTCATGGAGTTTACAAGCCCCGAGTTATTTTTTGAATCAAAGAATGAAGTACTGCCCCCAAGAACAAGTCAAATCACTTTCTTTGATCTTTTGCAATGTTCAGGGAAAAGCCCATATTTGTCCATACACAAGTCACTTCATGTAGCTACCATTTTGACAGGGTTATTTCCTAAATATCGTCGCATTTCCTTAAAGAAATGTACAATGTGCACCCCCAACACTGGCATCCCCAAATGAAAACACTTTTATTGCCCTTAAGGATTTTTAGGTGTAAAAGTGTGTTTTAAACATAAGAACACAACTGAACAGTATCACGTTTAAATTTATTTTCAAACAACTAAAAAGGATATGCAAAGTAGATTACTCTAACCTTGCCCAAAGACTGTGATTTAATGAGATGCCCTCTCTCTTACCCTCAGTTTAGACCAAAAGCAAAACTGACAACTCAGGTGGGGAGGTGGTAAACAAGAAATGAAACTTGGCCCGTGGTTTCATGTTTAAAGCAAAAAAAAAGAATCAGATTCAGAGGAGTTGAAGGTAATGCAATGCAAACTTGACTTGTATGCATTAATAAAAAATAGTTTCAAATTAGTAAAGAATTGAAAAAAAGTCAATGCAGAACTGCATAATTTACACAATCTTTAGGATTTCAAATTACAGTAACTTCACTTATATAATTCAAACATAGAAAAAATACTGATAGTAAATTTATGAAAATATTTAGCAAAGTAAATAATCAAAGATGGCCAAATTAAAATTTTAAAATATAATTTTACCTAGTAAATTGGCAAAGGTTTAAACATTAAATACTGAAGCTGAGCAGGATAAGAGGTGTGGAGTGTGGGCAAGACTTCTTGGACTATTGATTGAGCATAATTTGATTAAGCTTTCTAGAGGATATTTAGAAACATCTTTGAAAAGAAATCCACTTCTAGGATTTTACCCTGGAATGTAATTATGGCCACGTGCAAAGATATACATACATGCATTTTTACTGCAGCATTGTTTGCAAAAGTGACTGGTACATATTAAGAGCTTGATAAGTAATAGTTGAGAAATAACTCCATTTTAGAGATGGAGAAAATAGAATTCAAAGAAATCAAATTTCACATAATTCTTAATGGACTGAACCAAAAATGAAACCTGATTTCAATTAAACCCATTTAGAATTGTCTATGCAATTCCAAAGCTCATGCTTTTTCCACATCACCATATTTTTTTTCTCTGATTCCCAGGCTCTTTAATAGACTCAACATCACAACCTTCTCTTGGTTTAGTTTATTCTCTCTATATAATAATTTCTCAAATTCAAACTATATTTCTTATTTTTTCCAATGCAAATATCTCAAATCACCAAACCCCTTGCCTATTCATGACTAACATTGCTTGAGGGGGGAGGAAGCCCATTTTATTAAAAATACTTTTCTTTTTAAAAGAAAAATGTTATCTTGTAACATGTTTACCATGATCTCTTAATTGTGACCTATCCGAAATGACATATTCCATCCAATAGTCACTAAAATCCTTATCTAGAAAAACAAATATGTGCTCATGTAAGAAATGGACAGTTATCTATTTTACTCCCCCTCACACCCAACCCCACATTAAAGGATAGTAGCACTTATGACAGTGGCTCTCACAGGAAAATATTTTTTTTTGAAGAGCATATACGTACTAAGTAAGAATCATAGTCTCATTTTCTTTATCCCTGAAAATTTTTCTAGTCCCTGATTTCTTAGAATATACCCACAGCAAGAAGAAAAAGTAAATCTAATGTCAAAGCTCACACTATAGACTGTGTGTCTGTGGGCAATGCAGCCTAAACCGGTCCAGAGGTTTAAAGTTTCACCATCTTTCTTATTAAGTGCTATTTGTTATGCCAAGAAGTTGCACTGGTCTGTGTGCAGAAAACATTCAGTAGCCAGTGCTCCTGTCTTTCAGGAACTTTGTTTACACTTTTCAGAGCACATGTTTGTATAAATGACTTCCTAATTTTAGTAGGGACTCCCAAATGTAGTTTTGAGAAGCACAGGAGTTTCTCAAATTAGGAACAGTATAAACTGCCCCAAACATAAGGTAAAAACTTGATTGAAATTTACATTAAATAAGAAATAATATTTACCATCCAGCATTTTTAGGAGGTGGAGTTAAGAATGTTAGGAAGTAAAATGATAATAAGGTTAATAATTACTGGCCCACAATCAAGGAGAAAAGGAAACATAATATTTAAGAATAAGAGAGCATGGTACTCGAGTATTAAAACATTTATTTTTTAACAGCAAAGAGTAATTACCTCAGCTCACTTTATTTAGGGAGTATATTAAAATGTTAATAATGGTTTTTTTAGATAGTAGAAACAAGGACAAATTCACTTTTTCATTTTGATTTATTTTTCTTTACATTTTTATGAATACTTTACATTTCCTATAATGAATATGTATTTCTTTTTTAAACTTTAAAATAAAGGGTGCTGGAATAAATGTCACATGTGGCATAAAACACATATTAATATTTCAGTACAACTTTGCCTCTTCCTCTAAAGGCAAAATAGGGATTTTTTAAATGTCATATTCAATTTTAAATTTCATATCCGTAACTTTGGGATGATTTAACTTTGGACAAAGCTTTATCAAATTAAATCTCAATCAAATCATAGTTGTTGTCATATCAAATGCAGCAAGTCATTGTTTAGTTCAAAGATTCCAATTTACTTTTACTAAATTGACTTGCCCATTAAGTCAAATGTCAGCCTAGTTTGAGTACGTAGATGCAGTTTTTATGTTATTTTTAAAGATTTAAACTTTTCAATTAAGTGCAAATTAGAATTGGTTCAATAGAATGATAGCATTTGGAATAAATTGGGACTTACCAACTTATTCCAAATGCTCTCTTCTAAAACATTTGAAAGTAATATGATATTTCGGGAAAAGTGCAAATATTTCCAAGTGAAAATTTTCTAAAGTAATGAACTTTTTATTTGAGCAGTCTTACGAGGATGAATGTTGACTTTTAACATTTTTCTCTTTCACTCGGATTTACCTAGAAAGTTTTCTAGTAGCGAAGACGTCTAAAGATTGTTTACGAAGCTCTCAAGGAAGGAAAACCACTGGCCTGATGTCAGTTTTCCACTGTAACAGTACAGCTCTATTAGCAAGAAAAATGCACAGGGAAAATGACTTGTAATAAATATCTATAATTCTCATTGCAATGACTTTTTAAAAGTGGAGATTAAGAATGAAATCTGTTTACTGAGTATTCATTTGGTACCAAGGAACTTTTAAGTGGTTAACATGTATTATCACATTTAATTTAACACAGTCCACCTTCCTTCCCTGTCTTTTCCCACAGGGGTCAGACCTCCATCTCAGTCCTAGGGTCTCTCCCCACCTTCTCTACCTCCATCTCCCAGTAAATCTCTTGCCTACTCTTGTCATGAGGGCTGCTTCTCTGCAAACTGGAACTAACATGTGAAGAAAAATGTTTTTTTCTCTGAGAAAAATATAAATTTTCTGAGGGTTCAAGAATTCTTTTGGGAAATGCTTTCCTTCAGACATGTCAAAATGCAGCATTCTACACAGTGGAATAACAAGCATTTTATATGTTTTCATACTGCTAAAGTCATATATAAAGCAGAGAATTATAAAAGGGTGCCTCTGAGAAGTATCTTGATTAGCTGGCTTAAGAAAAGTCCTGGATGACACCTTAGGTAATAGGTAATAGTTCTTAGTACTATAATGGTGAGTAATATTGCAGCTATTATTAGAGTTTATTTGCACCTTTCTCCCACTTCCCTGGAAAATTTAAAGGAAGAATGCCTTAAAATAATGGCATAACTACAAAACTATAATGTGATGTAGTGGGAAACATAAAGGCTTTAGTATCAGAAAAATTTGAGTTGGAAACCATAACAACAAAGCACAAGTTACTGACATTCTCTGCCTCAGTTTCTAACCTGTTAAATAACACTGTTTTCCATGGAGTTGTTGAGGTGGATCACACAGTAATGTCTGTTTTGGTTTTATATTCTTTATTAATCCTGTATGCATAAACACAAATATATAGTTTAACTAATTTAAAGTAATTTAATTGTGAGGACTTAAAATTTATCAAGTTGTTGTTGAAGTATATATATGTTATATAAACTACACATAACTCTATATATTAGGCATAATATATACATACCTAAACATGCAGACCCAAAAAAGCAGCATCCTCGTTTACTCTTTAAATAAATTATTTAAATTTATTAAATAATAAATTTATTTTAGCTCTTGGGCAGCAAGTTTTATCAATTACGTTTGAGAACTATTTTTATTCAAAGCATTATAAGACATGTATTATTTAGTTCTAGCTAGTGCTATAACAGAAAATACCTTTAAAGAGATAAGACAATCAGTCCTTATCCCTGTGACTCTATGTCTTTCCTTAGAAGTCTCTGTAAGTAAAGTTTTTCAGTTGGGTTAATTAACACAGCTGTGTGTGTATACCTGTAACTCTATCAGAAATTATATATAAAGAGGGAGGGAGGGACTTAAGGATCTACCAAGCCACGGTTTTGCTCTGAAGATAGGAGAAAGCACTAGCTATAGGCAAGAAATTCTCTCTTTGAAAGTCAAAGTCTCTCTTGGCTTTGACATTTTTGATGACTTAAAGTGCAGAAAAATCTACAAATACAGATCTGCAAATGTTTAAAATGCTCCATCAAAGATCAAAATATCACAAACATTTTATTTATTCCTCTATGTAGAAAAAATAAGAAATAGATATAATATTTTTCCCACTTGTCTATAACTGTGGTGCCTACAACACTGCCCTCTGGAAAAATCAACTCTGTTTTGGGGCAGGGGTGGGGTTGGCAGAGAGACAAGTAAGGGAATGGGAGATAGCATCATCATTGTTGCTGATTTTCCATTTATTTTAGGAAAAAAGTTCCTCCCTGTAGTTTTTTTGTATCTAAAATGACTAGCCAGCTAAGCTGTTGGGAAGGCTTCTCAGGGAGAGTTAGAACAGGCAGGTGAAGCCTGGGAGAAAAATTCATGTTCTCCAGCTGCACTTTAGCTCTGCACTGTGAGGACAGTGACCCAGTGGGAGAGCGGAATGACCTCGTGGCCACCACTCCCTCCCTACCCTCCACCATTGGGGAATCCTGCCAACAGCGGCTGCCGTGATTGGATTACTTCAGCCATTGAACCATCTTCACATGAATGCGTGGCTTCCATCTTAACTCTAATTTTTCTTCAGCCGTTTCTGTTTTTGTGCCTCTCTGCTTTCCATTAAATTCAAAACAGTACTAATTTTTTTAATTGAATGAAAGATGCTTTAAATTCTATAGTGCTTTACAATTTTCAAAAGTTTCACACACATGATTTCATATAATCCCATAATAACCCTTTTAATTCCTCCTGCCCCTAACTTGCCCCTCCCCCCTTCCCTCTCCTCACTGGTAACCACTAGTTTGTTCTCTGTATCAGTGAGTTTGCTTCTTTGTTGTTTTATTCACTAGTTTGTTATATTTTTTAGATCCACATGTAAGTGATATATATTTGTCTTTCTCTGTCTGACTTATTTCACTTAGCATAATGCCCTCCAAGTCCATCCATGTTGCTGCAAATGGAAAAATTTCATTCTTTTCTATGGCTGAGTAGTATTCAATTGCATAAATATACATATATATATATATATATATATATATATATATATATATATACCACATCTTCTTTAATCCATTCATCTGTTGATGGATATTTAGGTTGCTTCCATACCTTGGCAATTATAAATAATGCTGCAAAGAACATTGGGTTGCATGATCTTTTCAAATTAATGTTTTTGTTTTTTTCAGATATATACCCAGGAGTGGAATTGCTGGGTCATATGGTAGCTCTATTTTTAGTTTTTTGAGAAACCTCCATACTGTTTTCCACAGTGGCTGAGCCAATTTACATTCCCACCAAGAGTATACAAGGGTTCCCTTTTCTCCACATCTTTGACAACATTTTTTATTTGTCTTCTTTTTGATGATAGCCATTCTGACAGATGTGGTGATATCTCCTTGCGTTTTTTTTTTTAAGTATTATTATTTATTTATACACTTATTTATTCATTTATTTTATTTTTGGCTGCATTGTGTCTTTGTTGTCCTGTGCGGGCTTTCTCTAGTCGCAGTGAGTGGGGGCTACTCTTCGTTGCGGTGTGCGGGCTTCTTATTGCGGTGGCTTGTCTTTGTTGCGGAGCACGGGCTCTAGGCACACGGGCTTCAATAGTTGTGGCTCGCAGGGGCTCAGTAGTTGTGGCTCGCAGGCTCTAGAGCACAGGCTCAGTAGTTGTGGCGCACAGGCTTAGCTGCTCTGCGGCATGTGGGATCTTCCCGGACCAGGGCTCGAACCCGTGTCCCCTGCATTGGCAGGTGGGTTCTTAACCGCTGCACCACCAGGGAAGCCCTCCTTGCGGTTTTGATTTGCACTTCCCTGATGATTAGTGATGTTGAGCATCTTTCATGTGCCTGTTGGCCATCTGCATTTCCTCTTTGGAAAAATGTTTATTCAGTTCTTCTGCCCATTTTTTAATCGGGTTTTTTTTTTTTTTTTGATGTTGAGTTGTATGAGCTGTTCATATATGTTGCATATTAACCTCTTATCAGTCATATCATTTGCAAATATTTTCTCCCATTCAGTAGGCTGTCTTTTTGTTTTGTCAATGGTTTCCTTTGATGTGCAAAAGCTTTTAAGTTTAATTAGGTCTCATTTGTTTATTTTTGCTTTTGTATCTTTTCCTTTAAGAGACTTCAAAAAAATATTACTGCTATTTTTGTCTGCCTATGTTTTCCTCTAGGAGTTTTAACATGTTAAAAAACATGAGTTTTATAACATGTTAAATGATTGGTTTTTTCCCTTGCTTTACTGCAAAACACAGAAAGTGAGAAACAATGAAAGCATGACCTTTAGAAATAATGTATTTGAAATTTTCAATGTAAAAATCTAGTTAAATTCAGACTCAAAGTCAGTTAAATTTCATGTGCCAAATTTCAAATGGAAATTTGGTTCTCTGCATTTTAAAATTTATAACATTCTGTTTATAATTATAAAATTTATAATATTCTGTTTAATACAGACATATCACAATGTGCATGGTAGATCGAATTAAAGGCTTATTTATATAATTTTTTATAGAATACAACACAAACATTTCTTTCAAAGGAATTGTAAATCATCTACTTCAACCCACTCATTTTTCAAATGAGGAAATTAAGTGAAGGGTCTTATTCAGAAGCAAAAATCCTTCGCGTTTTTTAAAAACTCATTGAGCCTGTACACATGGGTACAATTATAAATGCTGTTAAGATAGTGATACATTTCAGTTCCAGGTGGTACGTAGCCACTGTCCTGAGTACTCTGAGTGCTCACCTTCCATGGCCTTCTGTCACCTTCTCTAGGAGCTCCTGGACCCTTCAACATCAACCAACTCAAGGGTTAACACTTTGTAAGAAGGAGGGCTTTGGGAGACAGGCTCCTGCACAGACAGAAGGGGTGCCCACGAGGGTATAGGTTGTTAAATAGTTTTGAGCATCACCTCTGCCTGCAGTCAATGACAGAAACTTAAATTCCCAGCTGTACTGGACATTTGTTGATTGAGCCAGCAACCACTCACAAGCTTTACTCCCACCCCCAGGCAGTCATCTGTCTGCTTCTTCCCAAAGCACAGCTCATGCGTTTTGGTAAAAGCTGAACCCACTCTCAGCCCCATGGAAAAGCCTTCACAGACTTCGGGTCCTCAGTACCTTCCAGCCCCTGGCCACAGTCACCACACGGTGAGCATGTGACCAGCCAACCAGGCTATTCAGAACGCCGGCTCAGCCTTGCTCTCTCCCATCCGGGCTCTATTGAAACTTGCAGACAATTTAAAAACTGAGTTCTTACTGGCATGGCCAAGCTGCTAAATCAATGAACCCTAACTCCTCCCTACGTCTGGACTTTCCAGTCACCTGAACCTAAGTCCATTTGTTGTCTTCTCTTGTTGTTTAAGCCCGTTTGATTTGGGTTTTCTTTGAAACCTTAAAGGATCTCAAAGTTGTCCCAGCAGTTTTGCCAGAATGCTCCAGTATACCACTTTAGTTAATTACACCACAAAGTTATAAAACAAAGTAGAATTTCCCAAAATGTGTTCCAAAGAGCACAAATTCCAGGAAAAGCTAATAGTTATTATGGTCCTGGAGAGGAGCAGCTCAATAAAGTCAGTAAAATAGACCTGGATCCTCTAACAAAGAAGATTTGCAGTGTACTCAAAATATAATTTTTATTTTTTATTCTTCTCTAATCTTTTCAAATTTATTCATTACGGTAATTGTCCCCTGCCCCTGCCTGAAGACCTTGGCAGGTCTCTTGACTTTTCTACTTATTTGGGGGGAAGCACTTTAAATCTCAAATCAGAGCATTAATTCAGAAAACATAATAACTTCTGTTCTTTCTTTCTTCTCACCATTCACCTACTGGCCAGCTTTTTGGGGAAAGGTGGGGTGGGATAAGCTTGCCAGATTTAACAGATAAAAATATGGGAGGCCTAGTTAAATTTGAAATTCTGATGAATAGCAAATATTTTTTAATATAAACATGTCCCAAATATTGCATGGGATATATGTATAATAAAAAGCGTTCATTGTACACCTGAAATTCAAATTTAACTGAAGACCTTGTATTTTATCTAGCAATCGTAGGTGAAAGCAGGGAGAAAAGATAAGGGGATTTTTGTCCTTACTTTGCTGAATGACTTCATGTTCTTTGGGGATGGGAGATGGTGAAGGTGACTCATATGGGCCAATGTTAGGGGTTCTTTGAACATTCCATCATAGGGGACCTCTCCAGCATCAACTCTCAAGATTTGAGGGATACTCCTCATTCCCTCAGGATGTCTACCCCCCTTATCCCCTAGTCCATCAACTGGGAGACTCCACACCAGCCCACTCTTGATCTAGGGGAAGCAATGAAACCTTTGTCCCCATACATATTTGGCTCCATACAGATTGGGCATCAAAGTGATAATGTGCCAACTTTTGCTTCTACATTTCCCAGGATAGAAGCAATTCTAGCCTGCAGTGTCCCCAGCATATGGGGACATACATTAAGCTCTTCAAGTAGTCCCATTAAGCCCTTGCTCACTAGGCTGGTATAGGAGGTAGCAACTTTCCCAAGTGGAAAAGTTTGGGGCCCCATAGCACAGCTACTAGTCTCTCCCAAGAAAATCTTACAAAACCTCTCTATTCTCTGAAAAAAAATCCAAGTTATGGACTAGCTTGCCAGATACTATGCTTGTACAGTCTGTATATGATGACTTAGCAACTCCCTTGGGAATTTTGCATTTATTTTATCTTGTGCTTAGCTGAAACCTCAATCTTACATTCTGTTATACAGGTTTCTTTTCTGGGAAAATTCTCACAATTTTTAATATAGACTACATTAGGAGTCTACATAGACAGCAGCAATTCCCACATGTATTTAAGTACGTAAATGTTTTCCTTTTTTCTTTTTTTCAGGAGCTTTTAATAAAATTGGTGTTCTGTGGCATAGACTTTGGAATGTTCTGCCCAGGAAGATTTTTTTAATGATTAAGAGGAAGAGCTCTGAGTCCAGATTTGAATTCTGGCTTTGCCATTACTGTGTAATGTTAAGCTCTGGGCCGCAGTTTCTTTAATTATCGATAATGGTATTTACCTCACTGAGTTGTTGTGGAAGTGAAATTAATCAAAACATGGCAAAGCACTTGGAACAATGCCTGACACACAATATATGCTCAATAAACATCAACTGTTATCATTACTAGTAGTAGTATCAGCATTAGTAGCAGTATAAGTAGTAGTACTGGGGCTGCTTGGGTGATAATTATAAAATGGCGAACAGAGTTTTAACTACATCGAGATGTGTCATTTTGCAAATTCATATGCTTCTGATTTTGCAGGTCTAAAAAAGCAAATGTTTCCATATGTTTGCATATGGCTAAGTGGATCAAAATGCCTCCAGAGTCCTTAAATAATACTATAATTTTTGTATCCTCTTGCATTTTAGCCATATAAAACCTTTTTTGAAATGTAGACATTTTCACATAATTAGAAGATATATAATTAGGAATTATCTTTAGCTCTTATTTTTAAAGAAAGGAGGATGCTTAGTGTAAAAGAAAAAACATTATTAGCAACTTTGGATAAGAATATAGTAATTACAAAACACAAAGTTGTCTATTTTACAACGAAATTTCCAAAAATATGCAATCATTTTTGTTCTGCGATTTTTCAACTCTTGCAGCTCTGCCTGAAGCCACAATCTTATGACTTAGAGTACAACACAAGCACACCATTATCATTAATTTTTGAGCCGTCTCACTTGCACATGAAACTCAGAAAGGGCAGAAAGAAAAACAGCAAGCCCCACCAGCACATACCTCAAGACCACTAATTTTAAACACACAGTTGGATCCTAACTTGCGGTAAGCAGCACACCAAGCAAAGGTGGGCCCTAGATGAGCTGGTGAAAAGTCCCGGTCAGAATATTTGGGTGTGGGTAGCTCAGCAACGTTCGCTGAGTAGCAATTCCATTCAATTTCAACAGACTGTATTGTTATGAGTTGAATTGTGCCCTCCAAAAAGATACGTTGAAGTCTTAACCCCTAGTACCTTAGAATGTGACCTTATTTGAACACAGGGTCTTTACAGAGATAATCAAATTAAAATAGGGTCATTAGGGTGGGCTTTGTTCTAGTACGACTGATGTCGTTATAAAAGGTGGAAATTTGGACACAGACACAGAGGGAATATGATGTGAAGAGACACAGGGAGAAGATGGTCATCTACAAGCCAAGGAATGCCAGAAGCTACCAAAAACTAGAAGAGAGGCCCCAAAACAGATCGTTTCCTAGAGACATCAGAAGGAGCATGGCCCTGCTGACAACTTGCTTTCAGACCTCTGGCCTCCAGATCTATGAGACAATAAATTTCTGTTGTTCTAAGCCACCCAGTTTGTAGTACTTTGTTATGGTAGCCCTAGGAAACCAATACAGTGTATGAAAGTATGTCCCTCCAAACATGCAAATTACTAAAAGCAGTTGTCCTGCACTTTTTTCTGCTAACTTCTAATAGCTCATCAAACCTCAGGATCTGCCCTTTGAAGTTAGTAGAAATTTATGTACAGAAGAACCCCACAAAATGAAGAAACGAAGGAGATAAAATGACAAGAATGCCATTTCAGTATTCCCAATTTTTATTTCAAATGGTTAAGGAAGCATCTCTTTTACTGAAGGGGGTCACAAGCCTATTCTGCCTCTGAGATTGCCACGTTTAAAAGTAAAATATTAGTGTCAGAGACCAGCCATGTTATACTAAGAATAAATTTTAATTATAATGAATAACCCTCAGATCCAAGGAATGATAGCAAACCTACAACGTTTATTGGCTCCAGTCAGAGGATTATTTCCAGTAACTAACAGGTCAAAGCTTAAGCCCATTCCTGCACACACTAGCCTCTGAGCCCCACTGGAGCCCTCACTTACTGGGCATGACTTAAACAAGGCAGGGGAGGAAGTGAACTGCTTTCTCGCTACCTGCCTCATGTATCACCCTATTTGCTGAAAATGTCCACCCTATTGAAAAAAAAATGGCAGGAATTTTTGGTGGCTGGATTGTTGTAGGATTCCTGGTAAAGCACAGTCTTCAAAGCATACCTCAGAAAATTCCCACAGGAGTTAAAAACAGTTTCCCTTTTTTGTACTCTTCTCTTCTCCCTATTCATTCTGCGGAACTCCCCACAGAGGCCTTTGCCCCTCAGGCATCTAATCTGAATAGTATCACGTGTTAAGTCCAAAGTCTCTGGACAGAAAGATAAGACCAGGGAAAACAGGGCTGTGGGTTTCATGGGCTCTAACACTCACAATAACCACGAGATGTGGGTCTTTGCACGAGGCCCTTCCACATCGGCTACAGAAACCTCAGACTCTTGTGTGTGAAAAGAGGAAGTAGTACTACATGGCTTCAAACAACGCTTACAGCTTGAAAATCCTACGACTTTGATTCTTTTGTTTTGTTTTGTTTGTTTTTTGTTTTTTAATTTTAATTGGAACATAGTTGATTTACAGTGTTGTGTTGCTTTCTGCTATACAGCAAAGCAAATCAGTTACACATATACATATATCCACTCTTTTTTAGATTCTTTTCCCATATAGGTCATTACAGAGTATTGAATAGAGTTCCCTGTGCTATACAACAAATATCATATGATATTGCTTATGTGGAATCTAAAAAAAAAATGGTACAAATGAACATATTTACAAAACAGAAATAGAGTCACAGATGTAAAAAACAAACTTATGGTTACTGGGGGGAAAAGGAGGGGGAGGGATAAATTGGGAGATTGGGATTGACATATACACTCTACTGTATATAAAATAGATAACTAGTAAGTCAGACAAATATCCTATAACTTTGATTCTAAACTCCCAAGGGAGCAGGGCATGGATGCTACAATGATCTCACACCTTAGGTTAATTTTAAGAAGAATAAAAAGAAGAACCCTGACTGAAAAGATGGTGATGTTATCAAAGAAGAGGGGTTTTGTGGTAGATTCCCAAGTGTTACAGTATTAAATGATCCTACTTGGAAATAGAGAAGTAAGACTTCCAACTGCAGCCGACCAAGCCATTCCCAGGCAGTGGGTCCCACTGGGCCAGTAGGTGGTGTGTCTATCACAAGTTGGGTGATCCATTAGTGGAATATCTCTCTTTCTCTCTGTCTCTCTCTCTCTCTCTCTCTCTTTCCCAGATTGCTCTTACAAAACTCTCACTTCACACTAGGAATGACTCATATTCTTTCATGATCTTAGGTGTTGTATCAGGATCCCAGGAGGAAAAAGGTGGCATCCCAAAATTTGTATAATTTAAGGGAGGCTTAATAAAGGGAGATCACAAGGGGTAGTGCACTAGCCTGGGATTGGTAACAACAGAGCTTATATCTATGTCCAAAAGGAAGAGGAGAGGGGGCAATTGCCAGCACCTGAAAGAGGAGCATCTAACCATCTCTAGAGAGGGCTGCCAGCTTGAAGCAACCGCACAGGGAGGGGAACCAGGGGAATAAATACTCTTGAAGCCGATACATGGCATTTTGAAAACATCTCAATCCTTGCTAGTTGAAGCACTTCCTGAAGTAATTCTCTTAATATCTCCAATCTGCTGAAAGTGTATCCCTACTGAGGAGAGGTAGAGGTAGAAAATTTTTATTTACCAATGCACTCTCAAAACAATGCAAAGTTTTTGGTGTGGAATAGGTGTAAGTATACAAATCGAACCTGATTCCTTACCTCCAGAATGTGCTCCTCTACCAGAGATTAAAAGGTTGGCCAAAAAAAGTTCTAAAAGTTTGCTACTTGTTATTCTTTGTAATTAAATACATGAAAGACTGATTTTCTTCAGATACACTCTGTGAATATACTTAACCCATGACCAAATGCCTACATTTAAAATGGGGGAAGTCACTCCAGAGCTCTCTCTTGAATGCCCAGCATTGCTTCAGAAGGCCATTAGGGTCAAACTTCTACAGTCTTACCATAGAGCTACTTCAGTCTGAGAATCTTACACTGTGTCCTGCTTTATCTGGTATGTTTCTTTATTTAAAAACCCCAGCTGGGGGCTTCCCTGGCGGCGCAGTGGTTGAGAGTCCGCCTGCCAATGCAGGGGACACGGGTTCGAGCCCTGGTTTGGGAAGATCCCACATGCCACGGAGCAACTAGGCCCGTGAGCCACAACTACTGAGCCTGCGCGTCTGAAGCCTGTGCTCCGCAACAAGAGAGGCCACGATAGTGAGAGGCCCGCGCACCGCGATGAAGAGTGGCCCCCACTTGCGGCAACTAGAGAAAGCCCTCGCACAGAAACGAAGACCCAACACAGCCATAAATTAAAAAAAAAAAAAAAAAAATCTAAAAAAAAAAAAACAAACCCCCCCCCCCCAGTTGGATCTATTCTCTTAGTTGTGTTTCTACCCAAAAGAATAAGTCAAATTATTCAGCGTCTAACCTGGGGTAGCCAATATATGGCGAAGTGTTTCCACTCTTCACTCCAGTATACTCACAACAGATGTGACTAATCCACCGTTTCTAGTTCCTGGAAATTGCAAAATATGGTAGCGTGTGTCTCTGTCAACAAATTCTCTGTTGGCCAAAGGAATGAGCTTCTGTTTCTTTCTTCTTTTAGTCCCCTGAGGTTTTTCAAAATGGTATGTGTGTACGTATATGTATAGCTGATTCACTGTTATAAAGCAGAAACTAACACACCATTGTAAAGCAATTATACTCCAATAAAGATGTTAAAAAAAATGGTATGATTATGTGCTCTAAAAGCCTTGTTAGGGTCTACTGCAATAAACCATTACAACATAATAATAGCTTACTCCCTGAAATTACCCTTCTGCCAGCTTACTTATAATTCATGCTTCTCTTTCTTATCTGAGCCTCTTAATCTTGTAACATCCCTGGTGTTAAGGAGTAGTCACAACTAATTAACATTTATCCTTCAGGTAGGTCATGCTGTAAATACTCCAGTAATCAGTGTGTTTTCTTATGGGAATGTTGTTTATAACCAAAGCCAGCATTCTTCCACTCCTGAGTGAAACAGGGTCAGCTGAGGCAGGGAGAACATCAGCTTGAGGGTATAGCATTCCTTCTGTGTCTTATGCTTTAAAACCAAACAAATCAAACCCTGGAATACCAAAGTTGGGGGGAGGGGAAAAAAACTTTCTTGATGTTCAAGATAGGTAATTTTTAAGATAATATAAGACAATTAAAACAAAGAACCTGTCATGTACAGTTGGTAACATAAACTAAGATTAGCTTCAAGGGAACGTAGATAATTACATGTTGGTGGACTTCATGGCTCATTCATTTGTTCAGCAAATATTAATCACTCCTAAGCCAAACATTTGCCAGGCACTGTTATTGGCATTGTTTATAGGCTCTTCCTAAACTTAGGAAGTTGTCTGGAGGGCAATCAGCAGGTCATTGCATATATTAACCCTGGATCAGTCTGAAACAGGTGGAATTAGGATGGATGGATCATAGATCTGACCCAGTTTGGCATTTCCTGTAATCTAATAACATTTTTATTGTGGATATAGGTTTGCTCAAATACATAAGCGTAATACACCTAATACAAACCCTTTGATCTGAGTGATTATAAAGAATGTATAAATAGACAAAAATAAACACTCCACCTGAAGTTCCACCTGTTCACCTGATTAAAATCCTATTTTTTTTTTAAAGATGGATGCTTTGGAAAAATACTGAGTTGACTTTTTCTATCCTCTGTACTGGGCTAAACCAGTTTCTCTAATATCAAAGTTTCCTTTTACACCAACTTTATCCACTCTTCTGCTGCCCAAAGTTCTCATCCCCACAGCTTCACTCTACCCAGTCTGATGACAATACACTGAACGCTTGCAAACAAGAAGGAATGCGGGCTTCCCTGGTGGCGCAGTGGTTGAGAGTCTGCCTGCCGATGCAGGGGACACGGGTTCGAGCCCTGGTCTGGGAGGATCCCACATGCCGCGGAGCAACTGGGCCCGTGAGCCACAATTGCTGAGCCTGTGCGTCTGGAGCCTGTGCTCCGCAACAAGAGAGGCCGCGATAGTGAGAGGCCCGCGCACCGCGATGAAGAGTGGCCCCCGCTCGCCACAACTAGAGAAAGCCCTCACACAGAAACGAAGACCCAACACAGCCATAAATAAATAAATTAAAAAAAAAAAAAAGGTTTCTTTAAAAAAAAAAAAAAAGAAGGAATGCTTGTGGGATACGATGACAAGTGACTAAATAATTTCAGAATGCTATTGATTTGCTTTCTTTCTGGAGCATACATATAGGAACAATAATAAAAGTTCAAAGGAACTAAAATCCTTATCCCTTTCACCACATAAATTAACACCTCCTTTACATGAAAGTGATTAAGTACAAAGCTGTTCAAAGAAGGAGTTTAGATTTGGGTTTCATTTAGAATCTCTCAGTGGCATATTTTGTTTTTCTCCTATTATTTAACAATTATTTTAATGTACATATCATTCCTAGTACTTAAAACAAAAAATGGTTGTGATTTTTTAAAATGCAGTTAGAAAAACAACAGAGAAGAAAACATGGCAGTTAGGAAAACAGTCATTGAAACAAAATTTATCTCAAGAAAAGGAAACCAACAATGCAGCATAAGCAAAAAGATCTTTCTAGCATTATACTTGTTGACTAGTGACAGAAAATTAAGAGAATAAACATACCCACCCTCTTCTACTCTTCAAAATACCTTCTCTTTACACATAATTATGCAGAATCTTACCTTAAAGAGGAAGATCACAGGCTACTATATCACTGCTTTTTTATTCAAACTAAAAATCATACCTTTGTGTTTTTAAAAAGTTAAATGAAATCCTGAAAGCCAAATACAAGGCAAATAGAGAGAGAGAGAGAGAAACCAGATGCATGCCTGTATTTCTGGAAGAACGGTTTCTGAAGGGTTTTTTTTTTTAAACTTCTTTAGCTCCAGCTAAAGTTAAGGTTAGCCTGAGCATCGCGTGCCATTTTTGAAGGGTCCTTGGGGCTGACTCATTTGCTTTATCATATCTTGTGAAAACGAGAGGTGGCAGGTATCACTGGAGGGCAAGGGGTGACTTGGTGACTGATCTCTTTACTGAACTGAGGGAAGCAATCACACGCAAGGTTCAGAACCTCCCCACTCCCAGAGAAACCCAGCAGCTTTGTAGAAAGGAAGTTATTTCTATCCAAGAAGACAGGTGGTAACTGAAAATACAAACATGAAGAAAAGAAGAATAAATATCCTTTTCAGAAATATATCAACAGTAACAGTCAGAATTATTCTACTTCTCACCTCTGTCTGATGCTCTTAACTGTATATTTCAAGTTAAAATAGAATTGATTGTTGTTCTGTGTTTTAAAAATCCTCTCCCGTTCTAAATGCAGCACTTCACTTTTAGCTGTCCAAAGAACCCTTTATAGTTTACTTCCTCTAAAACAGGTGAAATTTTAATAGAATGATGGGGGCAAAAGCCACAAACCCACCCAAAATGTTGAGGAGTGAGCAATGCAGACAGTGCGCAGACGGAGACAGAAAGTAATAAATGCCCTAAAAGAAGTTATGGGAAAAGTCAGAGATTCTTCTTTTCTGGGCCAGTGGGGCTTGACTTCTGACTGAGCTGAACTTCAGAGACAGACAGTAATGTCCTTTTGCGTGGATTTGGGAAGGACATAGAAACAACAAAAACCTTTGTTGGATACTTACTGAGATGGAAGTGGGGACAGACAGGCACTTCTCTAAACACTTTACAAACATATCTTTTTTATCCTAGTTTTAGAGATGAGAAAGTTCAGACACCGAGTTAATGGAAAAGGAGAGTAAAACAGGCAGACTGATCCCCTTGTCAATCTGGAGTCTAAATGTTTCAAAAGCACATCTGCCTTCTTTGTGACTAATAACCAACATTTTTTATTACTTCAATTAATGAAGAAGCATGTTCTCCTATATTAACTGAATTCATCTTCATTAAAGCACTAATAGGACGCTCTTATTATTTAGCTTGTCACTCAGGTGAGAAAAACGCGTCATGGGGAGTTCTCAAGATCACTCATCCTGAAAATGACAGGGCCAAGATCGGAACGTAAATCTTGTGCCCTCAGCTCTTCTGCTCTTTCAGTTTTTCCTTTTGCCTTTCAACTCTGCTCCCCTCCTCTCTTTAGGATTCAGGAGAAGGCTGTGATGTTGTAAACTCCAACATCCACCTGCAAGCCAGAACTGAAGCTTTAGCCCATCAGCTTTACAGCTTCTTTCCCCATTGAGAGACAAAGGTACTTAAGAGAAATAGCACTTTAATCTTCCATCCATCATTTGCACTTTAGTATGACAAAGGGTCTGAGATCAGTTGCTTGTTTTTTTATAGACTTATTTTTTAGGGTGGTTTCAGGTTCACAGCAAGATTGAATGGAAGGTACAGAGATCCCACATGTACCCCCTGCCTCCACCCATGCAGAGCCTCCGCCCACCCCCCAACCCCTGTTATCAACATCACCCACCAGGGTGCCACATTTGTTACAACTGATGAATGTACATTATTAAAACATCGTTATCACCCAAAGCCACAGTTTACATTAGAGTTCTCTTTGTGTTGTATATTTTATAGATTTGGACTAACGTATAATGACATATATCCACCATTATGGTATCATCCAATGTAGTTTCACTGCACTAAAAATCCTCTCTTCCCTGCCTATTGCCCCCTCCCTTCACCCTAACTAACCCCTGGCAACCACTGATCTTTATACTGTGAAATTAGTTTTTGATGGGGGGTGGGGAAAGAAAATTAAAATAAACAAACAAACAAACAATCAAAAAACGCAGAAGATGAGAGCATTTAGTCCTAAGGTATACGGGGTGATGTGGGTGGAGAAATTGAAGACCTAAAGAGAAACTAAAACAACTTTATAAGTAAGTTAGACACAGCTTTCTCTGCCCCACTCATCCTCGCATCTTGCTGAAGACTCAGCTCAGTGGATTTGAAACATTTTTAACAGTGAAAACCTTTACTGAAATAAAAGCTTACATTTTTATACATAATGTAGTAAGAATGTAATCAATATAAATATATGTTATCATGAACGTTTAGCTATTTTAATGAAAGTTATAGTCTTATGTGCATCCCAGCATCTACCTCAGCTGGCAGCATCCAGTCTATTTTTTAAATTTTGATTTACTTGAATTGCATTGAGATTAAAATCCAATTCATAATAACAAATATTTGCAAATGGTTCTTTAAAGGAACTCACACTGCAGTTTAGGACTACTTCCATTAAACTGAATCAGAAGTTTTGAAGAGCACTAACAACTTGCTTGCATTCTGCAGTATAAACATAAAAGGCTAACACACACCTAAAATATACAGTCCGTATTAACACAATCTATGTCAAAATATTATCAAAATATGACCAAGTTATGTGTTCAATTGCTTTTATCCAATTGTACTGTATCATATTGTATTGGTGCATGAGGAAAGAATTCACCAAAAAGCGTTCCTGAGTCTTGCCAGAAACATGAACATGTAAGCATTATTATGGTGTAGTTTTAGTTGTGCATATTTATAGGCTTAAATTTTTTAAATGACCAGTGCAAAGCCATAAACCTTTCTAAACCAAGGGCACATCTGTAAGAGCAATATATGAAGCCAGGGAAAACTCTGGAAAAGAAGATTATTTAAAAGGACTAGCCTTGTGAGGTATGAAAAGATATTATAAAACTCTAGTAATTAAACTGTTTGTGTGGTGGAACAGATAATCAATGAAAGAGACTACAGGGTACAGAAATAGACCCAAATACATATAGGAGATATGAATATGATCAAATTGAGCACTTCAGTATAGAAAAAAATGAATTTGTCACTTGGAAAAAAAGGCCATATGGAGGAAAAAAAGGTGGATCTCCCTCATTTCTTACATCAAAATACTTTTCTGGTGCAGGGATGTGCTGGACCTGGCATATACCAGCTGGCAAGAAGCAATTGTGAACAACTTTTTCTAACTAACTCTGTGTTCAGTGAAGTTACATTGATAGCTTGTAATTGGGCATGGTGGGAGTGTTTACACTTCAGAAATTGGCAAATACTACAAATCAGGGCTTTTGTTTCTATTTTTTGAGATTCAATTTTCCAGTCACCACTTCTGGTAGGGGAAAAAAAAACCATGTAAGATATGAACCAGAAGATAATATGAGCGTTTTTCTTTTTCTTTTTAATTGTAGTATAATTGCCTTACAATGTTGTGTTAGTTTCTGCTGTACAATGAAGTGAATCAGCTATATGTATACATATATCCCCTCCCTCTTGGAACCTCCCTCCCACCACCCCATCCCACCCATCTAGGTCATCACAGAGCACCGAGCTGAGCTCCCTGTGCTATACAGCAGGTTCCCACTAGCTATCTATTTTACACGTGGTAGTGTGTTTATGTAAAACCTAATCTCCCAGTTCATCCCACCCTCCCTTCCCCCTCTGTGTCCACGTCAGTTCTCTACGTCTGCCTTTCTATTCCTGCCTTGCAGATAAGTTCATCTGTACCATTTGTAGAGATGTGGATAGACTTAGAGTCTGTCATACAGAGTGAAGTAAGTCAGAAAGAGAAAAACAAATATATATTATCGCATATATGTGGAATCTAGAAAAATGGTACAGATGAGCATTTTAATAATTTTAGAGATGGTATAGAAAACTTTATATAAAAATCTAAAATATTTTTTAAAAGATACAGTTTACCACAAAAAGTAAAAATATTCTACTCAGAAAAAACTCTATAAATAATGTCAAAATGGGTGAAAATACGTACACAGGTAAGACAGGGCTAATTTTCTTATTATACAAAGAGCTCTAACAAGTTAATAGGGAAAAGATGAGCAATTCAATATAAAGCTGAGTGAAAGACATCAATTGACAGCTAACAGAAATATAAATATAACTGTCCAATAAATACAAGAAAAAATGCTCAACCTCATACCTAAGATATCCAAATCTAAAAAAAACTTTTTTTAAACCTATAAAATGGCCAAAATTTAGCGTGGGCTGTGATGATGAGGGCAGATATGGGGAAGCCTATTCATTCACTGTGAGACTTTGTTAACTTAAATTTGATATTATTAAGTAAAACTTAAAATTCACATTTGTTTCGGGACTTTCCTGGTGGCACAGTGGTTAAGACTCCGTGCTCCCCAGTGGTTAAGAATCTGCCTGACAATGCAGGGGACATGGGTTCAATCCCTGGTCCAGGAAGATCCCACATGCCATGAGCAACTAAGCCCATGCACCACAACTACTGAGCCCGCGTGCCTAGAGCCCGTGCTGCGCAACAAGAGAAGCCACCGCAATGAGAAGCCCAAGCACCGCAACGAAGAGTAGCCCCCACTCGCCACAACTAGAGAAAGCCCACACGCAGCAATGAAGATCCAATACAGCCAAAAAAAAAAAAAGACTCCATGCTCCCTCTGTGTAGAGGGCCCGGGTTTGATCCCTGGTCAGGGAACTAGATCTCATGTGCATGCCGCAACTAAGAGTTCGCATGCCACAACAAAGGAGCCCACGTGCTGCAACTAAGGAGCCCACCTGCCACATCTAAGACCCAGCACAACCAAATAAATAAATATCTTTTAAAAATTAAAAAAAATAAAATTCACATTTGTTTCATTCTAGTGATTCTACTTCTAGGAATTTGTTTTATAGATTTTCATAGATTCACAAAAGTGAGTAGACATGGATGATTATTATGGCATTGTTTAGGTAAAAGTTATCTATTGCAGCATAAGAAATTACTCCCAAACTTAAAAGCTTAACACATACCAAACATTGCTTTTTTTTAAATAAATTTATTTATTTTTGGCTGTGTTGGGTCTTCATTGCTGTATGCGGGCTTTCTCTAGTTGCTGCAAGCGGGGGCTACTCTTTGTTGCGGTGCGTGGGCTTCTCATCGCGGTGGCTTCTCTTGTTGCGGAGCACAGGCTCTAGGCATGTGGACTTCAGTAGTTGTGGCACACAGGCTCTAGAGCACAGGCTCAGTAGTTGTGGTGCACGGGCTTAGTTGCTCCGCGCCATGTGGGATCTTCCCAGACCAGGGCTTGAACCCGTGTCCCCTGAATTGGCAGGTGGATTCTTAACCACTGCACCACCAGGGAAGTCCCCATACCAAACATGATTATCTCATGCAGTGTCTGTGTGTCAGGAGTTGGACAGCAGCTTAGCTGGGTGGGTATCTCACAAGGTTGTAGTCAGATGTGGGTACAGTCATCTGAAGGTCTGACTGTGGCTGGAGGATCCAGTTCCAGTGTGGCTCACTCTCTTGGCCAACAGGTTGCAGGAGGCCTCAGTCCTTCACCCCACGGACCTCTCAGTAGGACTGTTGGAGTGCCCACATGACATGACAGCTGGCTTCCATCAGAGAGAGCAATCCAAGAAAGAGCAAGCAGAAGCCACAATGCTTTGTATGACCTAGTCCTGGAAGTCACACATCACCATTTCCGCAATATCCGTGTTACACAGGTCAGCCCAATTCAGTGAGGGAAGTGAATACACAAGGGCATGAGTACCAGGAGCTAAGGATCACTGGAGGCCATCTTCTGAGGCTAGTTACCACAGTTTGGACTAACAAGGAAAGAAAAGGAATCTCAATATTCATTAATAAAGTAAAATTTAAAATTTTTTAACTTAAAATGTTATAGAACCATTGAAAAGAAGGAAACTATCTATGCTGCTGTGGCAAAATGCTCAAAATATAAAGTGTGTGAAACATATCTATACGTTTATAATAAGATTCCCTCAATATTCTTATAAAAATAGGCATGTATGCACAATTACACGCATAAGCGCATGAAATTTCTGCAACAATTTATAAGGAGATCTATCAGTGGGCCGTGGAATTGGGGGTGATAGTGGTTAGGGATATATAGCTTTTTATTGTATGCTCTGAACTTATAGAAATGTTTGAAAAAAATGTTACTATGCACATATATCACATTTATAATTTTAAAAACTAGTTAACAGGGCTTCCCTGGTGGCGCAGTGGTTGAGAGTCTGCCTGCTAATGCAGGGACACTGGTTCGAGCCCTGGTCTGGGAAGATCCCACATGCCGCGGAGCAACTAGGCCCATGAGCCACAACTACTGAGCCTGCGCGTCTGGAGCCTGTGCTCCGCAACAAGAGAGGCCACGATAGTGAGAGATCCGCGCACCGCGATGAAGAGTGGCCCCCACTTGCCGCAACTAGAGAAAGCCCTCGCACAGAAACGAAGACCCAACATAGCAATCAATCAATCAATCAATCAATCAATCTTTAAAAAAAAAAAAACTAGTTAACAATATGCTCCACAGATATTACAGGACAGACAGCCAAAGGGGGATATCATTTTAGCCAAGCTCAGGCAGACTTCCTCCGGACTCAAGTTCCTGCTTGGAGGAGCTGAGTAGAAAAGCAGGGGAAATATAAGATGGTTTTCTGAGTTGAGGACTGAGTGCTGCCAATCTCCCTAGTCTCCAGGTCTCCAGCCTCTGCAAAGCTGGATTAACATGAGACGGGAATTATCCCCCAAATAGAAATCTGCTGTGGTGGATTTCTCCCTATTCTGAGGCCACGGGGTCCTTTGGAGCATCTGGCAGCTGAGATGTGCAGGAATGATAAGGTTTGCAGTAGGCAGCAGTTACATGGGGTCACACATCCACGGAAAGCCTCTCAACACCTTGACGTTAGTGAAACTTGGCTCCAGTGGATTTCCAAACCATCTGCTACCAGGAAAGCTGGAGCATGTGAACACCTGTCCTGGAAGATCTTCAGGGACTATAGCTGCTGGAAGTTGAGTGATCACTCCTGATGGATTACCTTGAATAGGTTGGAGACCCAGGAAAGCCCATGCTCAGTTTATTATAAGGCCAAGTTTGGGGTTTGAAGCTCAGAACCGGGGGTTTCTTCCTCAGGATGAGGAAGAAAATAGCTGAGGATTGTCTACAGCAACATGAGCAAAATAGAGTCACAGAGTCTTACGGAAGCCTCCTAAGAGCTTAATCATTGCCAATAATACAATGATAATAATTATAAAGGTGCATCTAACATTTATTAAGTGCTTATTATTCACTTACGAGTTAGACTCATTTTACAGGTTAAAAAGCTGAGAATTGGAGAAGGTAAGCAAACTTCCCAAGGATATTACACACCCTTTTTTCGAGTTTCAGTTTGGCAAATAATTCAGAAATGTACTTTAAAAAAAAAAAAAATGGAATCAAACATTTTAAGAATTCATGAAGCACTTCTGCCCTAGGAAATGGAAGACAACTGCTTGCTAACCTCACTGGAACCAATGAGTGGCATTTACAGAAGGGGAGATTTCTGTTCAGTATAAAATATAAGCTTATTCATAATCAAACTATTCAATCATGATGTGTACTTTCCTGAGAGGTAGTAAGCTCCCCATCACTGGGAATGTTCAAGCAGAATCACAATTACCACCTGTTAGGTATAATATAGAGAAATGTGAGCAGCATATCGTTAGGTTCCATTTCAAATCTAAGTTCTGATGTTCCTATGAGAATAGAGGTTTCACTTTGTTATGCTTTGGGTTGAACTGAACTGAAGCTTCTAATTGCACAAGGCTGGATTAAGTATATTTCCTGAGATTGTGGGGTTTTAAAAATGATAGTAAACACTTAAGAAGTGCTTATTATGTGTGTGGCACTGTTTAAAGTGCTTTACATAGATGAACACATAGGTAATCCTTTCTACCACCCTAGTGAGGTACATATTATGTACACAGGATTTACATAAGATCCTAACCTCAAAATCTGGGAACCAAGTCCATGCTCTTCAGCACTCTGCAATGTTTATGCTCCACGTAGTGAGATAGCTGCAATTATAGGACGCTACAAGTGGAGAAGAGTTTAGCTAAGACACTGCAGATAAATGAATAAACAGACAAAGGAAGTGGTTTATTGCATAATAGGGAGTTTCTATCCATGTTTCTATAGTTATGTCACCAAACCACAGACTGATACTAAGAAAAAAATCAGTGCCAGAAAAGCCTCGATATCATTAACATTCCTTGATTCTGAACTCAGTACAAGTCAGCTTAATCTAAAAATTTTAATTTAGTATGGGAAAAGAAAGATAAGGAGAAAACAATTAAAATAGCATTAGTAGAACATAAGTTCCCTAGCCCTTGCTCCTTTATTTTTTCTATAACAATAGGATTTTTTCTCAGAGCAACAACCACAAGACATTTACCGTCCCTTACTGGATGCAATTCATGGTGAGGTGCTGGCGGTACCATGGTGAGAGGCAAGGTCTTGGCACCTGTGCGCTTCTGTAACTCAATGGTTCAGTTGCAGCCTCAGAGCCAGACCACTGGCGGCTGGACGCGTGGCTCTGGGGTGTTGAGCAAATACTTCATCCATCCACCCTTCAATTTTTCTCACATATGCAATAGAAATAATAGCACCTCTCTCATAGGATCCTTTCAAATATTGAATACATTAACTCATGTAATTTTAGAACAGTGCCTGGCACATAGTAAATCCTCAATTAGTGTTAACTATTAATATTAGCTGGTGCGAGGGGAAATGGAACATTTAAGTGTAAATCTAAATTTGCAAAGAGATATATAATGTTACTGAGTGGTATGTGAGAATCAGATGAGAGTTACAGATACTAAAGATGCCTGGGTTCAAAACAGGGTGAGATGGTTACAGGTGGGAGTGGTAGGGGCCACTGGGACAGACTTTCAAGGCGAGGAGAGGAGCAAGGCCAAGAAACGAATTCTTTTGCCCACCTTTGATGTGGCATACTTTGAAATGCTGTCACGAGTAAAATGTTCTCAGCTAATCTAAGGTGGTCTATGATATACACTTGACCACAAAGGAAAAAAAAAAATAAAGAAGAGAATCAAAAAGTTAAACAATAGGTGGAAAACAATAATACATAAAAGAATTAAAATACACAGAGAAGTCACTTGTTATTTCCTTCCTAAATAAAACATACATACGTATAAAAATATGAGCTTAATATTTTGATATATGTAAAAATACCTATCACTGAATTGTTTTTCACTTTTCCAGCTAAATTCCTCCATCAGATTACTCAAATTTCTTAGCTTTAAAAATAATTATTATTTTTGATGTTGACCAGAGAAAGTGAAAAGCAATTGACAGAGGCATCTATCTATATAATGTAAACATACACGTATATTTATATTTTCTACCAGGAGGCGAGCAAGTGTAACCTGCAAATGACTAAACTCTTCTTCCTGACTAATCTCATCTACTCCTTTTCCTACTTGTAAAATGATAAAAATTATTTACCTCATTTTCTTTTTATGAAATATCTGATCACTTGTTTTAATGTCTTCAGTACGGCTTTAACTGATTTACTAAATACGTAATGTCTGGATGCACTTAACAGTTTACAGAACTCTTTTCCATGCATTATCTCAGTTACCTCTCACAGTAATTTTGAGAGGAACATGTTACTCATTCTATTTTACAGATGTGGTAACTTAAGAGTAGAGTCTGTGTGACTGTCCCTAGATCCCACAGCTGTGACTGGTCTGAGATCTGGGCTCAGGTGGTATGGGAATATTAGCAAAGTTTCAGAAATGATTGTTATACATTTAAGGGTCCTCGGTTGGCTGGTTAAAAAAAGAAAAGGGGGGGACAGTACAGACTTATATTTGAGTCTCTGCCTATAAATTTTTTAGTGTTGCCATTTATTTGTCTTATTTTATTTCATTTTTATTTTTGCTTTCCCTGTTGAAAGCTAGAGAGTTATTTTTCCTCACAAGCTTCCAAAGCCTGCCAGTGTCAGTAACTAATTCCCACAACCCCTGACTATGGTCTGGGCTTTATTCTTCAGGGGAGGAAGAGAGGCAGTAAAGCAGAGACACACAGGATGGCTAGGTCTTGGAAAATTTTCCCAGGAACTGTCCTATTGTTTATCCTCATTAGGGATTAAAGTAAATTGTTAAAGCTATGGCCTGTGTACTGGCTTTATTGGCCCCAGAACATGTGGCCTAGGTCAGCAGAGCTACTTCCTACTGTAAAACCCTTTAGCAGAAGTGCTGGCTCATAACAGGCTTGCAACAATGTAAGGAATTTTTACAAAGACCTGGGGGGCAGGGCTGTTGGAGCAGAGGTTAGCCTGAAGCCCAGGATAACCTAGAAGCCTATTCATAAGCAATTGTTGGCCACCAGAAAAGACAGGAGTTTCACCCGATACTGGAAATAGGAACTCGTGGCCCGATGGCCCCTATGGAATTGAGTCTCGCAAGTGTAAGGAGTGAGAAAAAAGGATTAAGAGAAACTTCATGGATTAGGGAAAATGGAAGGGGTAGTGTACCTCCAAAAACGGCAAGTGGTTGGTAAAGGCAAGGAAGGAGCAGGCTTCAGCGGTGTTATGGTTACTTTTATGTGTCAACTTGGCTGGGCCATGGTGCCCAGATGTGTAGTCAAACATTATTCTGGATGTTTTCTTTTTTTTTTTTTTTTTTTTATAAATTTATTTATTTATTTTTGGCTGTGTTGGGTCTTCGTTTCTGTGCGAGGGCTTTCCCTAGTTGTGGCAAGCGGGGGCCGCTCTTCATCGCGGTGCACGGGCCTCTCATTATCGCGGCCTCTCCTGTTGCGGCGCACAGGATCCAGACGCGCAGGCTCAGTAATTGTGGCTCACGGGTTTAGCTGCTCCGCGGCATGTGGGATCCTCCCAGACCAGGGCTCGAACCCGTGTCCCCTGCATTGGCAGGCAGACCCTCAACCACTGCACCACCAGGGAAGCCCTTTTCTTACTTTTAATTGAATACATCCTATTATATATTATGTGTTATAAATCACCTTAATTCTTTTTTAGGATAAGTCAGAAGAATAAATAAATAGATCCTCATAATTTGAAGGAATTATTTATGACTAGATTTAGATTTCTACATATAAGGAAGAAACATATGAATTTTACAAACCTAAGAAGAAAATGTTGAGGAAAAAGGAAAGTATTCTAGTAAGAGAACAGAAAGTATTGAAATTAATCCAGAGGATAAAACATCAAACCACAGAGATATAAGCAAGAACCATAAACTCTATATTAAAAAAAAAAGATGAGTTATGAAAGAGGGAAATGAGTTATTTGTTAGTATGCCTACCTAAATTTTTATGAAAATTGTATATTTAAAAATATTTTCTGGTGTGAGAAAATTAAAGGGTTCAAGGATATGACATATAAGTAATGAAAACATGATGCTATGTTGTCTTTGTACATATACTTTTCAAAATGTGTATGCTTCTAACTCAAATATTTTTCTAAATTAAAAAAATGCAGGTAAAATTTCATGCTACGTCAATAAGAGGATTTTAGGGCATTTCTGACTCTAACTATGATTACAGCAATACACTAAAAAATCATGAGGAACAAATAACAGTGAACTCAGAATGTCACACCACAAAAGGAGAGTAGGAATGAGAGGAATCCACCCACCTGGACACACAAGAACCTGGCCAGGGTGAAACCAAACCACGTAACAACACTGAGAGAAAGCCCATAGACTTCAGGGAGAAGCATTCTTCATCTAGTAATTCATTTTTCTTAAACAGAAAATCTCCTTCAATCTGATTTCCCTGCTCTCCTGTATTGTATCACACCAATCCAACCATGAATTAACGACACTGTAGTGGCAGCACATAGATTGTATGATAGTCCAGGAAGGAAGCCAGATATTTTTCCCAAGTCCCAGGCTGGCGCATTCCTTCCACTGAATTTCTTCTAATCTGGAGGGGATCGAGGGGGAGCAGTGAGGAGTTGTGAGCTTTTCATTGGGTAACTTTCATTTCCATTTCATATTCTAGTGATTGCCAAGGAAACCATGTTGAGGTTTTCAGCCACTGGTAGCAAGCCCTTCAAGTTGTCATTAAAATAAACTTGAAGAAAACAAAGTAGAGCTATAAAAACAGGAACGTTTATTTTTTTAGGTTTCTTTCTTTACAAACACAACTCTGCTCAAGTTCCTCTATAACTCATGAGATGCTTTTGTGGTTAAGCCAGAGGGCCGCTATATTTAGAAAACATAACCCCAGAAACAGTGGTCGTTAGATGGTCATTGATTTCAATATAACTTCTAATCTCCCAAGCAGAAACTTTAAAGAGGTCACATATCTGGGACATTGTCCAGCACCCACCCTCTGAAATGCCTTCCCTGTATACCTTGATGTGTGTGAAGTCTGTGACAGTTTATTTTATGAGCAATAGTTTTACTTATTAGCATAGACAGAAAAGACACTTTAGTTCCACGGTGAAAGTTCTATGGATCTTGAAGATTACAACCTGATAAATAATTCTTTCCTCTGAGCACATCTGGTCTCTTAAACTAGTTAGAAGATACCATGCATTTAAAAAATCTTAACCTGAGGTTAAAAACAGGAAGAGGTCTTTAAAACACTGATAGGGTAATGGCAACTCGTGATTAAAAAAAAAAAAAAATCTATGTAAGAGAATGGAAAGTTCTTCTGATAAGAAACATCTATATTATGGAAAAGTATGCATAATGAAAACAATGTTTTGAGATCTTAAAAAAATGCATGGCCTTTACTTTTTAACTCTTTTATTAATCTAATAAATGTCAGCAGTTAAAAAAATCAAATAGTAGTAAAGGCTTATACTGAAAGATAGCAGTTCTCTGTCCCATGGTCATCTACCCCCAGTCCTGATCTCCAAAAGCAACCAGTTTTAAATCCTGTAGCTTTATCTTCTGTTTACCTCTATATTACTAAATGATAAGTTTAATCTCTTTTCTGAGAATATTAACTAGAGGTCGGTCTGTCTGTTATCTCTGCTTTCTCTCTCTCTTATATATTTGGAGGTTTTCCTCCAATATCTGATTATCTCTGCCCTTAAAGAGGCACTAAAAATTGCACTGAAAGCTCTAGATATAGGAGGTGGTGGGAGGTGGGTGGAGAGTGCGTAAGGAAAGAGCTGTGTGTGGTGAGAACGACAAAGCTCCCTCCTCGTGGTGGAGTTTGGGGGGCTTTTTGTGTTTTGTTTTGTTTTGTCTAGAACTATTCTACAAAATTGTTTTCTAGAAAAGAGCTCTTGAATTTCCTGCCCAGCTGAAGGCCAAATCCCTTGAGGGAAAAGGGCGGACAATAGTTTAGAGCCCTCAGTCAGTAGGTCACTTTTCAAGAAAACCCCTATTTTCACTGCCAGCCTGTCCTCTGTCTTTGAAGATTTTAAATAAGAGAGGGAAGTGTTTAAGATATAAAGATAAGGGGGGGAAATCAGGATACAAAATTGTATACACAATTTAACTAAATTCAAATTTACATGAAGTAGCTAGAAAGAAATACACCAAAATATTGAGTGGTTATGGTAATGGTTATTTCTAAACAGTGGCACAAAATGTGATGATTATTTCCTTTTTGATACTGTTATTTTCCAAAATTTCCACAAAGTATAGGCATTAATTTAAATATTAGGGAAAAATAGTTGATTTTTAAAGACACACGTATCAGGATGCCAAAAGGAAAACCCACAGAAGTAGGTACATGTTGGTATCCAAGTAAAAGAGTTTTTCTGCCCTAGCTTAAAGGGTATAATTATTTACTATTAATATTTAGGAAATATGAGGATATTAAGAAATATCTCCTTGATATATTCAAATACTGAAATGGCCTCTTGTGTACCAGAGTCCAGCTCAAGAAATAGGACACTGCTAACTTTGAAGCTCTCTGGAAGCTTTGCCTCAGTCCTTTTCCCCACTCACCAGAATTGTATTTGCCCTTGGTTTTTCATTAGAGTCTTATCACCTAAACACAGTCTATGGGCTAGCTTTGCATCTTTTGAATTTTATACAAATGGAATCAAACTGTATGTATTATTCTACAGGTTGCTTTTTTTCACCCCATATTATGTTTGTGAGTTTTGTGGATAATTCTGGTTTATATTTTTATTCCAATGAACACCTCTATTATTACATCTTTGTTTAACATCTTTGTTCTCCATTTCTTTAGACAGTATCCATTAGTTCCCTCTAAAACTGCTAAGAAATTAGCACATTTACATTTCCTCCCTGGTGACTCCAGCAGGGGTAAGAAGACAAACTTTATTGTTATTGTTTTCTTCCTTTGATTTATCAAGATATTCTGCTTTCTGATTTCTCCAACTTCATTTTTAGTCCTTAAAAGTATAAAAATGTACACTATTTTTACAAGCAAATTTTGAAATTTTTTGATATGTCACTAATTTTACACTCCCCCAAATATCTTTTATTTGTGAATTAAATATATGCATTAATGTACGAATATGGACAAATAATTATATTACACACAAAAATAGAACTTCTGAAAGGATAAAAACGTTTTCTTACCTTTCCTCACTGAATTATCACATTGCCTTCCACTGGGGTGGGGGGGGGGCGGCGGGTATAGACACCCTCTCGATTTAGATGAGTAGTCCTCAATCTTTTCAGGAGCATGTATCCTTTTGAGAGTCAAACTAACATTACGAACTCTAAGAAAAATGCACACATTTTCTCATGATTTCAGGCACCTCACAATTCAGGAATTCCCTAGGAACTCAAGATGAAGACCCTGCTTTACACATTGAAAATTACTGGGATTATAGACATTGCCAATTTCAGAATCTCTTTGTACTAAAGAGAGAAATGAAACATAGTGGAGCCATTTGACAAGATAGGAACATCACAGTCGACTTAACTGTGCTTGGTTAAATATGTGATAACTCCTTTAGATAATCTCTCCAACAATACCATAGTTCAATGAAGGAGAGATCTTCGTTCTCTCTCATCTTCTCTCCTTTCCTTCCTTCCTCTCCTCGTTGCTGTCCTGTTCTGTGCCTCTCTCATCACCCCTCTCCCCTTCCTCTTCAATTTCTCCTCCCCACCCACCAGCAAAAACAAAACCCAACACTCGGGATTAGATTTTCTTGAGCAAATGGGCTCCACCTACTGGTTCTTTAAGGAATTTCATATTTAAACAGAACTTGAGATGCAGACATTATCTGATATGTCAGTGGAAGTAATTCTAGTACCTGAGAAGACCTTGGTAATTTATAGACTAGGATCATTTCTAAAAATCTGAGCTTCATTCCTAATTTATCAAACATGTTACTTGGAGCATTTATTATTTTAATATATTCTCTTATATGTAGAAACATGGTAATGTTTTAACCCTTTTTAAAATCACACCCAACTTGTCCCTTTTGATTCCCTTCTTCCCTATTCCATTTGCTCAGTGAGCTGCTCTCAGGACCCTTTCTTGACACCTTTTTCCCTGCTCCCTTCTCTGCCCCCAGTTCAGTCTTTGACTCTCCTTTCTTATTACACTGCATGTACTTCTTCGGATGGCTCACCTACTTTTTCAATTATCGCCTTCACACAAACAACTGGTAAATATATGTTTCTAGACTACATTTCTTTCTCCTGAGCTTTAGGCTCACATCTCCAAATACTGGTAGAGGTACCTTGCAGGCATGCCAGGCTGATCAAATTCACTCTCCTCATTTTTTTGATGGCATCCAACCTGTTCTAGTTACACATTGCTGTTTAACAAGCCACCTCAAATGTAGTGACATAAAACGGCAACTATTCTATTATGCTCACAGGTTCTGAGAGTCAGGAATTCTGTCTGAGAGAGCACAGCAGGGACAGCTAGGTAGAGGTGAGCAGACCACCTTTTGCTGTTACAAGAGAGATACCGTACCTCCCTCACATTACTAAAACAGGGAGGGAGGTAAAGATGAAAAGGAGGTGCTTATTCTTTCTTTCATTGATATGTGTACATTATTTTTAAGTACCACTCTCTTGGTGAATACCACATCATAAGATCCAGTACACATTAAAGAATTAAAAATTACTCTCAGCAGAAGTTAGTAAGTTAATTTGTATTGATATTGTGGACAATGTCACTTGCCATTTCTGTAAACAAAGGATGTTTTGGCCATAAAGCTATCAGCCACTGCAGCTGCCCCCAACAGTACACCCCGAGGGGAATTCAGGATGGAGGAAAACAGGATACCAGCCTTAGATAGTTAAGATGCATGTCAAAGGAATAATTTCAATGAGCCCAGACTCTTGCATCTTCTCATACATAGAAAGGCAGTAAAATCATTACCTTGAGATGTCTGGGATTTTTAGTGATTAGCAGTAATCTTTTGATGTTCGACTACAGTTTTGCTTTTCTTTCCAGCAAAAACTCCTCTATATCCTGGCTGCTCCCTTTCCTCTTTGGAACTGTTCCTCAGGGCTATCTGAGAGGCTGCCATCCTGGGCTATAGTGCTCAGTAAGGTCACCGAAAAAAACATAATTCTCAACTTTTAGGTTGTGCATTTTTTTTCAGTTGACAATTACCATTTTAAATGTCCTCTGAGAATATCTACTAGTTATTTTTCATAGTTAAACAACTTGAACTACAAGAAATTGATAAATTGGGTTGAAATTTTGCATATTACACTCATGGTTAGAACGATGTCAAGCAGCAGGCATGGAGTATTCTAAAAGCCTCAGGCTGCCTCATCAAATCAGAAACTGGAAGCAAGTTTGACTAGACCTAAGCATAGATAAATCTCTATGAAGACTTTTACTTAAAAAATGCATTATTCACTTGCTGGTAAATAATAGAGACATTCAACTAGTACAACTTAATTGGGAAACTTTAGTTTTGTACCTTCCTAACCATCTCTTAAGAAAATACATCCATGACAGAGTGAATGTGGCAACTCTAAATGACCACAAAGCCAATTTGCTTTCCTAAGTAATTGAACTTGTGTCAACTCATTGAAACCATGGTGGATTAGATTATGCCCAGTTTTAACATTCAAACATGGTTTGAAATGTGAACAGGAATTAACAGGTGAAGGATACTTTAAAATACTGATGAGTGTAACTTCTGGAATCAAAACCAAGTGCAGAGATTGGAAGATGGGAATGCAATTACCTTGCTCTGCTGGTATATGCTGGTGTGTATCTGGCATAAAACCACCTGTAGAAACAAGTCTGAGAGGTTTTACATTGCATGACCCATGACTCAGTTTCAGGTTACAATGTAATGATACTTAGTCAAGCCATATTGCAGATGTCCAAGCTTCACTAACTTGAATGTGCTAATGTAGGTTTATTATGAAATTGGAATTTACATGTGTGTTTCTTTGGAAAGAAGGACCAACTTTCTTTAAATGTGGGATTTCAAATACATAGTTAATATTTGTGGCAAGGGTAATACAAACATCCTTGAAAACAATTTCTAAATGGGCTCTTAAAAGATGTTTACCGGGAACTTCTATCTTCACAGACTAGGAATGAGACGGTTGTAAAGTAAAACAATATTAAGCTTGATACCACAATATACTATTGCAAAACAATGTTGGAAGACAAAGGTTAACAGGTCATTCATAAGGTAGCAGACTTTATAAATGAGGAAAGACCCACCTTAAATATTTTGAAGTACAGTGTACTCTGAGTGACTATATGAATACAGACCGTGATGACAGCAATACTAAAGGTAAAATGTGCTGAAGGGGACAAAGAGAGATTCCAAGCAGAGATAGCAGCAGCCTGAGCACAGGTCAGATGGAGGAGACTTGGGGAATGTTCAGAAAAATGCAGAGTGGTGACACGCAGTCTGAGGCTGAAGCGCAGGGGAGGCATGGAGGAGAAGACAAGGCTGAAAAGAGAGGTCTGCGTCTAATGGTGGATTGCTTTCAATGTCAGATTGAGTTCAGAAACTCTTCTGTAGGAGAAGGGAGGATGCTTAAAATATTTGAGGAGGGCAGTTAAGAATGGGATTTAGTGAGGTAATTTTTTTTTTAACATCTTCATTGGCGTATAATTGCTTTACAATGGTGTTTCTGCTTTATAACAAAGTGAATCAGCTATACATATACATATATCTCCATATCCTCTCCCTCTTGCATCTCCCTCCCACCCTCCCTCTCCCACCCCCCCCTCCCACCCCTCTAGGTGGTCACAAAGTACCGAGCTGATCTCCCTGTGCTATGCAGCTGCTTCCCACTAGCTATCTATTTTACATTTGGTAGTGTATATATGTCCATGCCGCTCTCTCGCTTCCTCCCAGCTTACCCTTCCCCCTCCCCGTGTCCTCAAGTCCATTCTCTACATCTGCGTCTTTATTCCTGTCCTGCCCCTAGATTCATCAGAACATTTTTTTTTTTTTTTTAGATTCCATATATATATGTTAGCATACGGTATTTGTTTATCTCTTTCTGACTTACTTCACTCTGTATGACAGACTCTAGGTCCATCCACCTCACTACAAATAACTCAATTTCGTTTCTTTTTATGGCTGAGTAACATTCCATTGTATATATGTGCCACATCTTCTTTATCCATTCATCTGTCGATGGACACTTAGGTTGCTTCCTAAGGAACCTAAGCAACCTAAGGGTGAAGTAATTCTGAAGGGAGAGAATGGAGGTCAGAGTGACCAGAGGCAGGTAGGGTATGGCCAACATTCAGGTGAGAGGGAATGTGGGACCAAAGTAGAGTCATGGCAGGGGACAGAGGCAGGAAATAAGAAACATTTCAAAGGTGGACACAACAGGATTTGATTAGGGCAATAAGGGAGGGAATGCCTAATCTATTTTGTGGTTTTGGGTGTGAAAGGCTATGTGGTGGTTTTGAATATGATCACAAATCCTTGACACTCCTCCCATTGAGAGCTGGGGTCTAATTCCCTCCCCGGTGAATCGGGAGCTGTTCTTAGCGACTCACTTGTAACCAACGGAATGTGAAGGACGTGACACTACATAACCTCTGGGGCTAGATCAGAAGGCACTGCCTCTGCTTGTTGGGTAGAATGTGTGTTCTGAGCCACGTGTAGGCACCAGGTCCACAGTCCAAGCTGAGCCTAGCTCTCAAGCCGTCCTAGCCTAGGCACAGACGTGTGAGTAAAACACCTGCAGACAATTCCAGCCTTGATGAATTGTAACAGCAAATGAATCGTGGGAGGATAAATCATAAATAAACAGATTACCTGCCCTATTAATCTGATGCTCTTTAACGCAGAAAAGTTTTTATTTCATGAATTACTCGGTTGAATAGGTGGGTAAGCAGAGTATAGTGATAAAGTAGTGGTTAGAAATTTGCTCCAAAGCATTTATATCCGTCCCCCAAATTTCCACCCCTTATGACCACCAACATACATGTGTAAGCCAGAAGCAGTTAGGTGTCCAAGGCTCAGACATCAGTACAAATTTGAAACAAATTCATTTTGAATAACAGCAGAATGACTTTCCAATAGTTATGCAATTCTGTTACGTTTTTCCCCAGACATAGTCTCATCTGTAAGAAAAATACGTGATTACTGAAGAGTACGAAAAACTGACAGGCACAGAAAATTTTTGAAATTTCTCTTAGTCCAATGCCCAGACCCCAAGAGCCCTAAACACAACTAAATAGGCTGGCAGATCTAAATGACGGGGACTTTTTATTGTAAAAGGCAAACTGAAGTTTATTGAACATTTGTTCCTATATGCCTAATAATGTGTTTTTTCTTTCATTTAATCAACTTTGTTGAAGTATAAATCATATATACAATAAAATTTCATGATTTTAAGTGTCGAGCTCAATGAGCTCTGATAAATGTATACAGTCTGGTAACCACGGCCACAATCAATACACAGAACATTTCCATCACCTCAAAACATTCTTTTGTTCCCTTTCACAATCAATTCCCCAACCCCAGCCCCTAGCAATCACTGATCTTTCTCTTGTTAGAGTTTGACTTTCCTAGGTTTTCATGTAATGTAGTCATACAGTGAGTGCTCTTCTGTGTCTGGCTTCTTTCACTTGGCATAATGATTTTCTGATATTCACCCATGTTCTTGCCTTTATCAATAGATGTTCCTTTTCATTGTTGAGTAGTACTTTAACATATGGATATATTATAACTTGTTTATCCATTCACCTGCTGATGGACAGTTGTGTTATTTCTAAATTTTGGCTATTGAGAATAAAGCTGCTATGAAAATTCAACTACAAGACATATTTTTCTTGGGTAAAATACCTAGGAATGAGGAACTATGGTTTTAGTACTAAGAAATATTTATCTTCCCTATATCAATTACCCTGGAAAAAATGAAAACTACAAACATTTCTTAGTCATATTTCATAATAAAATTTATCAGCACACCTATTGTAAGAGTTTAAGAATTCATACATTTTCCAGCTCTACAGAGTCACACATGATCATACATTCAACATATTCCAAGATAATGCTTAATAATATGTAGGAAGATAACATTCCTTACAAACTTCAATATATTATGAATAAAATATTTACATTATTACATGAACAAAGAAGTCTTGAGAACTCTGTTGTGATTTTCTCTCGAGAGCAAAGGTAAGAGTTGCAGAATCTCTAATTTAAAAAGAGGACGATTTCAATTAGTCCATATTCAAGGAAATATATTTATAAAATGCCTACATGCTTCTTACACTAGTTATGCCTGCTTTCATTAGAGAAGGAAAATGTTTCTCATTTCCTAAATTCACAACATCCCCAGGATTGTTCTTAGTCTAAACCTCCATACAGAAATGTCTGGAATAGAAATTTTTAAGTATCAGAATCCAAGGGTATAAGCTTTCACATTCAAAAGTGCAAAGAATCTCAGCATCAACAAATGATAGTTCTACAAAAATCAAAATTACAACTTAGATATTCCTTGTTTAAATAACAGTGATGTCACTTTAGAGTTAACTATAGGTAATCACTGAATTGTAACACATGCAGAGATTAAGAAAATTTCAAGTATTCCTAAATATCTATCATTACAAAAGTCAATATTTTACAATATTATGATCTCTAGAGAAAGATATATAAAGATTATGATCAAAGCAACTTCAGTAATGACAAAGTAAAATTTTTACTTTCATTTCCAGTTGCTTTCTAAAATTACTAGTCTCAATCTCATTGAATTAATGAACATAAAATTTATCCCACAACAGACTTTTGTGGCTGAAACTAAATCTTTAAAAAATATATGAAACAAAGATAACTTGAGAAGTTTCCTGATACAAATTATAATATTTAGATCCCCTAAAGCAATTCTTGGAAATTGTCACTGTTTGTAAACTAGTCCTATCAAATGATTCGAAAAGTATAAATGAGTTTTACATCAACCAGTTGACTCTGACAAGCTGCCACCTCACCACCCATCACCGACAGCATCCAGCGGAAGCTCGTGGTGCTTAAAACACATTTCAGCAGGAAAGGAGGCAGACTCCAGGGCGGAGAAGACTGGAGCTCTGAGACACAGGTAACTAAGTGCCACACAGTGGCGGTGGTGCCAGCCAGCGGAGCAGGGGGCCCATTGTGTGTCCCCCAGACCCTAGGAAGACCGCTCTGCCGGCATCAATGCACCCAGTCCCTTGGATGGCGCAAAACGTCCACAATTTCAGCTTCTTTGGAGTTCTCTGAGGGTGAATGCATGTACTCCCATCTATGCAGGTTCAAAACAGAAGCAAAAAACGTAACAACAATAAAAAATAAATAAACAACACACATACCTCTTTATCTAAAATAAATGAAAAATAAAATTCTAAGAGTAATAAAAAGAGTTATACCTCTTTGTCTCCACTACGCTTTTAAAAAATATTTGCTGCTAAAGAAATAAAGTTTCTGGGGCTTCCCTGGTGGTGCAGTGGTTGGGAGTCTGCCTGCCGGTGCAGGGGACACGGGTTCGAGCCCTGGTCTGGGAGGATCCCACATGCCACGGAGCAACTAAGCCCGTGAGCCACAATTGCTGAGCCTGCGCGTCTGGAGCTTGTGCTCCGCAACAAGAGAGGCCGCGATAGTGAGAGGCCCGTGCACCGCGATGAAGAGTGGCCCCCGCTTGCCACAGCTGGAGAGAGCCCTCGCACAGAAACGAAGACCCAACACAGCCAAAAATAAATAAATAAATAAAAATTTAAAAAAAAAAAAGAAATAAAGTTTCTTAATAATTCCTGAGCATACTCTAGCTAATATTAATATTCCAGAGCCAAAACATACTTTTACTATAAACCAGGGTTTCATAAAGTATAGAATCTCAGGTGATCCATGGGCAAACTTTTTTTAGCTTAGTACTTCGGCATTTATTTTAATGTGTTACTTTCTATTTATGACAAAAATGTTGGTTTGCCTTTAATTTTCTCTCTGAAAAAAATAAGAGTATAAAATTTAAGTAAATAATACCTCAGATTATATATAAATATACAAATATGGTCAAAATGGTCAAACTGTAGTATGAAATCTGGCAAACACTGGTTTAGATCAGAGGCTGGCAGACTTTTCCTGTAAAGGGCCGCATAATAAACACCTTAGGCTCTTGGGGCCACATACCTTTTGCAGTCTCTTGCCTATTCCTTTTTTGTTTGTTTTTAATAATCCTTTAAAAATGTAAATTCCATTCTTAGCTTAAGGGCTGTACATAAACACAAGTGGACCTAGATTTGTCCTGAAGCCTTAAGTTTGCAGACTCCTAGTGCAGACTTTAAGAAGCTAAAAATAACCTGTTGCGTTAATGTTATTCAGTTGAGTGAGGGATTGATTTATAATCTGCCCTTACCTGCAGTTTGGAATGTGCATTATAATTAGAGGCCAGCAGAGATCAGGTAGACTACCCGAGGCCTTAAGATCTCATGTCTACTTTTTCTTTTTTTTAAAATTTATCCTTTTTTTTTTTTTTCACAGTTACTGTATTTCATTGTTAGATTTTTCACAATCTTTTTTTTTTTTTAAAGTAAAGTGTCAATTTCTTTATTTATTTATATTTATTTTTGGCTGTGTTGGGTCTTCGTTTCTGTGCGAGGGCTTTCTCTAGTTGCGGCAAGCGGGGGCCACTCTTCATCGCAGTGCGCGGGCCTCTCACTGTCGCGGCCTCTCTTGTTGCGGAGCACAAGCTCTAGACCCGCAGGCTCAGTAGTTGTGGCTCATGGACCTAGTTGCTCCGCAGCATGTGGGATCCTCCCAGACCAGGGCTCGAACCCGTGTCCCCTGCATTGGCAGGCAGACTCTGAACCACTGCGCCACCAGGGAAGTCCATGTCTACTTTTTATCACATCTTGCCTCTAGGGTGGCAAGGACACCTAACAGTGATGTGCATGAGAATCCAGCCAGGACATGAGATCCCATGAACAACAGCTAAACAAGGAGAGAGCCAATGCCATTCTGAACGTAGTGACAATGGTAGAGGGTACTGATCTCACAAGGCTAGATCTGCACAGCAGAATGACGCAAGGCAGACCTTCAATGCCAGCCAGTCCATTCTTATTTGGATATTTAAACTCATGGAGAAAAGAAGATTCTAGCTCTTCTAAAACAAGCAATGGTCGTATTTTTTCTCATCTTTTCTATTTCAGTCTGGATCCACACCATTCTCACTTCCTCAAAGCCAAAAAAGTCAACTGTAGATCTTTATTAACCTAATAGCACCAACATAAATAGATTTTTAAATTCCCCACAGAGATTCAATTAACCTTTATGGAAGCACACCATGGCAGCACGTAAAGCATCTGAAATAATCCCGCATACTTTCATACAAGCTTAATACTTCATAGTGGAGAATAAGACCTTTCCCCACAAGTGCAATCATTTCCAATAAAATTAAAGAGTTGTTATGTTCATATAAATGTGCTTTGCTCATAGCTCCTCCTAGAAAATCACCAAGTAGGAACAGTCAATCTAGCTCCCTAGACACCATCATCCACCCTATCTTCTCACTCCCTCTATCCTTTCCCTGCTCTCACATATAAAGCTATATCATTTATCCTGCCACCCCCTAAAAAAACCAATTTGATTTTCCTGTGATTTGCCTGTGATTTTCTTAAACAGGCAGCAAAGTCAAAACCAATGAGTCTTTAGGAAAGACATTTGTGGTGTCAATGTTCATGTTTTGTGGAGGGTAGGGAATAACTATTATTCTTATGAGTTATTCTTACCGGGCGGTGAGAGGTAAAGACATCAAGATGCTTTCTATCCTGGATCCTGGAGTGAAGAGGCCAAACTTTGTACCCCGATCATACAGCAGGTTAAATTCTACATACCTGACATAAAGACATCAAATAAGATTAAGGATTGGCTGAGTAATCCCTTTCTTAAGATTAGTCCATAACAAATACTTAAAGGGGGGGCATCTTCCCACCACCTCCCACCCCATCAGCTGGAACTGGCAGAGAAAACACCAGTCTCGTCAGTTGAGTTTTCTCCATCTGGAAAGGCATAAAGAAAAGGCTATTCTATCCAACAAACAATAGGATACAGATTCAGCCCCAACATAGAGCAGTTACAAAACAATAAGGTTATGTTTTCCAATAAATAAACAGAATGAACACAAAGCTTAGAACTTGAAGGCACAAAAACAATTAAGAAAAGCAAATGGCACCCTTTATCAGGATAAAACAGCTCTTTCTGGCCCTCGCCTAGAGTCTGAGATGCTTCACAGTCAAAGACTTCATTTCACTGCTAATAACTCACACGAACTAAGACAGTGTAAAGCTCTTGTAATTGAAAAGCCAAGAACAGATAACAGAAATCTATTAATAATTACTAATATGTTCTAGATATTTCCTTTTCTTAAACTAGTTAACAGCATTAATAAGCAGTCATATAATTCAGTCTTCCTGCAAATTAATGACAAAGTCATAATAGAAGGTAGTGATTGAGTTGCAGTGCTCAGTCCTTAGCATCAACTAAAACCTGGTTCAGGATATTAGTTTTCCATGAACTGCCATAGAGTCATATCTAAACTCTGTCTAGCTTAAAAATCTGTGATTGCCTTTAACATCATGAGATCCTTTGTAAAAGGGTCTCTTCTCTTTTGAAGTTTCAAAAGATAATTTCTACTACCCAAAAGAATTGAGAATGATCCATAAATCTGAAAATTTCAATAGTCCCCCTTCATATCATTTCTCAACTCACTCAAAAACTACTCTCTTGGTCTAAACTTCCCTCAGATATTACCGTTTATGCATTGGTTACTGTATGTAATCACAACTAGAGAAAAATATTCTCTAGATTCCCGCAGTCCTTCAATTTTTAGAAAGCAACCTTCACTGTGGAAACTTGCCAAAGGCTCTGAGAAAATTTAAATAAATTACATTCATGGATCCCTTTCTAGTCCTCACCATTTATTTATCACTGATTGAGTTCCGTGCACTAATAACTATTTAATACCTTCTTATGTCTGTTTCAAAAGATAATTTAAGAGAATCTTCTTAACTTCTTCCTAAGACCACGGAAAAGAACTCCAGTCTCTCAGCTCCCTTTCTCACCCCTGATGTTACCCTCCTGAAACATGATATTTAAGGGATGGCTGTGATTCTCTATTTGTACAGATGTCTTGTTCAGAGACCTCTGTAAGGAGCTCCCAAATGAGCCTCTATAGGATCCCTGTGCTGCTTTTCTGTTTTGAGTGAACAATGCTCCTTTCTGTGTATCAGCCTGACTCTCACCAGGTTTTGCTTAGATCTGATCTTTCTGATCCTTTCCATACATTTATCCTCTCCGAGGTTCCTATAAACTAAGAACCTTAACCACTCCCTTCAATTTAACTGATACCTACACTGTATCCTGCTTCCCTTTCCCAAAATACAGCAAAACAAAAAAGAAGACTAAGACTGGAGGTTCAAGGTCTGGGGAGAGAATAGTAGTAACTGAGGACAAGAGACTAAATGAGATAGCCAAGCAAGAGGCAGCAAAGTCAAAAGAGAAGCAGCCTAACCACTGCAGGGGAAAGTCATACAGAAGGGGATGCGAGGAAGTGGGGAAGAGTAATACAGATAATGGGTTATGAATGCCGTGTAAGAAAGTGAAGGCAGGGCTCATGACCGCAGCAAAGAGCTGGGGTTATCTTAAGCCCCAGAGATTACTGCCATTTTAAGGCCCAGAGACATGGGTGGTAGAAGGAGCCTCTCTTTGAAAGTACAGTCACCCACCACACCACAGAAAATTAACCTAATACCCCACACTTCCGCCTAATTCAAAAAACACAGACATGAAATGATACACACAAATGGAACTTTCAAAATATGTTGTCAATTAATAATAAAAAACAGAACAAGCAAAATAAAACATCATTCCTATGTCCAAGAAGTTTTAAAGGCTTCACCTCATTAGTATTCATGAAACCTGCCAGCTTTGCTTAAGAAATCTTATGCAAAACTAGAACATTGCACTTTCCACAGAGTTTTTTTTTTCTTTTTTTAGTTTCTTGTTTGTTTTTTATTGGAGTTTGTTGTTGCTGTTTCCACAGAGTTTTAAATTATCCTCTTAGGATGGTCTTCCCCACTAAACTGTGAGCTTTTCCCAGCATGGTCCCTAGCCATAGAAGGCACCTAATACACTCAAGTGAAGGGAAGGAGTAGTAAAGGTGTATCTGGGAAATCATGGGACCAAAAAAAAAAAAAAAAAAGTCCAAAAACAGATGCACTGTTAAAGAACTGTCTAACAAGAACACTTAATCAATTCTCATTTTCCCAAGTTTATAAACAGGGAGCAAGCAAGCAGAGGTAGTCCTAAGAAAGAATAAACAACAAACATTTACCTTGAGACTTTGAACATTATCTAAGTTGACCTTTTAGCTTTACCTCCTTAAGTACCCAAAGTTTCATATGCCTGAGACAAAATTAACATAAATGAGGAAATCCATTTTATAGCCATGGACCAGTAGTACACATGCAATTAAGATGGTAACGAGAAACCCCTGTGAGAGGGAAGACTGGATAATTTGGAGCTGATTCACAATCACACCCCCACTGAAGATGACCTCACGCTGGTCACCCAACTGAGCTCACCAAGCTGAGTGCACAAAGCAGGGTGGCTAAGTTGAGCATCACGGTCAGAAATAAGACGTACTTAACTTCATTCACATCTAAGAAAGTCTGCAAGTTTTGAAGGCACGATGACCTGATTCCACACCTGGGATCTTTTATTTACTAGCTGTGTAAACTTGGGCAAGGGACTTACTTGGCTGAGACTAAGTTTTGTCATCTGTAAAATGATGATAATTACACCAATCTCACAGGTTTGTGAAGAAAATTAGATGTACACTGCCTAACATATTAGCCAGCACATATTAACATCTCCATAATTAATAAATATTATCACTAAGTGTAAATAATTTCTGAAGTGATTATTTTCATCATAACAACTTCCATGAAAACCTAAAGATAAGTGAAAAAAATGTGTGATTCCAAATTTACAAAGCAGCAAAAACATTAAATGATTCTCCTATCTTGGCGTAAGGCTGGAAGGTATTGCTAGAAGAAACTGTAAGAAATCAGCTGAAATAAATTCAACAAGTTCTTACTATAGGCCTAATATGGTTCTCTAATGTATACACAAATTAAACTTTGGTCTTTTATAATACTATTTTATACAATGTTTTTTAATTCACTTGATATTTATCTAGTTATGAAAAGAAATTAGGGTGAGTATTAACAAAACTCTGACAAAGTATCTGCCCAAGACAACATAGCATCCACTCTTATTACGGCTGCTCCACTTCCCGACCTCCTACCCCCCAGAGTTATGCAACGAGACGGTTCATTCTCCTGTCACTCACTCACCGTCCTCTCCGGAGCTGCTGCCACAACTTCTCCCGGGGGGTGAAGGAGTCATCACAGTGCTTTTTCACAAGGGGGATATAAGAAGGAATGACAGCCTGGGTACAGCTCTGCACAAAGCGAAAGACCTCCTCCTTGGATGGAGAGTCAAGGTCATCAAAAAAGATACCCCCGATGCCCCTCCGCTCCCCACGATGGGCTATAAAAAAGTAATCGTCACACCTGGAAAATACAGCAAGGCCAAATCAGGGACCAAAGAGGAAAAAACAGACAGACATGAAAATCAGTGTGAGCATTTCAGCTTAGCGCACCATCCCTGACTAATGCCAGCACAGTGCCCTTACTTTTTGTCCATGTCTGAAAATGAAACTAGAGTTTTAGACAGACTTCCTGCAGTTATCAACAATGAAGAAAATGCTTACACTTTTACCTACAAAGCAATAGGCAAGCTAATACATGTCTATCTGAAAATGTGGCACTCTAAGACCTTTACTGAAAAGAAAGAGTCCACTATTAATACTGTATTTCCTTCTTTTTTTTTTAAAGCACTGTATTTCTTAAAACAAGTGACGCTGCTGCCCTCAGAAGCACTGCTACTTTCGCAGCAGGCAGGAATCCTCTACCAACAATGACACAAACCAGGTCCTTGATGGAGTGTTAATCCTTAAGCTGTCTGAATCAGTTCTTATTCACCAAAGGAAGGTAGAGTAAATTATCTCTAAGGTCTCTTTCGGCAATAAAATGTGATGACTCTATAGCATGCATAGCTCAGGGGAGGGTTGGTGGAAGGAAATGTTCAGAGAATGAGTCTTCAGAACATTAAAGGTTGCCCTTGTGAACCAGCACATGAAACTCAATTTGTTCTTGAGTCTTTCCCCACCTGTGCTTACTAGAGCAGATTTCCTAAGTCTTTCCTAATTGCTAAATCTGCAGTATAGTTTACATCCTGGAAATAGTTTTCATTATCTCTGTATAATGAGGGTTCCTAAATAGAAAACCTGTACAAACAAAAACTAAAAGCTATTGAAAAGGTTATCTTAAAAATAGACTTAATAGCTTAAAGTTAAAAAAAAAAAAAAAAAGGCAGCAGATGCAAATCCCTACAACTGATGTGCTGGTATAATTCACCCTGACTGTGACTTCTTGGCTTTTCTTCATAGGTACATTTTATTAACAGAGTTAAAGTACATCCTGAGCAAGGCTGTAAAGCCAGCTTTAACTAAATCATGTTATTTCCAAATCTCTTTTCATGATATTATGAAATGAAGAGATTTACTAAATATGTACACTAAAAACTTTTTAGCTAGCCCGCATCCTAGATATTTTATTAATACTACTCAGATAAAGTTCTTCAGTAACAGCAATAAAAGGAAAAAAAAAAAAGAGAGAGAATGTCTACCCCACCAATCCTCCTCCTGAAAGGAAGCTGATTTGTAAGAGAAAAACAACCCTTCATCCTACATCTGTGTGTCCACAGCTGTCCAGTGTTTACTGGTAATGTCAAATCAAAGAGAGGTTATTTCAATGTCTTATATTTTCTGAGGATTTTAAAGCTGAACTCCATATTCTTAGATAAATAACATCAAGATTCCACAAATATTAGCACTAAAAGCAAAGCAAAAAAAAAAAAACCCAAAAACCCTTTCTGTTCCTCCTTTTTCTAGAATGGCAATTAGCTCTAAGCCGTGTTGAGTACCTTATTATTCCAAACAACTTATGCACAGACTCCATTCCACATCTACCAAATATCCTGGGTCTCCTCACAACTTTTTTCTTTACCATTAGAGTTCCTTTCACACAGTTTCCAATCCCACTTTCTCCTTGTCCAAAATCTCCAGTACATTTGCACCTCTCCTAACAGTTCTCCAACCCTTCCCATGCCTTAACACATTTCCATGGCAACGAGATGATAATCCTCATGTGGGATGAGAATTTAATATCCCACTTTAGGATTAAAAAGCCTCTGATTCTCAGGCATATATCACCTTCAAGTTTATATCCTAGATCATCTGGTATCAAAAATGATATTGCTACCCAACTTTTATCACAGACATTCAAATATTCCTAAGAAAATAATGTATTAAAACCACTTAAAACTCATATCTCACTTCTGGTGAAAGGAAGGAAGGGAGGGAGGAAGGAAACAGTTCAACCTTCGTAAGCTGAAAAAGATACTTAGTAACACAGTACTGCCTTCAGGATCTACAGAAGGAATGGAAAATACTTAGCGGTCATGACAAGTTCAATAACTTTACCTACCATTTTTTAAATTTGGGGTAGAGATCCGGACCATGCTGGTCACAAGCCTCCTTTAGAGTCCTGTGAAAATGCACTGCATCCTCTTGGTTCAAGTATGTTGGGGTAAGGTCACATCCACCACCAAACCACCACTGCTTGTTACCTACCAAATCAAGACATGTGATTCTGATGTGGAATTTGAGATGCAGAACACTACTCAAAAGGAAAAGTTAAATACATTGCTTTAAATGCCAACACCTGCAGAGACACCAAAAGGCGTGGCTTGCACTGCACAGGTGCTCTGACAGGGTAACAGCTGGCCCAGCTAATGGCAAACACAGACTGGAACTATATTTACATAATGAAGCATGATCAATTGCACCCCATCTTAAACCCACTGACAACGCACTAGTGACTGGCAAAGCTACATTATGTGGAAAATAATTGCCAAAAGCAAGTTCTCAATGGCAACTTAACATTGCACGTGAGGTTTTCCTTTGGATGTAATAAATTTATATTTGCAAAGAACCCTGTGTGCACTTTAAGTTCGGGTTCATTAAATCATTCCTTGTGTGTTGGAGGAAAATGGGGATGCCAGAGACCAGCCAATACCACTTTCACTTTTCACATCTAGTAAATAATCCATTGCACCTGCCAAGGAATAAGCTTTCACATGCTTCCCAAAAAACCTAGTTAAGATGGTATTTATTTTTTCTTGATTTTAGATGTTATGCCCCCAATGTGTTTTAAAATACACATTTTGCACAACAGTACTTTCCACACCTCCATAGCCCTTACCGTCGGCTTCTTCTACTTCAAAGTATCTGTAGTTGAAATGGATGGTAGGAGCATGTGGATTCTTGGGGTGGATAACAGAGCTCACGCCCATAGCAGAAAACGGCAATTTACCTGGAAAGTAAAACACGCAGTGAGCTGCACTCGATTACCTGGCTTGATACAAATTAACTCCAACATGGTTTCTGAATCAATTTTCAAAGGGTGCTTTTCAATTTGTCTCCTAAAATATAATTTTTAAAAAGTAACTGTGTCCTCAAGTCCATTCTCTACGTCTGTGTCTTTATTCCTGTCCTGCCCCTAGGTTCTTCAGAACTATGGACATATATACACTACCAAGTGTAAAATCGATAGAAGCAGCCACATAGCACAGGGAGATCAGCTCAGTGCTTTGTGACCACCTGGAGGGGTGGGATAGGGAGGGTGGGAGGGAGGGAGACGCAAGAGGGAAGAGATATGGGGACATATGTATAACTGATTCACTTTGTTATAAAGCAGAAACTAGCACACCATTGTAAAGCAATTATACTCCAATAAAGATGTTAAAAAAAAAAAAGTAATTGTGAACATGTTCAGCTGGCATACGCACCCAGATGGAATTTTACAGAAGCAATATGTACTTTATAAATAAAACTTGTGGGGAGGCGCTTCCCTGGTGGCGCAGTGGTTGAGAATCTGCCTGCCAATGCAGGGGACACGGGTTCGAGCCCTGGTCCGGGAAGATCCCTACATGCCGCGGAGCAACTAAGCCCGTGCGCCACAATTACTGAGCCTGCGCGTCTGGAGCCTGTGCTCCGCAACAAGAGAGGCCGCGATAATGAGAGGCCCGCGCACCGCGATGAAGAGTGGCCCCCACTTGCCGCAACTAGAGAAAGCCCTCGCACAGAAACGAAGACCCAACACAGCCGTAAATAAAAAAAAAAAAAATGAAAAAAAAAAAAAGAATTATTAACTATTTGTCCTCAGGAGAAAATTATTAAAAAAAAAAAAAACTTGCAGGGAAAAAAGGTTTACAGGGACTATTAAAGGCTGCTGAGATCGTCTGATTTACCATCTTTCGTCTTCAGCTTTTTTCCTCTGCTTCTCATCTGTTTTGCTGCTTCCTCAGAAAGATTTCCATGAACAACAGAAATGCTCACCCCGGCCTTTTCAAAAACATTCCCGTCTTGAAGTACACAGCTGATGCCACCACCTCCTGTTTATGGAAATGTAAAATGAGGAGAGAATGTAAGGGTATATGCGAAGTTAAAAACAACTGCTACATGAAGGTGGTGGGATTAGGAGTTATTTTCCTCCTCTATTTTCCAAATCTTCCATAATATCAGCATATTTATAATTTTTAAGTACAATACAATTAGATAACCAGCTTAGCTTTATGACATTTGCTACTGATCATGGGCGAATATTTTATCTCCCCTCACCACCCAACCGAATTCTCTTCTACATCCTTATGTCATCATCTAAAATGAATCACTGGAATAGTTTCCCTTCAAATAAGACTGTTCACAATGGCAGCTGTCAGTTGTGATACATGAGAGAAAGCTAAGATTAAAGACAGGAATAAGTATATTCAAAGAGTGTTCCAGTATTGCCAAATTTAAGAGTTCCATATTGTTTCAATTGTTTTTTCTCCGTGTGCTGTTTGCCTTTTAATTTTGTTTACAGGTAATTAAAAAACAGATACTGAAATGCTTAAGGAATTCGGAAGCTTGAACTGAGTGAGACACACATTAACATTTAGGTATATGAGCTTTACTACTAGTAGCTGGTTTGTTTTTCTAAGACACTAGAGGTACCTCAAGAGTTCATTGTTTCATGAAGCTTCATGTTTGGCTTGTTTTATTTCTAAAAATTTTTAGAGCTGGATGGGACATAAGATGATCCAGTACGACCCTTGTATATTTCAAATGAGAAAACTGAGGCCCAGAAAGGCAAAATACTTTCTCCAAAACCACGCAACTAGTAAGTGGCCCAAACAATTTGTCTCAGGACTTCCCTGGTGGCGCAGTGGTTAAGAATCTGCCTGCCAATGCAGGGGACAAGGGTTCGAGCGCTGGTCTGGGAAGATCCTACGCACCGCGGAGCAGCTGGGCCCGTGAGCCACAACTACTGAGCCTGTGCATCTGGAGCCTGTGCTCCGCAACAAGAGAGGTCGCGATGGTGAGAGGCCCGCGCACCGCGATGAAGAGTGGCCCCCGCTTGCCATAACTAGAGAAAGCCCTCACACAGAAACTAAGACCCAACACAGCCATAAATAAATAAATAAAGAAATACTTAAAAAAAAAAAGTTAACAATGAAAATTAATGTGACATTATCAATAATAAATTGTGAAGCTGAAATAAACTTTAAAAAAAAAACAATTTGTCTCAGTTCTTTCTAAGCATCAAACAATATTTGCAGCACTTCATATATATACACCTTATTTTACCCTTATAATACATTCACATGTTTTTAAATTTCATTTCATAGATGAGGAAACAGAGGCACAAAAAGTAACTACTGAAGGTCACACAGCTAGTCCAGGTTGTGTCCTGATTCAACAGTCTTCACTTAAAAAATTAGAAGATGGATGACTTCCCTGGTGGCGCAGTGGTTAAGAATCTGCCTGCCAATGCAGGGGACATGGGTTCGAGCCCTGGTCTGGGAAGATCCCACATGCCGCGGACCAACTAAGCCCGTGCGCCACAACTACTGAGCCTGCGCTCTAGAGCCTGTGAGCCACAACTACTGAGCCCACGCGCCGAGAGCCTGTGCTCCGCAACAAGAGAAGCCACCCCAATGAGAAGCCCACGCGCCGCAACGAAGAGTAGCTCCCGCTCACCACAACTAGAGAAAACCTGCGCGCAGCAACCAAGACCCAACACAGCCAAAAATAAATTAATTTTTAAAAAAATTACAAGATGGAAAACACTATGAAAACCAGATTTAACTTCATTTAAAATAAATGTGGCAGTATCACAGACCCAAATCAGCTGATGAGAAGTTGCTGCAGTAGTCCCAGGTAAGAAGAATCAGAAATCCTTTAAGTTTATGACCAAGATGTAAGGTTTCACTGTATAGGCAATAACATGGTCATGAATGTAGGACGCTGTAAGAACTAGGTTTTAATACTTAAGTATTTTACCAGTGGAAATAAAGATTTTCCTGGCAGGAAATCTGATGGGTGCATTTGGCAGAACTACTGACAAGCCAGGTCAAATATTTCTTGCGCAACCTGGGAAAAAGACACAATGACACAATAACTCCCTCAGCTGGAGGAGACTGGTTTACCCTTAGTAATGAGGAGATGACTTTCTTTTTCCATCTCCAAAGGAAGAGAAAGGGTAAACGCACCCAGAGAAGCAGAGGAAATGTGGAGAAAATCTATGCTCAGTTACAACTTTGGACATCCAAGCCTGTTGGCTAAAACTGACCTTAAGACTTGTATGAAAAATGCCATATAAAATTGCAAAGATTTTTTAAATGTCCAGTACTAGAGCGACAGCAGATCTGGGTCCACACCTGCAAGCTGAGGGCTGATGACCCTGTCAGTATCAATCGTTTTAAAGGTGTCCCTTTTAACCTAGCAGTCGCTGTGTAGGTACCCCTTTCCTTACTCCCATCCCCTATTCTGAGTCATTTTCTGCCTGCAAACTAAAGCCCGACCTCTCTTCCCCACCTCCACCTCCCGCTAGGGGCCGACCTCCTCACCTTCCTTCCTCTCCCACCGGTCCACAGAGAAGCGGGCGCCCCCGTCCACCTGTGCCAGCGCCTGGCACACCTGGGCCTGGGTCTCCAGGATCAGCAGCTCCATCTTGGTCTTCATGTCGCCCGGCCTCCTCCGCAGCTCGTGCAGGTCGGTCACAGGCGAGGCCATGAAGCAGCTGCAGCGGCGGGCCAGCTCGTCGTCCTCCTCCTCCGGCCTCCCCGGCGAGGGGCTCGGCGGCCCCGAGCTCTTGCTCACCATCTCCGCCCGCTCCATGTGCCCGAAGGCGGCGGCGGCCAGCCCGGCCAGCCCCGCCAGCCCCGCGGCCAGCCCGGTCCTCAGCCGGGGGCCGCCTCCCGCAGTAGGGCCGTACCCCAGCCCGCGGCTCTGCTCGGGGCAAGCGGTGCCAGGGGGGCGGCAGAAGCGTCCGGCCGCGCAGCGCAGGGACCAAGAGCGCAGCTCCCCGCAGCCGCCCCGCGCCGCGAGCCAGCAGGGGCCCGCGGTCAGCCTGCCCAGGTGCATGGCCATGCTCCCGCACTGTCACCCTGGGCAGTGCCCACCTCCCGCAGACAGGCCCCTGAGCGCCCTGGAGACCCAAGCAGCGAGCGGCGAGCGGCGCAGGCAGTGGGAAACTTCGCTGGAAAAGAGCTACTACCGGGTCGGCTCCCCGGCGTAGAATGCCGGGAGCTGTAGTCCCGGCTTCTATCGCCGCCTGCAGGGGCGCGCCCGGGAGATAAAAGAATCCACCGTCCCCAGAAGGGCGGGTCCCATGGGTAGAGAACTGGGGTGCTGGGTAGGAGACGGCAATGGAAGCAAAGGCGGAGATAAAAGAGGACTTCTTGTCACGTACAACCTCTGGTCTGCGGTTCACCCAATCACAGGGAGAAGACAAAGTAGGGTTGGACGCGCTGAGGGCTAACCGGGGAGAAATGTGGCCAGAGACCCCTGCCCGACTTATATTTCTAAACAGCGTTGCAAACCCTGACTCCTGTATGTATAGAAGGCCCCTTCGTCCCCGGTTCTAGTCCTCTAGAGCTTCTAGAGCTTGTAGGATTGGTGGGGGCGGAGCCTGGGAAACTCCTTGCCTATGGGCTAGTTTTTAAAAGGAGTCGGAAACGCTAGTTAAAGGACTCCTAAGAAAATTCTAGGAAAAGACTTTCTGGGATCAACTCCATATCACAGTTCTATCATAAAAATCTTCCCAGGCCTTGCTTCTAGAGTGCCCACTTAATTATTTTAGAAATAGGAAAAGCAAAGTGTTTTACTAAACTGGCATAGAACTTAGGAACTGGTGTGTCTGGCTGCTCAAGGAAGAAGAGATTTAAACATACGGATCCTACAGCTGTAGAGTGCTGCCAAGTATTTCTCACGTTTAGTACTTGCAGCAACTCCGGTAAGCTAGGCAGGACAGACATTCACACTCCTTCCTCTCCTGACCCCCAGCGCGCGCGCACGCGCACACACACACGTTAGAGAAATGAGGAAAGAAGCTAACATAGATTTGATAGATATTTTTGTTCCAGTAACCATGCCACAGTTCCATGTTGTCTGGACATAAAAGTGTAAGAAGGACTGTCATGGGCTAATTTGTCCCTTAAGTCTCCAGGATGATTTTAATTTCTAGTAGTAGATAATTACGTAAGCCACTGGTGGTGGTTTCTACGTTTTTTTTCTTGGTGGCTAGATGCAGTGATGGAAATTCCATGGCTGCGGGTCAAACCAGTTTTTCAAGGCAGTATATTTTATCATCCACAACAGCATCCAGCAGCTCTTACACAGAGCATATCATTAGCTGGGTGGGCATGCTTGACTCTCTAGCAGATTCAATGAGTGTTAAAGGCCTGGATTAAGAAGTGAATAAACTACGTTGGGGGAAGATTTTAGCTGTAGTGTAACTTGCCGGGAGGCTGAGTTGGCAAAGGAAAGAAAAGATAAGAGCTATCACTGTATAATGCAGCCCACTGCAGGGAACATGGGGGCTGAGTGAGCTCCAAGAGGGGACCAAACCCAGCCTGGAAGCCTGGCAGGTCTTTTGGCCGGGGAGACACCAGAGCTGAAGAACCTTAAGGAGGTTTAGCCCTCAACAGGGTGAGGGAGGGTCTGGGAGCTCTGTGGGCGAGGGATTAAGAAACATTAGCTGGGTATTAACCCTCCTTGACTGGTCTAGACCATTGAAAAGAATACCTCAAGGTGTAAGGGAGGAGGTGAAGGACAGATGGTGTCTGGGTTCAGAGAAGAAAGATCCACAGGACAGTTTGGGGCCTCAGCCCTATCCGGGATATCCTTGCTGCATCCTGGGTCCTGGGCCTATGCACCTGCCCACAATCACTTTGTCACTCCTAATCTCATTCCTGCCTCACCTCTCTCTACCTGGGCAACTCTTTTGTGCCTTTCAGAACTGGAATCTGGCTTCACCTCCCACTGATGCCATCCCTGACACTCCCAGGCTGACTTGGATAGCATCTTCTCCTCTTCTAGGCTCCTGTGCTCACCCCTATCTAACACTTGTCCTACAGACAACACATCTGTCTACCCCACCAGACTGTGAGCTTCGTGAGAGCAGGGTCTTTGTATCCCCAGCACCTACCACAATGCCTAGCATGTGGTTGGCTCTGAATGTTTATAGAATGAATGAACAGAGGGCAGACTGAGCAGGAGAAACTGCCAGATGCTCCAAAGGAATCAAGAAGAAAGAGTGTTGTGAGACAGTGAGATGTGAGGGGAGGGGGAGAGGGGGCAAAATTGATGAAGGGGGTTAAAAGGTATAAACTTTCAGTTATAAAATAAGTCCTGGGGATGTAAGATACAGCATGATGACTATAGTTAACAATATTATACTGTATATTTGAAAGTTGCTAAAAGAGTAGATCTTAAAAGTTCTTATCACAAGAAAGTAAAAATTTGTAACTCTGTGTGGTGATGGATATTAACTAGTTAATTGCAGTGATCATTTTGCAATAGATACATATATATAATCATTACATTTACACCTAAAACTAATTTAATATTATATGTCAATTATACCTTAATTTTTTAACAAACAGAAAAAGACCCATCACTCAAGGAAGGCTTTGTTTGTCTTTTCTAGATGCCTGTGATGGGGTTTGACTGAGCCTGGTGGTGATAAGTGAACCTCATTAATGAAAAGGAACCTCTCTGGCCCATTTTCCTTTAAGAACCCCATTATTGCTCTAATTCTGAGAATACCCATAAAGTTAGTAAAAGATAAGCAGGCACAGGCTGTTTGAACATTTGCCTGGTCAGATAGGCTGGACTTGAGCCCAATTGTGTGCTAGTTTCCAGGTTTCCACCCCTCCCCACCCTTAGCCTTTCTATGTGCAGGGCCTCTCTCATTTCCTCCTCTGGTTTCCAGCTCCTTCCCTACCTTCACCTTGTTATGGTACACTTAAGAAAGACCTTAACAGCCTGATTAGTGTGAGTTTAAACCACACTTCCTAGGGGTTCAAATTGTCTCCAAGGAGGATACTTGTATGTAAGTGTTATTTGTCGGGGTGGAGTAAAAGGCATCCCCTTGTCAAGCAATTTCAAGCATCAGAAAGTTGACAGGGACAGATCATATGTTTAGAGTAAGTTGTAAGACATAAGGTGTAAGGTAGATATTCTCATCATTTTTGAACCCAGTTTCCTGCACTGCTTTGTATTCTGTGTGACCCTACCAGCCAAAAAGAGTCTGACTAGACTTATACAGACTCATGAGGTATAGGTATATTAAGTATCATTTTTCAAACTCCACATGCTTCCCAGAATCCTTATGAACTTTACCCCTCCTCTCTGCCCCAAAGCCCTGTTGAACATAACTGATTTTAGGCCTGCTGATGGTATATGAGTCTGCCCTTTTCTGGAGAGAATTAGAAAAGACTCTGACATCCCTCTGGCAGATTTTCTGCCTTCTAAAAACACACACACACAGTCATAATTCCCAGTACCTTTACTAAATTGTACTGCTTTCACCAATTCCCAAATTTTGAGAGCCAAACTTAAGAAATGTATTGGGTTGGCCAAAAGGTTCGTTCGGGTTTTTCATAAGATGGTATGAAAAACCTGAACGAAAATTGTGGCCAACCCAATGTTATTCAAGTGACTCAGCTCTGTTATTTTCTGCTAGATACAGAAACTCAGGATAATTATGAACTGTGTTGCCAAACAGATATGTTTGCCTTGGCAAACTTCTGCCAATTTATCAGAAATTCTAATGGGGGTGGTCATGGGGTGATAGTAGTGAGATTAGCAAAGAAGTGGAATTTTTGAGATTTTTACTCAATTTTTGTCCTAGAATTTGCATTTTAAACTTTTAGGATTTTGGAGGCAAATATTTACACGAATCATTAAAATAATTGTTTTTTTTTTTTTTTAAAGAATGTCACTTTTTAAAATTAATTTATTTATTTATTTTTGGCCGTGTGTTGGGTCTTCGTTTCTGTGCGAGGGCTCTCTCCAGTTGCTGCAAGCGGGGGCCACTCCTCATCGCGGTGCGCGGGCCTCTCACTGTCGTGGCCTCTCCCGCTGCGGAGCACAGGCTCCAGATGCGCATGCTCAGCAGCTGTGGCTCACGGGCCTAGCCGCTCCGCGGAATGTGGGATCTTCCCAGACCAGGGCTCAAACCCGTGTCCCCTGCATTAGCAGGCAGACTCTCAACCACTGCGCCACCAGGGAAGCCCAAAATAATTGTTTTTTAAAGCTAATGTAGACTAAATATCTAATTCAATTTGGTGTTGCTTATTTGTTTTTTCTTTAACTGAAGTAATTTTTTTTATTGGAGTAGAGTTGCTTACAGTGTTGTGTTAGTTTCTGCTGTACAGCAAAGTGAATCAGTTATACACGTATATATATATCCCCTCCTTTTTGGATTTCCTTCTCATTTAAGTCACCACAGAGCACTGGGTAGAGTTCCCTGTGCTATACAGTAGGTTCTTGTTAGTTATCTAGTTTATACATAGTAGTGTATATATGTCAATCCCAATCTCCCAGTTCATCCCACCCCCCGCCCTGTCCCCCCTTGGTGTCCTTACATTGATTATCTACGTCTGTGTCTCTATTTCTGCTTTGCAAGTAGGTTCATCTGTACCATTTTTCTAGATTCTACATATATGTATTAATATATGATATTTATTTTTCTCTTTCTGACTTACTTCACTCTGTATGACAGTCTCTAGGTCCATCCACCTCACTACAAATAACTGAGTTTCGTTCCTTTTTATGGCTGAGTAATATTCCATTGTATATATGTGCCACATCTTCTTTATCCATTCATCTGTTGATGGACATTTAGGTTGCTTCCATGTCCTGGCTATTGTAAATAGAGCTGCAATGAACATTGTGGTACATGACTCTTTTTGAATTATGGTTTTCTCTGGGTATATGCCCAGTAGTGGGATTGCTGGGTCATATGGTAATTCTATTTTTAGTTTTTTGAGGAACCTCCATACTGTTCTCCATAGTGGCTGTATCAACTTACATTCCCACCAACACTGCAAGAGGGTTCCCTTTTCTCCACACCCTCTCCAGCATTTATTGTTTGTAGATTTTTTTGATGATGGTCATTCCGAACAGTGTGAAGTGATACCTCATTGTAGTTTTGATTTGCTTTTCTGTAATAATTAGTGATGTTGAGTATCTTTTCATGTGTTTGTTGGCCATCTGTATGTCTTCTTTGGAGAAATGTCTATTAGGTGTTCTGCCCATTTTTTGGTTAGGTTGTTTGTTTTTTTTGATGTTGAGCTGCATGAGCTGTTTGTGTATTTTGGAGATTAATCTCTTGTCAGTTGCTTCATTTGCAAATATTTTCTCCCATTCTGAGGGTTGTCTTTTCGTCTTGTTTATGGTTTCCTTTGCTGTGCAAAAGCTTTTAATTTGGTCCCATTTGTTTATTTTTGTTTTTATTTTCATTACTCTAGGAGTGGGTCAAAAAAAGATCTTGCTGTGATTTATGTAACTAAAGTAATTTTAAAGGAAGGAGGGAGGGAGGGAGGGAAGAAATGGGATTGAGTTTTATTTATTTATTTATTTATTTATGGCTGTGTTGGGTCTTCGTTTCTGTGCGAGGGCTTTCTCTAGTTGCAGCAAGTGGGGGCCACTCTTCATCGCGGTGCGCGGGCCTCTCACCATCGCGGCCTCTCTTGTTGCGGAGCACAGGCTCCAGATGCGCAGGCTCAGCAATTGTGGCTCACGGGCCTAGTCGCTCCGGGGCATGTGGGATCTTCCCAGACCAGGGCTCGAACCCATGTCCCCTGCATTGGCAGGCAGATTCTCAACCACTGCGCCACCAGGAAAGCCCCCTAAAGTAATTTTAAAATTAGTTTTTCATGGAGGTGTAGATACCACCCAAATATTCCAGAAAAATTTTATTAAATAGAGAAAGCCATGGTGCCTGCCCCTTATGTCTTTTATGTTCTGCCTTTAGCCCCTCTGTAATTGTTTCCTATAGTAATATGTATGTGATATCTGGAGTTACAGCAACCATTTTGGGACCAAGATTAAGAAAGTCCCATGAAAAAGTTTGCACAGCAGTAAGATTGAAGGAGCCTGGGTCCTGGTTACATCCTTGAGCAGATGCACTAGCCCTGGGCTGCCTACCTTTGGAGTTGTTATTATATGAGAAAAAACAAATTAAGGTACTGGTTGTCAGGTTTTCTTTTACTTGCAGCTTAAATCTTTCTAATACTCTAATTCTTCCTTGTTCGTTCAGATGCCCACCCTGGAACAAATCCACAATGGCTGGGGTAGGAGATGGGATCATGTTAGAACACAGGGGACCTCCCCCTATAATTAGTGTTGGAGAGAATGAGTGGTGAGTGTGGGATGTCATGTCTAGAAAAAGGGAAATATGGAAAGCAAACAATAGCATAATGCCCGATTTAGAGAGAAATTTTTGAAGATTATCCCAGGTATTGAGCCTGTGGATCTAAGATTAACAAAAATATGAAATTCAGAAAGAACTCGCAAGTATAGGGGGGACAGGAGGTAATCACTTTGATCCAGACAGTTGTTAAAAGAGTTGTTTCCACCAGTTTAGCCAAAGCTCTCCAGAAGTCCATTTGCCTGGATACAACAGTTTCCTGGCCACCTACCCCTTCACTATACAATGCTCTCAACATCCATTCTAGGAGGCTTAAGAATACCATGGGTGTGATATTTCACCTTTCACCTTTCAACTGAAAGGTGTGTGGGGGGAATCATTTGGGAAAATGTTAGGGACAAAGTGTTGGGATATATGCAGGTGTCCCTTCTGTTAGGCAATCAAGGAACAATGGGCATTGGGCTGCTGTTGAGTAATCCTCACCAGACAGAAATAAGAATGACATTTAACATTGCTCCTGGGTACCTGCCTCCATGATGATTTCGTGACACTAGCAACCAATGGTATTTGCAGAAGAGATGCAAAGCTGCTCCCGTTCATGTCATGGAGAATTCATCTCATTTGGTAGACTAGAATACTCTCCTGGAAAATACACATTTAAAACCTTTTAACTTAAACCCATATCAACATCTTACTAAGCTTAGGAGTCAAGAATTGTTTTCCTTTGTTCTCTGTATCTAACTAGAGTGACATTTTCTCTGATGTCTAACTGTTTAGCTAGGACCAGGACTTGCTTCTAGAAGTGATGGTGTTGAATGAATGCAGAGGGAGGGGAAGCACATTTAAAATACTCTCTTATTGCAGACACATTGAATTTAAGATGCTGGTGGGCTGTGTAAATCACAATGTAGGTCCAGAAAGGGGTAAGGACTGGAAGGGTAGATTTGTGAGATACCCACGCTGGAATGATGAAAAGTTCACAGAAGAACTTTTAGAACAAAAGGATAAAGGGTTCAAAGTCCAAAGACAGAGCACAAGACACACTTAATGACAAAAGAAACAAGAAGTCTTGGGGCCTTTTGTGCTATGTCCCAGAGGCATGGGGTGGGGGGCTTCAAGGAGGAGAGTGTGGCCAGTGGACAGAAAGCTGCAATTTCTGATCAGAGAACTTAAGTGCTGAGTACCAGATGCTAAAAATTATGAAGTCACTGGATGCCTTTGAGACAAAAGCTTCAGAGAACCAGATGAGGTGGCAGGTAAGTTAAAAGAATATATAGAGAAATAGTAGCTCAGGGTGGGCAGTTATAAGATTGATCTTTTGTCTGAGTTGGAAAACTTGAGCATGTTTTTGTTTTTTGTTTGTTTGTTTTTTGCTGAGAGGAGTGAGGCAACAGAGAGAACTAAAAATGCAAGAACATGCACCGCTAGGAGACCCCGTGACCAGACCCAAGTTTTAATTCCTTTGCTCTTTTTCCCAAATTGAACCATTCAGCCTCCATTCAGAGAGCACAAAGGTCAAGGGGAATGGGAATGAGGATTGGGGGAAAGGATTAAACACTTTTGGTCCTGGGCTTCCCTGGTGGCGCAGTGGTTAAGAATCCGCCTGCCAATGCAGGGTACACGGGTTTGAGCCCTGATCCGGGAAGATCCCACATGCCGCGGAGCAACTAAGCCCGTGCGCCACAACTACTGAGCCCACACACCACAACTACTGAAGCCTGCGTGCCTAGAGCCCGTGCTCCGCAACAAGAGAAGCCACCGCAATGGGAAGCCTGCACACAAGAGTAGCCCGCGCTCGCTGCAACTAGAGAAAGCCCATGTGCAGCAACGAAGACCCAATGCAGCGAAAAATAAGTAAATAAATAAATTTATAAAAAAACCAAAAAACAAAACAAAACACTTTTGGTCCTGATATATGTACCTTCAAGGGACCAGGCTTTCTTGCTCCAAATAGTTGGTCCTACCCTCACCCTCATTCTAACCAGTTCCCAGGCAGCCTTAACGTCCTAGCCTCAGCTGTAACCAAAGGGTTATGAGAACTTTGTGGGGTAACTATTCTTGGTCAAACTGAGTCCTGGTCATTCATTCTTCCTATAGACACTTATTTATCACTTTCTAGGTGCTGTGTTCAAAACAACCCCATAAAAGACGTAACCATTCTTATTACCCTCACATGATGAATCAGGAAACCGAAGTTTAGGTTTAGACAGAGACCAAGTGTAGACCTTGTTTCTAATGCTGTCTTGACATTACTCCACTGTTCATCTGACCCAGAGTCGCTGTCCACTACAACAATGAAACCGGTATCTTCTAAACACCTGCACCTTATTAGGAACTTCAGAGTACGCAAAGGAGCTAATACCCTTCTCCCGCCCTCCTAGAAAGAGATTCCATTTGAGCCACCAGGTAACCTCTTTAAATGAAATACCACACAGGCAGTCCCCATTCTGCATGGTACTTTGGGATCATAAAAATGACCACGCACACAGAAGCCAGAAAACTCAATCTTAATAATCAGTGTGAAAAAAACTGATTGTTTTGTGATCTTTAAAAATGTTTTGTCAAAACATTAAAGATTGGGCTTCCCTGGTGGTGCAGTGGTTGAGAATCTGCCTGCCAATGCAGGGGACACGGGTTCCAGCCCTGGTCTGGGAAGATCCCACATGCCGCAGAGCGACTGGGCCCGTGAGCCACAATTGCTGAGCCTGCGCGTCTGGAGCCTGTGCTCCGCAACAAGAGGCCGCGATAGTGAGAGGCCCGCGCACCGCGATGAAGAGTGGCCCCCGCTTGCCGCAACTAGAGAAAGCCCTCGCACAGAAACGAAGACCCAACACAGCCATAAATAAATAAATAAATAAATAAGCCCAAAAGTTAAAAAAAAAAAAAAAGTTTTGTCAAAACATTAAAGATTTAGTTACTGTAAGTTATAAATGAAAAAATATCAAAACTAGTATTTATTTAGTACAATGCAATTTAAAGCATTAGAAACATTCAGAAGTAAAGTGTTTTATTTCTTTGCACTTATCAAGAATAGTTTCAACAGTGCTGCCTTTTTTTGTTGTATATCTTTATGATATGGAACGAGCATTTTTTCTATGCCTTGGTGAATTGTCAGGTTCCTTTCTAAGTTTGGATTAGCTTCCAATATTTTATCCTTTGTGCTTTAGTGTTGTGAAATATTCCAAGAGTTCCTTTAATGTGAAGGTTTTTTGTTTGTTTATTTGTTTACCAGCATGACTTCCTCTGGGACATCTTTAGCTGGCTTGTCATAACCACTTTCTTCATTTATGTCAATAAGTAAACCTTCACTAAGTTCCTGTGATGCTTAATTTTATGTGTCAACTTGGTTGGGCCATCGTGTCCAGATATTTGGTCAAATTTTGAACTGCAATATCAGCTTTCACCTCGGTCTCCAGTGTACTGGTTCACTATGCAGATTTTGGACTTGCCAACCTCCATAGTCATGGGAGCCAAATCCTTAAAATAAGTCTCTCACTATGTATATATAAATATATCCTATTGGTTCTGTTTCTCTGGAGAACGCTAACACAGTTCCTCTGGCTAAATATCTGTCTCAAACAGTGGTGGTGATGACATTTCCATGGTCAGCTGTTTCTAATTCTGTTTATATTCAATTAGAATTTCACTTTTTGTCACTTTACTACACTTTCGTCTCTATTGTTTTACATTTTTGTAAAATGTCACATGAGTTTTTTACTGTTAGACAAAGAAGCAACATAGCTACACACTTTGCTCTCGGTATGTAGTGTGTATATGTTAATTCCAACCTCCTAATTTATCCTCCCCACTACCACATTTTCCCCCTTTGGTAACCATAAGTTTGTTTTCAAAGTCTGAGTCTGTTTCCATTTTTTAAGTAAGTTCATTTGTATCATTTTTTTAAAATTCCACATATAAGTGATATAATTGGTATTTGTCTTTCTCTGTCTGACTTAATTCACTTAGTATGATAACCTCTAGGTCCAACCATGTTGCTGCAAATGGCATTATTTCATTCTTTTTTATAGCTGAGTAATATTCCATTGTATATATGTACCACATCTTCTTTATCCATTCCTCTGTCGATGGACATTTAGGTTGCTACAAACAGTCTTTCAAAAAAAGTAATGTGATTGGTCAGTGAATATCATGTGCACCTGTTATTTATGTAGTGATTTGTGGACTGAAGAGCTAGCACAAAGTTTGTACTTTATTTTTTATTTTTTTTAACATCTTTATTGGAGTATAATTGCTTTACAATGGTGTGTTAGTTTCTGCTTTATAACAAAGTGAATCAGCTATACATATACATATGTCTCCATATCTCCTCCCTCTTGCTTCTCCCTCCCACCCTGCCTATCCCACCCCTCTAGGTGGTCACAATGCACCAAGCTGATCTCCCTGTACCATGCGGCTTGCACTTTATATATCCATCTTTATCTCTATCTACCGTGTGTGTGTGTGTGTGTGTGTGTGTGTGTGGTAAGTGAAATTTGAACTATGTTGTTGGGGAGCTGGTGATATTTAACTAAACCATGGTAACTAACTGAAATTTGTGCATACTGAGGTCATGCAATTCAAGGACTGCCTGTATTTACTTTTGAATTGATTGTCTAGGTCCATAATTAATAAATCTCTACCATGAAGGGCAATAAAGCAAAGAAAACAGGTTCTCAGCTGAATCAGCAGCATCTCTGTAAAACTTCTACCGTTTCATTAACTGTCATTCTTGAAATACCTGATACTTGTTTTCTTGCCTATTTTCTGTGAATAACTGGCTGCTTATAGAATCACATAAAAATGTTCAAATATAGAAAGTGGTTTGTGGCAAAGACAACTCTTTGTCCATTGAAAATCCATTCTCCACTTCTTCCTTTAATTATGGTACTCCAGGTTTTAGTGGGGCATATAACTGCCTCACTGAAGACTACATTCCCACCCTCTCTTGAAGCTTATGGCCAAATTCTGGTCTATGGGATGTGAGCAAAACTGTTGTATGCCACTTCTGGGTTTGTCCTTAAAAAGAAGGGCTATGTTCTTCCCTGGTCTTTTCTCCATTGGCTGGGATACAGATGTAAGAGCAGGAAGTGGAGCAGTTATTTTGAGCCCAAAATGGAATCTGTGTTGCGTGTAGATGTCAGAGCTACTACCTCTGGACAGTTATATCAAAGAGAATAAACTTCAATCTTGTTTTAGCCACTACATTTTGGGGTCTTTTTTTACAGACATTTAACTCTAACCTAAAAAAATCCATGGATGGTTTCCTGTTTGGGAATAAGCTATAGCCTAACACAGTAATACAGGGGATTTATATATATCACACTAAATAGTTAATTGATTCTCCTCCCTTCCAACCCTAACTGAAAGAGGATAAGAAAAAAAACAGAAGGCTCTAAGTATAATCCCCTTCTGAGAGAATAAATTGAGCAGAACCTACTGAAGACAATTAATGATATAATGAAGCCACTACAGATAAGATGAGTAAAATCTGCCACTCCGCAACGTGGATTTGATGTTCCACATTTATCAGTTACTGTGCACTAAGGCTATGAGCCTCTATTCCTAGTAACCAGACGTGCTGGTATGGAGGCTTCCAATAATTCAATCAAATTCCCAGGAACTGCTGAGGTCTGATGAGAGACAGTGGCAATATTTACATAACTTTTGTGACAAAATCAATTTAATGTAGTGTTAATCAGTTAAGTCATTGATGTGGAAATAATTTATCCTGATACAGTTCTTAAAATTTGTACATCATGAAATGTGGCTCTGGGGACTTCTCTGGTGGTTCCGTGGTTAAGAATCCACTTTGCAAAGCAGGAGACGCAGGTTCAATCCCTGGTTGGGGAACTAAGATCTCATATGCCGCGAGGCAACTAAGCCTGCACTCTCTAGAGCCCGCGCACCACAACTAGAAAGGAGCCCGTGTGCCGCAATGAAAGATAGCGCATACCGCAATGAAGATCCCGCAACTAAGACCCGATGCAGTCAAATAAATAAATAAATATTAAAAAAAAAAAAAAAGAAATGTGGCTCTTTTGTAAGGAACTGATAAAAGATCTGATTCATCACCACCAACAAATGTGTAATACTCATGTATATACACTAGAGGGCACTCACCTTCTACTATTTTCTATTTGAGCAACATTTACCATAATGGCTTTCAAACAAGTGTATAGAAGAATCACCTTGGGAATCTTATTTGAAATGTATATACCCTTAGGTTGTGAAGGAGCCTGTGAATCTGCATTTTAGTAAGAGGCTATAAGGGAGCATGGTTAAGAGGATGGCTTGTGAAGCCTGACCGCCAGCGTTTGAAACCTGGCTTTGCCACTTATGAACTTGGACAATTATTTAACCTCTCTGTGCCTTGGTTTCCTCATCCATCAGATGAAGTTAGAAATAGCACCTACCTCTTAGGGTTGTTGTAATGATTAAAAGAGTTAACCTAGAACATACAGCATAATGTCTGGCAATAAATATTCACTCTATTATTAGAAGATTTTTTTGTTTTGGTTTTGGTTTTGGTTTACCCAAAGAGTTTTATTTGGGCAGACCTGGGGACTGGGAGGGCCTGCACATAAAAGAAGGTGTTGGGCCTCTTGGTGGTGAAGCATGGCTTGTGCTGACAACGCAGGACCTGGTGGGGCAGCCGGAAGTTGATCTTGGAGTCATGGAATTGCTTGACTGATGGTGGGGGACACCTGCTGGCTGCGATCTCCTCCACCTTCATGATCTGGATCGAGTGGGCCCAGGCACGGGGCCGGGCACCCACGTCGTGGTCTGCAGGGATCAGGAGGGGACAGGGTGAATTGTACATCCCCCCAAACCTCCCATCACGTGTGGGGGAGGTGGGCACTTGGGGACCCGGTGGCCACAGCATCTGGTCCCAGCAGGCACTGGCTACCAGGGGTGTAGACCCTCCAAATTCACTTTAAGAGGCACGACCACAGCCCCCAAGGGAAACAAGATCCACTTGCTGTTAGCACCTCTGTTTAAACTGCTGCTATATGAAACAGCAGTTCTTGGGGCTAGGGCCTTAGAAGCGTTTAATAAAGATGCTCATTGATTCTGTTTCAAAGAGACTTGAGAAACACAGGACCCTTTTTAAAAGAAAAAAGAAATTTTCAACATTCTACCCAGCTGGGCTAAGACTTCAGGCTTTAACCCCTGCTAGAGTGAAAACGGAATGGCAGGAACCAAAGGTACAGGGTGGTGAATGGAGCAGGATGAAGCTGGTCTTCGTACGTTCCTCCAGAGAGTTTGTATTTTATTCGGAAGTCAGTGGAAATTCATCTAAGGTATTGAGGCAGAAGATGGCATAATCAGATCTATATTTGAGACAGATCACTCTGCAAGTGGAGTGGGGGATGGAGAGCGAGCGGTGATGCTGAGGCAGATCGGTAGGGGAGCCCAGGTAGACGCAGTGGTGCTCCTTTTCCATCCTACGGAATGGTCTCCAGAAAGCATTACAATGATTTACATTAGTAGTGATTCCAGTATTAATAATTTGAAGCTTATAAATCCTTTCTTCTTAAGTCAAAATAGAGTGGAGTTTGTAATGAAGCGCTCTGCCCCAACCCTACCCTATGATTTATACACACTATAGAGTATAAGTACCTGGCAGGCACCCTCCCTAGGTTTTGAAGCAATCACCAACTGCCTCACAACGCCAGACGCTGTAAAAGGGGCACATTCTGCATCCTGACTCGTGATACTGTAGAGGTTGGGGTAGATTTCCAGTAGCCATGGCAGCTTTGAAGTGTCTGACCTAAAAGGTTTAAAATAAACTTCAGTTCTGCTCTATCACTTCCCCAGCCAGAATGGGAGGAGCTGCCAGTGGGGTGGGAGGGAGTGGAGGAGGAGGGGAAGGCTGAAGTCACACGCTCCTTATTGGCTTTACCTAAAATTCACCAACACTGTTCTGCTACCATCAAATTAGCAGAGTCAACAGTGCTAGGGGAAATAGCTACATGAGTCTTTTCTCTAGTTCCTGAGGAGGGGCTATAAACGATTTTATGAGAAAAGAATCCATCCCTGGAGCCCCCTCTGACAGGATCAGTTCCTACTTGTGCACTCAGCCAAGCCTTATACATCACCCATATACCTAGTCACTAAATTCCTTAGAAACATACCTGTTTCTAAGTCTCTGAAAACATGCAAAATGTAAATAGATAAAACAGCTCTTCCCTCTGTTGTTCAGATTGAAGAATCATAGGATATTGTCTTAGACTGCTTAGAGCTAGAAAGAACCTAATCCAATGGTTTTCAAATGTGTTTTAGTATCAGATCCCTTCAAATGAAATCCTGTCAAGTTCAATTAATATGTTCAATTAATTGAACATTAATATTTGAACAGAAAGCAGAGCTACTTCTATTTCTATCTGGGAAATGCCTCTCTCTGTGTTTGTCACACCTCCAACACCCTATTGTGTGAATTAATTCTTTGAACGCCTGGGACTTAGAGAAGCAAAGTCTGATTTGGAGCCAAGTCATGATTAAACAATTTCTTCCATTTTACAGAGGACAAATATGAGTCCCAGAGAGCTAGTAATTATTTGAGTAGAGTGTAAAATCAACAGGGGGATGCATAGAAATAAAATCAAAGGTTATTGTTCAAATGCATGATAGAGCATAGAGTTTGGAAAGGATTTTCTTAATGGTTTCTTCAGAGTTGGATCAATGAGTCAAGAAAAACAAGATAAATTGCAATGTGTGAGGGGCAAGAAGAAGGTTTAATTTAGATCTAGAGAAGGATTTCAATAGAAAGAGATGCAAACTTTGGAACTTTGAAATCTCTGGCCCAGAATTTGTTCAATGTAGCAAAGCTGCATATCTGTCTACAGAGAATCAAAGCCAGCTTTTAATTAAAGTCCTGCATTGTGGTGGAGACCTTCAGCCCTATCAGCCATTAGTCATCATCACCCTTGGCATTATCAAATATCCATTACAGGTCTTTACAAGTTTAACCCAGAGGTCCTTTTTCCACTGGACACAGTTTGTGCAGATCAATAGTTGAGACAGACAACAACATGGTAATTTCCTGAAGATTCATAGGAGAAAAACTACTCAGTTCCAACCTTTCTTGGTTTTTTTTCTGCATTCAAAATCAAACTCAAAACTTGCCTGGTCCAGGAAATGTCTACCCACCTGACTTGGTTCATTACTGTGCTCAGCAACTTCCATTTTTAACTTACCTTGCTGAACTTCTGTTCCTCACCTGTAAAGTAGAGACAATAAGAAAGATTCCTTACTGTGCTTATATGAATAAATGGAAATAAAATACATTAGCCATTTAGCACAGTGCCTGGCACATAGTAATTATATTAAAACTGTTAGTTTCATCGTGAATCTCTGATAAACCAAGGTCAAATTAATAAAAATCAGAAAGAGGTTAAATTTCTCTTTAGGTATCTTCCCATCTTTTCACTTAGAATCCACTCTAATTTCTGGGCTCTGTTATTTTTTATTTTTTCTCTTTTCCGCTTTCTTTCTTTTTATTCTGGAATAACAGTGATCAACTTTCATTAGTGTAGAGGTTAACTGATGATAGGAATCAAAGTAGAGAATAAATTAGATACCCTATTCAATACTGTAGTTTGCCTTTAGTTACAAAATTTTTAGAATTGCATTCCCTTAGACAGCAGAGGTGTTTGTTTCCCATGCCTCTTTCATATCTAGATGGTTAGAGAACATCTGTTTTTTAGAATACATTCTATAGTGTTGGACAAGGTAAGTATCTCTGGAAATAAGCATGTGGTCAATCCAAACCAGCTGAAATTAACCCACACTATTCAAGTGGAAATTCTAGAACTGAAAAGTTCAATATCCGAAATGAAAATTCAATGGATAGGCGTAACAACAGATTGAATATTTCAGAAGAAAGGGTTATTGAACTTGAAGACAAATCAATAGAAATTATTCAACCTGAATAACAGAAAAGAGAATAATAAGAAAGAACAGCAAAAGAAGTTCCATGCAGGAAGTTGATAGCAATACAAGCCTACCTAAGAAATAAGAAAAATCTCAAATAAACAACCTAAACATACACCTAAAGGAACTAGAAAAAGAAAGACAAACAAAACTCAGTTGAGACTATGTTTCCTTTAAATCCAAAGATTACCACAGAATTTATCACTGTAACAGAATAAAGGAGAAAAGTCATAAGATCAACTAAACAGGTGATGATAAAGATATTTGACCAACTTCAACATTTATTCATGGTTTAAAAAAAACTCTTTAGCAGAAACTAACACAACATTGTAAAGCAACTGTACTCCAATAAAAATTAATTAAAGAAAAAAAACTCTTTGGTATAGCCACAATGGGAAATAATTTAGCACTTCCTTATAAAACTAAACATGAAAACACCATATGACCCAGCAATTTGCACTCATGGACATTTATCCCAGAGAAGTGAAACTTATGTTCACACAAAAATCTATACATAAATTTTCATAGGAATTTTATTCATAATAGCCAAAAACTGAAACAACCCAGATGTCCTTCAATAGGTGAATGTTTAAACAAAGTGGGATATATCCTTACTATGGAAAACTATTCAGCAGTAAAAAGGAATGAACTCTTTATATGTGAAAAAACTTGGATGAATCTCCAGGGAATTATGCTGAGTGAAAAAAATCAATTCCTGAAGACTGCATACTACATAATTTATTTGATTTATATAAAATGTTTAAAAACATTTTTTTAGAAATAAGGAACAGATTAGCGCTTACCAGGAGTTAGGAATAGTAGGCAGGGAGAGGAAAGAACTGTGCTTTTTTTTTTTTTTTTTTAATTTATTTATTTTATTTTATTTATTTTTGGCTGCGTTGGGTCTTCGTTGCTGCATGTGGGCTTTCTCTAGTTGCGGTGAGCGGGGGCCACTCTTCGTTGTGGTGTGCGGTCCTCTCATTGCGGTGGCCTCTCTTGTTGCGGAGTACGGGCTCTAGAGCACAGGCTCAGTAGTTGTGGTGCGCGGGCTCAGTGGTTGTGACTCGTGGGCTCTAGAGCGCAGGCTCAGTAGTTGTGGCGCACGGGCCCAGCCGCTCCGTGGCATGCGGGATCCTCCCAGACCAGGGATCGAACCTGCATCCCCTGCACTGGCAGGCAGACTCCCAACCACTGCACCACCAGGGAAGTCCCAGAACTGTGCTTATAAAAGGGCAACATGAGGAATCCTTATGGTGATGGAAGCGTTCTGTATCTTGACTATGGTCAACTTACACATGAGATAAAATTGTATAGAACTAAATACACATGAGTATAAGCAAAACCAGAGAAGTCTGAATAAGATTTTTGGATTGTAATGTCAAGGTCTTGATTGTAACATTACACTGTATCTCTGCGAGATGGCACCATTGGAAGGACCTGGGTAAATGGTACAGACTCTCTCTGTATTATGTCTTACAACTGCATGTTAATCTACAAATTATCTCAAAATAAAAGGTGTAATTTAAAAAACCACTCCTAACAACATAGTAATAGATGAGAACTTCCAAATCTGATCCAGAGTAGTTCTAAAAAGCATATAACAAACCTTATACTTCTTAGGGAAATATTGAAAGCTTTTCTTTAATATCAAGAACAAGACAAATACCTGCTCTCCACACTTTTATTCAGTACTGTATTAAAGGTTCTAGCATGGAATAATACAAAAAAATGAAATCGAAGTTATAGGACAGGAAAAGAACTAAAATTGTCATTATTCACAGGTCATATGGTTGCATAAGTAAAATTCCAAAAGAATCTACAGTTAAATTTTTAGAATTAATAAGTGTACTAGCAAAGATACAGGAAAAGTCCATATACAAAAATTGTATATATAGTATACAAAAATCAATTGTATACATTATCCAAAAAAAAAAACCCCAAAATATTTAAAATATGCTATTTAAAATAAAATTAAACACAAGAATAAATCTAACAAAAGATATGCAAGGCCTCTACACAGAAAATTACAAGCATTATTAAGAAAAATTAAGGAAGATCAGATAAATGAAAGAATATACCATAGATGTTTTAAATACCAGTATTATAAAGAGGTCAGTTTTCTGAATTGATCTATGGAGCAAGTGCAATACTGATCAAAATCCCAATGAGTTTTTGTTATTGTTGTTGTTGAAATTAACAAGTGGTTATGTAATTTATATTGAAATGTAGAGAGGTAAGGAAAGCCAAATTGCTGTTAAAGAACATTATGGGAAAATTTGCTCTACTGAGAATTAGTTAACAGAACTATTAAATTATTTTAAAATATTAAAAAGTTATAGAAGTTAAAGGAGTGCAATACTGGTACAAAAATGGACCAAAAGACCACTGGAACAGAAGAGAAAATGCAGAAACAGACAATGAATAGATGAACACATAATTATGACAAAAGTGGAGCTCTAGAAAAGTGGGTAAATGATAGCCTTTTCAATAAATAGTGCTGGGTCAATGTATTAATTTTCTGTAGCTGACATAACAAATAACCACAAACTTAGTGGCTTAAAGCAACACAAATATATCATATTACTGTTTTTTAGGTCAGCAGCCCAACACAGGCCTCACTAGGATAAAATCGAATATTGGCAGGACTGCACGTTCTTTTCTGGAGGCTCTAGGAGAGAACTCGTTTCCTTGCCATTTCCAGATTCCTAAAGCCACCCATGTTCCCCACTCTACGTTGGCTTGGGACCCCCTTCCTCCATCTCCAAAGCCAACAGTGTTGCCTCTCTCTGATTATTCTTCCCTAATTAAATATCCCTTTGACCACAGCCCGGAAAGATTCTATTTTACAAATCCATTTGGTTAGGTTGGGTCCAGTCAGATAATCCAGGATAAACTCCTCATCTCAGAGTCACATCTGCAAAGTCCCTTTTGCCATGGAAGGTAGCATATTATGAGGTTCCAGGGATCAGGAAAACGGCATCTTTGTGGGGCCATTGTTCTGCTTACCACAGTCAACTAGATACCCTATGTAAAAAATAAGAAACTTTACCACTCACCAAACACAAAATCAATTCCAGATGGGCTATAACTGGCTATAAATGTGACAGTTTGAAAAATTAAATTTTTGGAAGAAAATATAGAAGAACATCTTCATGATATTGGGGTAGTGAAGGATTTCATGACCAGGACACAAAAAACACTTAAGATTGAGAAATTGATCTAGATTAAGATTAAGAACTTCTTTTCATCAAAACATCCTATTAAAGAATGAAATGCGGGCTTCCCTGGTGGCGCAGTGGTTGAGAATCAGCCTGCCAATGCAGGGGACACGGGTTCGAGCCCTGGTCTGGGAAGATCCCACATGCCGCAGAGCAACTAGGCCCGTGAGCCACAATGACTGAGCCTGCGCGTCTGGAGCCTGTGCTCCGCAACAAGAGAGGCCGCGATAGTGAGAGGCCCGCGCACCGCGATGAAGAGTGGCCCCCGCTTGCCGCAGCTAGAGAAAGCCCTCGCACGGAAACGAAGACCCAACACAGCCATAAATAAATAAATAAAAATTAAAAAAAAAAAAAAAGAAATAGGCACATTCTTAAGTGGGAATTTCAACTGCAATTGCCTTTAAAAAAAGAATGAAATGCAAGGCCACAGAGTGGGAGAAGATACGTGGAACACACATCATCAGTGAAGGGCTGTGTCAAAGTCTGGGTTCCCCTGAAAAGAGAACCTGAAAAAAAGACTTGGGTACAGGAGCTTCTGGGGATCCATTGTGTGTGTGTGTTATGCTTCACTATAAAACAAGTTAACACCAATAAAAACAAAGGTCTTAAATGTAATAGCTAACACTTATTAAATGCTTTCTATGTGCTAAACTCTGTTCTAAACATTTTATGTAAATCAACTCAGCTAATGCTTAAGACATGCCCAGAAGTAGACACCTTTATAATCCCTGTAAAGGAGGAAGCTGAGTCACAGTATAGTTAATGTCCTAAAGCTAGTAGGTATGGTGTGTGATGGCAGGGATTGTTGTCTCTTTTGTTGACCGCTACATTCCCAGTGCCTAGAAAAGTGCCTCTTGATTGAGTAAAGAGGCAAAGCAGGAGTCAAACCCTGCTGCCTTTGGTAAAGCCTGCATTCTTAACATGGCACAGGGCAGTTCATGTTATTCATTTAAAGTCTCCTATTCATGTCCAGGTTGTAAGAATGAAGATAATAAAAGTATAGGGAAATTAAAATTAATTTTTTAATTTTAAAAATAGGTTTCTATTTTAAAAAATAAATTTTAAAATGTTATCCATTAGTCTAGATTTCTTAGAGGAAAGGGGGATGGGAAAAACTGATCTCGGAGAGTGAGCCGTGAGCGGTGGCTTGAAGCGAGATCTTAGCTCCCTGCCCAGGAATTGAACCTGGGCAGCCTGGATGAAAACCAGGAACCCTAGCCGCTAGTACACCAGGGTCTAGAAGCTAAAAGCAAAATTCCCCTGGCCCTTAACCCCCATTGGAAAATGCATTTCTCAAGGAGGCAAACGTTGTAAAAACAGGTACAAGTTTATTATTAGAGACACAGCACAAGTGGGAGAGCACACAGAGAAACTGTTTAGTTAAGACAGAAGCAAGGCAGAAATACACACCCAGAGAGAAAGGGCTGTGGTCGTCCTCCCTAATGAAGAGCAGGGCAGTAAAGAGGCGGCTAAACCACTTATATAGGGCAGTTCTTCCAGGTGTTTTTTTTTTTTTTTTTTAACTTTGGCCAATTATCTGGTTTCTTTTTCCACACCTGACCTGCCCTAGGCACCTCCCCAACATGCGTGCGCAACTTTTTTCCAAGATGGATTCCAGTCCAGAGGCCTATGCGGGGGCTTGGCATCACCTATTATGGGGTGGCGCCCCCTCCTTTTTGGCCCCCAAGGAGCCTTTCTGCACATGTGCAGTGTCTCCCTTGCCCCAAGGACAGGAAATATGTGACCTCTTGATCTTTACTCAAACAGGATTTAGCCCTTCTCTGTCCCCACCGTGACTGTTATCTTAAAGTGTTCAAAGTCCGGCTATTTACCCTGTCCCTGTTGTTTTTTTCCTATCTCGAAGTGCAAATGGGAGGCTGGTTGTAAATATCTAGCCTAGAGCCCATCTGCCTCCTTCCTCAGGAAAAGTTAACAGGAGGCTAGTTGTAAATGCCTAGCCTGGAGCCCATCTATCTCCTGCCTCAAAACCAAAGGCCTAAAGAATGTTTTAAAATACTTTTTGTCCCCACAAAATTTGTTTAAGATCATATTCTCATCATTGCCAGCCAGCATTTTAGCCCTTGCCAATGAACTTCACAGATCACAGAAACCCACCCTTCCTAACCTTCTCCCAACACCTGAGCCTAATCCCTGCATGACCCTCTCCCAGCTGAAAGACTTTCTCGTGTTGGCTGTTAGTTTAGGAGTCGCGTTTCCAGCCACTGAATCATATTAAGCTGAAATCAAAACCAAACACATATTCCTCTAAGAAACAACCAAGGCTTTCATGCTAAATACCAAGCATTTCTCCCCAGCAGTCCAGGAGTTCTAGCACTTTAAGATGTTGACCAAGTATTGTCCAGACTACAGGTCACTGCTTAGAAGTTTTTGTTGCTGCTGCTGTTGGTGGTGGTGGTGGTGATGTTGTGTGTGTGTGTTTTCCAAACCAATGTAGAAAAGTTCATGCAATAGTCCGCTTTCATTTTAAGAAAAAATGATTACAATATAATTTGTATAATAAAATCTCTTCTGAGAGATCCCAATTTCCCTTCTGTTGGATGATGGCCAGGTTGTTTTGGGTGGGCAAGGGGAATATTCAAAAGTAGTATTCATGCTTTTTCAATGAAACATGCATTTAAATGAACCACAAATCAACATTTGTCAATTGAAGCTATGGAAGTGGCTACTACAGTGACTATTTTTTTTTTAATTTTTTAAAATTTTACATTGGAGTATAGTTGATTAACAATGTTGTGTTAATTTCAGGTGTACAGCAAAGTGATTCAGTTATACATATACATGTATCTATTCTTTTTTGAATTCGTTTCCCATTTAGGTTATTATAGAATATTGAGCAGAGTTCCCTGTGCTATACAGTAGGTCCTTGTTGGTTATCTGTTTTAAATATAGCAGTGTGTACATGTCAATCCCAAACTCCCAAGGTTTTGGTGTTTGTGATAATGTCTTCAGAGAAATTATGCAGTCTAAAATACTAACGTATTCTTACTCCTTGTGTATTTTATTTTCTATGAAATATATTTATGTGCATATCCATTATCATATCAATCACAATGCCTGCTTGTTGTTATTTCCTTGAGCCTATTAAAGTAAATGATTTATATTTTTCCTAGAAGTTCATATACAGTGTTTTTTTATTCACTCATAAAAACCATATTTATTTTGAAAGCTATAATTTCACATACTCTTACTAGAATTATATATATAATAAAGTTCCAGGCTGTAGGGAACAAGTTAGAAAAAAAAAAAGGCATATCGGAAGAAACAAAGAACAAATTTCAAATATCTCACATTGTACACAGGATTATTTGCTATTTATCAAATTTTATATTTTGCTTAGTATATTTTCATTTTTTTTCCATATAAAAGAGTCCATAAGTATAGTTAAATGTATTTTAAATGTTTGTATCCTTATAGGTCTTTTCATATTCTTACATAAATAAATCACAAAAGGAAAGTATTTATTTGAATACAATGAGATGATTGGCACATTAGAAAAAGCCTGGATTTTCGGAGTCAAACAGAGATGAGCTCAAAATTCAGACTTTGCTACTAATTAGCTGTGTGACTGTAGGTGGGTGACTTGACCTCTCTTAGACCTTGCTTTTCACCTCCCTAAGAAGGAATAACATCTGCTTTGCAGGGTTGTTGTAAAGGATTTTTATCCATCCATTTCATCAACATATAAGCATTTCTAAGCACTACTACTTTATAACACAAATTATTTTTATTTATTTATGTATTTATTTTAGTTGGGAGGAAACTTTAATGAAGAAAAAATTACGAGCAAAAGCAAGAAGCACGGGGGCTTCCCTGGTGGCGCAGTGGCTGAGAATCTGCCTGCCAATGCAGGGGACATGGGTTCGAGCCCTGGTCTGGGAAGATCCCACATGCCGCAGAGCGACTAGGCCCGTGAGCCACAGCTACTGAGCCTGCGCGTCTGGAGCCTGTGCTCCGCAACAAGAGAGGCCGCGATAGTGAGAGGCCCGCGCACCGCGATGAGGAGTGGCCCCCACTTGCCGCAACTAGAGAAAGCCCTCGCACAGAAACGAAGACCCAACACAGCCAAAAATAAAGAAAGAAGGAAAGAAAGAAAGAAAAAAAAATGCCATAAAAGCAAGAGGCACATAAATTTGTTTTTCCTCCAGAGACCATACATACTCAAGCAATGTGAATGAAATGTCCCCATTTTCAACCCTATACATTTATTCAAATCAGATAGATAGATAGATAGATGATAGATAGATAAATAGATAGATAGATAGATAGATAGATAGACAGATTCAAGGTGCTCTTCTCCTTCCTACAGAGAGCTGTTTATTGAGGCAGCAAATATTTCTTGAGTGTCTAATCCATGCTGGGCACCATGCTTGGTGCTGGAGGCTGTGAACAAGACAACGAGTAGTAGTCATTCCACATGCTAATATAGGATATTAGTTAAGAGTTCTGGTTACAAGAAACAGCTACTCTAGCAAATGTAAGCAAAAATGGGAATTTATTGGAAAGCTACGACTGGAAGAGTTAAACATCCAAACCCTGGATAGGGTAGAACCAGGAATTCATGGACCTTCCCCTTTGGGCAATGATGTCATTATGGTGACTCAGCCCCAACAAGTCCCAACTGCTGTGTCTTTCAGGTCAAGTTTCTGAAGAGAGAAACTCATTGGCTCAGCTTGGGTGCAGTGTCTATCCCTGGTCCAATCACCCATGGCCAGAATGGCCAGCTCATGTGGCTTGAACCTGCCCTGACATATTTGAATCTTCCCAGAAACTGAAAGAGTTTGTGAGTAGAGCAGACACTCATTAGTTTCTATATCTTGCAGCCCTAACATTTCAATAGGTTCAGGGTTATATTCAAAATATTTAACAACTGCTATGACCCAGGCAGTGACTAGCCCAACAGTGCTGGTTGTAGCCTAGAAACGGGGTCCAGGAGGGTCCTTGCTTGGTCAGGCGTTAACCCTGTATAACACAAATATTGAAATAAATAAAACTCCCCTTCATTCAGTTATGTTACAGTTCATCAATATCTCAAAAATGTGGCACCAGAATTAAATACAAATATGATAAAATGTTAAACAAAAAGCTCTTCAAGTCTTTGTTTACCTTTATTACTATGTAGCACTGATCAGCTACTTTGGGAAGTGCTAGGTAAGTGTGTGTTGGATGCAGGGACCCTTCAAACAAGAGTCACTGCCAAGTTACAACAGGACTAGTTACCTCCTGTGATCTGATCACTAAAATGGCTAATTGAAAACTGAATTGCAGCCATGAGGCTTCAAAAGAGGCTCACCTCCACTATCCTTCACTGCAGCAAAAAGAGGTCTGGTCAGACCCAAATGAGACCAACGAAATCACCAATGTCAATTCCCAACAATGGATTGGGAAGCTGATCTAAGATGGGCTGATCATCTGGAAACCTTTAACTGTCCATTCCTGGGCTCAATGCTGGAGAAACACCTTGGCCTGTCTCAAGGGCAGGGATGGGGACATGGGCATGCAAAATGTACTATCATTGTTCAAATGCCTGAGGAGGTAACCTGGATGAGAATTCTGCATTGGCTGCTCAGAAGATACCATGAATCTAAGAAGACTGACCACCACATGTATCACAGCCAGCACCTGAAGGTGAAGGGGAACATGTTTAAAAACAAGTGGATTCGCACGGAACACTTCCACAAGCTGAAAACAGACAAGCCCAGCAAGATGCAGCTGGCTGACCAGACTGAGGTCTAAGATCAAGGAAGCACTCTGAGAGCAACTCCAAGCCAAGCAGGAAGAGATCACGAGGAATGAGACCAACAACTAAAGCTCTCCATCTCTTGTCTGTACATAGTGGCCTCTGCAATTGTATAGATCCATCGTTCGATAAAACAAGCCTTTATCTGCCTGAGGTGGAAAAAATGAATTGCATTTATTTTTCTGTCAGCTCTTTGGATATGTTGAACATTCAACCAATTAAAAATCTGAGTCTTTTTCACATGAACTACTGTTCAATGAGATCTCCCTCTCTCTGTTTATGGGCTATTGATTTACTGAACTGAAATATAGGATTTTACGTTCATCTTTAGTTACATTTCATCCTATTAGCTTCAACCAATTTGATTTAACCTGTTGAGTTCTGTTGGCTCTTAGTATGTCATGATGCATGCTAATTATTCCTTCCAGATTTGTGACGTTTGTGACTTCGATTACAGTGTAAAACTCTATTCATCCAAATTGTTGACTTAAGAAAGATAAATAAAAAAGAAGATAATGTGGAGTGTAATGCCTTGTAACACGTCACCCAAGCCTTGTGCTAAGTTGTTCCCAATCCAATAAATGGCCACCCTTGATTTTCAGATACCAGTTGGTGTAACTATACGTATTTTCATCTAGTGCAAATTTCTGCATTTTTTTCTGCCAAGATATAAGTCTTTAGTTGTAATTTGGCATTTCTCTCCAATATTCTTTAAACATCACCAATAGTACTTCGTAAGTCGCTTACAGAAGTCATTCCAACCAAAGAATAAAGTTCAACTAGATCTGGACACATTCCCTGATTTAAATTATCTAGGTACCCTTATTCCCTGCTACTCTATTTGGACTTCCCTCAACTTCCTACTTCCCTATGACTCATATTTCTCTATTAATATTTGAGATTTAGTCTGCAGAAACTAACACAATGTAAATCAATCATGCTTCAATAAAACAAATTAAAATTTTAAAAAAAATACTGCTATCTAATCACTTAAAAATGACCTCACCAATATACAGAAAAAAAGAGGAAAGAAACACATCATCAACACAGATGAGTTAGCGTGGTAGCTTTATACATAATTTTTTTTTTCTATTTTCTAAAAATATGGAAATACTTTTCACTTCTATTTCAGTTCAACCAGACATGGCTTAGGCTCAAACTAAGAATTCACCAGACTATGGGAAATCTTATACCATTGCATGTGTAAAATATATTTTTACTTAACAAATATTGATTCAGCATCTATTACTTACTAATGAAGAAAGAGCCAAAAGGTTCCCAGATGGAACAGTCTTACTGCAGTTTGGAGAAACCTGTCATATTTTGTCCCTACAGCCTGTGTGTACCTGTTCTCCAGGTGAAATGCCCTTCTTCCATTTCCACCTCTCTACATTCTTACTCACCTTCCAAGGCCAATTTCAAATGCTAATTTACCAACGAAATCTGCCCTAATCCCCTCATCTAAATATGCCTTTGACAACTCAGAAGTCCCATCATATCCTGCCTTAAGATCAACTGTGTATGTTGAGGCCTTATGGGATGGGGGGATATGCCCCTTATAGGCAAAAAATGTATTTTAGTCAGTTTTCTTAGATTCTCCATAGGACCTAGCATGATATGCCATAAGTACTTTTTGAAAAAAGGAAACAATTAAAGGTAATTAATCTACTCTGTTAACACTTCCCTATTCAGGAAGTAAATCAGCCCTCTCAAATCATAGTCAGATAGAACATGAGAGAGAATACTAAACACTGGCTGGGATAGTTAGGAGGATTAACTTTTTTCCACCTTTTTCTCTAGTCAGATTGGTTCTTTTGTGTAGAAACAATGTCCTCGTTGGTAGGTTGGTAGCTCTTAATCTCAGCTGGATGGAATTTCATCTTGTTTTCAGCTGGATAGAAGTAGGCTGGCTATATGCTTGTTAGTATTTAAGAAGTCTCTTACCTTGGGGGGTAGCACTTTTTATGCCTGGTTTTTCCTAAAGTTGAGATGGCATCCCAGGCAGAGGGCCTTCTTTCTGAAGAGTGTAGGGTTGCTATTAATCAAATAGCATCTTATGAGTTGCATGTCAGTGATGCTTATTTATCTATGGTTAGTATGGGTCCTTGAGCCACTGTGAGGGAGGTTTCAGCTCTGATCTGGATATCTTACATTATCCTTTCTAATTGTGGTTATGGCCATGTTTGTTGTTTGATACTAGATGTAACAACAATTTAGTGGCTGGGATTTTGCTTCTCTGTGGCCCAATGATTTAGAGCTGTGATTGCAAATTGTGGGCTATTATTGGGAGAATCACAGTTCTTTCCCAGAGGATTCCCAAAACTTGTATGGGCATCAGACACTGTTATAAATAATTTTTCACCCATCTGCTATTTTAGAGCTAATGTAGATGTGGTAGGGTTAATGAAATAGATTGACTTTACAACATCACTTAATTTATGCTGGACTTCTGCCACTTGTCGACATAATTACTGGTTATAGTGCTAGCATATAGGGTTCATAAATCTGACCCTTAAAGAGGCCTAATAGCAAAATGCTAGGCACCAGCATATTAGAATCTGTGTGGCTTCTCTTTGAAGTAGCCTGGGTTCAGGAAGGCAGCTGGGGCCTTCTGGAAGTCAAAGGACAAACTGAGGACCCTGCACTGAACAAAGAAGGCCTCTTTTGGATAGCCACAGAGACAACAAAGTGAGTTTGTGTGAGATTACAGTCTTAAACATAGACTTCTCTCACCTCCAGTCTCTCCCTATTCTTATCCTTGTCTCAGGCCTGTTATTACATTGAAGATACAGAAGTGCCTTCTTTTCATACATTCTTCCAAGACCAAGCTGAGGTGAAGAGGGAGCATGCAAAGCAATTCATAAAATATCTAAGAAAATATAAGTGTAAAGTCTGCCTTCCAGTGATTAAGGTGACTATGTAACTTTGTTATGATGATCTCCATGGGGCCTTTGCTGGGTCTAGAGAACTAAATTATTAGTTGCTACCTGACTCGTTAGCTTACTCATGTTCCTACATGGGATTTGAGGGCAAGCATGTGTCTTCTTTGTAGCCTCTTCGTATCATTTTGAGTGAACTTTAGCCGCTAAATGTATGTTTGGCTTTTCTCAAGGAGACATACAAAGTGTCATCTCTGGGCCAGCAGCACCAGCAGCACCTGGGAGCTCACTGGAAATGCAGATTCATTGACCCCACTCTGATAAACTGAATCAAACTCTTTAAGGGTGGGGCCCAAGGAGCTGTGTCTTACCAAGCTCTCCAGATGATTCTAATCCTCTGTATAGTTTGAGAAGAACTACTGGTCTCTTCCTAGAGCTGTTAGTATCCTATATTAGATCTTTAATTCAGATGTACGCTCAGGTATTTAATACAGCCGTCTCTTCAATGTAGTAAAACAAACTTTTTTTCACTGGAACAGACACTAAAGAAACAATCTGAGCCTTAGTCGAAGGTATTACATTTAGAAACATTCCTACTTATCTGAGGGGGTGTCTTTTAACTCCAGGTCTATAAAGAAAGCTAAATGTCTGGTGACTGAACTGAACCACCATCCAAAGCTAATGAAATCCCAAAGCTAATGGAATAGTGCATATAACTGTGCTAGTGGCACCCATGTTTTGTAGAACATTAAAGTCACCTGGAGAGCTTTTAAAAACGCTGCTCCTCTGTACCAATTAAGTCAGAATGTCTGCAGTTGAAAGCCAGACATCAGTATTTAAGGTGCTCCACTGATTCCATTGTGCCAGGAAGTGTGGAAATCATTGACCTCTGCGAACCTAGTCATAATTCTACCCAGGAAGTAGGATGTAACCAAGCTGTGCCTCAGGTAGGATAGTGACGCCCCTGTTTCTCTCCAACAGAGGCCTGATATAGATAACTGGGGAACTGGCAAACAAGCTATAGAGTCTGCTCTGCAGTTGGAGAAAGCGTTAAACACACTGCTGCAAGAACTGAAGACCTTGGCTTCTAAGAATAAAGAAACCAATGTAAGTAGTAAACTGGTTCTGAAAGCAGTGTCATCTTTCACTTCTGGATTATGGCTTGCTTTTGGGAAAGAGCCCAAGGCAATGGATTATCTAATGTGTCTATTTCCCCCCAAAGAAATATATGAATTTATTTCTTGGAGTAGTTGGGAAGTGGGAGGAGTAGGTGTCCTGGTAAGGAGAAATGCAACTCAATACAAGATGGGAAGAAGGCTTTTCAGGAATAATGCACTCTGGATATAAATAAACACATCTTGAGAACCACTGTCCTAGACTGCCCCTACAAAAGTGAATGTCAGGGGTGACCTATTCTACAGACTTCTCTGAAGTATTCTTGGTTAACAGTGAGCACTCTAGCTCGCAGTGGTAACTTATTTCTCACCAACCCTTTAACTTCTCTGGAAGTCGAAGTGAAGAAAATGACCTAGTAGAAAAGTTATCAACCTAGATGCATACAGGACTCGCTGAGGAGCCCTGAAAATGATCAAATGCCTAAGCCTTATGCCAGAACACTAAAAGTTAAATCCTTGAATGGGGTCTGGGAGCCTACTAGAAACTTACATGTCATTGAGATAGGGTGGAAAAACATTGCAGTAGTAGCTTATTACTTAAATTAATCTGTACTTTTGATGAGTTGCCTTAACACTCATACTCACTGAAAGTGGATGTTTGTATTCATCTGGAGGTCTTGAAGGTCATAGATCAGTGCTCTTTGAACTTCAATATGCATATGAATTGCCTAGTCGATTCTTAAAATATAGATTCTGATCTAGTAGGCCTGGAAGGGATTCAGGATTCTGCATTTCTGACAAGCTCCTAGGACTGCTGGACTAGGACTGAGCTATAATTTGGGTAGCAAGATCGTAGATTGCCTCCCATGGCAGACAAGGGCCTTGATGAGTTCTTCCTTGTTTTATTTCTGTAGCTTTCACGCTTCATGAAGAAGTTCCTGGATGAACAGACCAGGAACATAAGCTATCTGGAATACCAGCTTAACTATCAGAAGGACTTAGAAAAGGTGGCCCAGAGTGAAGGACAGCCTGAAAAAGCTGCTGAAGCATCTGAAACATCAGGTAAAGAGACAACATCTGAAGGCAACACAGCAAATCTTCCCACCCAGCAGGTCCCAAAGTCAGCTACTTAAGAATCTTGATCTTCTCCATTTGACAGAAGTGTGCTTTCCTTTTCACCTCACAAATAAATCTGTTTTGCATTATAATTATGTGTAAAGAGATTGATATTGGAGCACAAGAAGGGTTAGGTTCATTAATGTGAGTTTGGTGAAAGCTGAGGTACAGTGGGTGCATTAAAAAAAAAAAGGCTTTCCTCAACACCCAGATACAGAGTCAGGATTTGGTAAATTCAGCTAGTCCAAGTGGATATAGCAGAAATTAAGTAGTGAAACCTTAGGTCTCCCTAATGTTCTCCTCCCCTAGCTTGTATACAAATCTTAAGTTTACAAAATAGTAGGGTTTTCTAAGTAAATGCAAAGCTAAAACTTAAACAAGAACACTTGGTCTAGAAAAGGTGACTCTCACTTGAAAGATACACAGTGAATAGGCAGCTGCAACCCAGGTGCATTTCCACAGCTGGAGGTAGGCATAGGGAACAGGAGGGTACCTAGGCAATTAGGACACTACAGACAAGTGTTGGGATGGCCCTACTCCCTCCGCTGTGGGCTACCTAGCAGCTACTGGGGTAATTGCTTTCAGGAGCAAACAATAAGCATGCAAGCTTGGATCAGACCCAAGGACCTCAGGTGTCTAGTACCACCTGGGAAGAAAGGGGGCGCTACAGGATTGTGTCCTGTCTTTAAAACTGACCGGCTCCATGGCCTTGAATAAGTTTTTATTTACCTCACTCATTGACACAGTTTAGTCGTCTGTAAAGTAGGATTAATATTACTTAGTTCATAAAGTTAATAAGAGGATTAAGTATGTAAACTATCTAAAAACAGCACCTGCTCAGATTATGTATTCTGTTATTTGTATAATAAACAGTGCCATTTCTTAAACTTGGAAAGCCAGTACATAATGGAAGCACTTATAAATTTATTTATTTATTTATTTATGACTGTGTTGGGTCTTCGTTTCTACGCGAGGGCTTTCTCTAGTTGCGGCAAGCGGGGGCCACTCTTCATCGCGGTGCGCGGGCCTCTCACTATTGCGGCCTCTCTTGTTGCTGAGCACAGGCTCCAGACGCGCAGGCTCAGTAGTTGTGGCTCATGGGCCTAGTTGCTCCGCGGCATGTGGGATCTTCCCAGACCAGGGCTCGAACCCGTGTCCCCTGCATTGGCAGGCAGATTCTCAACCACTGCGCCACCAGGGAAGCCCAATGGAAGCACTTAGAATAAGAAAACATGTCACTGAAATTGAGACAGAATCTTAAAACATTTAATATTAGAAGTTTCTTGTTCTACATATTTAATCATCACCACAAGCCTATGAGATAGGTTCTTTTTTATCTCCATTTTACAGATGACACAAAGACAAAGCAGTAACTTACCCAAAGTCATACTGCTACTTAGTGGTGGAGCTGAGGAAGGATTAATTAACTGTCTGATAAATATTCTCTATTATGGTGTTCATGAAAAGTGATGTTGAATTGCTTAAAAAGCTTGATTTCAACTTTTATGTTTATGTTTTGCTAAAACTACTTATTTTTGAACCAATCTTCTTTTATTTTATTTTTTTAAATTGTGGTAAGAATACTTAATTTGAAATCTACCCACTTAAATTTTTAAGTGCACAATACAATATTGTTGGGACTCCCCTGGTGGTCCAGTGATAAAGAATCCGCCTTCCAATGCAGGGGACACGGGTTCCATCCCTGGTCATGGAACAAAGACCCCACAGGCCATGGGGCAACTAAGACCGCGCACCACAACTACTGAACTCGCGCACCTCAACTAGAGAGAGAGAGAAAAAAAAAAAACCCACGTGCCACAACGAAGAGCCCCCGCGCCACAAGGAAATATCCCACATGCCTCAACGAAGATCCCACCTGATGCAACTAAGACCCAACACTGCCATAAATAAATAAATAAATAAAATTTTTTAAAATGCAGTCTTGTTAACTATAGGTACTATGTTGTACAACAGATCTTTGGAACTTATTCATCTTGCATAACTGAAAGTTTATATGAATTGAACGGCCCCCCACGTCCCCTTTCTTTTGAATGTATGTCCATGTTTACTCTGTTCTTCTATTCATTCCTATGTTGTGTGAATGTTTTTAGCTTGTCATTACTACTGCAATCACTGTGCAAAAATCCATATGCCATGTATGCTTTAAAATGTTCAATGCCCACTTGTTATGTTACATTTGTATTAATAAAGATTGCACATTAAAAAAAAAAGTATCTTGTTCTAAACAAGAACAAGTGATCATAAGAAAGAACCAACTAGATATCCTGGAAAAATTCAAGTTAACAAATGGGCTGAATATTCAAATACACACAGCTAATCAAATGAGTGGTCTAGAAGTAAGCTAAGATTCTCTGACAAAGGAGTAAAGAAATGGTCTTTAAAATGTTAAAACATGGAGTTCCAACAAAAGATCTAATTAGAGTTCCAAGAGGAAAGAAACTGAGAAAGATCCATTATAGTGAAATTTTAGAGCATCAAGGATGAAAAAGTTTGCCTAAGTCATCATTTAAGAAAACCTGATGTATCTCAATATTAGAAGCAAAGAAATGAAAAAACATCTTCAAAATGCTGAGGGGGGAAATTAGTAGAGTTAGGGTAGAATAGACCTATTCAGACATACAAATATTAAGCTCACAGATGCTTTTAACCCAAAGAGCTTCACTGTGAACAATATCATTGTTTACAAGCAAAATATAAGGGCATGGGCTTCTACAGGCAGGTCCAAAGTAGTCTGGCTGATATTAACATTCTATAGTGCTTTATGCTTTAGCAATTCTAGTGGGAAATGGTATGCCCCCAGGGAATAGTCAACCACATAGTGGACTTCTTTTCCTACCTCTTCACACCATTTCTACAAGTCACACATCTTGAAAATCACTGCCATGGCGAGCTTGTCACCACTAGAGAAATACTAGTTTACAAAGCATTCTTGAATAAATTCTCACTTTTATAATTACTAATTTATACACAATTTTATACTTGTTAATGAATGATAGAAATTCACATTAAATTGGGAATAAGACAAGACTGCATTATGCTCAGCACTACTTATTGTTTTTTCTGAATGTTCTCAAGCAGCGTTTCTCAACCTCAGTACTACTGACATTTTGAGGCAAATGACCCTTGTTATGTGGAGTAATCCTTTGCATTGTAAGGTGTCTAGCAGCATCCCTGGCCTCTACCTACTAGATGGAACCTTCTCCAGTTGTGGGAAAACTGTTTCCAGACATTGCCAAATATCTCTTGAGAGGCAAAAATCACCCTGTTTGAGCACCACTATTATAGGCAATGCAATAGAAAAGCTAAAGGAAAAGATCTGTTTGAAAAAAACTTATTTAATGTGATATGATTAGAACTAGAACTGAAAAACTATTATAACTTACAAGAAAGTTATAAACTTTCTTGCAAGTTATAAGTTATCCTGCATCCTGGCTGGATGCAGGATGAATATCTACAAATCAACTTTTCAAATATAGTATCAACAAATAGAGAAAATATTTTTAAAAAGATATCTTGTTTAGCCACAAATATCAATACATAAAATATCTAGGAATAATTTTAACAGAAGTAGCTTGGAAACTTTATAAAATAAAACTAAAATGTTTCCTGAAAGAAAGAAGGTTTGAATAATGAAAAGAGAAGAGGAAGATTAAATTTGAAAATTGTGACACCTTCCAAATCAAAGGTCTAAAGCAATTTTGTTCATGATCCTAACAGGATTTTGAGGGTTTAGACAGTTTAGTACCAAAGAGTAAGCTCCGGTCATGGGGAAAAACAAGGAAACACACATAAAACTTCCTTAACATCATTAGTCACTGGGAAATACAAACCCCAAAATTACAATGAGTCACTATATAATCATCAGAATGGCTAAAATTAAAATGACTGTCAACACCATATGCTGGCAAGGTGGTGAAATAACTGAATCTCTCACACATTGTTGGTGAGAATATAAAGTGGTACAATCACTTCGGAAAAAGACATGTCATTTTATCTTATAAAATAAGCATATACATACCTCATGCCTTTTTTTTTTTTTTTTTTTTTTTTTTTAGAAGTACAACTTGGGGTTAATATGGGTATACCTCATTTTATTGCACTTCCTTTTATTGGGCTTCACAGATATTGCATTTTTTTTTTTTTAAAGGATTTTCTTATTTATTTATTTATTTATTTATTTATTTATTTATTTATTTTTGGCTGTGTTGGGTCTTCGGTTCGTGCGAGGGCTTTCTCCAGTTGCGGCAAGCGGGGGCCACTCTTCATCGCGGTGCGGGGACCGCTCTTCATCGCGGTGCGCGGGCCTTTCTCTATCGCGGCCCCTCCCGTCGCGGGGCACAGGCTCCAGACGCGCAGGCTCAGCAATTGTGGCTCACGGGCCCAGCTGCTCCGTGGCATGTGGGATCTTCCCAGACCAGGGCTCGAACCCGTGTCCCCTGCATTAGCAGGCAGATTCTCAACCACTGCGCCACCAGGGAAGCCCCCTCATGCCTTTTGGGAGGACACAATTCAGCCCATAATAAATAATAATATTGTTAACTAAAATTGAGTAGAGAAAGCTACAAAGAAAAGAAAGGAAGGAGTTACAAGCTAATTCACTTGATGTTCATAGTAGGAGTCAATAGATACTGCCTGAAGAAAGAGGGTTCTAAGAGTTTGATGTAAAAGTCTAACTATAAAGACAGTCACTAGAATAAAAATATCATAAGAACTATAATTTTTAATATAACAGCCTCCATAGTGAAAGCTTATATAAATACAATCATCATATTACATTTTATTTTGTAACCCTTATGTTAGTCCTTGTTTTAGCCATAGTTTCATTGTTAAATACATTCAGTGTTCACTCTGAGGACTTTTTTTTTTTTTAATTTTTTAAACTTTGGGTTTATTTATTTATTTCTTTTTATGGCTGTGTTGGGTCTTCGTTTCTGTGTGAGGGCTTTCTCTAGTTGCGGCAAGTGGGGGCCACTCTTCATCGCGGTGCGCGGGCCTCTCACTATCGTGGCCTCTCTTGTTGCGGAGCACAGGCTCCAGACGCGCAGGCTCAGTAATTGTGGCTCACGGGCCCAGTTGCTCCGCGGCATGTGGGATCTTCCCAGACCAGGGCTCGAACCCATGTCCTTTGCATTGGCAGGCAGATTCTCAACCACTGCGCCACCAGGGAAGCCCACTCTGAGGACTTTTGCTGATGTTTCCCTGATCATTCTTCTGCTTGGGTCAATTTTGTTCTTTGGGAGGTACTTCAGCAAGGCCTAATGCAGATAGTATTCCCTCAGTCTATGAATTTGCAGAAATTTTTGCCTGTACCTTTGACACTTGAAGAATATCTTGGATGGATTTAAAATCCTTGGCTCAAACTTTCCTCAAGTATCTGATAAATATTGTTCTGTTTCTGTTAGCATTGACTCTAGCTATGCCAACTTGTCTTTCTTTCCCTTATAAATGACACAATGTTTTTGCCCAGATTCTCAAAGTGTGCTACTAGTGTTAGTAGGCTACATCTTGTGTTGGCAGGGTATGTGTTAGTAGGATATGTCTTGGTATTGATCATTCTGAGATAGTTTTTTTCCATATCTTGGATATGCTTTTTAATATACAAATTCAAGTCCTATTTCACAGCATTTTCTAGTGTTTGCTTTACTCCATTCTTTTGTATTTCCTCCAACTGGAAGAACTCCAATTATTCATATTTTGAATCATTTTTGCCTACCATTTATAACATTTACTTTAAAAAAATCTTTTCTTTTTTTTTTTAAATTAATTAATTTATTTTTTATTTTTGGCAGTGTTGGGTCTTCGTTTCTGTGCGAGGGCTTTCTCTAGTTGTGACAAGCGGGGGCCACTCTTCATCGTGGTGCGCAGGCCTCTCACTGTCGCGGCCTCTCTTGCAGAGCACAAGCTCCAGACGTGCAGGCTCAGTAGTTGTGGCTCACGGGCCTAGTTGCTCCACGGCATGTGGGATCTTCCCAGACCAGGGCTCGAAACCGTGTCCCCTGCATTGGCAGTCAGATTCTCAACCACTGCGCCACCAGGGAAGCCCCACATTTACTTTAAAAAAATCTTTTTGCTTATTTCCCTTATACTTCATTTTTTCCATATGTATACTCTGTGTCCTGCTGTGCTTTCTATAGGGTCTATTTCTTCTTATGCTATTTGTAATTTAGTATTTATTTATGAAATGATTCTGTTTCTTCCATTTCTTTCCTAAATTTTATTAGGTACCATTTCAAATCTTCCTATTGACTGACCATCAGCTTCCTTTGGTGGCCAAGTCTTCCCTGTGTTAATGTATCTATTTATTTTTTAAAGGTTACACTCCATTTACAATTATTACAAGATATTGGCTATATTCCCCAAGTTGTACAATACATCTTTGTAGCTTATCTTACACCCAGTAGTTTGTACCTCCCACTCCCTCACCCGTTCACCCTTCCCCACACTGGTAACCACTAATTTGTTCTCTGTATCTGTGAGTCTGCTTCTTTTTGTTATGTTCACTAGTTTATTGTATTTTTTTAGATTTCATGTATAAGTGATATCTTGTAGTATTTGTTTTTCTCTGTCTGATGTATTTCACCTAGCATTATACCCTCCAGGTCCATACACGTTGCTGCAAATGGCAAAATTTCATTTTTTTTTTATGGCCGAGTCGTATCCCATTGTGTCTATGTGTGTGTGTGTGTGTGTGTGTGTGTGTGTGTGTGTGTGTGTGTGTGTATATATATATATATATATATATATATATATATATATATATATATCACATTTTCTTTATCCAGTCATCTGTTGATGGATACTTAGGTTGCTTCCATACCTTGCCAATTGTAACTAATGCTGCTATGAACGTTGGGGTCCATGTATCAATACCTTTTCGAATTAGTGTTTTTGGTTTTTTTCAATATTTACCCAGGAGTGGAATTGCTGGATCATACTGTAGTTCTATTTTTAGTTTTTTTGAGAAACCTCCGTACTGTTTTCCACAGTGGCTGCACCAATTTACATTCCTACCAACACTGTAGGAGGGTTCCCTTTTCTCCACATCCTCACCAACATTTGTTATTTGTGTTTTTTTTGATGATGGCCATTCTGACCAGTATGAGGTGATATCTCATTGTGGTTTTGATTTGCATTTCCCTGATTATTAGTGATGTAGAGCATCTTTTCATGTGCCTGTTGGCCATCTGCATTTCTTCTTTGGAAAAATATATATTCAGTCCTTCTGCCCAATTTTTAATTTTTATTTTTTTGATGTTGAATTGTATGAGCTGTTTATATATGTTGAATATTAACCCCTTATAGGTCATATCATTTGCAAATATTTTCTCCCATTAAGTAGGTTGTCTTTTTGTTTTCATGATGGTTTCCTTTGCTGTGAAAAACTTTTAGTTTTATTTAGGTCCCATTTGTTTATTTTTGCTTTTGTTTCCTTTGCTTTAGGAGAGGGATCCAAAATAAATATTGCTGCAATTTATGTCAAAGAGTGTTCTGCCTATGTTTTCCTCAAGGAGTTTCATAGTATCTGGTCTTACATTTAGGTATTTAATCCATTTTGAGTTTATTTTGTATATAGTGTTAGAGAGTGTTCTAATTTCATTCTTCTACATGTAGCTGTCCAGTTTTCCCAGCACCACTTATCAAAGAGACTGTCTTTTCTCCATTCTATATTCTTGCCTCCTTTGTCATAGATTAATTGACCATAGTGCATGGGTTTATTTCTGGGTTGTCTTTCCTGTTCCATTCTATGTGTCTGTTTTTGTGCCAGTACCATACTGTTTTGATTACTGTAGCTTTGTAGTATAGTCTGAAGCCAGGGAGTGTGATTCTTCCAGCTCTGTTCTTTCTCTAGATTGTTTTGACTATTTGGGGTCTTTTATGTTTCCATACAAATTTTAAAATTATTTGTTCTAGTTCTGTGAAAAATGCCATTGGTATTTTTTTTTTAAAGGATTTTCTTATTTATTTATTTATTTATTTATTTATTTATTTATTTATTTATTTATTTTTGGCTGTGTTGGGTCTTCGGTTCGTGCGAGGGCTTTCTCCAGTTGCGGCAAGCGGGGGCCACTCTTCATCGCGGTGCGGGGACCGCTCTTCATCGCGGTGCGCGGGCCTTTCTCTATCGCGGCCCCTCCCGTCGCGGGGCACAGGCTCCAGACACGCAGGCTCAGCAATTGTGGCTCACGGGCCCAGCTGCTCCGTGGCATGTGGGATCTTCCCAGACCAGGGCTCGAACCCGTGTCCCCTGCATTAGCAGGCAGATTCTCAACCACTGCGCCACCAGGGAAGCCCCTGCCATTGGTATTTTTATATGGATTGCATTGAATCTGTAGATTGCCTTGGGTAGTATGGTCATTTTAACAATATTGATGCTTCCAATCCAAGAACACAGTATATCTTTGCATCTGTTAGTGTCATCTTCAATTTCTTTCATCAGTGTCTTATAGTTTTCCAAGTACAGGTGTTTTGCCTCCTGAGGTATTTTATTTTATTTTATACCTAGGTTTATTCCTAGATATTTTATTCTTTTTGATGTGATGGTAAATGGGATGTTTCCTTAATTCCTCTTTCTGATAGTTCATTGTTAGTGTATAGAAATGCAACAGATTTCTGTATATTAATTTTGCATCCTGCAACTTTACCAAATTCACTGATGAGCTCTAGTAGTTTTCTGGTGGCATTTTTCAGATTTTCTGTGTATAGTATCATGTCATCGGCAAACAGTGACAGTTTTACTTCTTCCTTTCCAATCTGGATTCCTTTCATTTATTTTTCTCCTCTGATTGCTGTGGCTAGGACTTCCAAAACTATGTTGAATAAAATTGGTGAGAGTGGGCATCCTTGTCATGTTCCTGATCTTAGAGGAAATGCTCTCAACTTTTCACCATTGACTATGATTTCCATTTGCATGGAATACCTTTTTCCATCCCCTCACTTTCAGTCTGTATTTGTCCCTAGGTCTGAAGTGAGTCTCTTGTAGGCAGCATATGTACAAGTCTTGTTTTTGTATCCATTCAACCACTCTGTGGCTTTTGGTTGAAGCATTTAGTCTGTTTATATTTAAGGTAATTATCACTGTGTATGTTCTTATTGCCATTTTCTTAACTGTTTGAGATTTGTTTTTGTATGTCTTTTTTTGCCATTCTTCTTCTTTTGTTCTCTTCTCCTGTGATTTGATGACTACCTTTAGTGTTATGTTTGGATTCTTTTTTCTTTTTTATGTGTATATCTATTATAGGTTTTTGGTTTGCAGTTACCATGAGGTTTTTTTTTATAGCTGTCTGTATACATAATTGTTTTAATTGCTGATCTCTTCATTTCAACTGCACTTTTAAAACCCTGCATTTGTATTCTCCTCCCCTCATGATTACTGGTTTTGATATAATATTTAATAGCTAATTGTTTCATGTATCCCTTAACTGCTTATTGTAAATATAGATGATTTTACTTCTCTTGTCTTTTATCCTCCCTACGAGTTTTGTTTGTGGATGATTTCCTACCTTTACTGTGTGTTTGCCTTTACTGCTGAGTTTTTCACTTCACAATTTTCTTGTTTCTAGTTGTGGCCTTTTCTTTTTTGCCTAGAGAAGATTCTTTAACATTTGTTGTAAAGCTGGTTTGGTGGTGCTGAACTCTTTTAATTTTTGCTTGTCTGTAAAGCTTTTGATTTCTCCATCAAATCTGAACAAAAGCCTTGCTGGGTAAAGTATTCTTGATTGTAGGTTTTTCCCTTTCATCACTTTAAATATATTGTGCCATTCCCTTCTGGTCTGCAGAGTTTCTGCTGAAAAATTAGCTGATAGCCTTATGGGAGTTCCCTTGTATGTTGTCATGTATTTATTTTTTATTGTTTTCTTTCCTGTCTGCAATTGCATCAAGATTTTATCCCTCTTTATTCATGTTGGAATGTTATATTGCACTTTTCTTCTGCTTTGGGCTGATATTTTTGTAGGGAGTGTTGTTAATCTGTAGGGAAGTTTGGTATCTATTTTCAGGTCTTTTTTTTGCCCTTTTGTTTCCCTAGAGCAGCTTCCTTTGGATGTTTTAGTTGCACAATACTTTGTCAATTATATTTAAATAAGTCACATTTTTCTCAGTTAGAAGGAGGATCTTTTGAAGTGAGGGAAGGGGTAGCTTTCCCAGTTTCTCAGTTCGAGAACTCCCTCTTCTATTGCTATTATAAATTGCACTTCTGGTACTAAGTCTTACCTAAATTTCAGATCTTAACTTGGTTCACAAAGGCTCCCACCATCAGTTCCAAACTTCTATAGTATCTTCACCACCTCTGGTGAAGAAGCACTTTCACCAAGGAATCTTGTCCTAATCTCCACTTTCTGACTCCCCTCTTATTTATTTATTTATTGTTCATCAAATAACCCTTTATTTAATTATTTTCCTTTGTAGTTCTTAACTAGCTAGGCATTCCACTGCACCACTGTTGATGTCATCTCTGATGTCGTGAGGGTGGCAGCCATCAACATTGCAACCCACGGGCTGGAAAATCCCCAGGATCTCTTTAATGGTTCCAGAGAGTTCTCTAGCTAAAGATCAGTGCCTCATCTGTTGGGCAACGTTGACAATCTCATCAAAAGTGATGTTTCCACCGTGCTTAATGTTTTTCTGCTTCTTTCTTTCTCTTGGGAGTTCTTTGACAGCTTTGATGATCAGGACGGAGGCAGAAGGTACCACCTCAATCTGGTCCTGTGTGTTCTGAATGGTCAGTTTCACTGTAATCCTCAGACTCTTCCAATCACTAGTTGCCTTGGTGATGTCATCACCAACCTCTTTTGGAGACAGACCTAGGGAGCCGATATTGCTGGCCAGGGCAAATGTGGCACCGACTTCCCCATCAATGCACCTCAGATATACAGCTTTTATCTCCTTGGGGTTGAACTTAGGCGGCAAGGTGGAGGTGGCTGGTGTCATATGAACCCATATTTGGGATGACCCAAGAAAGTTGCACCTTGGCCACTTCAAGCTGAAAGCTGAAAGCTCCCTTCTGTTTTAAAAGTGCTATTTTCTCAAATCTGCCACCTCTGTGTGACTCCTCGCCCAAACATATTCTAAGCCTTCTATCGCCAACCCTCTCATTGCACCTGCCCTCTTTGATCACAGATGTTCTCACTGGTGATCTGACCTCATCCTTTTGGGAGTGAATATTTACTATTGATTTCTCACATCTGCCACTTCTAGGACCCTTCTGCACATCCTGTTCTCAGAAACACCTGCAGCACTGTTGTGGCTTCCTGAACTAAAACTTATGACTTCAGATGCCCAAAACCTTTATCATCCGGGATACTTAAAGGAAGATAGTAGAGGAGAAAAAACCAGTAATAATTGATGTCATAAAGAACACACTAAAATGTTTACTTCCTAAATGTGAGGAATACCCCTTGAGTGCAAAAATCATATCATTTGTCTGCTAAAGAGGGTTCAGGAATAGGGCTATGCTGACAGAAGGTCCTTCGGGAAACATTAGGTACATAAATGCAAAAAGGCAAGCCTTCATAAAGAATCATGAAGACAACCTGGAGTGGAGGAAGGCAGTTGATTTTGTAACTACAGAAAAGAGAGATACTGGGCTTCCCTGGTGGCGCAGTGGTAAAGAATCCGCCTGCCAATTCAGGGGACACGGGTTCGAGCCCTGGTCTGGGAAGATCCCACATGCTGCGGAGCAACTAAGCCAGTGTGCAACAACTACTGAGCCCGCATGCGACAACTACTGAAGCCCACGCGCCTAGAGCCCATGCTCCACAACAAGAGAAGCCATTGCAATGAGAAGCCCGTGCACCACAACAAAGAGTAGCCCCTGCTCGCCACAACTAGAGAAAGCCCGTGGGCAGCAACGAAGACCCAACGCAGCCAAAAAAAAATAAAAATAAAAATAAATAAATTTATTTAAAAAAAAGAAAAGAGAGATACTGCTTTAGAAAACAATATCAAAATCACTTAGCCTAGATTGCTATCCTGGTCCTTTTTCACCTACAGAAAATTCTTACAAATGGATGATCCAGAAATCTCCAACTCAAACAACAATGATAAATACAAAAGAAGAAGGAGTTGAGGGGGAGAACTGGCATGACATATAGATGCTATTAGAGAAAAAGGAGCAGAAATAAACCACAGTTTATTAACATATGAGGACTAATTTGACATGAACTAGTTGAAAACTGTGAACAAATATTTTAATTTTAGCCATTCTAGTGGGTGTACAGTGCATCCTATTGCAGTTTTCGTTTGCAGTTCCCTGATGACTGTGAAAAACAAATGTTTAAAACAGTTAGAAAATAATACTGGAGAATAACTTTACCTTCTGCCTTGGTCCTCTGTGGGAGCAGAACTGAGCCTGATTAAGAGGAATATTACAAATGCAATTTATTAGAAGGGGAACATACAGACACTAAAGACTCTCCAGGATCCTGCCTGTTAACATTAGAGGTGTGACTACTGGGTCACTGCATGGAGGTTTGCTGATGCTCACATATATTATTACCAGTATTGTTACGTTTACTTTAATCCTGGGAGACACAAGAGCAATTACACTTTTGCAAATAATTTATCTGTGCCTCCTTAATTCCTGGCAATATGACGTTACCAGTAGAAAAAAATTTTTCTTAAAAACACTGCAGAGAAACCTTCTTAAACATTAGAAAACAAAATTGCTAGATTTTGTACCTCTTCAGTCATACTAAATTAGCTTAATTAAACAAGTACCTATTGAGCACCTTCTATTTATCATGGACTTAACTTGGATGCTGGGAATACAAAATTGAATGAGCTTTGCCATCAAGATGTACACTATCTAGGGGCTTCCCTGGTGGCGCAGTGGTTGAGAATCTGCCTGCTAATGCAGGGGACACGGGTTCGAGCCCTGGTCTGGGAAGATCCCACATGCCACGGAGCAGCTGGGCCCGTGAGCCACAATTGCTGAGCCTGCGCGTCTGGAGCCTGTGCCCCGCGACGGGAGGGGCCGCGATAGAGAAAGGCCCGCGCACCGCGATGAAGAGCGGTCCCCGCACCGCGATGAAGAGTGGCCCCCGCTTGCCGCAACTGGAGAAAGCCCTCGCACGAACCGAAGACCCAACACAGCCAAAAATAAATAAATAAATAAATAAATAAATAAGAAAATCCTTAAAAAAAAAAAAAAAAAAAAGATGTACACTATCTAGTAAAGATGTGCTCATATATATAAATAATTAGAATTCAGTGTGGTAAATGCAGCAATAAAAGCCTGTGTGAGGCAGAGAAGAACACAGAGAAAGAGTGACCATTTGTGCCAGGTAGGGGGAATGCAGCATTAAAAAAAAGCATCTGATCTGTGCCTGGATGGATAACTCAAAGTTCAATTGGATGGGGAAGAGGAATAGAGAACTTCAGGCTTAGCCAGTGGTATAGGGTCAGATAATGAAGTGCTTTATAGTATGTTAACATCCCTGGGTTTTGTTCTTCAGAGGATGGGAAAGAAACAAGGAGTTTAGACATAGCTATGACTTGATCAGATTTGCAGTTTAGAACAATGACCATAGTAGCACAGTAGCTGATGGTGATGTTTTTATTCTGACATTGCTGTCTGTGTGTATCAATGTGATAAAATGAATAACTAATTATGTTGGTGTTTTTGAGAACTGAGATTTCCTGTGTGAGATAAAAATGTAGGGTCAATAAGTTAAGTAAAAATCCTATAGATATTTAATTGTGAATATCAAAATGAGCTCATGATATATTTATCTTCTCTAAAAAAATCTTAGCTGTCCATTGAAAAGTCTTAGAAACAAGTGCAATGGGCACCCCTACACCCTCCTTTTTTTGTCACTAAAAGGAACAAGGGCTCCTTTGAGAAATGGCTGCTTGTAGTTCTGAGTCAGGAAATACATTAAATAATCCTGAAACGTGTTATCATATTAGAAAGCAAAGCTATCAAAAAGAATTCAGGGGCTTCCCTGGTGGCGCAGTGGTTGAGGATCTGCCTGCCGATGCAGGGGACACGGGTTCGAGCCCTGGTCTGGGAAGATCCCACATGCCGCGGAGCGACTAGGTCCGTGAGCCACAATTACTGAGCCTGCGCGTCTGGAGTCTGTGCTCCGCAACAAGAGAGGCCGCGATAATGAGAGGCCCGCGCACCGCGATGAAGATTGGCCCCCACTTGCCGCAACTAGAGAAAGCCCTCGCACAGAAACGAAGACCCAACACAGCCATAAATTAAATAAATAAATAAATAAATAAAAACCTTTAAAAAAAAAAAAAAAAAAAAAAAAAAAAGAATTCAGAACAGAACAAACTAGTGGTCACCAGTGAGGAGGGGGGGAGAAGCAATATAGGGGTGGGGGAGCAGGAGGTACAAACTGTTGGGTATAAGATAGGCTACAAGGCTTATCGTACAACATAGGGAATAGAGCCAATATTTGTAATAACTGTAAATGGAGTGTAACCTTTAAAAATTGTATTAAAATTTTTTTAATTAAAAAAAAAAGAGGGACTTCCCTGGTGGTCCAGTGGTTAAGAATCCGCACTTCCACTGCGGGGGGACGTGGGTTCGATCCCTGGTCAGGGAACTAAGATCCCGCGTGCCGGCGTAGTGTGGTCAAAGATAAATAAATAAAGTTTTTTAAAAAAAGAACTCAGAGCAAACTTGAAGAGGCTTCCTTTGGGTAAGCTTAGCCACTTTGAGAAAAATAATTGCAGTGGACTGAAACATACCATATGCTTGAATTTATTAGTAAAATATTAAATAATAATAAATTATTAATAATACTTATTATTTAAGAATTATAATAAATAATACTAAAAAACAGTGGTCACCTTTGGAGGATAGTAGAGCGCTAACTCATAACTCTGAAGACTGGTAAAGGAAAGAATCAAGGATTTATTTTAACCTGTCTTTCCTACATGAACTACCTTGGAATAACCAAATAGTTATAAGGGAAAGTTTTTCCTTCTGGAAAATAATACAGGGTGAAATTTACCATTTTGCCAGTCCTTAAAAATAATTAGGCAATGATCATCAATGGCTATTAACAGAAAGAAAACCAATCAGGCATTTTGTGCCTCCTAATGAAATTATACACTGCTACTTATGAAGTCACTTTGAAAAGAAAAGGTAAAACTACATCATATCAAGCCTCAGGATTTCACTGCCCCCTACATGATATGGGAGAGAAGAATCTAGTGAAGAACATAACAGGAATGCAATCAACAAAATCCAGAATGTGGGAAACTATAGAACAAATATCCCAGGTTCTCCAACAAGTAAATTACACGTGGAAAAAAAAAAAGAACAGAAGACGAGTGTGGCCTTTGCTTGATCCTGATTAAAACAAATTTTAAAAAAATTTAAATAAACATTATGAGACAACCAGTGAAATTTGAACACCGATAGAATATTTGATGATATTAAGGAATTATTATCAATTATTTTTAGGTATGATCATTATATTATGGTTATGTATAAAATAAGAATCTTTATCTTTTAGAGATACAGATTAAAATATTTATGAATGGAATGATAAAATTTAAAAAGGGGGGGAAGAGAATGAGGTAAAGATGAAACAAGATTGGTTATTGTTGAAACTGGGTAATAGGATCCTTGGGGGCTTATTACACTATTCTGTATACTTTTCAATAATAACTTTTAAAAATTGCTTTTGAAGGGCAATTTTATTTCCCTAATATCTGATTCAGAACATGGGGAGGCCTATTTACCATAATCTCCAGGTGCTGATATTGGCACCCTGCAATTCTTGCCCAGGTGTCCATCTTTCCCTCACAGAGCTCTCTGTAATACTCATCACATTAATGTTCACCTTTTTGTGCTTTACAGAGAGGTCAAGACTTTGGAGAACTAGTCATTAGTCCTCTTCGAGTTGCTACAGTTATCACTGGGCCCAAGGATGTCTGGTTTCTTGTTCCCTTGAGTAAAGCACAGTGCAGATTGCCACCAGTAAATTACTGGACTATTTAAGAGTGCTCTTTTCTGCCTAGTTTTTCTTTAGGACAGAAGGGTTTCCAAAAATGGCCTAGAAACCAGCCAAAACACAGATATCCTTGATGTCTCTGACTTTCACCTCAAATTGAAAAGCTCTCCACATAAAATCTGTCTCAACTTGGCTCCCCGTGTAGCCCGTGCATCTGCCACAATTACTGGGTTCTCACGAGTTTCATCTTATGCCTGCATATGAGTGCATTACAGATTTTACTGAAGATTTGGGAGTAATAAATGGGAATTACACAAAGCACAAAAAAGACAACAAGTTTAAATAGGGTAATAGCTCTTTCACTGCCCCAAAGCCTCTCAGCCATCCTGCCATCTCTAGCAGCTTCTCTTCAGGGCCAACCAGGGTATTGTAGGTCCATGCCTCTCTGTTCTAGGGTTTTTCCAACATCTCAATATTTGGATCTCCATCACTGACCTGAGAAGAAACTAAAAATTATTGCTTCTTTAATACGAAAGCACTAAACTCTTCTTAGTCTGAATCTGACCCAGAGGGCCAAAGTCTGTTCACCCATTTTCCTGAACAAATGTGCAACTGTCTAACAGGAATTCTGCCTTCCTCCTAAGCTAACAAGCTCAAACTGTTGCTTACCTTCCACAATAACAAACTTTGAAAATAAACAGTTTTTCTCTTTTCCTTATACAATTTTTCTCTTTAAACTACAGTAGGCACTACGACTTGCCTTACACATTGATAGAACAAATAAGACGGCTGACTGTGCACATAGAAAAAGAACAGCTAGGTAGGAGCAAACATGCTCACGATAAATATACCCAGAAACTATGTAGCTTTTTACTATTTACTTTGTGCTTTAGGATGCTTGTTGACTTAAAATATTGTCTGGAATGGGTAAAATGACCTTCCTGTACTGTGACCGAATTTTGCTTTTTGTTGTGGTAAGCTGACCTACTGTGAAACTGAAATTATAAACATATATGCAAAAGCAGCTTAAACTTGCTACTTACTCATAAGCATAAAATGATGGTAGAAGCATGACACATTTTAAAAGCCACTTTCTGGAGATGGGATAATGACAATAACAGCCAACACTTCCTGAGGGCCTGTGATGTATACTTCTATGTGCTTCACAATAATGCTCTTGATTTACCTGAATCATCCTAAATGTTCTCTAGAGTTAGTCCAAGGAACGACTGTTTGATGGAAGTACTGTTGTTAGTCTCAACTACAGTGAGGAAACTGAGAGGCTAAGTAACTCACCAAGGCAGTCTGGTGAGTTACTCCTAATGCCAGACCCCCACTCCATGGTAATAAATCTATTAAGGATCCTCAGAGATTTGAATTAGAAACGAAGGCAGGTAATCTCTTGGTTCCTTGTTCTCTAGGGCTATATCGTCTTTCATCCTGCGTCTATCTGTGTATCTGCTTCTTTCTTTCTCTTTTGGCAGTTTCCCTACCTTGTTAGCTCATGGTCAACTGAGTCCTCTCAACTTGACATGTCCTTCATTTAAGCAACCAGCAAAAACTGACCACTAGCTTTGTATCCCAATTCCGAAGTAACAATACTAGGAGAAAGACTTCAATTAGCCTTAGGAGTCAGGGGTCCCTTGCCCCTGGGGACAAATGCAGTGGCTATAGGAGGAAAACAAGGTCCCACACTATAAAGATGGCCACCAGTGTTCACAGAAGGTAGTTTTCAGAGAAGCGCATGGGTTGGCAGAAAACCCCAACTGCATCTGTTATTAGGCTGGTACATGTGTTCACTGCATTGGTATCCTTTGCATATACAAGTCTGTTTGGATTAAGGCCTCAAGAATGTTTGTAGACAGACACATTCTTTCAGCCTACCCTTCCAGAACAAAGCTTGTTTGTATTCTTCCATGGCCTGACAAATACAGAATTTGTATAGACTTAAGACAGAAATCTGTATTAGCTTTCTGGAGCCATCCCAACAAACTAGGTGGCTTATAACAACAGAAATTCATTCTCCCACAGTCCTGTAGGGCAAGGTCTGAAATCAAGGTATCGTATCAGCAGGGTGGTTCCTCCTGGAGACTCTAAGGGAGAAACTCTTTCATGCCTCTCTCCTAACTTCTGGTGTTGCTGGTAATTCTTGGCATTCCTTGGCTTGTGGAAGCATCACTGCAATCTCTGCCCCCGTCTTCACATTGCCTTCTCCCTGTGTTTCTCCTCTTCTGTCTCCTATAGGGACATTTGCATTGGATTTAGGGCCCACTCTAACCCAGCATGATTTCATTTTGATCCTTAACCTAATTATATCTACAAAGACCCTTATTGCAAATAAGATCACATTTTGAGGTTCTGGGTAGACATGAATTTGGGGGGACACTATCCAACCCACCACAGCATCCATAAAGCCTCTTTGCCACTAAGACCCCAGCACCCCTATTTATCACCTCTAAATTGATTTGTTCCTCTTTTATCAAATACTTACTATGTGACAGGCACTGTTCTAAGCATTTCACAAATAGTAACTCATTTAATGGTTGTTATGAATTGGTGTTGTTTTTCTTCTGGGTTATCACTCCCAGGTGTGAAAGACTGACAAGCCCTTCCCTCGGCAGCTGGTCCAGTGCTATGTGCTCTGTGCACGGTGATTTCATAGAGACTGATCTGAGACCCAGCTGCAGCTGCCTGACACTGACAGTCCATGCGGCCTCTCACTTAAGAGTAAAATGTCACCTCCTGGAGAGAGCTAAGTAAGAGATTCAGGAAACGGACACATAAGACTTAAGATTCCTGTACAAGAATCTCCTTGGAAAATGAGCAGCAGGAGAGTTCCCTCAGGAAAGAAAGGGACAATAATGAAGACTGAAAAGCATCCACAGCAGGAAGCAGAACTGGTAATTTCATGCCATGCAGTGTTCAGGGATGTTTCCTGAGTTTCAGTGACAGGGAGGAGACGTCCAGACCATGTGCCCCACCCACCAAGTTTTTCTAGAGTGCTGCTTTCTTCTCTTCTCCTCCACTCAGACCCAGAGGAACAAGTCCTAATTAAGGTGTTAAGCTGAACTAAACACTTTTTAATATTTGGTTTTTGTTTTGTTTTAAAATACCACGAGAATCTATAATGTAGCAATGTGGGAGACACATTAATAGTTCAGCAAATGAAACAAAATCCAACAGCACATTAAAAGGATCATGCACCATGATCAAGTGGGATTTATCCCAGGAATGCAAGGATTCTCCAATATATTCAAATCAATCAATGTGATACACCATATTAACAAATTGAAGGAAAAAAACCATATGATCATCTCAATAGATGCAGAAAAAGCTTTTGACAAAATTCAACACCCATTTATGATAAAAACCCTCCAGAAAGTAGGCATGCAGGGAACCTACCTCAACATAATAAAGGCCATATATGACAAACCCACAGCAAACATCATTCTCAACGGTGAAAAACTGAAAGCCTTTCCTTTAAGATCAGGAGCAAGACAAGGATGTCCACTCTCACCACTATTATTCAACATAGTTTTGGAATTTTTAGCCACAGCAATCAGAGAAGAAAAAGAAATAAAAGGAATCCAAATCAGAAAAGAAGTAAAACTGTCACTGTTTGCAGATGACATGATACTATATACATAGAGAATCCTAAAGATGCTACCAGAAAACTACTAGAGCTAATCAATGAATTTGGTATAGTAGCAGGATACAAAATTAATGTGCAGAAATCTCTTGAATTCCTATACACTAATGATGAAAATTCTGAAAGAGAAATTAAGGAAACACTCCCATTTACCATTGCAACAAAAAGAATAAAATACCTAGGAATAAACCTACCTAAGGAGACAAAAGACCTGTATGCAGAAAACTATAAGACACTGATGAAAGAAATTAAAGATGATACAAATAGGGCTTCCTTGGTGGAGCAGTGGTTGAGAATCTGCCTGCCAATGCAGGGGACACGGGTTCAAGCCCTGGTCCGGGAAGATCCCACATGCACTGGAGCAACTAAGCCCATGCGCCACAACTACCAAGACTGCGCTCTAGAGCCCATGAGCCACAACTGCTTAGCCTGTGTGCCACAACTGCTGAAGCCTGCGCGCCTAGAGCCCGTGCTCCGCAACAAGAGATACCACAGCAATGAGAAGCCTACACACCGCATGAAGAGTGGCCCCCACTCACCACAACTAGAGAAAGCCCGCGCACAGCAATGAAGACCCAATGCAGCCAAAAATAAATAATAAAATTAAATTAATTAATTTTAAAAAAAGATGATAAAAACAGATAGAGAGATATACTGTGTTCTTGGATTGAAAAAATCAACATTGTGAAAATGACTATACTACCCAAAGCAATCTACAGATTCAATGCAATCCCTATCAAACTACCAATGGTATTTTTCACAGAACTAGAACAAAAAATTGCACAATTTTTATGAAAACACAAAAGACCCCGAATAGCCAAAACAATCTTGGGAAAGAAAAATGGAGCTGGAGGAATCAGGCTCCCAGACTTCAGATTATACTACAAAGCTACAGTCATCAAGACAGTATGGTACTGGCACAAATCAGAAATATAGATCAATGGAACAGGATAGAAAGCCCAGAGATAAACCCACGCACATATGGTCACCTTATCTTTGAAAAAGGAGGCAAGAGTATACAATGGAGAAAAGACAGCCTCTCAATAAGTGGTGCTGGGAAAACTGGACAGCTACATGTAAGAGAATGAAATTAGAACACTCCCTGACACCATACACAAAAATAAACTCAAAATTAAAGACCTAAATATAAGGCCAGACACTATAAAACTCTTAGAAGAAAATGTAGGCAGAACACTCTATGACATAAATCACAGCAAGATCCTTTTTGACCCACCTCCTAGAGAAATGGAAATAAAAACAAAAATGGGACCTAATGAAACTTAAAAGCTTTTGCACAGCAAAGGAAACCACAGAAAAGAAGAAAAGACACCCCTCAGAATGGGAGAAAATATTTGCAAATGAAGCAACTGACAAGAGATTAATCTCCAAAATTCACACGCAGCTCATGCAGATCAATATCAAAAACACAAACAACCCAATCCAACAATGGGCAGAAGACCTAAATAGACATTTCTCCAAAGAAGATATACAGATTGCCAACAAACACATGAAAAGATGCTCAACATCACTAATCATTAGAGAAATGCCAATCAAAACTACAATGAGGTATCACCTCACACCAGTCAGAATGGCCATCATCAAAAAATCTACAAACAATAAATGCCAGAGAGGGTGTGGAGAAAAGGGAACCCTCCTACATTGTTGCTAGGAATGTAAATTGATACAGCTACTATGGAGAACAGTATGGAGGGTCCTTAAAAAACTAAAAATAGAACTACCATATGACCCAGAAATCCCACTACTGGGCATATACCCTGAGAAAACCATAATTCAAAAAGAGTCATGTACCACAATGTTCATTGCAGCTCTATTTACAATAGCCAGGACATGGAAGCAACCTAAGTGTCCATCAACAGATGAATGGATAAAGAAGATGTGGCACATATATACCATGGAATATTACTCAGCCATAAAAAGAAACAAAATTGAGTTATTTGTACTGAGGTGGATGGACCTAGAGTCTGTCATACAGAGTGAAGTAAGTCAGAAAGAGAAAAACAAATACCGTATGCTAACACATATATATGGAATCTAAGAAAAAAAAAAAAAAAGGTCATGAAGAACCTAGGGGTAAGACAGGAATAAAGACACAGACCTACTAGAGAATGGACTTGAGGATATGGGGAGGGGGAAGGGTAAGCTGTGACAAAGTGAGAGAGTGGACATGGACATATATACACTACCAAACGTAAAATAGATAGCTAATGGGAAGCAGCTGCACAGAACAGGGAGATCAGCTCGGTGGTTTGTGACCACCTAGAGGGGTGGGATGGGAAGGGTGGGAGGGAGGGAGACACAAGAGGGAAGAGATATGGGAACGTATGTATATGTATAACTGATTCACTTTGTTGTAAAGCAGAAACTAACACACCATTGTAAAGCAATTATACTCCAATAAAGATGTTAAAAAAAAAAAAAAGTCAGGGTTCCAAAGTGGAAAGAGAGAGGAGTAGCCTAGACTTGAGGGACAGAGTGGTGGAAGAGAGTCTGACAGTGATGGGGCTGGCCACTTCTCACACGGGGGATGCCTGCATGGCTGCGTGGCAGTGAGGTCCCTGACAGTGAAGTTTGGTGTGGAACACGCTATCTAGCTTGGACAAGAAACAGTTTTGACAGTGACAATGAGAGTCAAGGTCAGGGTTCCATCTCAAATGTCCAATAAGCCCCAGGATTCCTTACAGAATTCTAAGTTAAGAAAGGTGTTCCGGGCTTCCCTGGTGGCGCAGTGGTTGAGAATCTGCCTGCCAATGCAGGGGACACGGGTTCGACCCCTGGCCTGGGAAGATCCCACATGCCGCGGAGCAACTAGGCCCGTGAGCCACAATTACTGAGCCTGCGCGTCTGGAGCCTGTGCTCCGCAACAAGAGAGGCCGCGATAGTGAGAGGCCCGCGCACCGCGATGAAGAGTGGCCCCCGCTTGCCGCAGCTAGAGAAAGCCCTCGCACGGAAACGAAGACCCAACACAGCCATAAATAAATAAATAAATAAATATTAAAAAAAAAAAACTTATCTTTAAAAAAAAAAAAAAAAGAAAGAAAGGGGTTCCACCCACCCACTCCATGGATAAAATTAGATTTTCCGCCAGATAAAAACTGGATTGTCTCCTAAGCTTGATGGAAGTGTGTGGGGAGAACAGATTGATATGATTTAGAAAAAAAAGTTACATCTCTTTCATTTTGAATGACTGGAGTGAATCATGTTGGTTACTCTCCCATTTCAGCTACATTTAACTGGAAGGGCTCCAGCAAGTATTCCCAGGGTCAGAGTTGAGAGTTCTATTAACTTCTCTGTTACATTGAGAAGTTGCATTCTCAAGAGATTATCTGCAAAGCAAAAACAGATTTATATATTTATATATGATAGATTATTATTCTTTGGAATTTAATTTACATGATTAGATTCAACCATCTAGATTATTTAAATGAAATATTGTCTGACAAGGCAATTTGTGAATTCTGAAGGAAACTACGAGAGACAAGATAAATACGGTACGACAAACAAAAGCTCTGGAGACAGAAAAACATGCTGTGAGAACCTGGACAAGTTGCATACTTCCTCTCAGGCTTGGTATTTTCATCCGTAAAATAAAGATATTAAGAATATTTTCCAGTAGGTTATGGTGAAGAAGAAAATGAATACATACTTTACAGCACAAATCCTTCAGTAAATGCTCATTTTTATCTTCCATCATAAATATACTTGGCTTCTTTTGATCTCCTTTATTTTTAAGTAAACTTTATTAATATATAACATACAGGAAAGTACATCATAAGCATAGAGCTTGATGAATTATCACAGCAGGAACACACCATTATAGTTACCATGAGATCAAGAAATAGAACATAACCAATGTCAAGGAAGCTCCTCCTTCTTTCCCTCCCAATTGTTACCCACTTTATCTCCTCCCCTAATGTAACCACTATCCTGACTTCTAACACCATCATTTAGTTTGGGGGGGGGGGTTGTTTTAGATTTTTTATTGTGATAAGGACACAACATGAGATATATCCTCTTAATTTTAAGTGTACACTGTTGTTGACTACAGGTACAATGTTGTATAGCAGATCTCTAGAGCTTATTCATCTTACTTAATGGATACTTTATGCCTGTTGATTAATACCATCCTTTAGCTTGGACTGATTTTTATTTATTTTATTATTTATTTATTTATGTATTTATTTATTTATTTTAATTTCTGGCTGCGTTGGGTCTTTGTTGCTGCACGTGGGCTTTCTCTAGTTGGGGCGAGCAGGGGTTACTCTTCATTGCTCTGTGCGGGCTTCTCATTGCAGTGGCTTCTCTTGTTGTGGAGCACGGGCTCTAGGCACTCAGGTTTCAGTAGCTGCAGTATGCAGGCTCAGTAGTTGCGACTCGCGGGCTTAGTTGCTCTGCAGCATGTGGGATCTTCCCGGACCAGGGCTCCAACCCATGTCCCCTGCATTGGCAGGCAGATTCCTAACCATTGCACCACCAGGGAAGTCCTTGGCCTGATTTTTAAACTTAACACATATTGAATCATACAGTATGGATCAGTTGTATCTGGTTACTTTCACTTACTGTGTTGATGAAATTCATTCATATTTTGCATTAAACAGGAATTTGTTCATGTTCATTGCTGAAGAGTTCTTCCATTGCTTGAATATACCACATTACGTTTATCCATTCTTACGTGGGCGAGCATTCGTGTTGTTTCCAGATGGGGGCCTTTATGAGCAGTGCTGCGACAATTTGTACCTATGTGTATGCATTTCTGTTAGGAATATGCATAAGGGCCAAATTGCTGTGTCATATGGTGTGTGTACAAACAGCTTTCATATATACTGCCAAACAATTTTCTAAAGTGGCCTTGCCAATTTTCTCTCTCATAAGAACTATGAGATTTCCTGTTCTATATCTCTGCACTGGTATTGACAGTTTTTTCTTTTTCAATGTAGCCTTTCTTTTGGGGATAGATTATCTCACTGTGGTTTGATTTAGATGTCCCTTATAAATGATGAGGTTGAACACATTTTTCATAAATTTGCTGATTATTTGGCTATCCTCTTTTTTGAATGGCTTGTTTAAAGCTTTACTTGAGCATTTTTAAATTGGGTTGTCGGTCTGATTGCTAATTTTTTTAGTAATTCTTTTTTTTAGTGGAAAAATTCCAGTTTTTTAAAAAAATATAGAATAAGAAAAGAATAATTAAAATCTCAGACCCCAATATATAAACTGTGCAAGGAACTTGCACATTCAATTTGCAATAAAGTAAAATTTTAACAAACCCAAAAATACATGCAGACTCACCAGTAATACAACTGCAAAGTAAAAGTATTCCTCTTCAGACTTATTAAAATAATTTTTTCATGTGAATATGCAACATGAGAGAAGATACTGTGAAATATATGTCTCATGAACTGCTGTTGCAAGGTAGTAATTCTTTATATATAATCTTTTGGCTGCGTTGGGTCTTTGTTGCTGTGCCTGGGCTTTCTAGTTGCAGCGAGCGGGGGCTACTCTTTGTTGTGGTGCGTGGGCTTCTCATTGCGGTGGCTTCCCTTGCTGCGGAGCGCGGGCTCTAGGCTCATGGGCTCAGTAGTTGTGGCGCATGGGCTTAGTTGCTCCGCAGCATGTGGGATATTCCCAGACCAGGGCTCAAACCTGTGTCCCCTGCATTGGCAGGCGGATTCTTAACCACTGTGCCACCAGGGAAGTCCCTATATATAATCTTTTCCAACTCTATGGCTTGCCTATTTACTATATTAATGATATTTTCTAATAAACAGAAGTTTTAAAGTCTAATGTAACCCAATTTGTCAATCTTGTCCTTTATGGTTAGTGCTTTCATCATGCTGAAGAAATAATTTCCTACCCCCAAAATTATGAAGATATTCTCCTATGGTTTCTTTTAGAAGTTTTATTCTTTTAAACTTTGTATTTGGTCTAAATCTACCTGGAGCTGATTTTCTTTTTTTAACGTGGTGTGAAAAAGGGATTAGGATTCACTTTTTTTCTGCATATGAATATCCAATTGATTCAGTTCCATTTATTTGTAAAAAAATATTCTTTCCTTACTTCTCTGAAGAACCACCTTTCTAATTCATCCGGTCTCCATGTATACATGTCTTTGGATGCTCTAATTCTGTTCCAGTGTTCAGTCATCTATTCTTAACTACTGCAATATTATAGTTAATATTGATATTTGGTACTATAAGTGCTCCAACTCTTTTCTTTTTCTTCAAGATTATCTTGGCTTTTCTTGGCCCTTGCATTGTCATATGCATTTTAGAACTGGCCTGTCAATTTTTTCACAAATCCTGTTTGGTCTTTCAGTGGAATTGTATTAGATCTATAAATCCATATAGGAAGTATTTTACATATTTAGTTTGTTAATTCTTCCAAACCATGAGTATGATTTTTCTTCTACTTATTTATATCTTCTTTAATTATTATCAATAATGTTTCATAGTTTTATGTAGAGAGCTTACATCTTTCATTACTTTTTAGCTAGACTTTGCTGTTTTGATGTTTTTGAAAATTTTAACTCCTCAAGTTTTCATTTGTTCTTAGTTTTAAGAAATATGGATTCATGTATATTGGCCAGTATCCAGTAATCTTACAAATGCATTTACAAATTTTAATAGTTCTCCTGTAGGGTATTTTGGATTTTATGCATACATTACCATTTATTTATTTCTTCCTTTCCAATGCTTACAACTTTTTTCTTGATATATTGCACAGATTAGTACCTCCAGAATAATATTTAATAGAAGTGATAGCAGCAGGAATTCTTGTTTTACTTATGAACTTAGGGAAAATTGTTCAATATTTTACCATTAAGCATGATATTTGTTATAGGTTTCTTGAGAGATACCTTTTATCAGATAATGTAAGTACGCTTTTATTTCTAGCTTTCTTTTTCTTTTTTTTTTTTTTTTAAATTTATTTATTTATTTATTATTTATTTTTGGCTGCGTTGGGTCTTCCTTGTTGCACACGGGCTTTCTCTAGTTGCGGCGGGCGGGGGCTACTCTTCGTTGCGGTGCGCGGGCTTCTCATTGCAGTGGTTTCTCTTGTTGCGGAGCACGGGCTCCAGGCGTGCGGGCTTCAGTAGTTGTGGCGCACGGGCTCAGTTGGTCTGCGGCATGTGGGATCTTCCCGGACCAGGGCTCAAACCCGTGTCCCCTGCCTTGGCAGGCGGATTCTTAACCACTGCGCCACCAGGGAAGCCCTATTTCTAGCTTTCTAAGAATTGTTCTAATGAAGAAGTATTGAATTTTATCTCACACTTTTTTGTTTCTATTAAAATGATTTTATGATTTCTCTTCTCTATTCTGTTAATGGAGTGAAATCCATTGGCAGATTTTCTTTAATGCCAAGTTTGAGTTCCTGGAATATAATACAGCAACTCATGATGCATTGTCCTTTTTACGTATCTTTTTGCTAATATTTTGGTTAGGATTTTTGCATCTATGACTATGAGCAAAATTACACTGTAATATTTTCTTAAGCCCTACTTCAGGTTTGGTACTAAATTATGTTAGCCTTATAAAATGAGTTGGGAAGAGTTACCTCTTTTTTTATTCTCTAGAAGAGCTTGCACGAGAATGGTCCTGTTACTCCTTAATTATTTGGAAGAATTTCCCACTGAAGTCATGTGGGCCTAGAGCTTTATTTTTTGCAGAAAGGATTTTAATTACAGATTCAAAGATCCAATTTCTCAAATAAATATAGGATAATTTGTATTTTCCATTTCTTGTATGTATTGTGATCAGTTTTGATTTTCTAGGAATTCATCTATTTTATCCAAATTTTCAAATTTATCTGCATCGTTTTAAAAAATATCCTCATATTTCTAATATTCATAGAATCTGTAGTGATGTCTTCTTTTTTATTTCGATATTATCTATGACTTCTTTCTTTTTCTGTATCAATCTTACCAGGACTTTATCAATGTTATTACTCCTTTCAAAGAACCAACCTTGAGGGATGTCCCTGGTGGCACAGTGGTTAAGACTCCATGCTCCCAGTGCAGAGGGCCTGGGTTTGACCCCCAGTCAGGAAACTAGATCTCACACGCATGCTGCAACTAGAAGTTCACATGCCACAACTAAGGAGCCCATGTGCCCCAACTAAAGACCCAGAGTAACCAAATAAATAAATATTTTCAAAAAAAAAATACCAACCTTGAGTTAATTGATTTTCTCTATTATAAATATGCTTTATATTTTATTTAGTTTTGCTTTCATCTTTATTATTTTCTCCCTTATAGTTTCAGTGGGTTTAATTTGCAGCTTTTTTGGGGGGGGGAAACCCCATGAGATTAGAAATTTAGATATTGGGGTATTTAAATATTTAATTTATAGACATTTTAATATTTGCACTTAAGGCTATGAATTTCCTTTTAAACATGGCTTTTGTCCTATTAACAAGTTAGGATATCTGTATATTCACTATTATTCAGTTTAAATATTTGCTAATTTTTATTGTGATTTTTGTAACACATGCATCATTTAGAATTATACTGCTTAATTTCCAAACGTTTAGAAATTTTCTACTTATCTTTATTCATACATCTTTTAAGTCCACTTTTCTAAACCGACTCTATTGAGTTATAATTTAAGTACAACACATTGTACTTATTTTAAGTTTATAGTTCAATAAATTTTGACAAATATATGCACCTGTGTAAAGTCCAACAAATTCAAAATATTGTACGTTGCCATCACCTCCTATAAGGTCCTTCATGCCCTCTTGTAGTTCATTTTCCCGCATTCCTGGGCCAGGCAACCATTATTGTACTTTCTGTCACTATATATTAAGATTTTCCTATTTTAGAACTTCATATAAATGGAATCATACAGAATGTAATCATTTGTTGTCTGGTTTATTTTGTCAATGTAATGTTTTTGAGATTCATCTATTTTTGTTGCCTGCATCAGCAGTTTGTTCCCATTTACTTCTGGGAAACATTCTGTTGTATGGATACCACTACTTATTCATCCATTCACCTGTTGATGGCATTTGAATTTCTCTGGTTTGGGGCTATTTTGAGTAAAGCTGATACAAACATTTGTGAATACATATGCATATATGTCTTCTTATGCACATATGTTTTCATTTCTCTTGGTCAATGTGAAATTGCTAGGTGAAATGGTACTTAATAAGTAACTACCAAACTGTTTTCCAAATTGATTATACCATTTTATATTCCTACTGTATGAGTTCTAGTTGTTTCACATCCTCTCCAACCCTCCTCCCTGCCTCCTTCTCTTCCTCTCTCTCCCTCCCTCTCTCCTGCAGTCTTTTAAATTAGACTTATTATCCTATTTTTCACCTCTATTACCTTACTAATTATACATTTTTGCTAATCTTTTTAGCTGTTACTCTAGTGATTGCTACATGCACCTTTGACTTGTTAAAGTCTTATAAAAAGTAGCACTTAGGGCTTCCCTGGTGGCGCAGTGGTTGGGAATCTGCCTGCTAATGCAGGGGACACGGGTTCGAGCCCTGGCCTGGGAAGATCCCACATGCCGCAGAGCGGCTGGGCCCGTGAGCCACAACTGCTGAGCCTGCGCGTCTGGAGCCTGTGCTCCGCAACGAGAGAGGCCCGCGCATCGCGATGAAGAGTGGCCCCCGCTTGCCACAACTGGAGAAAGCCCTCGCACAGAAACGAAGACCCAACACAGCCAAAATCAATCAATCAATCAATCAATCAAACATACGCATCTGATTCAAGATCCTCATTAAAAAAAAAAAAAAAAAAAAAAGTAGCACTTAAATTATTTTCCAAATAATGCAAGGTTCAGGAAACAGTTTAACATCATCTATCCTTTTCTCACGTTTTATGCTGATGTTGTCATGGATTTTACTCCTGTATGTAATGTAAACCCTTCCAGGATTATTATTATTTTTTTATTTCATTTTTTTTTATTTTTAACTTTTTATTTTAAATAATTTAAAAATGGGATGAAAATTTCAATAACTATTCAGACAACTTGTATTTATCCTTTTTTTTTGTTTGAATTTTTGAATTTTGTTTTATTTATTTTTTTATACAGCAGGTTCTTATTAGTCAGCAATTTTATACACATCAGCTTATACATGTCAATCTCAATCGCCCAATTCATCACACCACCAACCCCACCCCCCATGGCTTTCCCCCCTTGGTGTCCATATGTTTGTTCTCTACATCTGTGTCTCAATTTCTGCCCTGCAAACCGGTTCATCTGTACCATTTTTCTAGGTTCCACATACATGCGTTAATATATGATATTTGTTTTTCTTTCTGACTTACTTCGCTCTGTATGACAGTCTCTAGATCCATCCACGTCTCAACAAATGACCCAGTTTCGTTCCTTTTTATGGCTGAGTAATATTCCATTGTATATAAGTACCACATCTTCTTTATCCATTCGTCTGTCGATGGGCATTTAGGTTGCTTCCATGACCTGGCTATTGTAAATAGTGCTAAAATGAACATTGGGGTGCATGTGTCTTTTTGAATTATGGTTTTCTCTGGGTATATGCCCAGTAGTGGGATTGCTGGATCATATGGTAATTCTATTTTTAGTTTTTTAAGGAACCTCCATAGTGGCTGTATCAATTTACATTCCCACCAACAGTGCAAGAGGGTTCCCTTCCAGTATTATTATTGTTTAAGACACTTCATATTCATTTAGATTCACCCATGTACTTATCCTTTCTGTTGTTCATTATGTCTTCCTATTTCATTGTGCTTTCTATCTGGAACCATTTACCTTCTGACTAAAGAATTCCCATTAGTATTTCTTTAGTGTAAGTCAACTAGTGAATAATTTTTTCAGTTTTTTTTCATCTGAAAACATCTTTATTTCACTTTCACTTTAGAAAGGTATTTTTCAGTGGGTGAAAAATTCTAGTACAGTTATTTTCTTCTAGCTCTGACATTAGTTGTCATTTTGATGTTTGTGGCCTACTTTCTTTTGTTGAGAATTCAAGCATCAGTCTTATTGCTGGTATTTTAAAAATCATACATCTTTTTCCTCTAGCTTGTATTAATATTTTCTCTTTGTCTTTGGTTTTGAAAAATGTTACTATGATACACCTATATGTATGCTTTCTCTGTATTTAATTTAAATGATGTTTATGATTTCCTGAATTTGTGGCTCATGTTTATTATGAACATCATTTTGATCTTCAAATTTTATCTCTGCTTCATCTGTCTCTTCTGGATTTGTTTTGGTTTGTTTTTGGTAGGATTTAAATTACATATATGTTAAATATTTTCACTATTTCCCATATATCTCTTATGCTTCCTCTTTTTTTTTTTTTTTGTATTTTCCATTCTGTTTTTCTCTCTGTGCTTTGTACTGAAGATTTTCTCCCAATGTCTGTTCCAATTTACTAATGCTCTCCTAGATTGCTTCTAATCTACTGCTCTTAACTTTTTAATTTTAGTTATTATATTTGTTCAGTTCTATAATTTCATTTGAAGAATTTTTATATTTTTGAGTTTTATGCTGAGATTTTCCATTTTGTCACCTGATTTCTGGAACATATTAATATGTTATTTTAAAGATCACATATAATAATTCCAATATTTGGATCTCCAGTGAGTATATTTCTATAATCTGTTTTTCTCTTATTTTTCAGTCATGTGGTTTCACCTCCTGGTATACCTAGTAATTTTTGATTAGCGGCTAGAAAATACATTTGATAAAATGTGATATTTTAAGACTCTAGATAATATCTTCTAGAGAGCATTCATTTTTGTTTGGCAGTTAGATAAAAGGAAGATTAATTTTAATCAAATCATGGATTTAGTTGATTTAATGTCTAGCCCTTATAGAGTTGTAAGTTAAAATTGGAATGTTTGCCTGAGCCTCTCCTTGGTTGGCCTGAAGTCCAATTTTTGACCACCAGCACTGTAAGACTGCTAGAAATTGTGCTCAGCTTCTCAGCCTCCTGGCTTCGACTTACAAACCACAAACATCTAAAAGGAGAACTTAGGGCCAAATTGGGCTCACTTCTCTATTCTTGCATTCTGTCTTAGCCTAGGTTCCCTAGAAAATAGATCCTGAGGTAAAGGTTAAGTGCTAATTTTTAACAGGGAGGTATAACTCTGAGATAGCAAAAGTAAAGGGAAAATAAAGTGGGTAGAAAAGGAGAAAAAGGAAATATAAGCTAGTGTATTACTGCAGATGACCACAGCTTCATGAAGAGAGGCTCACTGGGGCTTCCCTGGTGGTGCAGTGGTTGAGAATCTGTCTGCCAATGCAGGGGACACGGGTTCGAGCCCTGGTCTGGGAAGATCCCACATGCCGCGGAGCAACTAGGCCCGTGAGCCACAACTACTGAGCCTGCGCGTCTGGAGCCTGTGCCCCGCAACAGAAGAGGCCATGACGGTGAGAGGCCTGCGCACCGCGATGAAGAGTGGCCCCCGCTCGCCGCAACTGGAGAAAGCCCTCGCACAGAAACGAAGACCCAACACAGCCATAAATAAATAAATAAATAAACCCAAAAGTTAAAAAGAAAACCAGAAGCAAACGAGCGCGCACACACCCCTTAAGGGACAGCCTGTCCCGGCGCTCAGGCAAAAAAAAAAAAAAAAGAGAGGCTCACTGTATAGAAACACTTTGTCTTGGAGTAGTCTGATAGAGGGAGAAAAAGAGAGGAATTTATTCAATGGCTCCCTCTATTGATTGGCTTAACTTTCATTGGTCAAAATTTACCCACAAGACATTAACTTCTATGCATTCCTGATGTTTCAACTGGTCTCTTCAGACCCACCAAGGAAACCAAATCCCATACCCTACAACACGTTGATTCTTCTAACTCCAGAACTAGTGAGAGTAATCAGATCCTCGATGGGTATGGCGGGGCCTGGTGCCATAGCTGCAGCAACTCACACCACATCAGGAGCAATGGAGTCTGTGTGGAGGCCAGCGCTCACCTTGGGGGAGGCTGAGGCAGCCTGCAAAGCTTGTTGATGAAACGGTTGTGACCTTGTGTCCACAGTCAGTTTGAGGACCTGGAGAACAGATAGGGCCTAGAAGATTTAAGGAGGTGCCTCAATGTGTCCAATGCACCTTCTCCTGGGAATCTTGACCTATCAAAGCCCTTGGTAGGGCTTCCCTGGTGGCGCAGTGGTTGAGTATCTGCCTGCCAATGCAGGGGACACGGGTTCGAGCCCTGGTCTGGGAAGATCCCACATGCCGCGAAGCAACTAGGCCCGTGAGCCACAGCTACTGAGCCTGCGCGTCTGGAGCCTGTGCCCCGCAACAAGAGAGGCCGCGATAGTGAGAGGCCCGCGCACCGCGATGAAGAGTGGCCCCCGCTTGCCACAACTAGAGAAAGCCCTCGCATAGAAACGAAGACACAACACAGCCAAAAAGATAAAATAAAAAAATTTTTTTTAAATCAAAACTCTTATTAAAAAAAAAAAACCTTCGTAGCTTCATAGTTTCCAAATGTCTTTAAGCAGTGGTTTTATGTATTGTCCAGCATTTCTGATTCTCAGGGGAAGGTTTAGTCTGCAACCAACCACTCCACATTATGAGAAAAGAAAAATAAACGGCACTGCTATCTTTTAAAGATATTAAAATAGTAACATATAATGTTAACCACAGGCACAACTGACACCCAAATATAGCTAAAAAACTAGTTGACATCAGCCTCAGAGTAAAACTAGTGGGACACCAAGAAGCCAGGTTCTCACCTGTTAGATATAAATCACCCCTCACCTCTATACTGACTCCTCAGATAAATTCAGTTGATATTTTCAAAGTCAACTTGCCCTTGATTTCCTCAGATTAGTCACTGTTAGTATTACTCATCCATTGGAAAGTCCCGTCCTCAGGAAAGCACTAATCATGGGTGGGGCCATAAGAGAAGGGCACACAATATACCAATTACCTCATCTCTGAAGCAGAGGGTTCACAGTGCCTTTTTTTTTTTTTTCTGAATGCATAAATTCCTTTATTGAAAATATTGGGTTAGCACTGCAGTACATATACTCAATATCCATAAATCAAGGGCCACACATTTCTGATTGGAAAATACTGTTTTAAATAGAGAAAACAGCATCTGGATATACTCTCACAAGTATAATATCATGGACTAAACTAGGTAGGAGTGAACTATATGCAAAATGACCATTTTGTTAATAGCATATGGTTGCAAATGGCATAAATGGTAAATGTGATCATCATGAGACATTCCTGGTGCCTCACACCAACACATAATTATAATTTAACAAGCAGATTAAGGTTAAACTGCCAATAGGTTGTTAATCAAGAGTTCTCAATAGGAGAACATGGGTGAAAGTACACCCAGTCTATGGATTTAAGATTTTATAGCATTCATTTAAACTTGCATGGAGAAAAAAAAAAAAAAACTTGCATGGAATGTGAGTGGAGTAAAATAATTGTTGATTTGACAGGAGGCCACTTGGCAATTTGTTTGTTCTCTTTTATAAATAGTCTAAAGTAAGAGAATATCTAGCTAAAGGAAATATTCTGCCAGCTTAAGGCCAACATTCTAAGAACTGTTTGCTTCTTTAAAATGCAGTTATATAAACACTACTTTTTATTAATTTTTCCTTTCAAAGATCACTATGTGTTTAATTCTGACTGCTGCAAAAACTCAACTCATACCAATCATTATCTCTCCTTCGTTTTCCCAGCTAAAGTCTATCTCTGGTCTAACCTACAGTCTGTAATTCAACTTCTTGTGACATACTCTAAGAATTTCAGAATCTCCTCATCTGCTGCTGTTCCAAAACATTACTGACCTATATGAACCCTGCAATTTTTAGCCTCTTCCAAATTAGGCCAAAGATTTTAGTTCTTAATGAAACCTCCTTATAGAAATTTACCATTGTATCTGTTCTATATTTTTATGTAATATAAAAAACAGGAAGAATCAGTGTAAGAAGCTCTATTAGGACCACTAAATAAAGGTCTTCTCTTCTACTTGCTACTTTCTCAGGGCACTTAGATGCCTCTCTTTAGAAAAATGTCACCCTTTGGAGAATGGTAAGAGATGCATGCTTAATGATACAGTTCATGGAAATTGAGAAATGTTTCATTAGCTTTCTCCAAAATAACAATAAGTTTACTACAAAGGTTTTAGGATAACGACCTTTCTCTGCTTCCTCCCAATCTGTCATTGTCACCACCATGGGTCATCCTTGCCACAGCAATCTGAATATGTGTGGCCAATGGGAAATGATGACTTTTCCAACGGGAAGAGGACCTTTCTTCAGTAAAGGGAAGATACACGGCTCTGGTTTCCTGCTAGAGCTTAATATATAGGCCCCATCTCAACATCAAGAAATACTTTATCACAAAATTGCATATGCAGTTAAAAAACTACGTGTGCAGTATGATCTCAGTTATACAATATGTGTGTCTATAAAACATGTACGCATGTATGAGGATATATAGTAAAGTGTTAACCAATTATGGATCATGGCATTATGGGTACAAGCTAATTTCTTTTTTTTTTTTTTTTTTTTTTTTTTTATTGATTGATTGATTGATCGCTATGTTGGGTCTTCGTTTCTGTGCTAGGGCTTTCTCCAGTTGTGGCAAGTGGGGGCCACTCTTCATCACGGTGCGCGGGCCTCTCACCATCGCGGCCCCTCTTGTTGCGGAGCGCAGGCTCCAGACACGCAGGCTCAGTAATTGTGGCTCACGGGCCCAGCCGCTCCGCGGCATGTGGGATCCTCCCAGACCAGGGCTCGAACCCGTGTCCCCCGCATTAGCAGGCAGATTCTCAACCACTGCGCCACCAGGGAAGCCCCGGTACAAGCTAATTTCTATGCACTTATCTGTGTTGTCATCATTTTATTTATTGGACTTGTAATATTTTTTTCAAAAAACTTTAAAAAAAAACTGTTTTGTCAGATGTTGTGCTCTTCCAGGTAAAATACATGCGCTATGCTCTTCTAGGTATGTAAGTCAGTAAATAAACATGAAATGCATAGAACAAGCAAATAGCTTGTTCTCAGTAAATGTTAACTATTATGGATATGGCACAGGAAATTAAATTTAACTTTTTCATGAGACGCAATTTTAAAATATCTATATTTAAAGGCATGGGTCTTAAGAGTGTACAGATCTACAAAGCAACAAAGTAATCTACTAAAAGTGCTTGCCTCCTTTTTTATTTTTTTAATTTAATTTAATTTTATTTTATTTTGCTACATTGTGCTGCTCACGGGATCTTACTTCCCCCATCAGGGATTGAACCCAGGTCCCCTGGAGTGGAAGCCCAGAGTCCTAACCACTGGACCACCAGGGAATTCCCACTTGCTTCCTTTTTTAAAATGAGGTATAACTGAAACAGGAAAATAAGACTTATAATGACTATTAGGCAGAGGATTATAAGAGATTTGAAGTCAACAACTCTTTAGCTGTGAGTGCTGCCCCTCACTGGCTAAGGTTATAATCCGGGTAGAAAAGAATGAAAAAATATTTGGAGAGAAAAATGATGAGCAAAAGAAGAGTAGAAGAGGGAAAAGAGGACAGGAATGGAAAGGAGAGAAAAAAGTTGGAGCGAATTATAAAGAGTAATAGGAGGAAAGAGAAAAGAGAACAATAAAATGAATAACAATTGGAGGGGACTTCTCTGGCGGCACAGTGTTAAGAATCCACCTGCCAATGTAGGGGGCACGGGTTCGAGCCCTGGTCTGGGAAGATCCCATATGCTGCCGAGCAACTAAGCCCGTGAGCCACAACTACTGAGCCTGCACTCTAGAGCGCGCGAGCCACAACTACTGAAGCCCACGCACCTAGAACCCCTGCTCCACAACAAGAGAAGCCACTGCAATGAGAAGCCCGTGCACCGCAACAAAGAGTAGCCCCCGCTTGCTGCAACTAGAGAAAAGCCCGCGCACAGCAACAAAGACCCAACGTGGCCAAAAATAAATAAATAAATAAATGTATTTATTTTTTTAAAAAATGAATAACAATTGGAAGAGTGGCATCTACAAAGACCAATTAATGTTGGCATCTACAAAGACCAATTAATATTGGCATCTACAAAGACCAATTAATGTTGTCAGGCCTTCTGCTAAGTGTTTTACAAGAAGTATCTCATTTAGTTTTTAAAATTGAAAACTAAAAATAGAAATTGGTATTATATTATCCCTATTTAACAGAGGAGAAAACTAAGATATTCAGGGTTTAAGTGATTTTTCCCCCAGATCATGTATTACACCTCTTTAATGAGATATGTCCTGTCCTTTTGAGCTTCACTTTGGCCTGATTTGTCTTCTTGGGGTGTGCTGTCCCATCTTCCCATATTATAAAATAAATGAACAGAATATCTGCCCCTTGTTTGATGTCCTCTATATTGTCACTATTTTCTATAATCCTGTGAATCAAGCAGGCTTAATAGGGCTTACAATAACTTAATGTGAAGACAAATGCAAAGATCTAACTCTAATACCATATTCATATTTTCCAAACTAAAACTTAAATCATTAATTCTAAGACATTATACTTGCAAATTTATTACATATAAAATTTTACTAAAGTATAAAGAGAAAATCACAGAATACTTTTTTGAAAAGCATCAAATTAAACAAAATGTGTTTGGCCCCAACATTTTACTGTTGTCACCATAAATGCCTGACATCTGTATCACCACTCACTTAATAAGGAAATTTTTCCCCCCAAAAAAAAAAACTAAATGGGAAAAATGTCTGCTGTGAAGTTTTATACTTTCCCCAATATTTGGATAAAAGAGTTCTGGATTGACAGTCAGAGTCTGGGTCCAGGTTTTAGCTCCTGCTCTGTCAGTTGTGCAGTCTTTGCCCCAGCCCCTAACTTCACTGGGTCTTAGTTTTCTGATCTGTAAAATAAAGTTTTGAGCAATATGTTTGGAAAAATCCTATGACTATATAGTTTACAAAAAAACAAGGCAGGAAATTACCAATGGCATTTTTCACAGAACTAGAACAAAAAATTTTACAATTTGTATGGAAACACAAAAGACATCGAATAGCAAAAACAATCTTGAGAAAAAAAAACACGGAGTTGGAGGAATCAGGCTCCCTGACTTCAGACTATACTGCAAAGCTACAGTAATCAAAACAATATGGTACTGGCACAAAAACAGAAATATAGATCAATGGAACAGGATAGACAGCCAAGAGATAAACCCACACACCTATGGTCACCTAATCTATGACAAAGGAGGTCAGAATATACAATGGAGAAAAGACAGTCTCTTCAATAAGTGGTGCTGGGAAAACTGGACAGCTACATGTAAAAGAATGAAATTAGAACACTCCTTAGCACCATACACAAAAATAAACTCAAAATGGATGAAGGCCTAAATGTAAGACCGGACACTATAAAACTCTTAGAGGAAAACATAGAAAGAACAGTTTGACATAAATCACAGCAAGATCTTTTTTGATCCACCTCCTAGAGTAATGGAAATAAAAACAAAAATAAACAAATGGGACCTAATGAAACTTAAAAGCTTTTGCAAAGCAAAGGAAGCTACAAACAAGACAAAAAGACAACCCTCAGAATGGGAGAAAATATTTGCAAACAAATCAACAGACAAAGGATTAATCTCCAAAATATATAAACAGCTCATGCAGCTCAATATTTAAAAAACAAACAACCCAATCAAAAAATGGGCAGAAGACCTAAATAGACATTTCTATTACAGATAGCCAAGAGGCACATGAAAAGCTGCTCAACATCACTAATTACTAGAGAAATGAAAATCAAAACTACAGTGAGGTATCACCTCACACCAGTTAGAATGGGCATCATCAGAAAATCTGCTAACAACAAATGCTGGATAGGGTATGGAGAAAAGGGAACCCTCTTGCACTGTTGGTGGGAATGTAAATTGATACAGCCACTATGGAGAACAGTATGGAGGTTCCTTAAGAAACTAAAAATAGAATTACAGTATGACCCAGCAATCCCACTACTGGGCATACACCCAGAGAAAACCATAATTCAAAATGACACATGCACCCCAATGTTCATTGCAGCACTATTTACAATAGCCAGGTCATGGAAGCAACCTAAATGCCCATCTACAGATGAATGGATAAAGAAGAAGTGGTACATATATACAATGGAATATTACTCAGCCATAAAAAGGAACGAAATTGGGTCATTTGTAGAGATGTGGATGGATCTAGAGACTGTCATACAGAGTGAAGTAAGTCAGAGAGAGAAAAACAAATATCGTATATTAATGCATATATGTGGAACCTAGAAAAATGGTATAGATGAACTGGTTTGCAGGGCAGAAATTGAGACACAGATGTAGAGAACAAACGTATGGACACCAACGGGGGAAAGTGCAGGGGGAGGTGGTGGTGGTGGGATGAACTGGGAGATTGGGATTGACATACATACACTAATATGTATAAAATAGATAACCAATAAGAACCTGCTGTATAAAAAAATAGATAAAATAAAATTCAAAAATTAAAAAAATACAAAAATAAAAATAAAGACTACCTTTTTTTTTTTTTTTGGCCACACCACGCAGCATGTGGGATCTTAGTTCTGCCACCAGTGATGGAACCTGTGCCCACTGTGGTGGAAGCAGGGAGTCTTAACCACTGGACCACCAGGGAAGTCCCAAAGACTACTATTTTTAAACTATTTCATTTTTATTTCATTTTATCAATAGATTGAAAAAGTGGCCACAAATTGTATCCATCCTGTAAGCGTGTCCCTTTGCAAAGGTCACTTTGCAGTGACTCCCATGAAGAGGTAAAGTCTATTCTTCTAAACCTCGAATCTGCACTTGACCACGTGGACAATGGGATGGTAGAAATAATTACACAAGCAGAGACTTGAGAAGTGGTTGTACATTAGGGATTGCTCCCTTGCTGCTCTTGGGAACCCTGGAGCCACTGCATGTAAATAAGCCTAAGTTAGCCTGCTGGATGATGACATGTGGCCCAGTACCCATATGAGAGCCAGCTAACTACCAGATATGTGAGTGAGGCCACTGACTGCCCTCTGACCAGGAAAGCATAAGCAAGACCACCTGAGACCAGCAGCAGAACTTTGCAGCTGAGTCCAATCCAAAATGCTAACCCACAGTATCAGGAGCTGGTAAATAAATGATTGCTGTTTCAGGCAAGTTAGTTTTGGATGGTGGGCTACACAGTAAAAACTAACTGATAGAGAAATTAGTACCTAGAAATGGGTTGCTATAATAAAATGGGTTGCAAAAACCTAAAACATGTGGCCTTGGGTCTCTGAATAGGGCAGACACTGAAAGAACTTTAAGAACCCAGTAGCAAAAACGAGAAAGAGGGTGAGCAAACTATTAGTGGTAGCTGGAAAAACAGTGAGGAAATTACTATAACAGGCCAGAAAAATGGCAACATGTATCATGTACTTAGAAACAATCGGCACAATGGTTGCCTGCAGAACTTTGCAGATTTTTAAAAATACATATTGCTAATGAATGTATGGACCTTGCAAAATGATTTCCTGGCAAAATGTTGAAAGTGTCAATTGGTTTCATTTAGCTGCCTAAGAAGAAAGAATTTAGAGGGAATATACAGGAAATAGCAGTTTCTCATCCCTAATCTCTTTAGCCAGAAAATCCTCCAAGTGAAAGTAGCCTGAGGTGAAAGATCATATCAAGGTGTGGCTATCAAAGCTTTATTAAGTTATTTGAAAGAATTAAGGTGGCACCTAGTTGATCCTCTTAACTGTAAAAAGGTGGGGTTGTCTAAGAATATTAAGGCTGTTATCCCACAACAGACTGACACACCCACATAATTCTCTTTCTAAAGAATTGTGGGTGTGGCTTTCCTTGGACCAAGTAGAGTCCAGTCATATTCAGAGGAAAACCAAAAAGTTTGTTGTTGTTTTTTTTTAACATCTTTATTGGAGTATAATTGCTTTACAATGGTGTGTTAGTTTCTGCTGTATAACAAAGTGAATCAGCTATATGTATGCATATATCCCCATATCTCCTCCCTTTTGCATCTCCCTCCCACCCTCACAAAGTTTTAAGAGTTGTACTAATGAAAGCACCACATAAAGGACTGAAGAAATTAGATTGCTCAAATTACAAAATATGAGTCCTTCCTTACGGAAAAGGAACAAAGTCTCAGAAGACAGCCAAGAGCTCAGAAGGTACAGCTAAGAGCCCTGGAGAACAATAAAGCAGGGAGATGAAACTAGACCTAATCAAAAAATATTTCCTGCCCCCAGGATGGGAAGACTAGCAACCCATGTCCTACTGGATATCAGAATTGTTATAGACCAGCAGCTGCTATGTGTTTCAGATCCTTCCCCTTTCTGATGGCAGTATCTCCTGTAATGATCCTGTCCCTGCCCAGTCCTGTATATTACTGGGTGTGTTGAGGGCAGATAATCAGTCTTTTTTGGTCCATAGGTTGCCAGAACAAGAGGAGCCCCTCTGAGGATACTCATCTGATCTGATTTAGATCACAAGATTCCACACTAGCCTGATGCCATAGTTAAATGAGATCTTGAGGGTCTTACAGTATGGAAGGAATGATAATTATTCTGTTCAAAGGACAGACTGCTAGATTGCAAAAATGGCTATAATACATTGTAGCTTCTTCCACCAAGAGATGTCTATTTCTCCACCCTTTGAATCTAGACTGGTCTTGTGACTTATTTCACCATTAGTGTGCAACAGAATTGATGTTGTACCAATTCCAGGCCTAGAGCACCTTCACTCTCTCTGATCATGTCAACCATGTGAACATACATGGGCTACCTGCTAAATGATGACAGGTATGTGGCCCAGTCACCATTGTCGCTCCAGCCAACAGCCGACCAACACAGAAGCAGTTTCTTTAGCTGCTCAGAGACACTCGAGGAAGTTAAATGAGCTAGTTGAGAAGAGCACCCAGTTGATCCCAGCCCAAATTGCTGACCTAAGAATTGTGAAATAAACAGATGGTTGTTATTTTAAGGACCTCAACTGGAGGTAGGGGAGGTTGTCATGCAGCAGTAGGTAAGTGACACAGACACCTAAATGTCACAGAGCCAGTTATCGATGTCCTGTCCTTTCTCCTCTGGTCTTCAATTCTCTCTGCCATAGATCAATTGTGCATAAATCGGTGGGTCTGTTTTGGGCATTGCAGTCTGTTCCAGTAGTCTATTTATCTGTGTCTACACCAGTTCGACACTATGTTATTCAATGTAGCTTGATATCTGATGAGGCAAGTCTCCCACGACACACCATTTTCTTCTTCCTTTTCTTCTTCAGGAGAGCCTTGGCTATTCTTAACCTTCTGTTCAATTCTGTAAATTTTGGATGAGTTTATCGAGTACAATAGGAAAAAACACTCTGCTGGGATTTTTTTAATTGAAATCTTATTAAATCCAGGGATAAACTTGGAAGAATTGGCATTTTTTAAAAATTGAAGTACAGTTGACTTACAATGTTGTATTAATTTCTGCTGTACAGCAAAGCAATCAGTTATACACATATCTATATATATTTATATTCTTTTCCATTATGGCTTATCCCAGGACATTGAATATAGTTCCCTGTGCTATACAGTAGGACCTTGTCCATCCATTCCCTAAGTAGTAGTTTGCATCTACTAACCCCAAACTTGAAGTCCATTCCTCCCCCACCACCCACCCCCTTGGCAACCACAAGTCTGTTCTCTATGTCTGAGTCTCTTTCTGCTTTATAGATTGGTTCATTTGTGTCATATTTTAGATTCCACATATAAGAGACATCATATGGTATTTGTCTTTCTCTTTCTGACTTACTTCACTTAGTATGATAATCTCTAGTTGCATCCATGTTGTTGCAAATGTCATTATTTTGTTCTTTTTTTATGGCTGAGTAGTATTCAATGGTACACATCTTCTTTATCCATTCATCCCCCGATGGACATTTAGGTTGTTTCCATGTCTTGGCTATTGTGAATAGTGCTGCTATGCACATAGGGGTGCGTGTATCTTTTTGAATTATAGTTTTGTCTGGATATATGCCCAGGAGTGGGATTGCTGGATCATATGGTAATTCTATTTTTAGTTTTCCGAGGAACCGCACACTGTTTTCCATAGTGGCTGCACCAACTTCATTCCCACCAGCAGTGTAGGAGGGTTCCCTTTTCTCCACACCCTCTCTAGCATTTGTTATTCATAGACTTTAATGATGGCCATTTTGACTGGTGTGAGGTGGTACCTCATTGTAGCTTTTATTTGCATTTCTCTAATAATTAGCGATGATGAGCATCTTTTCACATGCCTATTGGCCATCAGTATGTTTTCTTTGGAGAAATGTCTATTTCAGACTTCTGCCCATTTTTTGATTGGGTTATTTGGTTTTTTGTTGTTGAGTTGTATGTGTTGTTTGTATATTTTGGAAGTTAAGCCCTTGTCAGTCACATCATTTGCAAATATTTTCTCCTATTCTGTAGGTTGTCTCTTCGTTTTGTTTATGGTTTCCTTCGCTGTGCAAAAGCTTGTAAGTTTGATTAGGTCCCATTTGTTTATTTTTGTTTTTATTTCTATTGCCTTGGGAGACTGACCTAAGAAAACATTGGTATGATTTATGTCAGAGAATGTTTTGCCTTTGTTCTCTTCTAGGAGTTTTATGGTGTCTTGTCTTATATTTGACTTTACTTTTGTGCATGGTGTGAGGGTGTGTTCCAACTTCATTGATTTACATGCAGCTGTCCAACTTTCCCAGCACCATTTGCTGAAGAGACAGTCTTTCCCATTGTATATTCTTGCCTCCTTTGTCAAAGATTAATTGACCTTAGGTGTATGGGTTTATTTCTGGGCTCTCTATTCTGTTCCATTGATCCATATATCTGTTACTCTGCCAATACCACACTGTTTTGACTACTGTAGCTTTGTAGTATTGTCTGAAATCTGAGAGGGTTATGCCTCCTGCTTTGTTCTTTTTCCTCAGGATTGCTTTGGCAATTCTGGATCTTCATGGTTCCATATAAATTTTAGGATTATTTGTTCTAGTTCTGTGAAAAATGTCATGGGTAATTTGATAGGGATTGCGTTAAATCTGTATATTGCTTTGGGTAGTATGGTCATTTTAACAATATTAAAGGAACTGACATATTTTTGATACTGATTTTTCCTATCTACAAACATCTCTCTATTATTGAAGTGTTCTTTGGTCTCTTCTAATAAATTTTTATGTAATTTCCCACATAAATATTTTGTACATCTTTTTAAGATTTATTTATAAGTACTCTGTATTTTTATTATTAATATAAGTTAGATTTTTTTTTTTATAAATTTATTTATTTATTTATTTTTGGCTGCATTGGGTCTTCATTGCTGTGCATGGGCTTTCTCTAGTTGCGGCGAGCGAGGGCTACTCTTTTTTTTTTTTTTTAATAAATGTATTTATTATTTATTTATTTATTTTTGGCTGCGTTGGGTCTTCGTTTCTGTGCGAGGGCTTTCTCTAGTTGTGGCAAGTGGGGGCCACTCTTCATCGCGGTGCGCGGGCCTGTCACTGTCGCAGCCTCTCTGGTTGCGAAGCACAGGCTCCAGACGCGCAGGCTCAGTAGCTGTGGCTCACGGGCCTAGTTGCTCCGCGGCATGTGGGATCTTCCCAGACCAGGGCTCGAACCCATGTCCCCTGCATTGGCAGGCAGATTCTCAACCACTGCACCACCAGGGAAGCCCAATATAAGTTAGATTTAAAAAAATTTTTCCAACTGACTATCAAAGTGAAAATGACTCATTAATTGTAATAATTTGTGGGCATTTGAATATTTTCTATTTAGGAAATAATCTAAAGAAAATAGCTCTCCCTCTTCCCCTTATGACTGACAGTGGATGAGTCCAAAGCAAGATCTGCAAATACAAGAAGAAAGAGAAGGAAGAAAGAGAAATAAAGCCAAAAATGCCCCCTTCTTTCATTGCAAGTTTGTAAGTCTGAAGCAGACTGAGTGGAGGCAAGGAGTAATTACTTGGATAAGAGTATGTAGTTTTGATATTACACTTGCAGGGAAAGAAGGCAAATTATTATAAGACCAGATGAAACTTCTATTTTCTAAGAGCAACTGTAGGATCCCTGGCACAACAGAACATTTGCTATCCTAAATGTCCCAATCAATGAAAACAATTTAAGCTAACAAAGAAGACAGTCAGATAGCCAATAGGCACATGAAAATATGCTCAACATCGCTAATTACTTAGAGAAATGCAAATCAGAACTACAATGAGGTATCACCTCACACCTGTCAGAATGCTATCATCAAAAAGTCTGTGAATAATAAATGCTGGAGAGGGTGTGGAGAAAAGGGAACCTTCCTACACTGTTGGCAGGAATGTAAACTGGTGCAGCTGCTATGGAAAACAGTATTGAGATTCCTTAAAAAACTAAACAGTAGAGTTGCCATATGATCCAGCAATACCACTCCTCCTAGGCATGTATTCAGAAAAGATAAAAACTAATTTGAAAAGATACATGCACCCTGATGTTCATAACAGCACTATTTACAATAAGCCGAGACATGGAGACAACCAAAGAGCCCATGAACACGCAACTGGTTTAAGAAGATGTGGTATATATATATATATATATATATATATATATATATATATACACACATACATACACACACACACAATGGATTATTACTCAGACATGAAAAGGAATGAAATATTGCCATTTGCTGCAACATGGATGGACCTAGAGATTATCATACTAAGTGAAGTAAATCAGACAGACAAAGATATGATATTATATTACTTATATGTAGAATCTAAAAAATAATACAAATGAAACTATTTACAAAACAGAAACAGACTCAGAAACAGACATAGAAAACCAACTTATGGTTACCATAGGGGAAAGGGATGGGGGAGGGATACATTAGGAGTATGTGATTAACAGGTACAAACTACTATACATAATATAGATAAGCAACAAGGATCTACTGTATAGCACAAGGAACTATATTCAATATCTTATAATACCTATAATGGAAAATAATCTGAAAAAAACTACATGCATATAACTGAATCACTTTGCTGTACACCCAAAACTAACACAATATTGTAAATCAACTATACTTCAATTAAAACAAAAACAATTTAAGCTTTATGAAAAAAAGTATAAGATATATTTCATGTTTCTCTGAGATGGCAAGGAAACTAAAGTATCCATAAAAACCAACATCAAAGTAAAAGTGGGAAACCTAAGAGGAAAGCAAGAACCAAAACCAGCATTTATCTGAAGGCATCTCCAGAAACCCTGGTGGCTTTGAGTTTCGGTTATCATGTCTGGCCAATTCTGGTGACAAATGATAAAGCTCAGGGACCTCCAAGACTGGGAGTCTAGTTAGATCACCCCATACATTGCTGAAGCCCTGTGGGGCAAATAATGGCCCTCCAAATATGTCCATGCCATAATCTCCTAAACCTGTGAGCATGTTGTTACACGGCAAAGGGGAACTAAGGTTGCAGAGGGAATTAAAGTTGCTAATCAGCTGACTTGAAGATAGATTATCCTGGATTATCCAGTGTAATCATAAGGGCCTTTTAAATGTGGAAGAGGGAGACAGAAGGCCGGAGTCAGAAAGAGATTTGAAGATGCTATGCTGCTGACTTCAAAGACAGAGAAAAGGGCCACGAATCAAGGAACGTACATGGTCTCTAGACGCTGGAGAAAACAAGGAAACAGATTCTTGCATACAGACCTCCAGAAGCAGTGCAGCACTGCTGACGTTTTAAATTTACCTCAGTGAGATTCATTTCAGATTTCTGACCCCCAGAACTGTAAGATAATAAATTTGTGTTTTTTTAAACCATGTAGTTGGTGATTATTTGTTACAACAGCAATAGAAAAGTAATACAAACCCCAAAGGGATAATATATTTCCAGAACATTTTCAATATAGGATTGTGCAGGAAAATTATGGGTATGGAGATGACAGAATGATTTCTATAATAAATGTTAAAATGAACACAAACATACACAACCCATTCAGGAGTTTAACAAACACAAACTCTTAACTTATTGAATAGGATTTAATCAAATGAAAAGCATTATTTGCCTCTGGGAAAGGTAAGGCAAGTTTCATTAACAATTACAGGGTTTCCCTGGTTGCGCAGTGGTTAAGAATCCACCTGCCAATGCACGGAACATGGGTTCGATCCCTGGTCCGGGAAGATCCCACATGTCGCAGAGCAACTAAGCCCGTGCGCCACAACTACTGGGCCTGCGCTCTAGAGCCAGCGAGCCACAGCTACAGAGGCCCACGTGCCTAGAGCCCGTGCTCCGCAACAAGAGAAGCCACCGCAATGAGAAGCCTGCACACCACAGCAAAGAGTAGCCCCTGCTCGCCGCAACTAGAGAAAGCCCGCTCAGCAATGAGGATCCAATGCAGCCAAAAATACATAAATAATTTTTTAAAAAAATTACATTTACTGGAAAGGAAGAGCTGAGTCACCATAATCCTGAAACATGAAAATGACTTCAGTCGTTCTGCAGAATTCAAAACCATAAATAGAAACAGATGCTCTTGTTTGCAGTCGGTTCCTTCCTCGTCTTTCAGATGTTTTGACCTTTTGCCCTAAGCGGAAGAAGTGATTTCTGTAAGTGAAGTACGGTGGTCCCTTGGTGTCTGAGGGGGGTTGGTTCCAGGAGCCCAGCAGATCCAAATCTGCAGATGTTCATGTCCTTTATATAAAATGGTCTAGGACAGTCAGCCCTCCATATCGGCAGATGGGGAGGACCCACTGCAAATGACTCTAATTTCATGGCATTCAAAATATGAATCATGAGGGTAATTTGGGGAACACTTTACATGTAGGAAGTACAACAGACCCTTACGTTCACAGAGTGAGAGCCCAGTACTGCTTCTGTCTCTTTTTCTAAAGTGCTACTGCTTCCATACATGAGAAGTCTTTTCATCTCCTTTTAACTCCATGGGCATTTGCTGTTACAACAAAAACCTCAGAGTTTCATACTTACCTTTCAGAGCTTATGTCTTGTGTTTTAGAACACTTTTGCTAAAGAAAAGATTTTTATGGTGGGTGGTGTACTGACTTCAAAAACATTTGAAGCAGGACTTCCCTGGTGGCACAGTGGTTAAGAATCCGCCTGCCAATGCAGGGGACATGGGTTCGAGCCCTGGTCTGGGAAGATCCTACATGCTGCAGAGCAACTAAGCTGGCGTGCCACAACTACTGAGCGTGCGCTCCAGAGCCCGCGAGCCACAACTACTGAGCCCGTGCACCTAGAGCCCGTGCTCCGCAACAAGAGAAGCCCACGCACCACAACGAAGAGCAGCCCCTGCTCTCTGCAACTAGAGAAAGCCCGCACGCAGCAATGAAGACCCAAGGCAGCCAATAAATAAATAAATAAATAAAAAGAGAGTAACTATTTAAAAAAAAAAACAACATTTGAAGCAAAGACAAATCAGTTGGCTAAGTGGTAAATAGGTGTTGTAAAAGGAGTCAGTGTTGGGGAGAAAGGAGCTGAAGATAAGGGTGTAACCAAGAGAACATAACATTGGCTTTATCCAGAGCTAAGAAACAGCAAATTGTATTCCTCCTTAATGCCCTTACCCTTGACCTCTGCCCCTTGCTAAGTACTCAGGGACTAATACTGAGCACTGGCAGCCTTATATCCTGCACAGCTACTCTGCAGAACCTTATCTGGGTATATTTTCTTTTTGGCATCCTCACATCCCATTAAGACTCAACTGTTATGACTTTTTCATTCCCCTGATTCCACTTCTAGCTCTACAAGGAAGGAGCTCACAAACTAATAATGTGCAATAGTGCATGTACATGATTGTAGGATTTCCCTTCCCACACAGAAGCGGATGATGACTTAGACTACTCAGTTTCTCTCCTCCAATACCCATCGACCCACCCAGGGAGTGTCTTCTCTGTCCTTGCCAAATCAGTTCCTGGAATTTATGTTGAAAGGTGGCAATGAAGGGAGAACCTGAGTAGTGGAAGGAGAAAGGAAAGAGATTAAGTTAATCTTCAAAATAAAGAGATAAAAGAATTTTGGAAATTTAGAGCAAATGAAAGATACTAGAGTAGTGCAGGTACCAGAAAACTGGGAAAAGGGGGAAACAGGTAAAAGAGTTGTTGCTAGGGGTGAGGATGGGGGTAAAAAATCAACTTTATTACACTTCTAAAAGTATGAAAATTAGAATGTAATTCCATTTTTATGACTAATGGATATTTGATCTATGCTTCTATGAATGAGACTATACACAGTCTGGACCAGAGGTTAGAATGGTTACACACTAAGTTTAGGGTGACCAACTCATCTCAGTTTGCCCAGGATTTCCCCAATTTTAGCACTGAAATTTTCACATCCTGGGACTTTTTCTCTCTTTGTGAACCCGGGATGGCTGGTTACCCCGAGTCATTAGTGACTAATAATGGCTTCAGATGTGACATTTCTTGAGAGAACAGTAAACTCTCATTTTTCCTGAGAATGGTTGCTGAGGATGAAGAGGAAACTATGATGGGTGTTTGCAGAGAAAAGGAAGAGAAAGAAGGGAGAAGGGGAAAATGAAGAAGGATGAAAAGAGTGTGTGTGTGTTCATAAGAAGGAATTTTGACTTAAAGCAGCTGTTCTCAACCAGGAATGCTTCTATCCTCCAGGGGTTATTTGGCAATGTCTGGAGATAGTTTTGCTGGTCACAGTTGACATCTACTGGTACCTGGTGAATGGAGGGCAGGGGTGCTGCTAAACATCCTACAATGCACAGGACAGCCTCCCACACCAAAGAGTTATCCAGCCCAAGATGTCACTAGTGATGAGGATGAGAAATCCTGAGACCCAAAGGAATGCATAGTTAATAGTGGACTAGCACACATCAGAAAAATGTATGGGGGGGGGTGGTGGAGATGCAATCACAACATATATAGAGTGACACTGAAAAACTGACTTTGAAGTGTCTAAAATGGTAGTGCTGCTTTTCCTGACTATAAATCTTATAGTTGGCCATCTATGTCACGAACTTTCTAAGAGATGGACCAAACCAAATCTGCCCCCAAGGACTAGATTACCACAGTCCCTGACAATCATATATACAGAATAAGTGTTGGTGAGTTAATGTTATTAAAATAAAACACTGTTGGATGCAGACAAAATGGAAAAGGAAATTTAAGTATGAAACAATTTAGTGCTCTGCTAAAGGTTATTTTTCAGGTAGAAAAATAAATAATTTTTCTAGACCTGTGATTAGTAAAGATTATGTATTTGATGCCTGGCTCATATTGGACACCCAAATATTTGTCTAATAAGTCAAATGTTGAATAAGATGTCCCAAATTCAGTTGATGTTAATGGTTACATTTCTTCTTTCTAAGGGGTCATTGCCACTCTTTATTTCAGTGTTCTGTTCCTGTGCTTCTGTTTTCAGCCCCTAAAAGAAATAATGAATTGCCCTCATACTGCCTCACATGGCCCCAAAGGTGCAATCATGTTTGTACAGAGCTGCCTTCTGTTGTGGGCTAGGCGGATAGAGTTTACACTGGCTGTCACAATACTGCTTTCTTTGGAAGCTTTGCGGAGGGTAAGGTGGATGGGGTATGGGTTTCAGTCCTCTATGAGAAAGACATGAGACAATATATTGGACTTAATTTGGGCTTTTTACTGATAGCTAAGCCTGCAATAGGTTCAACCAGAATTATCAATAGAAAAGAATTTTAGAATCACGAAAACTTTAAGCTGTAAGAAAGCTCATAATATTATCTTGTCTAATTCCCTGACTCTTGGGCATAATGTGGCATCATTCTTGTTTTATTTTTTTATGTGTTTATCTATTGATGAAGCACTTAGAGTTTATTTATTTAGTTAGTTAGTTAGTTATTATTGGAGTGTACATAGTTGATTTACAATGTTGTGTTAGTTTCTGGTATACAGAAAAGTGATTCAGTTTTATAAATACACACACACACACAATTTTTCAGATTCTTTTCCATTATAGTTCATTACAAGATATTGAATATAGTTCCCTGTGCTATACAATAGGACTTTATTGTTTATCTATTTCATATATATAGTAGTTTGTATCTGCTAATCCTAAACTCCTAATTTTTCCCTTCCCCCAGAGTTTAAATAATTTTCCCAGTCACTTTCAAAAAGTGGGCTTTTCTAAGGAATATGAAAATTTCCCAACTAGCCACTCTAATTGAAATTAAGACAGATATATTATATATTTTATATATATATATTATATTTCTAATATCCATCATATTAGAAAACTGAGAAAATTTTAAAATATTTACATATATTTAATTATTAATTTGATTAGAACAACAAAAATAAGCCCATTACCTGTTATCATAATGTACAATTTTGAAAAATAACTATCCTTTCCAAAACAAACAAAAAAATAAGACAGTTCAAAGAGTGAATTGTTTTACAGTTTTGCAAATCTCTTTAATGTTTAGCTTAATAGACAACTGGATTCTCATATCTATACGTGCATTCAATCTGGTTCTCTATACTGTTTTGGTTGAAATAAATGCAGAAACTCCAGCCATACACAGAGGAGTAATTGACATAGAAAGAGGTATTTAATAGCCTTTTCAGACAACTGATGATATTATTCTTTGCTACTACATCAAAACTTGACTCATCTTAAAGAATAGTTGCAATGTGGAACCTGAAACAATCTGTCGAATCCATACGTGTTATAACTCATATTTTGGGTTCTTTTTCCCCAGTCTCATATTTTATAACCCCTCATGTATGTATCTCCATATATATGTCATATATATGTGTCATAAATATATATATTTCATATACACACACGTACATGTAGCAGGCACTGTCCTAAGCTCTTTACAGTTATACCTGATTTAATTCTCACAACAGCCTTATAAAGGTAGACATCCATATCTCCATTTTGTAAATGGAGAAATTAATGTAAATAAAAGTAAAGTCTCAGGACTTCCCTGGTGCCGCAGTGGTTAAGAATCCGCCTGCCAATGCAGGGGACATGGGTTCAAGCCCTGGTCCGGGAAGATTCCACATGCCGCGGAGCAACTAAGCCCGTGCACCACAGCTACTGAGCCTGCGCTCTAGATCCTGCAAGCCACAACTACTGAAGCCCACACACCTAGAGCCCACGCTCGGCAACAAGAGAAGCCACCGCAATGAGAAGCCCACACGCCGCAACGAAGAGTACCCCCCGCTCACCGCAACTAGAGAAAGCTCACGCACAGCAATGAAGACCCAACGCAGCCAAAAATAAATACATTAAATAAATTAAAAAAAAAAAAGTAAAGTCTCTTCCCAGAGTTTGCCAAGGTCACATAACAAGTAGGTCTTAGACCCAGAATATGAATCCATTATGCTGTTGACCCCTACTAATACTACTTCCCTTACTATGGATGGAGTAAATACTAGAAAGTAAGTGATTATATCAAGCATATGTCATCAACCCCATTTTGCACCTAAGGAAACTGGGACCTAGACAAGCTAAGTGAGTTATCTAAGGTCACAGAGGTTGTTAGAGGCCCAAACTGGGACCTTTTGCCTTCAGTCTTCACAATTCAAGAAATCCACAACACAGTAGTCACATAAAAAGGAGACTACAATTTCTTTGTTCATCTATGTTAGGAATAAAGTGGCTAGTATAAATGGGAAGGGTTTTCATTTTCTTCAGAAAAATATATGGACAAATTTTATTTTTCATTCACTGTTTTGGTCCAAAGTTATTGGATCAAAATTAATATTTTAATAAGCACATGCTTGCACACATAAACATGCACATAGAAACTGGCACTTTAATCCTAAATTTTTATTTAAAGGATTTAATCACAGCAAAAAAAAAAAAAAAAAAAAAAAAAAAAAACTACCTCACTCAAGATTTCTTTATTAATGAGTCAAAATAGACAAAATCTAAAACAACTAGAAGAGTTTCATATATGTGCTAGAGTCAGATCTTTACAATTTACTTTCACTGGTAAAGTCACCCTTTCTGTCACAGTCTCTAACTGAAATCTGGTTCTATCCTGAGCTTCTGGACACGTAACCTCCTGGGCAGTGCTTTGTATTGGGTTGCTAGAGTCTTTCTTGAGATTATTTTACATCTTCAAACCATCTAACCTTCCCCTCATGAGCAATAGTTAAAGGCCATTTATAAAGTTACTGAAGGGACTTCCCTGGTGGCACAGTGGATGGGACTCTGCACTCCCAATGCAGGGGGCCCGGGTTCGATCCCTGGTCGAACGGGTTCCCCTGGTCGGGGAACTAGATCCCACATGCATGCCGCAACCAAGAGTTCGCATGCCACAACTAAGGAGCCCACCTGCTGCAAGTAAGACCCAGCGCAACCAAATAAATAAATAAATATTAAAAAAAATAAAGGTACTGAAAACAGATCAGAATGAGCCATTTCCTTCACTTACACCCTTTAAAGCTACCACATTACCAAGAATCTCCAAATTCTCTACACATTATTCATGGTCCTCATTATTCTGAGAAACTAATAAACTGCCTTCATGGACTCTCCCTTGGCTCTCATGGGCCACACAAGGTAGTTCACCATTCTCTCTAATGACCTTGTCATGACACACCACTCAGCTCTTGTTCTCTCTTCTCTCACTCCACTCCCAGCCAGTCTTGACTAGTGGTGAATAATACTCTCCTCAGTGTACCATGACCTCAGAAATCTGCCTACAACAAGCACCCCGCAACCATCCCCCCTTCTCTTTCCTGCATTTATAGAGAAGCATATCCGTGCCTCTTTCGTAGCATGAATTACTATTAAATTTGCTTGTGTGTCTGGAGCATGAGCTCTGTAACGGCATAGATCTATTATTCATCTTTACTTCCCCTGCACAAAGATTAGGGTCTGACGTGAAGTAGGGAGGTCTGTAGAACTATTTGGTGAAACCTGTGTTTGCTGGCTCGATCCACTTCTTAATGTTACATTCCTTCCAAACTGAAGGTTCTTTTTTTTTTTTTTAATAAATTTATTTATTTATTTATTTATTTTTGGCTGTGTTGGGTCTTCGTTTCTGTGTGAGGGCTTTCTCCAGTTGCGGCGAGCGGGGGCCACTCTTCATTGCGGTGCGCGGGCCTCTCACTATCGCGGCCTCTCTTGTTGCGGAGCACAAGCTCCAGACGCGCAAGCTCAGTAATTGTGGCTCACGGGCCCAGCTGCTCCGCGGCATGTGGGATCTTCCCGGACCGGAGCACGAACCCGTGTCCCCTGCATTGGCAGGTGGATTCCTAACCACTGCGCCACCAGGGAAGCCCGAAACTGAAGGTTCTGAGTCTAATAGAAAGAATGAAGCCTGGGATCCATTCTCTGGTCTGCTAGACATAGGACTTTAGGTAAATTATTTAACCTTTCAGCATCTGTTTTCTGTGAGAGTTTTGGAAAAGTAGTAGATAGTATATTGAAAATACATAAAGTACCTATCATTGTGACACATCGTAGGAATTCATTGAAGTGTGGCTATTATTTATTTTGTTCCTGTGGCCCCTGATGGTCACACCCCTACTAAAGGTTGTGTGTGTGCACGTTACACACCTAGCTGGAGAGAGGGCAGCTATCACCTGATCAACACAACATGTTCTTTAGAAAATTTCCTGGCCCTAACTTCCCACTAGGATCAGTTACTAATCAATGACACTATTTAATATTGCCATAATCCCTTGTGCCCTTATTTCAGTGATAGTCATAACCTACGGAGGTTATATTTTTCTTTCTTTGTCTGAAGATTTCTTGTTCTGACATGCTTGCTATTTCACACTGAAATTATTCTGTACGTGTATAAAAGAATCAAACTTTAAAATGTAGAGGGCTTCCCTGGTGGTGCAGTGGTTAGGAATCCGCCTACCAATGCAGGGGATACGGGTTCAATCCCTGGTCCGGGAAGATCCCTCATGCAGCGGAGCAACTAAGCCCGTGCACCACAACTACTGAGCCTGCACTCTAGAGCCCGCGAGCCACAGCTACTGAGCCCACGCGCCTAGAGCTCGTGCTCCGCAACAAGAGAAGCCACCGCAATGAGAAGCCCACGCACCGCAACGAAGAGTAGCCCCTGCTCACCGCAACTAGAGAAAGCCGGCGCGCAGCAACGAAGACCCAATGCAGCAAAAAATAAATTAAAAAAATATATACATATAGGGAACGTTGTCTTTTCAGAACCAACCCTTAAGCACTGACTAAATGCGGAAACTTAAATTTTCTTATCATTATAAATGCACGGTAGCACTCTCTCTATATATATACCTCCCATTCATAAAAAGTAAATAGGTTTCTTTGCTTTGAACTGAGAGATACTTTGGTTAAAAAGCATCAGTTGTGAGTAAACCTTACTCGCTTTCACAATACAGAGAACTATCTGGGCCTCCATTAGTTTAGATGGTCAGATAACTGATCACAGGTTAAATGCTGAGGGCAAGAGAATGACCATTTATTGCAGCCGCCAGACAGAGAAGAGTGCCTGTCACGAAACAGATAAGAAAACTCTATGAACAAATGCATCTTCTCCAGCACTCAGCTATTACCAAGCCCAGAAGAAATTTGGACCTAGGCTTGGCTGACGCCAAAGCCCGTGATCCTCTTACTCTTGCCCCTCCCTGTCTCTGGAAGGCAGGATGCAGTATGTGAGTGGTCCTTCTGACGTGTTGTCCAGCTGCCATTCCTCATATCACAAAGTACAAAATCTATAACCCGTTCCCCTTCTCACTACAATATTGGTAACCCAATTTGTCACTCTACCAGAACTACAGAAGGAAGGGAGGGCTTAAAAGAAATCATCCCCCAAAAGAAATTTCTATTATCTCAAGTATATTTGGAGCTAACTGGAGACTAGAAAGGCAGGTAGTTTCTCGTACATCTATAGATAAGAGTGACCCTGGTAAACCATTTCCTGAAAACAATTTTTTGATGCTGATCTGAAAGTGAGTGGTTCTGTTTGGTCTCATGTTGGTTTGTGGGTGGTTGGTTTAGGATGGGGATGAACCATTTTTTCTTTTAAATATTTATTTATTTATTTTGGTTTCTCTGGGTCTTAGTTGCGGCATGCGGGATCTTCGTTGCAGCATTTAGGATCTTTAGTTGCGGCGGTATGAGGGATCTTTTTTTTAGTTGCAGCACGTGGGTTTCTTAGTCACAGCATGCGGACTCTTAGTTGTGGCATGAATGTGGGATCTAGTTCCCTGACCAGGGATCGAACCTGGGACCCCTGAATTGGGAGCACGGAGTCTTACCCTCTGGACCACCAGGGAAGTCCCGGGATGAACAATTTTATACTTAAGGGGCTGGGGGTGAAGATCACTGCCTTCCCCCCTCCTCAGGCTTGTCAGACTGGCTTGTTGGAAGGGATGATGAGCTTGTCAGTTGCAGGCAGCAATTTTTAGGCTGTATGGACTGTAGAAGGGATTTGAGTTAATCCATTATTTCCCAAACTTGACCTCCCTCTGCCAAACTTCTATCTGGCTAACCCTCTAATTTCCCTGGGGGTTTTCCTTTTTTAACAAAACGACTTTGTTTTGATTTAGCCTAGGACTAGGCTTGGGTCTTAGGGAGGAAACGCCTTTAAACAATTTGCATTTGAAATGAGGAAGTGAAAAAAAGAAAAAAAAACAAAAAAACGAAGAGGCAAAGCCAGCTGTTTCCTACTAACCCTTGATAACGTGCAGCTGTTCATTGTCCTTCTGCCCCAGTGGAAACTGGCTTCCGTCCTGGCCTTGTCTGCTGCTTTTCCAGCCTCCCTCACCTGTTCAGACAGCTGTAACCTCCCCACTGTCATTACCCCCGCAAGGTAAGATTCTGAGATACGTGTGTGAGCTCTGGGACAACTCGGTCTTTACTCAGTTATGAGCAAGGCTACATTTTTCTTACAATGGCTGTGATAGGTGACACTTTACAAACACTGCCTCCTTTAATCCTCAAAGTTCCCCAATGAGGAAGACTGTATTATTATCCTCCTTTCACAGAAGAGGGAAGCGAGACTTAAGTCGTGTGTCCAAGTCATTTTTCTGATTCCAAGGCCTGTTCTCTGAACCAGAGGGTTTCAAAATGTCTTCCCATCAGCAGAGTGCTTGTTAGGAACAGAGATTTCCAGGCAGCTAGCTCAGATATCCTGACTGAGTAAACGTGGAGTGAAGCCGGGCAATCTGTTTTGACGTCTCTGATGAAGGCAGGATTTAAATCTTTCCAGTGATGTTCTCCGTCTTTATATGGCCTGCTTGGTGCAGCCCCTTCACACTTCTCAGTGCTGATTAATCACTCCCTCTGGGTTCTCAGAGCACTCTGATCCCACAGCTAGTATAGCAGGAACCACGACGTGTTAAAATTAGCTGGTTTTAGTTCTGTCTTCCTGACTAGTTGGGAGCTACTTGATGCCGAGGATACTGTTCCTTTTTGACTTCATCTTCCTGAATTGCTTCTTCCACTGATCTTTACATAGCTGGGTTCTCCTTATTATTGGGGCTTCAACTTAAAAGTTTCCCCCTCAGAGAACCTTTTATAATGACCTTAAGAATTAATTCAGCTCATGCAGCTCAATATTAAAAAAACAAACAACCCAATCCAAAAATGGGCAGAAGACCTAAATAGACATTTCTTCAAAGAAGATATACAGATTGCCAACAAACACATGAAAGGATGCTCAACATCACTAATCATTAGAGAAATGCAAATCAAAACTACAATGAGGTATCACCTCACACAGGTCAGAATGGCCACCATCAAAAAATCTACAAACAATAAATGCCAGAGAGGGTGTGGAGAAAAGGGAACCCCCTTGCACTGTTGGTGGGAATGTAAATTGATACAGCCACTATGGAGAACAGTATGGAGGTTCCTTAAAAAACTAAAAATAGAACTACCATACGACCCAGCAATCCCACTACTGGGCATATACCCTGAGAAAACCATAATTCAAAAAGAGTCATGTACCACAATGTTCATTGCAGCTCTATTTACAATAGCCAGGACATGGAAACAACCTAAGTGTCCATCGACAGATGAATGGATAAAGAAGATGTGGCACATATATACAATGGAATATTACTCAGCCATAAAAAGAAATGAAATGGAGGTATTTGTAGTGACGTGGATGGACCTAGAGTCTGTCATACAGAGTGAAGTAAGTCAGAAAGAGAAAAACAAATACCATATGCTAACACATATACATGGAATCTAAAAAAAAAAAAAAAGTTCATGAAGAACCTAGGGGCAGGACGGAAATAAAGATGCAGATGTAGAGAATGGACCTGAGGATATGGGGAGGGGGAAGGGTAAGCTGGGACGAAGTGAGAGAGTGGCATGGACATATATACACTACCAAATGTAAAATAGATAGCTAGTGGGAAGCAGCCGCATAGCACAGGGAGATCAGCTTGGTGCTTTGTGACCACCTAGAGGGGTGGGATAGGGAGGGTGGGAGGGAGACGCAAGAGGGAAGAGGTATGGGCATATATGTATATGTATAGCTGATTCACTTTGTTATAAAGCAGAAACTAACACACCACTGTAAAACAATTATACTCCAATAAAGATGTTAAAAAAAGATTATATCTCGATAAAACTAGAAAGAATAAATTAAAAAATAAAATAGTTTAAAAAAAAAGAATTAATTCAGAACCCCACCACTCATTCACTGTCGTATCACCCTATTTTCATATAGCATAGAGCACAGAGCTTTGCATAGTAGGTGCTCAATTAGAACTAGATTATCCAAAGGAAGATTAAGTACATTTGTAGGACACCAGGAAAACAGAGGTACCCTGTTTTTTTTTAAATAGAAATCGACATATAATTATATTTTTAAACTGTAGAGGTCATGTGAAAAAAAAAATAGGATTTTCCTGGTCTCTCTTCCACTTACATTATGGCTTAAAATTATTTTTATGTAGAATTACTTACTGAAAATGAGCTCCATAACATGTGGGGTCTTTGAGTCTCTAAAGGTTTTAAACTAGCACTGGTATGTGTTTAACACCTTTGTTTCCCAAAACATTTCGAAAATAAATTGGGCAGGTATTATTATTCAGTCCCATGTTGAAGAGGCGGAAACAAAAAAAATAGGAAGAAAAGAAAAGGAAGAATAAGCACACAAAAGAGAATGTAGCATCAGATCTCACAGATTAAAGGCTCAGTCCTACAAGAGTTCCCCTTCCTCCCCACTTCAGACAGCAGTCACCAAGTCCCGGATGTCACCTATGCTTCTGATCTACCTGCTATAGATTGGAGGTTCCAATGACCCCCTCCTTGGGTTTGGTTTATTTGCTACAGCAGCTCACAGAACATTTTACTTACTAGATTGCTGGTTTATTATAAAAGGATGAAACTCAGGAACAGCCAGACGGAAGAGATACATAGGGCAAGGAATGGGGAAAGGGTACAGAGCTTCTCCAAGCACACTACTCTCCCCAAATCTTCATGTGTTCATCAACTTGGAAGCCCTCTGAACCCCATCCTGTTCGGTTTTTACAGTAGGCATAATTGATTAAATCATTGGCCAATGGTGACTGAATTCAATCTCCAGCCCCTCTCCCCTCCTGGGAGGTCTGGGGGTGAATCTGAAAGTTCCAACCCTCTAATCACAGAGTTGGTTCCCTTGGCAACCAGCCCCCATCCTTAGGTTAGGTCTAAAAGTCACCTCATTAACATAACAAAAGATGCCTTTGTCACTATCACTTAGGAAATTTGTGCCAGAAATGGGGACTAAGACCAAATATATATTTCCTATTATAAATCACAATATCATACCAGTCAGCGAGGCCCCAAATGCAAGAGCATCAAGAGTACAGAAAATAAGAAAATATAGCTTATATAGTTTAGTCCTGTAAACTCCAAAAAATGACTGAAACATAGCTGCAGGCTTCTGGAATTCCTCACCTTTTAACTGGAAGAGGGCCTGAGAGAAGGGGGAACACCTTGTCTTTTTCCATTGTCTTAAACTATGTAATTAAAATTTGACTTGACATTCTTCCCTAGACTTGGGGATGACAGACCAAATTTTCTTGCTCTGTCCAGTTTTTTTTTTTAATAAATTTATTTTATTTATTTATTTGGCTGTGTTGGGTCTTCGTTTCTGTGCGAGGGCTTTCTCTAGTTGCGGCGAGCGGGGGCCACTCTTCATCGCGGTGCGCGGGCCTCTCACTGTCGCGGCCTCTCTCGTTGCAGAGCACAGGCTCCAGACGCGCAGGCTCAGTAGTTGTGGCTCACGGGCCTAGTTGCTCCGCGGCATGTGGGATCCTCCCAGACCAGGGCTCGAACCCGTGTGCCCTGCATTGGCAGGCAGACTCTCAACCACTGCGCCACCAGGGAAGCCCTGTCCAATTTTAAAAGAAAGGATTCTTGTAAATGTGTCATACTTTACCAGTATTCTTAATAAACTTTGGCAAGGATGTGGCTCAGAATGAAACTACTCTTTTCAGATGTAAATGCAGATGTAGGTCCTGTAAAATCTTTAAAGAAAAGTGATGTGAGAAGAGAAAACATGTCCCTGTTATCTCCGAGGAGATGCCCCTTTCCAGAACCTAACCTGGGCCAGTAAACTGTTCCAACTCACCCCGATTGAAAATAAGAATGAGCTGGAGGGGATAGAGGTGGAAATGGAGAAGTGAGAAACTTAAGGAGATTGTAAGGTTATCTAGGAATATATAGTCCAGAAATCAGAGGGACAGTTCTCTCTTCCAAAAGGGAAATAATCTTTTGCTCCTGTTGGCATATTTTCCTGAGTATCTCTTGGTTGAATTTCTGCAATAGCAAAATAATCAGTTTATCAATATGTAGTGGGTTTAGTGCATTACTTAGAAATGTTGATATCACAGACTCTTAGACTTGTAGAAATTTTAGCAGTTAGAAAATTAATCCTTCACCTATGCAGGAATTCTGAAAAATAGTTATATTGTTAATACAGGCAAGTTATTCCATCACTAGACACCTTGTGGTGTTAATCTGAATGGCTGGATAAGTACATAGCCCTTTAATGATATGGTTTGATCCAAAAGATAAAATTCAAGATAAGTAGAGAAAAAAATGAACCAAGAAATGTGTCTAACAGAATCTCCCACCTGAAAATCAGGTCAGTAATCTTCATTTAAAATTAGTCAACTCAAAGCCAACATTTCTATAAACCATAGAGAGACCATGGTTATTTTCTGATAAGAGCCTGGATTGTCAGGGTTCTAGACTGCTAGTTGTATATGCAGGATGATTTTTGGGCTGTAAGAAGGAGAAATGTGACTGACTTTAACACTGAATGTATTTTAATATATTACATATTAATATAATGAAAGACATACTTTATAACGATTCCAGGGTCAGATCATTTAGCAGCTGGTCCACCTCATCAAGGATCCATATCCTTTCTGTCTTCTTGTTCTGCCTTCTCCAGATGCTGGCTTGATGTCTCATAGCTGGAAGAGGGACAGAGAGAGCACTCCCTTTCCTCATTTATCTTCTGAAGAGACAAGGAAAACTTTTCCAAAGGCCCTCCTCTCCTATCGCATTGGCGAGAATCGTGTGGCATGCTGGTTCCTAACCTCCTCAGCCACAAAGGCAGTGGTTGCCATGGTTGGCTCAAACGCATCCTGATTTACACCCCTGGGACTGGGAGAAGCCCAGTCTCCCTTAAAGTTTATGGCCAGCCGAGTCCTTAAAATACTTGGGTTTCTATTGACAAGGGTACAGGGAAAAATGAATTTAAGACAGACCATTGCATCAAGAGGGCAGTGTATCTGACAGTCAGTGGAGCACAGAGAAGGGTTTATATCATTCCACCCACCCCATTAAAGGAATCCTTATTATTCACAAGTTCTTTCAAATATTGAGATGAATGCTGTTATTGTCATTTCACTTGGGCTTGGATATTTTTCCGGATAGAAGAAAATAAGTCTAATTTCTTTCTGTTGTGTCAACTGCCCAAGCAACAGGATTTAAATGTAGCTCTCATGTGACTCCTAACCCTTTTCCTAAAGCTCCTAAGCTAAATTCCCCCATTCTGCTCAGCCATTCCTTGTGGTTTCCAAATCTTTCACTATGTCTTCTCACTGTACATCCCTTATTTCTCCTCAATGAACTACAAGAAACTCAACTTTCAAGACCTAGCTCTGGAAAGCCTTTCCAAATTCCCCATGGTTGTTAGGCACTCCACAGTCTGCTGTAGTCCTCTCATGCCTCCTCAATGCCGACATTTACTGAACTCTGCATGCCAGTCATTATGCCAAAGGCTTTATCGAGACCCTCACTTAGGAATTCCCAGGCAGTCCAGTGTTTAGGGCTCCACGCTTCCATTGCAGACGGCATGGGTTCAATCCCTGGTCAGGGAAGTAAGAGCCCACATGCCACCTGGCATGGCCAAAACAATAAAAAAAAGAATCTCACATAATCTTCATAAGAACCCTATGGGACAGTTATAATTTTATCTCAGTTTCATAAGTGACAAAACTGAGGCACAGAGAGATTAAGTAATTTACGAGGTCACACAGTATATAAATGGTGAGGCCAGGATTCAAAACCAGATGATTAGACTCCAGGCTCCTGGCTCCTAAGCATTATATCCTACAGCCTCCTATGTTCTTACAGGCGTCTCCAGAGTTCTTCTCGCCCAGTGCCTGGCACATAGTGAATACTTCACAAATGTTTGCTGAGTGAATGAATGATTCATGATTCTTCTCCTCTATAGAATATCATTTATCAATTTCCTCCTGAAAATGTGATGCCCAGGGCTTCCCTGGTGGCGCAGTGGTTGAGAATCTGGCTGCCAATGCAGGGGACACAGGTTCGAGCCCTGGTCTGGGAAGATCCCACATGCCGCGGAGCAACTAGGCCCGTGAGCCACAACTACTGAGCCTGCGCGTCTGGAGCCTGTGCTCCGCAACAAGAGAGGCCGCGATAGTGAGAGGCCCGCGCACCGCGATGAAGAGTGGCCCCCGCTTGCCGCAACTAGAGAAAGCCCTCGCACAGAAACGAAGACCCAACACAGCCAAAAAATAAATTAATTAATAAATTAATTAATTTAAAAAAATGTGATGCCCAGCATTGAAAACACTACTCCAAGTGGTTTTTTTTTTTTAAATATTTTTTAATTTTTATTTTTTTTTTTAAATTTATTTATGGCTGTGTTGGGTCTTCGTTTCTGTGCGAGGGCTTTCTCTAGTTGCGGCAAGCGGGGGCCACTCTTCATCGCGGTGCGCGGGCCTCTCACTATCGCGGCCCCTCCCGTCGCGGGGCACAGGCTCCAGACGCGCAGGCTCAGTAATTGTGGCTCACGGGCCTAGTTGCTCCGCGGCATGTGGGATCTTCCCAGACCAGGGCTCGAACCTGTGTCCCCTGCATTGGCAGCCAGATTCTCAACCACTGCGCCACCAGGGAAGCCCTCCAAGTGGTTTTTGACCAGAACAAAATAAATGGCACATGTGGGAAGCCAGATAATGTCCCCACCTCCTACCCCCAAAATTGTCCACAGCCTAATTCTCAGAAACTGTGAAAATGTTACTTTAAATGGCAAAAGGAACTTTACAGACATAATTAAGTTAAGGAGATTGAGAGGGGAAGATTATCCAGGTGGGCCCAATGTAATTACAGGGTCTTTATAAGAGGGAGGTAAGGAGGGTCAGAGTCAGAAAAGAACATGTGTTGAGAGAAACAGGTGTCACAGAGAGACCTGAAGATGCTATGCTGCCGGCCTTGAAAATGGAAGAAGGGCCACAAGCCACGGAATGCACGTGGTCTTTAGACGCTGGAAAAGGCAAGGAAACTAATTCCCCCCTGGAACCTCCAGAAGGAATGCAGCCTTGATGACATCTTGATTTTGGACTTCTGACCTCTAGAACTGTAAGAAAATAAATTTGTGTTCTTTTAAGGCAATAAAGTATGATTTGCTGTAACAAAGTTTAGCAGCAGGAGGAAAATAATACAGCATAGATACTTTTCTTGATGTAGTTATTATGTTTCTATTAATAACAGCCTAGCAGTGTAGCCCTCTTGATATTAGGTACATTGAGTTTTCAGACTGCAGGCAGATTCATCTAAAAATATAGATTCTCTCTTTTCATTTTTTTTTTAAAGACTCTTAGTTGGCATCTGTCCCCTTCATGTTGCCCAGACCTCCTGTATTGTCACCACCATCCTAGTACCTGTTGTTTGCTCTCATTGATGCTGTGTTAGAAGTTTGTTTCTCAAGAGGCCCATTCACAAGAAATAACAAATTCCCCCACATCCTTGGGACTGTGTTCTCACCACAAAATCTAACATTATGTTACTCATTTGGATGTAGTCAGAATTTATTTTAAAAATCTAAATTTCTATAACATCTGTCTATGGAAGAGGAAAAAAAGAGTTATTTCAAGTTAAACCATAAAGCATCTCAACCTCAAAGTATTTTGAACCCTGATAATCAGTGATAGCAGATTTCTGACTTCAAGTTAATAGATTCTTGCATTTAGGATATAAAATATTTATTATTTTATTTTGCCTGCCTATCTAAATTTGTATTTTATTAGTAGCCTATGCCTTGTTATTCCTGCTATGAATCAGAGGTATCATCTGTCTTGCAGTCCTTTAATAATGACTTTAACTTGGGAAGTTAACTTGGTTTATTTAATTCCCTAAACCATGCTTATTAAAGTGTGGTCCTTGGACAGGCAGCAGCAGCAACTTCTGGGAGCCTGTTAGAAATAAAAAATCTCAGGCCGGGCTTCCCTGGTGGCGCAGTGGTTGAGAGTCTGCCTGCCAATGCAGGGGACACGGGTTCGAGCCCTGGTCTGGGAAGATCCCACATGCCGCGGAGCAACTAGGCCCGCGAGCCACGATTACTGAGCCTGCGCGTCTGGAGCCTGTGCTCCGCAACAAGAGAGGCCGCGATAGTGAGAGGCCAGCGCACCGGGATGAAGAGTGGCCCCCGCTTGCCACAACTAGAGAAAGCCCTCTCACAGAAACGAAGACCCAACACAGCCAAAAATAAATAAATAAATAAATAAATAAATAAATAACACAAAAAAAACCAAAAGGGGGAACTAATTAGAGTGAGAAAGTGTTCTAGCATCATCATGATAAGAGAGCATGATAATGTATCCCATCTCTCAGTAGAGATGACTTAAAAAAAAAAATAATAAATTCTCAGGCCACACTCTAGTCCTGCAGAATGAGAGACCCTGAGGCGGGGCCAAAAATCTGCGGCAATAATTAGGGCTTGTAGCTATGTTAGGTGATCCGGGTCAGAGTGTTAGACCTCTACAGACCTTTCTGGAAAAGTCATTCATATCTCAGTGACTAAGAATTCTTGGGTAAGATTCTCTTCTGGCAAATCCTAAGTACATGCATGTCTTATTTTAAGCAAAGATAACACTAGAAAAGGAAAATCTTTTGGAAAAAAATAAACAAGGAAGATTATTTTCTGCATAAAGCAAATTACAAATATCATCTTTCCAAATGCTCTCAGGAAGTTGTTTCCTCTAGTTCCCACCACGCTGTTTATGTCCAAGAGTTACAATACCCTGAAAAATAGTGTTTGTCTACATGTCTGCTCATCTCCACTCATCCTCAAGGTGGAAAATCTGTCCATTCACCACTGTTTTCTTCAAACTTAGCCAATGCATGACACATAGAATCTCAGTAAGTGTTTGTAGTCTGAATGCCTATTTCCCTCATATCATTTCTCAAGGCAGGAATTCCAATGTTTAGGATTCTGTATGTCTGATGCCTGCAATGCCATTGTGCTGGGTATATAGTAGGTTCTCAATAAACATATAAATGAATAAATCAATGAAATCATGATGTATATATCCAATTCCATTCCCACTATTAACATGATCATTTCACATTGTGATGTACTATGAAGTTTTAGTAGAAATAAGTAGGCATGGGTTGGTGCCAAAGGAATTTCTGTTGCACTAAGATTTTGATTGCCAAAACATTTGACATTGCACAAGCTACTTCTGTAGAGATGAAGAAAAGCCAGCTAGCGAAAAGATAGATGATTTCAGAAATTAACCTGAATTTTGACCAGAATTCGTTTTATTATATCTGAACCAAAACACACGTTATTGAAAAAAGACTAATTGTATTAAGTACTAACATAGTAAAATATTAAGAAATGCTGATAACTGTATGGTTCCAAGAGCAATAGGAAGCAATTTTATATTAAATCTGTCACTGCAAATTTGCCATACGATTTTTTTTTAAGAATATTTCTCGTGAAGTAAGTGACATTCACATCCAAACTTATATTCATGGTTGATTTTTATGAAAAGATCCCAGCCCTTGGTTTTCTAACTGGATATACAGAGAATCAAATCTACAGCAATTTTGTCTCCGTTTTAACTGGTTTGGGGAGATAGAGGAGTAGATTATAATAGAATACTGAAGAAGAGTCTTTTCCCCCACAAAGACAAGCTGGTTTTAAATTTGTTTAACCACTAAGCAAATTTAAACACCGTTCTTTATTGTTGTTTTTATCTGATCCTTTGATATGCTAATATGTATTGCTTGTGGCTTGGAGGAGGGTTAGAACTCAATCTTATTTGCCTCAGATCTTGTTTTTTTTTTTTAAATTTTATTTATTTTTGGCTGCGTTGGGTCTTCGTTGCTGCGCGGGCTTTCTCTAGTTGCGCGCGGGTGAGCGGGGGCTACTCTTCCTTGCAGTGCGCTGGCTTATTGTTGTTGTGGCTTCTCTTGTTGCGGAGCATGGACTCTAGAGCGCAGGCTCAGTAGTTGTGGTGCACGGGCTTAGGTGCTCCAGAGCATGTGGGATCTTCTCGGACCAGGGCTCGAACCCATGTTCCCTGCATTAGCAGATGGATTCTTAACCACTGCGCCACCAGGGAAGTCCTGAATCTTGTATTCTTGGAACTCAGATTAGCATCTCCCAACAACACAGTTTGGGAAAGGCTACTCAACTCCAAAAGCAAGTATTTAATTCATTGTGAAATAACATTTATAAAGGGAAGAACTAAAAAGGTCCACAGAACACTGCATCAGACTCTGTTTTTACCTGTTAGGTCACTCCTTGATGGCTCTTTATGTTTAAGCACAGTAAGAAAAGCATCATTTCTACTAGGGAAAAAAATAGAAATGATAATGAAATGGAAATGTTGGTGTTTAGCTTGAAAATAAAAAAAAATTAAAGACATAAATGGATCACTATTTTATCAAAATCCAGAAACTTGAGGATTAAGTTATATCTGTGCACTTTAGTTTTTTTTCTGTGTATGTCAGAGTCATTTGAGGGATTTCAGGACAAAAGCATTAGGTCCCTCTCCCTCTGCCAAATGAATGTATGTGCCAGGGATCAGGACACACCCAGACCTAGGTTTGAATCTGGTTTTGTTCCTGTTTTTGTCCTCTTCATACTATCTCAGTAATATTTAACTCCCAGGTTTGCTATCATTAAATGTGATCATGAATGCCAAGTCCCTCCTTAGGGCTCAAGAAATGTCACTTTCTTTCTGCTTCACCTACCTCTCTCACCTGTCTAGGGTTTTTATTCATTTGGAGCTGCCATACTCTGCCTTGTGTTATTAGGTGACTGTTAATAAGAATTTGTTTTAAACCTCTTTATGTTTCCCCATGAATCCCTGCTATAAATATTCATCCTTCCTCTATCTCTAGAAGGTAACCAAGCTTTGGTGTTCTGTTGTTCAGTGACTTTTCTGTTACAGGATAAAAAGACAAAAGTTACCAGATCCCTAAAGATGACTGAAATATGTTTTCAAAAGCATAGACTGATGGAGGCAGAGAAGGTGGAGTCCACTGTTCTCTGTTTGGGTGGGGCTGGGAGTCAGGGTGTTCTAGAGAGAAAGGGAAAAGAGGCCTAAGCGAAGTTTGGGGAGATTTGCCTAATGTTGGGAAGTGAAAGAGCAAGTTGTGGGTCTCCAGGATATTATCACACAGAGAGCTGCTCTAGGTGATGGGTTGTCTGATGGGGTGGCTCTGGGTATCTAGGCTGGGGGGTGGTGGTGGTGAAATAAACACCATGTGAGAGGGAAGCACAGGTGAAATGGAGATGAAGGGCTCAACAAGATGACGTCTGAAAGCTCTTTCAGGACACTGTTAATTATTAGAATATAATCTCCAGGAGAGCAAGGATTTTTGCCTGTTTCCTCACTGGCAAACTGTATTCCTAGCACCTACAACAGTGTCTGACATATAGCAAGCACTTAAAATGCATTTGATGACTGAATGTGGAGTGTTAATGACATGAAGGATAGAAGTTCAGGTAAGACGGGGGAAAAGAAGGAGAGGTCAAGGATGTCTCTAAGGCTTCAAAAGTGGGAAGGTGGGAGGAAAGCATTATCAGTAATAACAATGAGTCAGTTAAGAGAAAAGGCTGGTTGGTGTGGAAGATGAAAACGTTCTGTTTTCTATTTGTAGACTCTGCTTTTTGTAAAGTACTTTGCATACAGTGGGTACTGATAAATACATGATGGACAGAATGCTCAGCAAGCAGTTGGGAGTACACGACTGAGAATTAAGAAAGTAGTCAGAGCTAGAAATGGAAGACTCCCCAGTCCCTCTGTGGAAGTGGTGAGTGGGCCCCAGAGAGATCTCAGATATAGAGTAAGTGCGGGGGGGGGGGGGCAGGAGGTGACAACTGCAAGGACATGCGCATTTCCTGAAGCAATGTACAAATGAACTTATGAATCATCCTGGAGTTAAGTACAGTTTAGGGACAACTTCCAAATATTTAGTATTGGATTTTTATTGTTTTCCAGCCTGTGGATTAGAATTTTATCTGAGAGAGTCTCAGTGGCAGGACTCTTGGTGTTAACGGACCCAGGAAGAGTCAACGGTATTCAGCTTTTAAATCTATAGACAGTAAATGTTTTATCAGTTATACAAAACTTGGGGGATCCAAAGTCTAGGATTTGGCTTGGTTAAAATGCATTAATTTATCTTGTAATAGGCACAGAGGCATACAATTAAATCCTGCCTACTCCCATCCCTCTCTCCAAGCAAAACCAAAATTATATGTGCTTCTTTTTAGTCCCTTAGGCAGGGATTCAGAAACCCTCAATTTTACGGAATAATACTAAAGTGATGGTGAAGATGAAATTTATCAGTATTTGCCACTTCTGAGGCACTGCAGACAGTTGCTTGGATGGTCAGTATATCACCATGTGTTAATAGACTTGTAATAATGAACAGTCATGAACAGGATTCAAAAAAACTGCTGCCAATCTGAACACACACACACAAAATAAATTAAAAAGCTGACAAGAAGATACAGTAAAAATGAAAACTGTAGTAAAACAGACTACTAGTTTAAATCACTGGGAAACAATTGTCAGTTTTAACCCTTCATTTACTTCTACTTCAGATGTTCATAAGTGGTTCCTGTATCTATAGGTTTTCATTACTGATACTGGTCCTCTTTTATTCATAATGTCCTGTAGTGTAATAAACTATTCCCAGTGAGGAATAAAAATAAAGAATTGAAGTACTGGGTATGCATGCTTCCAGGAAGCCGCTGAGCATGTTTTCTTTGTGATGACCCTGATGCCATTATAGCTACTGCTTCTACTACTATAATTACCTTAAAAATGGGATCTGCCCGCCAAAGTGAGTTCAGGTGTGAAAGAGAGCAGACTGAGATGGGAGGAATGATGGCTAGGGTTCTGATGAAAGGTTTCAGTAACTTACTTTCTGTGTAACCCTGGAGAAAACATTCTAGGTTTTTGGAAACTGGAAATGACTACAATTCCATTTCGGTTGACATCTTGATACCCATGCACAAAAGGCTAATTAAGCCTTCACAAGATTCTCATTCAATTAACCATGGTTGTGTTTTCCCAAAATGTCCCACTATAGCATGTCATTGATTTTCTCATATTCTTCATCTCTTGAATAGAAAGGCACTATGTCATGGGTGTGAAGAGTTTAATGCGGGTTCAAAGTTTAGATCTGGGCCCTTGGACAAACTGTGTAATTTCTCTGAGCCTTAATTCCTTATGTGGAAAATGGGAATAATGATATTTAGCTCACGGGCTTGCTATGTGTGGTAAACAATGCAGTCTATAAAATCACCTAGCATCTGGCAGGAGTATAATATGTCACACTAGAGTTGTCAACTTTAATAATATAATAATAGTCAGTAATTTTACAAGCAAAAACGAGTTTTTTGGGGAATAGCCAGAGGAACTGCAATTTGGGATATGCGAACCATGGCAGACCATAGGCAAATCCAAAGAACAAGGAACGGGAAATTGCTTTTATAGGGAAGGGTGAGGGGGATTTGGAAGGGCTATTATAACCAAGGAGTCGATTGGAGGAAGCTGGGAGTTCAAAGTATGGAGGCTTCTCATTGGTTGGGCTGCTACAGTCTATGATTGGCTGGGCTGGCCTTGGGCAAAGAGAAGTTTTCTTCTTCTTGCTGGATAGTAAAGTAGGCAAGACCTTTCTGTTTGGAGTAATTGGAGATGCATGGCAGATCATGAAAGCTCCCACTACAGGCCTGTTCTGACTCCAATTTTAGCTGAAGTGTCTTTAATTAACCCTAGTATATCCAGTGGTTCCACCTTGCCCTTCTTTTTCCCCCTACCCTCTTGGATCCCCTGTGTTTATCTTCAGCTGTGGTGGCAGAAAGCTGGGAGAGGTTCCTAGTTATGCAGGGGCCAAGGTTCCTGGTGGACTCTCTAGAACCAACTTGGTATCCCACCAGTGTCTCTCTGCTTGACAAGTCAGTCTCTTACAAATATTCTTTGGTGATGTAGAATTCCCTGCAAGTTTGAAATTAGATGAGTCCCTTTTAATTCAAAGGTTGAGAATAATAGAAACCTAAAACACTGTCAGTATCAGGGTTCTGATGAAAATGGTGTACAATCCTCCCTTTACAACAGAGCTTTTGTCATTAATTCTCAAAAAACCCACAGACCTCCCCCCCACTCCCCAACAAGCAAAGTTCAGTTTGATATGTTTCCAAGCAACTGCATGTAAAAATTCCTAAAACATAAAATGCTTTGAAATTTCTACTTTTTTTTTTGGTTACAAATGGTGCTTATTGTGAAAATCAAACATTCTGAAATGAATAATTTAGGAAGGAAAGTCCTCCCATGAATGCATCCTCCAGAGATAGCTAATGTTCATGTCTGGTGTGTATCCTATCAGATACTTTCTGTTTGTGTACTAACATAAGCTGTACTATAAATATCATTATTTCTATTTTTTGTATATCTAACAGTAACAGGATCCTACTAGGCAACTTGCTTAGTAACTTGCTGTTTAAATTTAATAATATCTTGGACATTATTCCAAGTCATTAGATATAGGACTAACTCATGGTTTTAGTGACTATACAGAAATCTACAGTATATGTGAACCCTATTACTCTTACCAATGGCTATTACCCTTACCAATGGCTGTTTGAGTCATGGTGTCTCTCCATTATAAGCAATATCTAAATGGCAATTCTTAAACGCAACTTTGTTTAACTAGGCAAAGATATCTACAACAAAAGTTTCTATCAGTGGAATTTCTGCAACAAAGTATATAAATGTTTAAAATTATAATTGATTTTGCTAAAATATCCTCCAAAAAAACCTGACCAATTTGCATTCTCACAAAAAGCACAGGAAAGTACTTATATCTCCACACTAAGTTTTTTTTAAAGGTTTTTATATTTAAAAAAAATATTTATTTATTATTTGGTTGCGTGGGGTCTTAGTTGCGGCAGGCGGGCTCCTTAGCTTCGGCACGTGAACTCTTAGTTGTGTCATGCGTGTGGGATCTAGTTCCCTGACCAGGGATGGAACCAGGGCCCCTGCATTGGGAGTGCGGAGTCTTATTCACTGTGCCACCAGGGAAGTCCCCACACTGAGTTTTAATAATCATTTTTACCAATAAGTGCAAATGATACATAACTTTAAATTTGATTAGTGAAGTCAAGACTCTTCAAATTTACTAGAATGTAAGCTCCACAGGGGCAGAAATTATTGTCTGTTTCCTTCACAGCTTTATATCTGCTCAGAACAGTACCTGGCACATGGTAGGCATACATATGTTTAATTAAGTAATGTTTATTTTTCTCTTCAGAGAGCTGTTTGTCCATGTAGTTTGCCTATTTTTCTATTAAATTCTTGGGTTTTTTTTTTTTTTTTTTTGCCCCCTAAGAGCTCTTGGTATAATAAGTAACCATTTGCTGTGTGCTGCAAGTATTTTTTCCCAACTTGTCTTTTTATTTCTTGGTGTGTTTTGCCTTTAGAAACTCTACATTTTTATGAGTTCGAATGTATTAACCTTTTTCTTCAAGCTTCTTTCATGCCTGCCTAGTTTTTTTCCACTGCAAAATAAAAACGAGATTCACATAGGTTTTCTTCTTGTTCTTTCAACGTGGGCTTAAGGGTTTTGTTTTGTTTTCATCTGATATTTCTATTTGGTGTCTACTGACTGGAAAAATGCATTGTATAAAATAAAGAGCACACAGGTAGGGAATCGCCAAGTTAGAGAGTTCAAATTTGTACCTAAACACTGACGCATTTTTATTTTGGATTTTTTTTTACTCTCTTTCTCCAAACACATAAAAATAACTTTGTTAGTGCCTTTTTAAAAATTACAAATATTGCTCGTGTACATTATAAATACTTCAAGTTAGACAGATTTAGAGTAAGCAGCAAAAATCCCCTTTCTCTACCCCTATAATTCTAGAAGAAATCTCTGTCAACATTTTGGTGTGTAGCCTTCAGGACCTTTTCTTATGTACTCACAAGTATATACACACATACCAGTGGTCCTTTATTTTTCTGCTTGATATAAATGAATCACACCATATGTATTGAATGTAGAACTTCTAAAGCCAATATACTGTAGCTGTCATCATATTAGTGTATGTATATACATATTTATAATAGCTTTGCAATAGTTGCATTCATTACTAGGATATACTCCCATAATCTAGTTAGTCACTTTCTACTCGTGGGCATTATTTTCCTGTTTTTAAACATCACAGGCAATGCTGCTGTGACCATCCCCATACATATTTTTGTGTTCCTGTGTAATTATTTCTGCAGGATGGAGTCCTAAAAAATGGAATTGCTGATTTGAAAGGTACATGCATTTACAGCAGACTGGAGTTTGCGAAATGCAGAGAAGCCTTTGTGCCACTCAGCCCACTGTGATGACTCCACCTTGCACTCTGCTTCAGGAGTGCTATAGAAAACAGTTTTGCTTTTTGTTTTTTAAGCATGAAGTTTTGAACATGAAAATATAAAATAGTTAATTATTTGAGTGTAGGTTTACGTACATTTTGCCCAGCAATTCCACTTTTAGGGATCCACCCTGTAACAACACTCCCCTGAAGTGAAGTAGCATAAGTTCAGCTCCGTAAACCAGTTATGATGAAAGGAAGTTGTTAAAAATGTTAAGTATCATTAATGCGCTAAGTGAGTGCTCTGAGTAAAGTGCCCCAGATAGTTTGCCTCAATTATCAGGCATGGGACTGGAAATTAGGAGAGCATCTCCACAGATGGGAAGGGTGAGACATCTCCCTTCTCTCCTGTGAGGTGGTACATCAGCTGGGACAGTGGTCCAGGCTTCTAACATTTCTCAGGATTGAATAAGAGCTCTGAGCAAGCTGCTCCAAGAGACAGCAGCTTTGTACACTGCTCCCACCCCCTCGCCCCGCCCACACACAACTCGGGGAGGTGTCCTACCATCTGGGGCTCTGTGCAGGGAGCTACCCAGCAATCAGAAGGGCCAACCTCTTTTCGCTGATGGGGTAACTAGGAGTCAGCTAAGAGATCTCAGTTCCTTTCCCTCCTGGTCCTCATTCCTAGATCACTTGGCTTGAGGCCAGAACTGCCTTCCAGGGAGAAAAGTCAAGGAACTTTAGCATAACCACCGAATTGCCCTCTAAAAAGGAAGTAGTACTTTACCCTTACTTGAGTAGCTTCCTTGCCACCTTTGCTGGAAACTCACTAATTTACTCTTTAATCTGTTTAGTTTTTGCCAATCTGATTTCTCATTACTGTCTAGTTTTTCTTACACAGTGTTATTATAAAAAAAGACACTAAATTTTTTGCACATGTTTGTGGACTATTTGTATTTCTTCAGTGAATTGTTTGCTTATGGCCTGTGTCCTATTTTTAAATGGGTTGTCTTTTTTATTGATCCATAGGAATTCTTTACATATATTCTGGATATTAACCCTTTTTAATAATACTGCAATTGTTTTCCATCAGTTGTCTTAATTACGGCTCCCACCACATAGATATTGACATGCTCATGTGCTTAGAACTTGCTGAACCCCAGTTCCACCTTCTCCCTTCCCTCCCTCTCCAGCTTGTGGAAGGAGAGTAAATGCAGTTCCTGACAACTACTGGGCCACTAAGACCTCTGAAACCTTGACAGGACTAGTAGAATAAGGAGACACTATCATTTATGAAGTGGCAAATAAGCTTTCTGGTAGATGTGAATTCCTTTTTCATGAACTCACAATACTGGGGAAAACAATACAGTGGTTATTTACATATGCAAACGTGTAGCTGAGCCCTTGCTCTGGAATGGAGATGTTGGAGAAGATAGGGCTCTGCTTGAGAGTACTAAACTGCCATTTGCTAAAGCAATAGTTTTTCTACACTGTAGGCAGACTCATAGCTCTAAGTTAGGATTTAGACTCCTTACACACTGGCTTATTTTTGAGATGCACATGTCCTCGATTTTTTTTTTTTTTTTTTTTTTTTTGCCACACCACACAGTGTTTGGGATCTTAGTTCCCCGACCAAGGACTAAACCCATCCCTGCAGTGGAAGTGCGGAGTCTTAACCACTGGACTGCCAAGGAAGGCCCTGCACATGTTGTTTAAATAATTGCTTGCAGGAGATAAAGACAGGGCTGGCAGGATCTTTACGTAGAGTTGGAGGAAGGATTGTATGTAAAAAGGATAAGCTTGGTCAAGCTCAGTCCTGAGTCAAGATATTGTTTAAAACTGAACACCCCAAGCCTGGAGAATGTTACGAAAACTTTCTTTTAAATTATTATTAACTTATAAGGGGATGTTGTGTGAAAGTGGCCTCTTTTCACTTTGTGGTTATCTCCAGTCCTGGGGTTCATCTACTATGATCTGATGTGACTTGCTGATAGCACACCCCCTACAAGTAGGTCTCTTCTGCATGGAGTAGACAGTCCTACATCAATCATGCCAAGAAAGCCTGTACTTGGGACGAGGCATGAGAATTTGGAAGGCAGGCTGTATATTGGGGTGAAGAAGAAATACTACTTTCTTGAACCTTACTCTAGGCTGTGATTCTACAGAGTGCTGAATGGTACCCCAGGGTAGTGCGGGGAACCTGGCTTTCACCTGTCCCTGGATACCCTGGGACACATCCCATGAAACAATATCATTTTAATTCAAAGAGACTGCACCATCCATAATCAAAAAACAAACCTAGCAAACAAGGCCAGCCCTATGTGTACAATGCCTAAATAATATGATTTCAGGGACCTTTAAAAGACCCTGTTGGGGCTTCCCTGGTGGCGCAGTGGTTGAGAATCTGCCTGCCAATGCAGGGGACACGGGTTCGAGCCCTGGTCTGGGAAGATCCCACATGCCGCGGAGCAACTGGGCCCGTGAGCCACAACTACTGAGCCTGCGCGTCTGGAGCCTGTGCTCCGCAACAAGAGAGCCCGCGATAGTGAGAGGCCCGCGCACCGTGATGAGGAGTGGCCCCCGCTCACCGCAACTGGAGAAAGCCCTCGCACAGAAACGAAGACCCAACACAGCCAAAAATAAATAAATGAATGAATTAAAAAAAAAAAAAAAAAAGACCCTGCATGTCCCAATAGTCCTGGCCCTTCCCCTCCCACCTTATTAGAATAAATCTTCTACACAAAGGCTGAGTTATAGTTACACTGTGAAAAATCCCTCCCCCCCCCAAAAAAGTTACCAAAAACACGATCCCAGAGAGGGCTACAAATTCACCCTGCTTAATTCTTTATCACCTTCCACAAGAATTCAAAATTTTTACACAGTTGCAATAATGTGCCCATGCAATAATGTATCCTGCATAGTTGCAATCACGTGCCCATGCAATAATGTATCCTGCATTAAAAAAAAAAAAAAAAAAAAAAGTTTTACAGGTCAAAAGCCCTTACCCCAGATAGTTACATAGTGGTATGACATTCTGGAAAGAAAATTGATTTTGGTTCTGGGCACTTTTTTTTTTTTTTAATTTTTATTTATTATTTTATTTATTATTTTACTTTTTTTTGGCTGTGTTGGGTCTTCGTTTCTGTGTGAGGGCTTTCTCTAGTTGCGGCGAGCGGGGGCCACTCTTCATCGCGATGCGCGGGCCTCTCACTATCGCGGCCTCTCTTGTTGCGGAGCGCAGGCTCAGTAGTTGCGGCTCACGGGCCTAGTTGCTCCGCGGCATGTGGGATCTTCCCAGACCAGGGATCGAACCCGTGTCCCCTGCATTGGCAGGCAGATTCTCAACCACTGCGCCACCAGGGAAGCCCCCCGGGCACTTTCATTCAAATCACGGCTCCAAAATAGGTGGTATGACCTTGGGCACATTACTTAACCTCTTGACCCCATTTCATCATTTTTAGGATATTATTCTGGTTTGCAGGATGAATGAGAGAAACAGACATGGAGGGTAGCTGACTCATGGAGGGAAAGGACTGGCAGTTAATATTCCTACTTCCTGGATTGATGTTTCTTTTGAGATGAGCACTGTGCTGAGAATTCTCTATGTTATCATCTATTTTAATCCTCCTAACAACCCCTGAAGATAGGTTGTACTATCTCACTGTAGAGGTGGCCAAAAGGAAGTACACTGAGGTTAAGTCACTTGCTCAAGGTCACACTGCAGGCCGAAGGAGGAGGTGGAATTTGAATTAGGTTAGGGTGAACAGTGCCTTCTTGGTCACTACTGACTATGAAGAAGCACAAATGTCACCTAAGAACAGTGGATTGCCTCTCCCCTTAGCACGTGACGTTGCAGATTCAAAAATCCTAGGAAAGCCAGAGGGGAGGAGGTATACCACTGCTTTAATTCTGAAAGTCATGAACAAGAGAAGGGTAATAAACTCAGGAGAACCTAAAAGAGCAAAGTAACCTCAAGAAAAATGGGCCCAGATGGATAAATTCCCTAAACATCTTTCACTACTCTGATGTCTCAGGAACCACCTTTAAAATGACAAAATCTGTGTGGGTTACTTCAAAGGCAATTTGTAGAAAGGGAAAGGGATAGGAATTTTCTGAACTCTCTGGGTTTTTTGATAGGAGAACTGGGAAAATAACAAGTGCTGCCTCCTAGGGCTGTTGTTAAAATTAATACAAATACCAGAAGGTCCATCACAGGCGGAGGACTTTGTTTCAGTGCCTGACACATTACTCACTTTGAATTGCACCCAAGTCTGTGGCTCTTCTCCCTGGGGTCATTTGATGGCATGTGATTTATATCACAAACACTGAAATTTAAAAAGTATTCACAGAGGGAAGAGATATGGGGACATATGTATATGTATAACTGATTCGCTTTGTTATAAAGCAGAAACTGACACACCACTGTAAAGCAATTATACTCTAATAAAGATGTTAAAAAAAAAAGTATTCACAGCTATCCAAGTATGAAGACGCTTTTCTCAAGGGAGACCTACTTTAATAAGAAAAGAAAATGCACGTCTCACCTTTGTTCTTCTCCCTAAAGTAATGTTTCCTCCAAAAGATAAAAAGCACTAACACATTTGTCCTTGAAGGGCAGAGCCCAGGAATTCTGGTCTCTCTGAACACCTCTCCCTTCCTGCTGGGGACCAAACCGCCTGCCCCGCCTCGTGTCACAGAAGTCCCCCACGCGCCAAGCAAAAGTGTTTACTTCTGCCGCCTGCCAGCCCGGCGGGGAGGGGGGGAGCACCCGAGGTGCCCCTCACTTTCGCCCCTGCAGCTTTCCAAACAAACCAGGACGGGATGGGAGTGTCTTCTTGGCTGTGGAACTTGATCCTCCTACCTTGTCCTGAAGCCACCCGCCGCTTTCCCCCGGCCCCCTTCGCGGTGATTTTCCTGTCCGGGACGCCCGGAGAGGGCGCGCGGCTGGTGTCCGCCCAGCCGGAAAGGTAGGGGCTCGGCCGCGCTCCCACTTAGCCGGCCCGGGGACGGGGAGCCCCAGCAGCTCCCTCCGCATTGCACCTTCCTCCGCGAACTCGGGGGCGGCCGCGGCCACCACGCATCTGGCGCCAGCCGCCGAGCGGGAGGAGCTTCTGCGCGGCTCCGGAGGCGCCAGGCGCTTTCGCCGGGGATCCGAACCCGGGCGCGGCGGGCAGCGCACGCGCCGGCGGACGCCTGGGACTCCGGGCGGCGCCGCGCCCTTCCCCGCTCCCCCGCCGGGTCCGAGGGAGCCTGAATCCTTCCCGCGCCGCCCCTTGAACCGCGCCACCTTCCTCCGGTTACCGCCGGCCGCGGGCTTCGGCGGCTCGATGCTGCAGGCGCCGCGGGAGAGGCAGCAGCCGGCTGGGGCGAGCGGCGACGAGCGAGCCGAGAGCAGCGGGCCTCCGGCCCCGGAGCCCGGCACGCCTCTGCGGTCTTCGCGCCGGGGCCTCGGCGGGTAACTCTCCCCCGCCCGCTTCGCTGCGGGTTTGCATCGCCGGGGGAGGGAGGTTGGGGGAGTGGAGAGATCCGCGGGCTTTGCAGCCCCTGAGGCTGAGGATCGGGGGCCGGGGGCGCGCCTCCACGCACCAACACCCCCTCCTCCCAGGAGCCTGCGTGAGCTGGTCCCGTACCCCCGGGTTTAGGGAGTCGGGGGCGCTCGGCCCCAGGTGCTCTCCCGGGAGGGGCGGGAGGGGCGCTGGAAGCTTGAGCGCAGGAGAGGCCGACGGGGGTGATGGGCGCTTTGCTCACTATTGTTTGCCTGTTAAAGGGTCTGTAAGCGAGCAGGGGCGAGAGGTCTGGAAGGTTCTCCCGTTTTACCTTAGAACATTTTGCTAGAAACCCTTCTTCCCGTCACGGTGGAACTAGACCTAGCAAACACAGCTCCGAGGCAATTTGGAGGAAAGGGCGGCGGTGAGAAAATTTCCGTGACTTGGGCTGCCGTTAGTTTAGGGGGTAGGGGAGAAAACGCTTGTGGTTTTGAGGCGGAGTGTTTCCGAGCTCCCTGGCGATCTCAGCCCTTGTGTGCTGTTCTTTTGGCTTGAAAGAAAATCTATCAAAAGCTATTTTCAGAAACTAAAAACAAACCCAAAGCAGTTTTTTGGGGGAGGGTCCTCAGTAGAAGGGCGGGGAGAGAGGTTGGGGACGGGGGTGGGCGTTGCTGTTCAAAGATGATGGTTCAGAAACGGTTCTTGGGAGTGGTGATGAGAAAGACATCTTGCATGCCAGCATATCAGAAACTACGTAAACTGCAGATTCTAAACTCAGCAAAGTCGCATGTGCTTAAGAGGAGCGCCGCCGGGGGTAGATAGTTAAGGAAACTGCCGATCGGCCAGAAGCCCCTCGCCCTCTGGCCCCAAGTTCACACTAACCTTCTGGTCTTTGATAGCCGCTTTTACAAGGCTAACTTGGATATTTGACTTTCCGGTCTTAAAAACTTTCTCTCCCGGCTGCAGACCATGAAACTATCTTTTTATTTATGTGGAGATGTTAAATATTTAGGAGGATCTGGTCAGGCTGGCAGGTTATTTTCCGTTCGAAAGCATGCTGATTTGACATTTGTAAATTGATTCGTTTTCGCTTCCTTTTCCTTTCAACTGCTTTTAATACGAAGATCCGCAAAGAACCACTCTTAGTTTGTTATCTATTGATAGTTTGTCGTCTCTGAATAAGTCTAATCGTTCCGGAGGCACATTAGATAATAGCAACTTTGGTTTATGAGGAGAGAACTCTTCTAGAAACTGTGTTTTCCTGTTCTGGCTTCAAGTTGTCCTTAATCCTGGAGGGGGAGGGGAGGTCTTCATTGGTTGCCCTTGTGGCTTCTCTTGAGCAATATTTTTATCAGTGTCCCTCTCTGATTGTCACAGCCGCAGATCGTACCGTGTCTCCGTATTATGGTGCAATAAAACAAGACTGCTATTTTGATTATGTTTCAGTAGATTTGTTAGAAGTACTCAATTTATTCTTATGCCCCGAATCAATACAAATCTTCGGGGCTCAGAAAAGAATAGAAGAACAGTTTTGGCAGAAGAATGCCATTAAGAGACATAGCATTTTAAAAAATTAGTCTATCTTTTGTGGAAATTGTAATTTTCAAGTTTTCTCATTCCAAATATCACTGGCAGCCGTTTTCTTCTGTTGGAGATATTTCTGTGTTCTATATCATATGGAATATTATGGAGAGAAGTGAAATAATGCCGTGCCTCCCATGTTTCTCTGATAAGCATCATCTGCTAACCACTTGGCTTTCGTGGAAATTTGTGATTCCATTCAGACTGGGGACCAGAGACCTGTTTAAGTGCATTCTAGGCGATGCTTATCAAGGAGGTTAAGGAAAACACAAAACTCAGGTGGCCTCCACTATGATCCCCAGTGAGTTCCCCTATGCTATTTTATTAAATCTTCCCAACCACCCTATGAGACAGGAATGCTTAACCTTATTTTATAGTTAAAAAAACTGAGACTGCCCAAGGTTAAGTGACCTAGAATGGATCACAGAAAGGTCACTTCACCTCTGCCTTACACCTTTCCAGAAAGCCTCTGTAGCAGACATTCTTCACCAATTCTTCCATTCATTTGCATATCTTTCTCCTTTGCCTTCCACAATGCTCATTTATATACCCCCTGATCGGAACGCAGATTAATTCTTTTGTTTGTTTGTTTGTTTTTTGTTTTCAGAACTATTTATTAAATCAAAGCAAAAATATATACAAAAAACATACTCTGAATAATGGCTACACATATAATTTTCGACAGATACTTACAAATATTCATGTCTCCCTTTCTTTTGATTAATATGTTTTTTTAAACATCTTTATTAGAGTGTAATTGCTTTACAATGGTGTGTCAGTTTCTGCTTTATAACAAAGTGGATCAGTTATACATATACATGTCCCCATATCTCCTCCCTCTTGCATCTCCCTCCCTCCCCACAGATTAATTCTTAATTACCCCTCATGCTTGGCTTCTTGAGCAGGTGCTCTGCATACTTTGCCTTTCCTTCTGATGGTTCCAGACTTTCAACAATTAGTTATCGTCTATCTTCTCCACATCTTTGACATGCCCCTTGGGTGTGCTGTGTCTGGCCAGGTTTACAAGGTCATGTTATCTCCATTGGTTTATGTTCTGAAAGTTCTTTTCATTCTGAATACATGTATATTCTCACTGAAGTTCCTGCTTATCCTTCTTGCCTGGAAGAAATCTTCCCAGGGCTACAGCCCCACCCTCACAGCTGAAATGAATCTCTCGTTTCTCCCAAATACAGTGGACAACAGCACACACCACGATTTCCAATCGAACCCTGGTAAGTTAGAAATAAAAAGTATTTAGTTTGGAGAGAGCTTGATGTATGGAACAGGCTGTCTGCCTTGGACATTACAGTGTTTCAGTAGAAGACTGTATTTATGATTCCATGTCAGGGTGTTAGAAGCACAGTTCCCTCACCACAGTGGGGTAGCAGGCGTTCTTTCCCATGATGGTGACTGAATTGGTGGAAGTGTCTCAGGCTCGGTCAGGAACTTGGCTGTCATACAGTCAGGCTAAGAAGCGATAATATTATGGGGGTGAGGTTATGAGGGTAAAAGAGAGCGAATAGCAGTAGGATCTGAGTCTCTTTCCCACATCCATATTTCTTTTTCCTTCTTTTTTTTGGGGGGGGGGCAGATCTTTTGGTCATCCAGCTTCCCATTTACTGTCACAACCTTCTGCATCTGATCAGGGCTTTCCTCTTCCTGGACCATTGGGAAAAGGCGAAGGAAAGCACTCAACCCTTAGGAGATTTTCTTACCTTCAACACTGGAAAGCTGAGTGAAGAGGATCTCTTCTGCATTCTCTCTTCCCCCTTACACCTGAAACACGTGGGCCAATGCCATTGTTTCATCCAGTAGCACAGAGTAATGCTGGTCTTTGAAGAATTCTTTAAACATTGATTTACTTTTTATGTGGTTGGGAATGGAAAGGTCTGTGGGAGATGAGGGAATAAGGCCTCCAGATGAGGAAATGGAAAGGAAGCTGGAAATTTCTGCAAGGGAAACAGCGTTACTCTCGCCTTCATGGGTTGTGGCAGCAGGCCCAGAGCTGGTGTAGCTGTGGGTCATGGTCACTATGCTTTGACGGGGCAACAAGGGAGCAGAGAGTGGTTTTGCAGTGGCTCTTGCGTGACTTTCCGCAGTCATCTATATGGTGGGACTTGAGATTTAACCAGTATTTACTGCGTACCCACCATGTAATAGATGTTCTAGGTAGGGCGTGTGGCGTTGAACAAAACAGATGAAGCTCCCACTCTTACAGAGCTTGTGTTTCTGTGGGAAATGGGATCAATAAACCAGATACAAATAAATGGAAAAACGTTTTTCAGGTAGAAACGAGTGTTACAAAGACAATGCAATGTGGGCGCATGCGAGACAGGGCATGGGGGAAGCCAGTTCAGAGCAGTCAGAGAGCTGCTGGGAGGAGGGGATATTTGAAGTGAGATGTGAATGATGAGAAGGAGCCCGTCAAGTGAAGAGCAGCAGGAAGAGCATTGTAGGCAGAGGGAACAGCAACTGCAAAGGCCCTGAGGCATAAATGAATCTGGGATGTCTGGAGAACTTGTAGATGGAGAAGAGTGCAAAAGGGCAAGAGAGGAGATGAAGTCAGTGAGGCAGGCGGAAGACCGCTTATGTGAAGATTTTAAGTCTTAGAAAGGAGTTTGAATTGTGTTTTTATTAGAATGGGCTGCCACTGGAGACTCTGAATTAGAGACTCAGTCTTCACCTGGTGGGCAATGGGCTTTCCTGTTTCTCTCTCTCTCTTTCTCTCTCTCTCTCTCACACACACACACATTTTCACTCTCAGTTTTTCTTCTCCCCATTAATTGTCCATCACTGATTTCCCCTTCTTTGCCCTAGGTCAGAGCACAGGCATATCCACACAGAAAAGCAGGGCTCAGAGGACTGTGGACAGTTTTCCTCTTACCCTCTGAAATAAATCCATATACTCAGTTTCAATTTCACACATGAAACTCCCCATCACTAGCTCTGATTTCTTAGCCTCTCTCCAGACTATCTAGTTGTCTCTAAGTCTCTGGATTGGCTGGTGACATCTGAAACTAGATACTAAAAAGTATCTAGTCAAATCAATCATAGTTGGTATCTTTTGCAAGACAATGATTGTCCCAAAAGGGGATATTCTGTGTAACAAGAAGGTCTTGCCTTTTCCAGAACTCCCACTCCCTTTCCCCAGCCTATGCAGTCTGATATGAGAGGTAGTTTCAGTGGAAATGTGCAGGACTCTTATAATAGTTGCCATGGGACTATACTGTGCCTTAGAAATTTCATTTCTATTGTTCTTTGTAGATGATCTTGTCAGTCTTAGAGTAACACTTAAATCATGAAAGCTTATGTCCAAGTCGATATCTCCTAGTAGCACTGGTTTATCAGAAATGAACAGAAGCATTTTATCAGTTATCCTTTGATTCCAGGAAAGCTCATTATTGCCAGTACATAACTCTCTGGGGAAGCTTGGTATACTCTTTAGAGAGAAAATTGTTTTTGAGATTATTTAGCCAGATGCCCTGCTCATTTATTAATTTACATACTTAACATACGTGGTACAATTTACATACTATTTCATATATAACACAACTCACTTTCAGCTTTTCGTGGCTGTTTCTTTCTGACTGATGTAGTGGCATAAAATCTGGAACACGTTTCTATTTGAGAGGGCAGCGATTATGTCTTGTCTTGTTCGCCCCTGTGTCCTCGGTACCTGCTGTGGTGTCCAGAACACTATAGATGGCCATGGATTAACTCACAATGTGAATATATTAGCTCAGCTGTAACATCTTTATAACTCTTAGGATTATAACTATTAGTATCATCAATTTGTCATCTCAAAAACTTAACACGTTGGAGAAGACAGGTGAAAGGTGAATTCATTACTGTGGATTAGTCTATATTAATTAAAACTTCTGGTTTTGAAACTCTTCGTTTTGAAAATAATATAGTATACTTAGGCTGACACGTAAGAGAGCGGTATGTGAATATTATCAGGTGGATATTCTCAAATTTGTTTTTGTGTACAGTAAACTTTCAGAACAGTTTCATAATTCATAATTTATGATAATTTGAGTTGGGTTAGTCAGTTAGTTGGGTATGTGATTACATTAGTGAGGAAATACGTGTGCCAAGAGCATGGATAACGAGATCATTTCCCTCTTTAATAGCCCAGCATCTCACATCCATGATGTCATGCCCTTTAGTAGGCAGAGATTTGCACCGCTTGAGTTCCAGTGCTTATTATGATATTTCTTAGGTTTCTGTTATGTATCATTTTGCCTAACTGGAGACACACACAGATGCCCTGGGGATAAAAAGCCCTCCTCATTGAGATTGCCAGAGCTGGGAGGAGTCCCTGCCTGGCAGAGGGAACTGAGAGGGGCCCAGCTGTGGGCTCTTGCTGAGACTCATAGTGACAACGTTTCTCACAAAGAACGGTGCCTTCAGAGGGCATTTTCCTGGTTAATACAGATATTCAAGGACATGCTGTTACATAAACAAAGCCTTCTTGTCTTCGAGCTGATTTTATGCAGTCTCCCTCCCCACACCCATCATATTTTAGTCGGCAGAGAAGTTATCAGCCCGCTGCTTCAGACAGCTTGGAGTTTTCTTCTTAGGAAAGATACTATTGCAACTATTTAGGCCAGCACCGTAGAAGGTGTTGCTTTTATTAAAATAATAAAATAAAATCTGTATAAAAAATACAGTATAAAGTATAACAAATGAAATAAAATAAGATGAAATGCTTTTATTAAAATCTGTGCAACCCTTTAGTATTTAAGAGTCCTTCATGTATTAAGGGATAGAAGAGGCAAAGGTAAGGGAATATGTACATTTTCTATGTTCAGCATAGAGCCAAAGAATAAAAGACCAGATTTTTTTTTTTAATTCCCTGACTTCTTTTTAGGGATAATATACAGCTAATATAAAATTAGATAATGTAATATATAATAATTATTATAATATAATAAAGATAATATAAAGTTATAAAACTGCACTTAAAAATTGAGAAATGGGTTATCCAGTTGCATTTAGACAAGAGCAATGAGATGATAATCCAGTTGCATTTCAACTGGATTTTCAACTGCTTTTCAGCAACAGCAACTAATTTAATTTATAATTTTATTTAATTGACAGACTCTGCAAGTTAAAGGGACTCTCTGTTGTAAATGTAAATGATCTTTGTGAGATGAAGAATACTGCTGTCAAGATACTTTTGATATTTGGAGCCAATATTTCAAGTAAATGTCAAAGGAAGTTAGCTAATCACTCTTGTTTGATCCCAGCTATGCTACAATTAAATTAGAAATAATTGGATTTTTTTCTTTAGCAGGATGTTAAGGGATATGTGTAATTTCTGATCATGAAGTACCTGTAAATGTTTCGCAGGCCCTGAATTTTTTTGGAGGACAAAACTGGCCCACCTATTGCAAAACAAAAGCAAAAACAAACCCCCCCCCCAACTATTTTTACAGAATCGGTGTGTAGGGCTCTTCTGCTTTAACCATAAGTAACATGATCATATTCTTATAAAAAGCTTCTACCCAAGTTCTCCACCTATGACCACCAATATTCCTGTCCACGCACCTTTTATCATAGCATTCCTCAAGCATGGTTTTTATTATGGAAATTTTTTTCTGCTCAAAAAATCCAGAGAATTTCTCCCACAGGTCTTTGAAGTTTTCTGCCATCTCCTGTTGCTAACTTTCTTTTCACTCTTCCATTTGCACTGCAGTCACTGCAAGCCTCCTGGCGCTGCAGCTTGCAAGGGTCCTTTGACGCTTAGTGCCTTTCTCCTTCCACTCCACACTCCCCCTCCCCCATCCAAGCCCGGTGATGACCTGCCTTCGTTTCCCAGCTTCATGGCCAACAACTGCACGACTCTGAACGCATTGCCTAACTTCTGGGAGCATCACTTTCTTTATCTGTAAACTTGAAAAAATGCCCACATCACAGTTATGATAATTAGAAAGAAAACACGTATAAATAGTTCAGCATAGTGCCTGCCAAATATCAAACATTTAATCAATGTTGTTACATTATTATTATTATTATAACTCTATTATTATAGCTGTTCTTCCTCGAATAGTTAAAATTTGACTTTCTCCAGAAAGTCTTTCTGTTTGGCCTTCTCTAGCTCTAATTTCTTCTCCAGTCTGTGTCCTCTTAGACCCTGACTTCACTTTGGACTCTATTAATCTACTCATGTTGTATTTCTTTAATTATTTTTCAGTGAACAGCAACAAATATTTGGGCACCTATCATGTGCCAGGCACAGTGCTATTTACAACATAGAGATCCATGGGCATGCAGTGGAGGGATACAGTGTGCGTGTGTGTGTACACACACACACACACACACACACACAACACATGGGCTTCAGGTGAAGATGGGGGATGAAAATCTGTTGGTTGAATAGCACTGTGAGTTTTTCAGAATAAACTAGGGTTAAGAAGTAAAAACTACTCTATTCAGATGTCCATTAAAAAATTAACATCTTTTCGTCTTTTTCTATAGTATAAAAAATATGATAGTTATAGTTTCTGTATTTTTTTTTTTAAAGAATGATATTGGAGGACAACTCCTTCAGATCACTTCTTTTTTTTTTAAATTAATTAATTTATTTATTTTTGGCTGTGTTCGGTCTTCGTTGATTGGCTCGGGCTTTCTTTAGTTGCCGCGAGCGGGGGCTACTCTTTGTTGTGGTGCGCGGGCGTCTCATTGTGGTGGCTTCTCTTGTTGCGGAGCACGGGCTCTAGGTGCATGGGCTTCAGTAGCTGTGGACCGCAGGCTTTAGTAGTTGTGCCTCGCGGGCTCTAGAGTGCAGGCTCAGTAGTTGTGGCTCACGGGCTTAGTTGCTCTGCGGCATGTGGGATCTCCCCAGACCAGGGCTCGAACCTGTGTCCCCTGCATTGGCAAGCGGATGCTCAACCACTGCACCACCAGGGAAACCCCAGTTTCTGTATTCTTGAAACAGCTTTACATATGCTTTCTTTCTTAGAAGCTCCTCTATCCTCATCCAAACACAGGGTAAAGGTAGAAAAGGAAGTCTTCCTTGAAGAGCAGAATCCCACTAGACCATTCCAGTTTATGGTGGGGAGGGCAAAGGATGGGAGGGAAAAATCCAGGCAGCAGGAACAGCATGATCAAAGGCACTGAGACATGAAACAGTGTTGAGTAGGATGGAGAACTGTGCAGAGTTTCGTGCTCATAGAGCATAATGTTCAAAATCAAGCATTTTGGGAGATGATGCAGGAGAGAATGTAGGGGTCAGCTAAATCAGACTCAGAGACCTATGGCCTATATGTTTACATCTCCCTATAAGGATATGCACTTGGGTAGGTCTACATAGACAATTTTAACAAATTTATATATAACAATTTATAACAGTCAAATTCTGCACATTGCTTCTAAAGTTGCACTTGGATTTTACATGTGGCATGGAATACATCTCTTCCATTTGCTGTTTTCATAAGAAAATGATGAAAACATTAGTTACCTGTAATATATAATTGATATTAGAGCTCTCATTTTTAATAACTTAAGTGTTTGAAAGATAGATATGTGAGGGAGTTCCCTGGTGGCCTAGTGGTTAGGATTCCAGGCTTTCACTGCCATGGCCCAGGTTCAATCCCTGGTTGAGGAACTGAGATCCTGAAGGCATGTGCAGTGCAGCAAAAAAAAAAAATTGTGAAGTATCATTTGAGACTTCTGAAGCCTGGGTTTCCATATGAAAGTTGAGAGTAGAGAGGGACTTCAATAGGACAGAGACATCCAAGAACCGACCAGAGGACCATTACAAACTCATAGCCTTGAAACTTTCAGTACCCCCCTAATACATTTCACACCCAAGAAAGCCACAGCTTTGGCTTCTATAATTATGTGATTGATAATTTGTATGTACAATTTGATCAATATTTTTATTTCTTTGTTTGCATTGCAGTTAATGTTTGGCTTCCTTTCCCCCCTCTCCACTCCCTTTTTTTACCCCTCTCCTCCTCCCCGCTCCCATTTTTAAGGCAACATTCAGTTTGGTTTTTTAAAAAATTAATTTATTTTATTTTATTTATTTTTGGCTGTGTTGGGTCTTCATAGCAGTGCGCAGTCTTCTCATTGTGGTGGCTTCTCTTGTTGCGGAGCACGGGCTCTAAGTGTGCGGGCTTCAGTAGTTGTGGCTCACGGGCTCTAGAGCGCAGGCTCAGTAGTTGTGGCGCACGGGCTTAGTTGCTCCATAGCATGTGGGATCTTCCTGGACCAGGGCTAGAACCTGTGTCCCCTTCATTGGCAGGCGGATTCTTAACCACTGCGCCACCAGGGAAGCCCCATCAGTTAGTTTTTGATACATCAATATGTTATTTAGAGCTTATGCAATGTCTGATGTTAAATGTCTGAATTATATTTAATTCTAGAAAATCTTATGTGTTTTTATTACAGAAATATGTTTTCTACCAAGTCTGAGTGGTGTCCAGTGTATTTTAACTCTGTCTTTTGGTGTTGATTTCTCTTGCTTAGGAATTAAGCAATAGGACCGAAAACTCCCTAAACGTTAGAGTGTAAAATTCCCAGAGGAAAATTAGATGGGAAAGAAAAAAAAACACTGGAATTTACTTGAGGTGTAATTAGCCTGAAAATGGAATGTGTGGGAGAGGTCTGCAAGGAGGCTAGGAAAACAGAGGGCAGATCAAAAAGTGTCTTACTGCCTTTCCAGCACTACTGAGGGAAGAATGTATCCTTATTATATAGGTCTGTGGTTATCAAACAACTTTTCTTATCACCCAGGGATTTGCCTCTAGAAGTTGTCAATCTTCCAGTTTAAATATATGTACTCCTTGGCTCTTATATTTTTCTCATTATAAGTGAATTACTTTGGCATTTCCATTTAGACACTAGCACCTGGGAGTTGAACATCTCAGGTAAACTGACCACTCAAATGTCTGAACCAGCACAGCTGAGCAGCTAACTCTTGGGTTGGGGCTTCTCCCAGGTAATGCCTTTTTCTGAGGTTCTGTCTAGGCCGCCGACACCTCTATTTCTTGGACAGCTCCAATTTCTCTCTCTCTCTTTTTTTTAAAAATTTATTTTATTTATTTATTTTTGGCTGCGTTGGGTCTTCGTTGCTGCGCGTGGGCTTTCTCTAATTGCGGCGAGCGGGGGCTACTCTTTGTTGCGGTGAGTGGGCTTCTCATTGCGGCGGCTTCTCTTGTGAGCACGGGCTCTAGGCGCATGGCTTCAGTAGTTGTGGCACATGGGCTCAGTAGTTGTGGCTCTCGGGCTTTGTTGCTCCGCGGCATGTGGGATCTTCCCGGACCGGGGATCAAACCTGTGTCCCCTGCACTGGCAGGCGGATTCTTAACCACTGCGCCACCAGGGAAGTCCCTCTTTTTTTTTTTGAAGTAAAGTTCTTATGGAAATATATTGGACACACAGAGGAATACACAAACCATGTAAGTATAGTTCGATATGTTTCCTCACAGTGAACACACCCAGGCAACGTGCCTCTGGATGAAGAGCTGGGACGTTACCTGCCCTCCAGCACTGTACCTACCATGTGCTCCCGCACAGTCACGGCCCCCCTCCTTGAATGTAACCACCATTCTGACTTTCACCACCATAGGGTGATTTTGTTTTCTCTCTTTCCTTTTCATTTGAATTGACACCCAGGTATTCTGAATGGCTCTAGAGCATCAGGGTCCCTCTGGCTGAGAGTAAGGACTAGGCATCAGGAAGGGTGTTATAGGTTGAAAACTGTGTCTCCCTAAAAAGACACGTTGAAGTTCTAACTCCCAGTACCTCAGAATGTGAACTCATTCGAAAATAGGGTCATTGCAGATGTAATTAGTTAAGATGAGGTCATGCTGGAGTAGGATGGACCCCTAGTCCAGTGTGATTGGTGTCCTTATAAGAAGCATCTGTGTGAAGACAGAGGCACAGAGAGAACACTATGTGAAGGCAGTGGATCGGAGTGATGATCTATAAGCCAGGGAATGCCAAGGAATGCTAGCAAACCACGAGAAACTAGAAAGAGGCAAGGAAGGTTTCTCCCCTACAGGTTTCGGAGGGAGCATGGCCCTGCCAACACTTGGATTCTGGACTTCTAGCCTCCAGAACTGTGAGATAATACACTTCTGTTATTGTAAGCCACCCTGTTTGTGGTACTTTGTTGTTGCATCCCTAGAAAATGAATGCAGAGGGTCTGCGGGGGGCCTGGTGCTCTGACCCCTCTTCTCTCTGTCCCCCAGAGTGCACCTGATCCTTGGTTCTGGAATTGCCCTGGCTACACCCTTTCGAAGCTGCTCCTGCCTGGACTTAGCTCACAGAGTGCCCTGTCTTGCCCCTGGTTGTTCCATGTCTGTGTTGTGGAAGACAAGGTTTCATTACTATTGTATGGCTTTTTCTTTATTTCTTCACTCTGCTCTTCCCTAGTAGTTTCAGACTGAATCAGTTTGGTTTCCTGACACACCCCAGACCACGCTTTGTAAATCAGCCCTCTCTGCTTTCCCACCATTGCCTATCTGGGTCTCTGCTGAGGTGTCCTTAATCCATCCTCCCAGACCCAGACTGAGCCACCTCCTCCGCCTAGTTGTCCCCAGTTCCTCTGATCCAAAATCATCTTTGATAGGAAACAAAAAGAACTTTATTCTTTAAATGAAATCCCTATTTCCAGTAGTATGGCATGCTGTAAATAAAGGTTTCATTTTGTTGTACTTACGCATATCAAAGGCCGGTTCTCATTTCAGAAAATAAAAAAGCCCTCAGATCAAAAAGCAGCCCAACAATTAGTCTTTAGTTAGTAATAACGAACTAGGCAGAGCATATTAGATGATGGAGTATTTTTTTCTTCAGCAAAGGATTGGTTTTACACTGCCTGACAGTAACTTATCGATTTCTTATTCTGGGCTGAGTTTCTGGTGTGAGGGGAATGATAAAGGTCGGACTGTTGTTAAGTCCCCAGGGTGACTTCATAGACTCTGGCCACTTCCTTTGTTCTTTTGTACTGTTGCTTCAGCACCTAGGGATTCTGGTGGCTTTTGTCTTAAATGCTCTTAGCACAGACTCTCCCTTCACCTTATATGTCTATAGCCTAGGGTGGTTACAGAGTGCATGTGCCTTTTAACTGCCCCTGCTTTCTGTTCAGAAGCCATTGCTTACTGCTAGTAACTACTGGGGAAGTCTCTAGACATTTTAAAATATCACAAACATGGGGAAGTTTCAAAAGTTGAAGCATTTCAACTTTTGGTTCCTGGCCTATTGCCAATGTGATTCCTTATTCTCTTGCTAAGAATCTCTCAACCTCTAATTTCGGCTGTTCATACAATATATTTTGCCCTTTGAGAGAGAATGCAAAAAAGTTGCATGTTTTAGGCTTCTCTCTATGTATTCTCTATAATATACATATTATTTAATTGAAAAAAGAGAGTACACTTTGAAACGACAGTTAAGAGGTTAGAATGAGGCAAAATGTTATGTTCGGTATGTTTAATCGTCTGTGTTTTTATGGACTTGCCTTGAGAGCATCTATGTTGTCAGCTCAGACAGTCCTTGTTCCTTGAGATCTTGTGCCATGTGACGGATGGGTAATACGTATCTGTGTTGGATGGATGGATGGACAGACGGGCAAGTGGATGATGGAGCTGCTCCATTTGCTTGGCCCGTTATTTCACTGAACTACTGCTAGGATGATTTTCAGTGGAGTTCAGAGCTGCCTCCTGAAGCCTGGGTAGGTTTTCCTAAGCCCTGGGGGTTTTCTTGGGCTGGAGACCAGGGATGTAGAAGAAGTGGTATCTCCTTGACTCTCTCCTGTGGAATGTGCTAAAACATTTGGCTAATTGTGACCATGGAGTCCAACAGTCTGACTCCATTGTGATCCCCAGTGCGCTGGAGTTACTTCTTTCAATGGAAACCCAGATTTCTTTTTTTTATTCACCTTCTTGGGGGTGGTGTACACTTCTTTGGAAATCTGCTAGGAGAAGAGATGTTTCTTCCCCCTCCCTTCAAAGACAATGCTCTTACTCAAATTTCCTTTGCTCCTTCTAGACTAGGTTTTGTTTTGCTTTGTTTTGTTTTTGGCCGAGCTGTGCCTTGCAGGATCTTAGTTCCCCAACCAGGGATTGAACCCCGGTCTTGGCAGGGAAAGCGCCAAGTCCTAACCACCGGACTGCCAGGGAATTCCTGAGACTAGGTTGTTTTACAGTGTAAAGAATGCAGCCATTAGTAAACATTTATCCATATTTTAAAACATCTGCCTTTTGAGGTTTTCTCAGATTCTTCTTTATAGAAAATGATGCTAAAGGGATAGGAAACCCATAGACAAGTCTTCACTTATTTGTAGACTTGACTTCAGTTTATGCTGCATGATAAACCTTGTTACAATGTCCTTGAGCTAAGAATTTTCACTAATGTAAATAGATCATTGTGTATAGTCACACTGTTTATGGGTCTAAAGACTTCAGGGTGAAAGACCTGGCATTTCATTGTTTTGCTTAATTGTCCACTTTATTCAACATTGACTCTGGCTTATAGTAGGCACTTCCCACTCCCTCAGTTCTAAAGAGAAATTTGGTTATCTTTCTGTGGGGTTGTACCTTGGATTATTTTCTGGCCAAAACACTGAACAAAGCATTCCAGAGAAACCTTTGGTTTGTTTATCTACTCGCTCAAATGCTCTAACTTTTCTGTCAGTGTGGTTATCAGAAAAAGAAAGTAATTGTAAGAAGGCTATTTTCAGCATCCACTTTTTCTTCAGTGTGTTTTGTTTTCAGCAGGATGATTATAGATTCACCTTACCTAGAAATGTACTTTCTTATTTAAAATACTATTAACTTTCCGTTTTCAGAGGGTCGTGGTATTTTAAACATCTACGTATTTTTAAACTTGAATGATCAAAGTTTATGTTTTAGAAAAAAGACTATGCAAAAGTGAAATTTCAGTTTTAAAGTATTTCTAGCAATTTGTAAGATTCACTGTCTTAGTAAACTGTTTTTTTCTAGATTGGAAAAAAAAGAAGATTTCGCTCCAAAATGACATTTAGATTAGCAGTTCTCTGAAAACAACCTAAATGTCTGCTGGTAGGGAATGGAAAGCTTTGTGATATATTTGGTTGATAGGATACGCTACAGAACTTAAAAAGAATGAACAAAACCTTTATGCATCAATATGGATGGACCTCAAAACCAAAAGTGTAGAGTGAAAAACGCAAATTTCAGAATAGTATGTATTTGTTATGTCAATGTTAAACATTACTTTAAACAATATTATATACCACATAATGTTTATGAATGCATGTGGGTGTGTACACGTGTGTGAATAAAAAGTAGATAAATTTGTAATAGTGGTTGCCTCTCAGAGAAGAGGAACATGGTAAGGAGGGGAACATAAATCTCCATTAAAAAAAAATCCCTGAGAAGATATGGTTATTTTGGTTAATGGGTTAATGGGCATTTGTTATATTAACATTTGGACTTCTGTTAACGGGGGTTTTTTTTTAAAAAAAATTATTTATTGATTTATTTGGTTGCGCTGCATCTTAGTTGTGGCTCACCTGCTCCTTAGTTGTGGCACATGGGCTCCTTAGTTGTGGCATGCAAACTCTTAGTTGAGGCATGCATGTGGGATCTAGTTCCCTGACCAGGGATTGAACCTGGGCCCCCTGCATTGGGAGTACGGGCTCTTAACCGCTGCGCCACCAGGGAAGTCCCTGTTAACATTTTTGTAATGAAAAAATTCCATGTAATATTTCCTAATGAAATAGATTCCAACCTAGGAGCCATACATTTATCAAGACTCTGGGAATGAGACTGAAGCTATTCCAATACATCTATATTTCACAATATTATTCTGTGAAAAATGAAAATTGACAGAATGAATCTTGAAGATGAGGAAAGCTCCAAGTTGATCTGGCTCCTGGAAAGCTAGAATAGCTTACAGATTCAGAACAAAGAGCCTGGTAGCCAACTGCCTAGCCCAATCCCTGGCTTGATACCTAACTTTGAGACCTTGGACAAGTTAACTTCTCTAAGCCTCTCAGTTTCCTCATTTACAGAATTAGAATAACAGGCCCATCTCAGCACTGTTGTGAGGGTTCTATGAGTTCGTGCATGTAGTAGGCATGCAACAAAGATTAGCTCTTATCATTTTCATGCTTACTCCTATTATCGGCAACCTCAATTCTTCCGGTGAACTGTTTTCATTTTCACTTCAGAATCTTCGCAAATGCTGTTTCCTCTGCCTGGGATGCTTTTCATTTCCACCCTGATTTCTTCTGGTTAACTCCTTCTCAGAGGAGTTCTCTGTGAATTTTCTCAAATTCCTCTGAGAAGCTCCCTGTCCTTCCCCACCTGGGTCAGTTTCTTGTCAGACCACAAATGTAATTTAATACTTACTTACATAGTAATAACTCTAAGTAATATTACTTAATAGTAATAACAACTACTTGCTAATTTCTGCGTCTCTCCTGGATTGTAGACTGTTTTTCTTCACTTCTGTATCTTCAGTGCCTACGACAAGGGCTGGCATTAGGAAATTACTTATTGACTAAATCAGCAAAGTTATAGTAGAGGTAAAAACTTTCAGAGTTAATTTTACTTAGAAATGAATTTACTCCCTTTGCCTAGAGGATTAATGTAGCTAGTATTTGGAACTAAATCTAGGACTATGTGATTTAATAAAAAAATATGTATCACATGTACTGGTTTATTTGTAATAATAATTATAAGATACCCCAAATTAAGATTCGCATCATATTTGTAATTTGACTTTGGAGGGTCATCTGATGGATAGTAACATAAGTATCATCACATACTTTCACTTACTGTGGAAAGCAGGAACATTTCCAACACTTTAATCTTAAGATTTGATGCATGCTCTTCTGATCATTTACCCTCAAGCTAACACACCTTTTTCTTTTAAAAGTAGCAAAAGAGGAATTAACAAACAGGAAATGATACTTCTCAAGGAGCAGAATAAGCTAGGTTCTTTCAGAATAAACTGATGTAATAAGTAGCTTGAAAAAAAGGGCTTTTGTAAGTCAGATGGAATGTTACTTATAACTTTTAAGCAAACTCTAAAACAGTAAACGCTTTGGAAGGGGAACTTACAGAGTAGGAGGAAAGACAGGAAACTGGTTCCTTCTTAGTTGTGGGTTTATTTACTCTGGGAGAGAAACCTAAGAAGGCTTTAAAATTTGAGGAAGGTCTGTGTGTTCAGATATTAGCATATTTCCCCAGGAAAGACATCACACAGAAGTTTGAACTGATTAAAAGCCCAAATTTATGAGATAAGTAGGGAGCTGAGCAAAATATGAACAAGAAAGAAACTTTCAAAGCATTGAAAGAATTTTTTGACCCAGATAGGGTGGTGGGGAGGTGAAATTTCAGGGCTAGGAAAATAATGCAAGGCCCTGCATTGAAAAAGAAGACTACAAATGTAACCTTAGGAGTCTACCCCCACCACCTTTGGAGGCAAATGATTTTGTAACACAAATCACTGGGAAAAATTACTTTATAGCCATATTTTGTCTTATCCTACTTCTCTGTTAACTATTGTACACCGAAATCATAAGTAACTGCATTTTTAATGCTGAGCATATACTCATTCATTCATTCATTCATTCATCAGGACACGCTTACTTGGTTTCAGTTATTTACCAAACTTGGAGTAAAAGCATCATTTTAAAATCCTTTTTTAATTGAAATGAAACATGTCTTCTTTAAAATTGTACAAAATTAGTTATTGTTCAAAAGTATCACCTGGGGGGTACTGGATACCACCATGCACCCCTTTTTTTTTTTTTTAATTTGAAGGTGTGTGCCTGCAAAATTCTGCTAATAACTACTTTACCTATTTATTAATCATCTGCCCCCAAATCAGGGTTGGAGTACTTTTGAAGCCATATGGTTAGAAGACTGCACTTTGGGAAACACTGGTTTAAATAACATTCTAATGCTTGTAACCAAGCTACATCAGCATTGGCACCACCTGGGAACTTGCTAGAAATACAGATTCTTAGGCCCCACCTGCCCTACCGAATAAGGATCTACATTTTAACAAGATGCTCAGGTGATGTTAATGGACATTAAAGTTTATTAAGCACTACTATCCAAAGCCCTCCCAAGTGGTTTTTATTTTTTATTTTTTTAAATTAATTAATTTTTCTCCAAGTGGTTTTTAAAACAGAGTATCTTTAGTAACAAGTGACTCATTATCCAGCAATGGAACCTGTATTATCTTTAGGCAACCTAAGCAAGTTCTTCCCTGCGGAGCTCAAAGCTAAGTCCTTGAATATTGCATTCACTGGCCTTGGCTTAACTCCCCATAGCATTCAGTACCAGGCTAATGCCTCTTTTTCATGAAAGCCATACAGACATGAGAATAGCCATTTTTGTTTTCCTTCCTTGATTTAAGCTTCTCCAGGTGTAACTAAATCCCCAGCTCTCTAGCTGTTCCTGGTGTGACATTGTTTGGGGTTTCTTTACTAACGTTTCTATTTCAAATTTGTGATTGCTCCTTTACTCCAGCTGGTAGTAACTAGTAGTAGGTTGAAGATCATAGAAACCCAGGAGTTGTACTTTCTATACATTTAGGGAGAATGATTTTGAGGCTCAACTTTATCATCACCCGTAATTTCCTTAGGTTCAAAATTCTGTCTCGTGGTGGAGACTTCTATTATAATAATTGCCACTAAAGAGCACCACTTTGCCTTTCTTCTCATTTCTAAATGCACCAACTGCTTAGCACTTCAAGAGTGAAATGCATATAGAGATATATGAAAATAAGCATTTTCTATTTCTCCATAAATTTTAAACTTTTAAGAAAAAAAGTCCCCTGTAATCCACAATTCAGCACATCAACTGATTTCTATTTTCTCTGTCTTTCAGTAATGTGTTACCACACATACATCTAACACGTGGAAATAATCTTAATGTACTCAGCTTTTTAAAACTTTCTTCACTTGGTAGAATCTAAATATTTTTTCATGTTACTCTATGATTTTCATAATTAAGCATAATCGCCTTATTGTAGGACATCAGTTCCTCAGTGAGTTCTGAAATAAAATATTTGCCATATTTTTGTTGGTTTTGTTTTTTGATATTTGTTTCCTGAAAATTTTTTTTAAATGACACTTTCTACTAACCCAAGAAATACAGAGCATGCAGTTTTATTTGTTTTGTTTGTTTTTGTATCAGGGTTATTTAGTCTTGTGTAAGAAAAGCTATAGCAGGAGCATTTCAGATTTTTTTTTCAAAAGTTTTTGGAGAAAGTGGCCCCTGGCACATTGTTAAAGTAGTTGCTGTTCTAACTTCCCACGCTTCCTTTCCCCTCACTTCCTTCTGGATATTTTTGTTCTTCTTGACCTCCTCCACATTCTCCTGTCTCCCTCCCTCCCCTTCTTCTTCAGAAGGTTTTCCAGCAGCTCCTCCTTCTCTCACCTCTGCATTGAACAATAAAGCTGTGTGTACGTGTGGAGAGAAGCTGAAAAAGAAGACAGATGGTTCTTTCATTACCGGGTTGCTCTGGATTGATTGAGCTGGATATGTTATTTTTTTCAAGGAGACTAAGCTGGATCCCGTGGATAACCAGTCATGGGCTACAGTCATGTAATATATGCAGCCGGTTTTGCTGTTGGATTTTTTTTGTTTTGTTTTTGGTAATTACATCATCCTGCAGAGCATTTTGGGAGAGGCCAGTAGTGAGTTTACTAAAGTAGTATTTTCATTCAAAATTTTTTTTAATGGCTTAAGATTTTTCTCGGGGAGCCAAACCATCCTTATAAGCATGCTACCTTTGTGTTTTATTTCAGCACTTACAAGTGAAGAAGCAGCATGACCTTTTGTCTTGGATAATTTCTAGTGCAGAGGCTCCGACAATTTAGCAGCGGCCTCCTGGGCCTCCGGCACCCTTACCACATTCTACATCCTCAGGGGACAGAGGGCCTTTGGGAACAGACCCCCTAAAAGAGTAGGTAAGCAAAGGCAACAGGACTGTCTTCTCAGACTTCCTAGCTGTTAAGTTGGAACACTTGAAATATTTTTATACAGTGTTTCCCTCTGGCAGGTGACTTTACCCTCTCCTTCTTTGTATACAGCTGCCTGTTAATTTATCTCTTACTAGCTTAACAGGTGGCCAGAGGGCCTATGAAACTACATATTAGGTAACCAGTGACTCTTTAGCATATCCCAAAATTGAGCTATGAAAGTTTTAATTATTATTTTTATTCTCAGTCTAAATGGGCCTTTTTGGGACTGTTCTAAACCAACATGGAAGTGAAAGAGTAAGTAAACTGAAGTTACAACTAGAATATTACATGTATCGCAACTATTGTAGCAAGTGCTGTTAACCAGTTGTGTTAGAATGAACTCTAGTTCCCTCTCTGTCTTTAATGCTACAATTAATAATAATTTCATTGAAGTACCTTAATATAATTTGTGTGTATATTCTCCTTACTATGCCTGGAATCCCATGTACAAATCTACACCTGTTTATAAATTCATTCTGAGAAAGCTCTGGAGCTCAAATGTCTTCTAGGAATTAGCTCCATGTTTTACCCATGAATCCGTAGCCTTTCTGATTTGTTGAGGTTCATCAGAGAACAATCATTCTACTAGCAAATTTGTTACATTACTGCTTTGTTTGGAAATCATTTTATGAAGGACACTTATTGACTTACAGTATTATGCTTTAGTACTATTGGTACATCTGGGCATTTACAGTGGTTTTGGGATTTAGTCCTTGGGAATCTCTTGAGCTCTTCATTGTTCATACCAAGATTATGAGTGGATTCAAAGTCCTTCCCTAGTGTCCCGAGGCACTGGTCTTGCAGAACTTTTGAACACCGTGAATGTGGGCTGAAGGTAGGGCTGGATCTTCAGGTTTCTTACTGCCAGAAACATCTTAATTGAAGGAAATCTGGGCTATAATCATCTTGGAGATTTCTGGAACTGCCTTTCCTGTCAATCTATACATCTCCTTGCATCAAGAATATGGAAATATTTTGAGTCCTTATAGCCTAATGGTGAAGAGCATGGGTTCTGCTATGTGCCTGGGTTCAAATCCCAGCTCCATCACTTACTACTTGGGTATTCTTGGGTACATTATAACTTCTCTGTGCTTTAGTGTCTTCATCTGTATGATAGGAATGACCTTTCTTAAGGGATGTTTTTGAGGATTAAAAGAATTATATACCAAGAGCATTTAGAAGAGTTTCGTCACATAAGTGTTCAGAAAATTTAACCTAGTTGTATTGCCATCTGTTGCACTGTTTTTTCTTCTTCCTCCATTCTCTAGTCTAGGGCTAACAGGTATTCAACTCTTCATCCTTACCTTGTTAGATGTTGCTAACTGACCCTGGCATTTGCTTCTGAGCCTAGAGCACCATATTTGAATCCTTCTCAATGTTTTAATGGATCCAAATCAGAGTGTAAGGTGAAAACTATTTGCCAACTCAGATTATTTGTAAAGTTCTTGATTTTCTTTCTTGCTTCAAGACATAAATTTGATATGCTGATTACAAACCTAGGTTGTTTGGTTTTACTAGGACTCAGAGCAGTTTTATTATGAAAAGCATAGAAAGGTATGGCTTCTATAGCCAGAAATAGGGTCTAAGATGAGTTTTGCTAATGAATTACTATTATCTTGAATGCCTTTTGTTTTACATTTAGAAGCAGATGGGTAAGCCTTCCTATCACAGATACTTTGAAATGTTTAAATAAATGTGGAGAAATTATAGCGTAGTAACGGAAGCTTAATTTTCTTTTTTTTTTTTTTGTGGCTCTTATTGTACACTGTCATGAATTCTTCAGTATCTTTACCAGGATGTTATGAAGTTAGTTTTGTTTTTTTTTAATAAATTTATTTATTTTTGGCCGCGTTGGGTCTTCGTTGCTGCGCGCGGGCTTTTTCTAGTCGTGGTGAGCAGGGGCTACTCTTTGTTGCAGTGCGCGGGCTTCTCATTGTGGTGGCTTCTCTTGTTGCAGAGCACGGGCTCTAGGCATGTGGGCTCAGTAGTTGTGTCTCACAGTGCAGGCTCAGTAGTTGTGGCGTGCCGGTTTAGTTGCTCTGCAGCATATGGGATCTTCCCGGACCAGGGCTCGAACCCATGTCCCGTGCATTGGCAGGCAGATTCTTAACCACTGCGCCACCAGGGAAGTCCCCTGAAGTTAGTTTTTTAGTGAAGCCTTGGTGTATGGGCAGCTTATACTTTATTAGTTTTAAAAGCAGAATTAAAAACAAGACTAGGATAGTCCTTACCATGTGCCAGATATTTTTCTAAGTGCTTTATATTTACAACTTATATAGCTCTATTAGGTACTATCTTTATTCCCATTTTACAGGTGAGGTATAAAGAGGTTAAGAAACTTCCTAGGGTCATACATCTAGACAGAGGTAAAGCTGAGACTCAAACCCAGGGTGTCTGATTGCTAAGCAGACAACCTTAACACCTAATTGCGCTGCTACCTGCAGAGAAGAAATTACATGAAGAAGAAGATGAGAAGGAAGATGGAAGGGCCAAATGAAAGAAGTCTTAAATGCCAGGCTAAGTGATTTTATGTGTATTTGGCAGACAATGGGATAACACTGAAGGTTTTCCTGTGGGGTGGATGACAAAATGAGAGCTGGGCTTGCTTTGAGGAGTTTATGCCAGCGCAGCACATGGGCTGATTTAAAGGGAAGATAGATTAGAGATCATTGCTAGTAGCTGAGAAGTAATGAGACCATGGGTTTAGGAAATAGGATTAAGATAAGAGCTTGAGAACACCTGTATTTAGGTGTGCCAAGGAGGAAGAGAAAGATTTAGAAGCTCAGGCAGCAGGAATGAGACGCAGGGCCACCCGAGGGAGGTGTTTCAGGAATTGAAAACCATAGAGATTTGAGAAGATTGGAATGAAATGAAGACTAGTGGGTTATTGTTGTGCACCCATGATGAGCCCGGAATCATGCTGGAGGAAAAGCCACATAAAAGTGTTCTCCTGCACTGCCAACTCTGCTACTTATGAGTGAGGTCACCTTTGGCAAGTTTTTACTTTTTTCTAAATCCTGTCTGCTTCTTCTGTAACGTGGTGACATACATAAGACCTTACTCTGTCTAAATGCCTGAACTCTTGCAGTCTTTCCAGCTCTAAGATCTGTAATTCCTGGGTCCCAGGTATGAATAGCAATAATTGGAAATGTTGTTGTGAGTGAGTGGTGATTCAGTTGGCCCTTTTAGGTCAATCAGGAGGGGATGCAGGATGAAGTGTGTGTCACGTAGATGTAATCTGTATATTTTCTTTCAAAAATAGCAGTGGTGATACTGGTAGTAGATGGAAGGTGGAAGGATAAGGCTGTAAACAATATAGGAATGAAAATATCCAGGGAATTTACAGAGAGACCACAAATATCCCCTAGAATGATGATGGAAATTTTTCTCAAAGCCGCTTATTTTCAAAGAGAGTCTCACTAGTTTGTTCAGGGAAAATTTTGTTGATTGGAAATTTTAAAAGGTCAAGCCCAAAAGACTCTTAAAAGAGGTAGCATGGACCTTAGAATGAGCTTTTAGTTCCTCTCAACAACTGTTTTTTGTGAAGCCCTGATCCTCTCCATGGGCTATGATTCCTCTTTCTTCTGACCTTCTCCAGCAGTGCTTCTCAAACACACAGATCACCTGGGGATCTTGTTAAAATGCACATTTGACTCAGTAGATCAAGGGGTGGAGCTGAGATTCTGCAGCTCTACCAAGTTCCCAGGTGATGCCAATACTGTTACCAAATGCAAGTTCGTGTGCCCAAGGCACAGTGAGGCCAAATAAACCGAAGTTTCGGAGTTTGGAACAGGGAAAGGTTTATTGCAGGGCCAAGCAAGGAGAACAGGTGGCTTGTGTTCAAAAACCCCGAACTCCCTGATGGTTTTTGGGGAGAAGTTTTTATAGGCAAAATTTGGGGTGAGGGCTGCAGGGTGTGTGAATTTCTTCTGATTGGTTGGTGGTGAGGTAACAGGGTGGTGCTCCAGGACTCTTGTGCTCAGCCTGAAGTTACCATCCTCCACCTGGGTGGGGGCCTTAGTTCCTGCAGAAGAATTCAAAGATATATTGTTGTGTATATTCCTTGAGGAGGAACCAAGACCCTGCCCCAAATCTGCACTATTGTTTCTTGATTGCTCCTCCCTTGTTTCTGCATGCCCTCCCTTGTTTCTGCATCCCCTCCCTTGTTTCTGCATCCCCTGCCTTCCCTAACTAGCAACTGTTTGAATCTGCCCTTTGGAACTCAGGGAAGGTCTAGGAGGCAGAATGAAGCCTATTTCCTACAAACAAAAAATGGGGGACACAAAAAGGTTTTGTACCAGGGAGGGACCCACAGGGTCCTGCTTGGTTTCAATACTGCTGGTTTGTGGACCACACTTTGAGGAGCAGGGGCCTAAAATATTTAATTTTACTTCCCACTACAGATAATCATAGTCATCTTGGAACAGTGTAACTTCCCTCGCCAGACTGTGAGCTCTGTTTGCCATGTCTTAAAATAGACTACACATGCATAATGAATGCTCAATAGTAATAGATTAATCCATTCTTACCCCTGTCAGTGATTTGTATTATTCAGTGGTGTCAATAATTTGAATTGTTACAGATAGGGGATTTTTCCTTTTAACTGAGCAATTGAAGCAAATCTGTTGTTCAGAAATAGGCACCGGAATGTAATATAAAATTTTCATATAAAGTTAAAAATACATTTACTATATGACCCATGAAAACACATGCCTACCCAAAGTCTTGTGCTTGAACTTTCAATGTAGTGATGCCAAAATCTCGGCCTCTGTGCTCTGGTGCCAAATTGAATCTTGGAGACACTTTTGGGTGAAATAAAAAAGAATAGCTTTATTGCTTTGCCAGGCAAAGGGGAACACAGAAGGCTCGGCTCCACCTGGGAGGATTTGGTGAGGAGTTCTATAGCAGTAGTTCAAGGGTGGGGTTGCTGATAAGGATCAGGGTGTGTGCAGGGCCTATACTCCTTTAATCTAGCCTTATGTGGTCTTCTGATGAGTTTTGAGGTTATCATACTGTGATCTTCTCTCTGGAACATCTTGCATTTTGTGGGTGTTTTAGTTCTACAGAAGAGCTTAAAGATATTGTTATGTGTGTCCCTTGAGGCAGAACCAGGACTCTGTTCCAAGCAGGCTGCACCACTGTTTCTTGACTGTTCCTCCCTTGACTCTGCATCCCCTCCCTTCCCTGATTAGCAACTGTTGGAATCTACCCTTAGGAACTCAGGGAAGGTCATGGAGGCTAGAGTCTGTTCCCTACAAACAAGGAACAGGGGACACAGAAATGCTTCCATGCCCAGGGGCTCCACAGGGTCCTGCTTGGTTTCAGTAGCTGTATTTATAATAACTAAAACCAAAAAGTAACCAAATGTTTATTAACTGGTGAATTGATAAACAAATTGTGATTGTGGTGTAGCCATACAATGGAATACTACTTAGCAATGTCAACTGATTTAAAAAAGTGCACAACCTAAAAGCTGAGAATTATGTTTTATTCAGTGCCCTATCTGAGTACTATAACCTGAGAGACAGCGCCTTAGATAGCTCTGAGGACCTGTTCCAAAGAGGTAAAGGAGAAGCCAGGATATAGAGGAGTTTTTGCTGAAACAAACCTACAGACGTAGTTGAACATCAAAAGATTACTGCTAAAAAACAGACATCTCAAGTTAACGATTTTAGTACTTTTCTATGTGTGGGAAGATGCAAAGTCTGGACTCATTGAAATTATTCCTTTGATATACATCTTAACTGTCTAGGGCCCATATCCTGTTTTTCTCCACCTCAGGGTGTACTGTTGGGGGACGGGGGGTGTTGGGGGGGCGGTGGCTGCAGTGGCTGATGGTTTGCTTGTGGGCAACATTGCTGTTTGCTGAAATGGTAGGCAACCTTTTTTTCTTTGTTTTTTTTTTTGTCCACAGCAATAAAAAGGAAAAAGGCATGAATTCCTGGTAGAAGTAACAACATGAACAATTTTTTTCAAAAGCATTATACTAATATAAATAAGCCAGAAATAAGATACATACTGTATGATTCCATTTATATGAACTTTTAGAGAAAGCAGAACTATAGTGATAAACAGATCAGGGGCCAGGAACTAGGGGAAGAGAGTTGGCTGCAAAGAGGGACAACACAGGAACTTTTAGGCTTGTTGGAAATGTTTAGTATGATTTTGGTGATTGTTACACAACCTTACAGATTTGTCAAAACTCATGAAATTGTATGCTTAAAAGTGGTGGATTTCATTATAATTTTCTTCCCTCTATACAGTTAATTTTAATTTAATTAATTTTTTTAAAGTTTATTTATTTTTGGCTGCTTTGGGTCTTCATTGCTGCGTGCGGGCTTTCTCTAGTTGTGGTGAGCAGGGGCTACTCTTCACTGCGGTGCGCGGGCTTCTCATTGTGGTGGCTTCTCTTGTTGCAGAGCTCAGGCTCTAGGCACGCGGGTTTCAGTAGTTGTGGCACATGGGCTCAGTAGTTGTGGCTCGAGGGCTCTAGAGCACAGGCTCAGTAGTTGTGGCTCATGGACCCAGTTGCTCCACGGCATGTGGAATATTCCCAAAGCAGGGATCAAACCCGTGTCCCCTGCACTGGCAGGCAGACTCTCAACCACTGCACCACCAGGGACGTTCCACAGTTAGTTTTAAAAATTGGCCACCGTCATTAACCTGTTAACAATATCTATTACTCTTTAGAGTCTATCTTATCAATAGGACATTAATATAAGAAATAGAGAAAATTTCCACTCTGGGAAAAGAAATGGGTCTCTGGGAGAAAATATGAATAAACAGTAGGATCATAAGAAGTTCCCTTAAAAGCTTCTTTGTGTATTTTCAACGAAGCTGAGGCCAAAGGGAGAGATCTTGAAAACAGGAACTTCAGTTCATTTATTTTTAACATCTAATATAGTGTGCTATTAGCTGAATGATTTTAGTCTGTCCTGCTGCACTATTAAGAAACAAAATTCTGCTGAAACATCATTTCTCTTCTTTTTATATTCTTTGCAGTGAGCATACCCAATTTTGGGGGCAGGATTTGGTCATCTGCTTCAGCAGTGACAGCTTAGCTTTTATTAGCTGAAAAGATCTATCTACATATGCTGAGGATGAAATCTGGGAAAAGCATTGGCTTTCTTTTATTTATATTTTAAATTTTATTTATTTATTTTTTATACAGCAGGTTCTTAGTAGTTATCTATCTTATACACATCAGTTTATACATGTCAATCCCAATCGCCCAATTCATCACACCACCATCCCTACCACACCGTGGTTTTCCCCCCCTTGGTGTCCATACGTTTGTTCTCTACATCTGTGTCTCAACTTCTGCCCTGCAAACCGGTTCATCTATACCATTTTTCTAGGTTCCACATACATGCGTTAATATACGATATTTGTTTTACTCTTTCTGACTTACTTCACTCTGTATGACAGTCTCTAGATCTATCCACGTCTCAACAAATGACTCAGTTTCGTTCCTTTTTATGGCTGAGTAATATTCCATTGTATATACGTGCCACATCTTCTTTATACATTCATCTGTCGATGGGCATTTAGGTTGCTTCCATGTCCTGGCTATTGTAAATAGTGCTGCAATGAACATTGAGGTGCATGTGTCTTTTTATATTATGGTTTTCTCTGGGTATATGCCCAGTAGTGGGATTGCTGGATCATATGGTAATTCTATTTTTAGTTTTTTAAGGAACCTCCATATTGTTCTCCATAGTGGCTGTATCAATTTACAATCCCACCAACAGTGCAGGAGGGTTCCCTTTTCTCCACACCCTCTCCAGCATTTGTTGTTTGGAGATTTTCTGATGATACCCATTCTAACTGGTGTGAGGTGATACCTCATTGTAGTTTTGATTTGCATTTCTCTAATAATTAGTGGTGTTGAGCAGCTTTTCATGTGCTTCTTGGCCATCTGTATGTCTTCTTTGGAGAAATGTCTATTTAGGTCTTCTGCCCATTTTTGAATTGGGTTGTTTGTTTCTTTAATATTGAGCTGAAAGAGCTGTTTATATATTTTGGAGATTAATCCTTTGTCCGTTGATTCGTTTGCAAATATTTTCTCCCATTCTGAGGGTTGTCTTTTCGTCTTGTTTATGGTTTCCTTTGCTGTGCAAAAGCTTTGAAGTTTCATTAGGTCCCATTTGTTTATTTTTGTTTTTATTTCCATTACTCTAGGAGGTGGATCAAAAAAGATCTTGCTGTGATATATGTCAGAGTGTTCTTCCTATGTTTTCCTCTAAGAGTTTTATAGTGTCCGGTCTTACATTTAGGTCTCTAATCCATTTTGAGTTTATTTTTGTGTATGGTGTTAGGGAGTATTCTAATTTCATTCTTTTACATGTAGCTGTCCAGTTTTCCCAGCACCACTTATTGAAGAGACTGTCTTTTCTCCATTGTATATCTTTGCCTCCTTTGTTCACGGATTAGTTGACCATAGGTGCGTGGGTTTATCTCTGGGCTTTCTATCTTGTTCCATTGACCTATGTTTCTGTTTTTGTGCCAGTACCATATTGTCTTGATTACTGTAGCTTTGTAGTATAGTCTGAAGTCAGGGAGTCTGATTCCTCCAGCTCCGTTTTTTCCCCTCAAGACTGCTTTGGCTATTCGGGGTCTTTTGTGTCTCCATACAAATTTTAAGATGATTTGTTTTAGTTCCGTAAAAAATGCCATTGGTAATTTGATAGGGATTGCATTGAATCGGTAGATTGCTTTGGGTAGTATAGTCATTTTCACAATATTGATTCTTCCAATCCAAGAACATGGTATATTTCTCCATCTGTTGGTATCATCTTTGATTTCTTTCATCAGTGTCTTACAGTTTTCTGCATACAGGTCTTTTGTCTCCTTAGGTAGGTTTATTCCTAGGTATTTTATTCTTTTTGTTGCAATGGTAAATGGGAGTGTTTCCATAGTTTCTGTTTCATATTTTTCATCATTAGTGTATAGGAATGCAAGAGATTTCTGTGCATTAATTTTGTATCCTGCAACTTTACCAAATTCATTGATTAGCTCTAGTAGTTTTCTGGTTGCATTTTTAGGATTCTCTATGTATAGTATATCATGTCATCTGCAAACAGTGAGAGTTTTACTTCTTCTTTTCCAGTTTGTATTCCTTTTATTTCTTTTTCTTCTCTGATTGCCGTGGCTAGGACTTCCAAAACTATGTTGAATAATAGTGGTGAGAGTGGGCATCCTTGTCTCGTTCCTGATCTTAGAGGAAATGCTTTCAGTTTTTCACCATTGAGAATGATGTTTGCTGTGGGTTTGTCATATATGGCCTTTATTATGTTGAGGTAAGTTCCCTCCATGCCCACTTTCTGGACAGTTTTTACCATAAATAGGTGTTGAATTTTGTCAGAAAGCATTTTCTGCATCTATTGAGATGATCATATGGTTTTTATTGTTCAGTTTGTTAATATTGTGTATCACATTGATTGATTTGTGTATATTGAAGAATCCTTGCCTCCCTGGGATAAATCCCACTTGATCATGGGGTATGATCCTTTTAATGTGTTGTTGGATTCTGTTTGCTATTATTTTGTTGAGGATTTTTGCATCTATACTCATCAGTAATACTGGTAAGTAATTTTCTTTTTTTGTAGTATCTCTGTCTGGTTTTGGTATCAGGATGATTGTGGCCTCGTAGAATGAGTTTGGGAGTATTCCTTCCTCTGCAATTTTTTGGAAGAGTTTGAGAAGGATGGGTGTTAGCTCTTCTCTAAATGTTTGATAGAATTAACCTGTGAAGGCATCCAGTCCTGGACTTTTGTTTGTTGGAAGATTTTTTTTTAATAAATTAAAAAATATATATTTATTTTTGGTTGTGTTGGGTCTTTGTTGCTGCACACAGGCTGTCTCTAGTTGCGGCGAGCAGGGCCTACTCTTCATTGTGGTGCACGGGCTTCTCATTGCAGTGGCTTCCCTAGTTGTGGAGTACGGGCTCTAGGCGCACATGCTTCAGTAGTTGTGGCTTGCGGACTGTAGAGCGCAGGCTCAGTAGTTGTGGCACACAGGCTTAGTTGCTCTGCAGCATGTGGGATCTTCTCAGACCAGGGATCAAACCTGTGTCCCCTGCATTGGCAGGCGGATTCTTAACCACTGTGCCTCCAGGGAAGTCCCTGTTGGAAGATTTTTAATCATAGTTTCAATTTCATTACTTGTGATTGGTCTGTTCATATTTTCTATTTTTTCCTGGTTCAATCTTGGAAGGTTATACCTTTCGAAATATTTGTCTATTTCTTCCAGGTTGTCCATTTTATTGGCATAGAGTTGATTGTAGTAGTCTCTTATGATGCTTTGTATTTCTGCAGTGTCCGTTGTAACTTCTTCTTTTTCATTTCTAATTTTACTGATTTGAGTCCTCTCCCTCTTTTTCTTGATGAGTCTGGCTAAAGGTTTATCAGTTTTGTTTATCTTCTCAAAGAACCAGCTTTTAGTTTTATTGATCTTTGCTATTGTCTTCTTTATTTCTATTTCATTTATTTCTGCTCTGATCTTTATGATTTCTTTCCTTCTACTAACTTTGGGTTTTGTTTGTTCTTCTTTCTCTAGTTCCTTTAGGTGTAAGGTTAGATTGTTTATTTGAGATTTTTCTTGTTTTTTGAGGTAGGATTATATTGCTATAAACTACCCTCTTAGAACTGCCTTTGCTCCATCCCATAGGTTTTGGATCATTGTTTTTTCGTTGTCATTTGTCTCTAGGTATTTTCTGATTTCCCCTTTGATTTCTTCAGTGATCTCTTGGTTATTTAGTAACGTATTGTTTAGCCTCCATGTGTTTGTGTTTTTTACGTTTTTTCCCCTGTAATTGATTTCTAATCGTATAACGTTGTGGTCAGAAAAGATGCTTGATATAATTTTAGTTTTCTTAAATTTACCAAGGCTTGATTTGTGACCCAAGATGTGATCTCTTCTCAAGAATGTTCCATGGGCACTTGAGAAGAAAGAGTAATCTATTGTTTTTGGATGGAATGTCCTATAAATATCAATTAAATCTATCTGGTCTATTGTATTATTTAAAACTTGTTTTCTTATTAATTTTCTGTCTGGATAATCTGTCCATTGGTGTAAGTGAGGTGTTAAAGTCACCCACTATTATTGTGTTACTGTTGATTTCCTCTATTATAGCTGTTAGCAGTTGCCTTATGTATTGAGGTGCTCCTATGTTGGGTGCATACATAATTGTTATATCTTCTTCTTGGATTGATCCCTTGATCATTATGTAGTGTCCTTCCTTGTCTCTTGTAACATTCTTTATTTTAGAGTCTATTTTATCTGATATGAGTATTGCTACTCCTGCTTTCTTTTGGTTTCCCTTTGCATGGAATATCTTTTTCCATCCCCTCACTTTCAGTCTGTATGTGTCCCTAGGTATGAAGTGGGTGTCTTGTAGACAGCATATATATGGGCCTTGTTTTTGTATTCATTCAGCGAGCCTGTGTCTTTTCGTTGGAGCATTTAATCCATTCACATTTAAGGTAATTATCGATATGTATGTTCCTGTGGCCATTTTCCTAATTGTTATGGGTTTGTTTTCGTAGGTCCTTTTCTTCTCTTGTGTTTCCCACTTAGAGAAGTTCCTTTAGCATTTGTTGTAGAGCTGGTTTGGTAGTGCTGAATTCTCTTAGCTTTTGCTTGTCTGTAAAGCTTTTGATTTCTCCATCGAATCTGAATGAGATCCTTGCGGGGTAGAGTAATTTTGGTTGTAGGTTCTTCCCTTTCATCACTTTAAATATATCGTGCCACTCCCTTCTGCCTTGTAGAGTTTCTGCTGAGAAGTCAGCTGTTAACCTTATGGGAGTTCCCTTGAATGTTATTTGTCGTTTTTCCCTTGCTGCTTTCAATAATTTTTCTTTGTCTTTAATTTTTGTCAATTTGATTACTATGTGTCTCGCCGTGTTTCTCCTTGGGTTTATCCTGCCTGGGACTCTGTGCTTCCTGGACTTGGGTGCCTATTTCCTTTCCCATGTTAGGGAAGTTTTTGACTATAATCTCTTCAAATATTTTCTCTGGTCCTTTCTCTCTCTCTTCTCCTTCTGGGACCCCTATAATGTGAATGTTGTTGCACTTAATGTTGTCCCAGAGGTCTCTTAGGCTGTCTTCATTTCTTTTCATTCTTTTTTCTTTACTCTGTTCCACTGCAGTGAATTCCACCATTCTGTCTTCCGGGTCATCTATCCGTTCTTCTGCCTCTGCTATTGATTCCTTCTAGTGTATTTTTCATTTCAGTTATTGTATTGTTCATTTCTGTTTGTTCTTTAATTCTTCTAGGTGTTTGTTAAACATTTCTTGTATCTTCTCGATCTTTGCCTCCATTCTTTTTCCGAGGTCTTGGATCATCTTCGCTATCATTATTCTGAATCCCTTTTCCTTATCTCCACTTCATTTAGTTGTTTTTCTGGGGTTTTATCTCATCCCTTCATCTGGTACATAGTCCTCTGCCTATACGTTTTGCCTGTCTTTCTGTGAATGTGGTTTTCGTTCCACAGACTGCAGAATTGTAGTTCTTCTTGTTTCTGCTGTCTGCCCTCTGGTGGGTGAGGCTATCTAAGAGGCTTGTGCAAGCTTCCTGATGGGGGGGACTGGTGGTGGGTAGAGCCAAGCACTGGCTTTCTTGAAAGACTGAAAGAAGAGGTGTGTGTATACATATAGGAACTAGCTGCATAGCATTGTATAGCAGAAGAATTGAGGGGGAAGAAGAGAGAAAGAAAATTATGCGTATTCTTCTGCTATGCAGAAAGGAAACTATGTATTTAGAAATCAGCCAGAATGTATACAGTTGGTCTAATTTGTTGAAACTATACTAATAGCTTTTCCAGGGGGGAGGTACATAAATCAAATTATAATTTTCTATTAATTTATTCAGTAATATCAGATTATTTCCCCTTAATTTGTATTAAATAACAGTAGCTCAGAACTTCAGATTTAAATTTAGCTTTTTTAGGTGGTGTAATATTGCATACTGAATTTTATATGTGCTATTCTTTATTTTTAAATTTTGGCCTATTGAGAATTTTCAGATCCTTCTAGTAGAAATCTGATCAACGAGACTACCAATTCCTTAAGATTTATCTCTTTAATTTTGAAATGAACAGTTTTTTCTTTTGTATTTTAATGTTTCTAAGTAAGTATATTTTATTTATTTATTTTTGGCTGTGTTGGGTCTTCGTTTCTGTGTGAGGGCTTTCTCTAGTTGCGGCAAGTGGTGGCCACTCTTCATCACGGTGCGCGGGCCTCTCATTATCGCAGCCTCTCTTGCTGCGGAGCACAGGCTCCAGACGCGTAGGCGCAGTAATTGTGGCTCACAGGCCTAGTTGCTCCATGGCATGTGGGATCTTCCCAGACCAGGGCTCGAATCCATGTCCCCTGCATTGGCAGGCAGATTCTCAACCACTGCGCCACCAGGGAAGCCCTAAGTATATTTTAATAAATGCATACTTTAATGTGTATCATTCCCTTGCTTAACAAGGTATTAAGTGAATACATTAAGTTCTTGCTGTTATAGTTAAAAAATACAGTAATTATAGTTCTCCAGAATGTACAATTTAGAAGTTTCCCATAATGTACATTATAAAAACACAGAGAGATCTCTTGAGTGGGGATGATAGCACCCCTGTTTTCATCATCGTATGTGAAAAGGGCTTAGTGCAGTGCTGGGCATTTTGTAAGTACTTAATAAAGTGTGCTATTATTTATATGATCATCAGCACCAGAGGGTGGAGGTCCTTGTTATATAAATGAGGCTTCTGGACACATTTGGATCATACCATTAATAATAAGGGTCATTACTTGAAAGAGGGGTAATAACTGAGTTAAAGAGGACTGAGGGCTTTCCATCCATTGCTGCGAGGTCCTGTGTGTCTTCTTTAAGGCTTGGGCTCTATGGAGACAGCTAGATCTAGGAGGCTTAGGGGACCCATGGGGCTGGACTAAGAGACTTAGACATTAATGCATAGGTAGAGCTGCAGCTCATGCTCACAGGGGCATGTGATTGCAGAGAAGAGTCATAAGCTGAGCAGTAAATACATCCTGCCTTCCTTCCTCTTCGTAAGATCTGTTGCCAAGTTCAGACAGTCTCGGGTATGTGTCAGTGTGAGCTGAGGTCTGGTGGAGACCTGAATGAAGAAGAGCCTCTCCCAGGGTTGAATGGACACAGGCTGAGAGCAGGGCCACCTGGTAAGATTGTGGAGGTGACCCTTGAACAGGGGCACCTGGCTGAGAGGAAAGTTGTGGTTGAAATCCTGCCCGTGCCAAGCTATGTGCCCACAGGGCTGTGTGGAGCCAGATGGGGTGTCCTTTTCTATTTCGCACAAAGATGCAAGTTATCGAGTATTTTTGCTGAGCAGAGGTACGCTGGATGAGAGAGGAGACCAAGCAGCAGCAGAGCAAGACCTCTGTCACTGGTGAAGCAGAGGGTATCAAGGGATAGAGCGGATGAGTACGTGGTGTAGGATCCTAGCTACTTAGAATTGGATGTTTGATTGCTGAGCTGCCGGGGTAGCTGAGAGAGAGAATGAAGACCTTGGAAAACTAGGATGTAATTCAGGGACCCGGCAACGGGAACTCCGGCCAGGTGAATGACATGTCCAAGTGTGGGATCAGTAGGAACTTGACCAAACTGTTGAGCTGCTGCTGGAGGCGTCTCAGGCTCCTTTTCCTTTGGGCCAGGATCAGGCTCACAGGTTGGGGTAGAGCTGAGCCTACAGATGGGCACCGGGATGTGTCTGCAGCTGAGCCTAGAGGTCACTGGGTGGAGAGAGGCCAGGCGGGCTGGGTCCGTCTGTGTGTGGAAGCATGTTTCTTCCTTGGAGTCATGTGATATTGACTGAGATACCCACAGGGTTTTTGTGCTTAGAGAATAGAATGATGTTTCCAGAATTATTGCTGAATGTGCTTTTTTCTAACTGGTTGTTGGAAAAACAAGCCTCTAGGTTTCAAAAAGCATTAGAGAGTCTAAAAATAAGAATCTGACCATTTTCAAGTGTCATTCCGTAGGGTTTTTGTTTTGTTTTTATAAGCAATGCTATTATGGTTGCCCTGGGGCTCAAGAATGTGCATTGAAATAGGAATCCTCCAGTTTGATTCTTAAGCATACTGAAGTTTGAGGATCACTGCTCCAGGACACTCAATAGAACCATGGAGAAAAAAAAAAAAAAAGGATTTACTGAAATCCAGAATAGGGTGGGGAAGAACAAGGTTGTGAGTAATAGGGTTTTATTTAAGCACAGTTTGTGACTATAAACTTTATCTCCATTTCAATTCCTAGAATTGATACTGCTTAGGGAGCTGGTAGGATGGGCAGATGAGACATTCTGTCATGTTTAGTCTGGTATCAGGAGGCTGGACCTGCACCAATTTGTAAAAGCTCACATCTGGAGAGCAGCAGTATAGTGTGTGGACTCTGGTCTGATAGATACAGGTTTGAGTCTGTTCTGCAATTTATTAGCTCAGGTAAGTTAATATTCCTCTCAGAGCTTCAGTTTTCTCATCTGTGAAATGGGAATTGTAAGTTTACTATTTCCCTCACAGGGCGGTTGTGAGGATTACATGAGGTAATACACCAAAAGCATCTGTTGGGGGCCTTGACAAATGCTAAGCACTACTATATCTTAATGATTCTAATCAGCCATGATTCATTAGGCATTTGCCATGTGCTAGGCATTTTGGATAAAAAATCAATACAAAGCATCTAGTTATGAGATCTGTAACTGCATTCAACGATTATCTACTTAGCATCTTCTGTGTGACACGTAGAAGTAGATAAATAAATGCAAATAAAATGATTGACAAGTCCTGCTCTCATGGAGTGGGGTCATTATTGTAACATCTGTTATGGTCTCTGTATTTCAGTACGTTCCTCCATGGTTCTCTTGAGAATCCTAGAGCAGTGATTCTCAAACTGTAGTTTGGGTCGGCATAAGAATCAGACTGGAGTGTTCTTGTTTCAATATACTTTTCCAAGCCCTAGAGACTCAGATGAAGTAGGGGCTCGGGAACGCACATGTTAACAAGCCCTCGGCTGGTGCTGACCCTTGGACCTGCCATGTCACTTTGGGGAACGCTGTCCTGCAGCCCTCTCCCCGCAACCCGTGTCTGTATTTTCCCTTTTGGAACTCTGCCCATCGACAGCGCACTGTCAGGAAGTTGTCAATTAGAATTTTCTCTTTTGGGTTCTCCTCATGTATTCTGTCTTGATAGACAGGATGACACCAGTAATAGAACTGTGAGAAAGAAATGGTCAGACTTAAGTCTGTTTCTGTCTCTTAAACTGTGTGAGTTGGGACAACTCACTGAATCGCAGAAACTTTCATTTCCCTCATTCATCAAGAAGATGATGCCTGCACATCTGTTTTTTTTTTTTTTTTTTAACATCTTTATTGGAGTATAATTGCTTTACAATGGTGTGTTAGTTTCTGCTTTATAACAAATTGAATCAGCTATACATATACATATATCCCCATATATCCTCCCTCTTGCTTCTCCCTCCCACCCTCTCTATCCCACCCCTCTAGGTGGTCACAAAGCACCGAGCTGATCTCCCTGTGCTATGCGGCTGCTTCCCACTATTTTACATTTGGTAGTGTATATATAAGTCCATGCCACTCTCTCACTTCCTCCCAGCTTACCCTTCCCCCTCCCCGTGTCCTCAAGTCCATTCTCTATGTCTGTGTCTTTATTCCTGTCCTGCCCCTAGGTTCTTCAGAACCATTTTTTTTTTTTTTTAGATTCCATATATATGTGTTAGCATACGGTATTTGTTTTTATCTTTCTGACTGACTTCACTCTCTGTGACAGACTCTTGCACATCTGTTTATCAAGCTTGTTTTGAGCCTTAAATGAAGTGATGGACATACAAGCATTTTATGAACTTATAAAATATACTGTTATTATTAAAGAGAAGGAAGACCTGTTGCCAAGATTGAGCTCACTTTGGCATATGCAGATTATTCATCTATTGGGTTATGTATCATAATTTGGGAAGAAATAAACATTTGATCTCTGCCAGTGATTCCTGCTCTCCCTTGACACCCTCTACTCACACTTTCGGTGAATAATTGCTTTATGGCTTAAACTTTGTGAAGGATGTTTTAGGGACTCTGGTCTTAGTAGCATCTGCAGCCAAGAAGCTGATATGTGTTGTTTAATGTCAAGATCTTGAAACTTGTTTGTTTTGGTAATTGAAGCTATATTGAAGGGGCTTTTTTTTTTTTTTTCCTCCCCTTAAAGCAGGCACTCTATGTTAAATTCTTACTGGTGTTCCTTTGAGTCTTTTGCTCAAAGCAAAATGGTTGTTTCATTTATAGACTTATAATTAGAGAATTCAGTTATTTGTGGAAGTTTTTGCTGTGAGCAAGCAGAGGCACTCTACATGTTTATCACAAGGATATCCTGGCTGGCCCCAGTTTGCTTTGCAACTTGAATATGGATGTTTTGAATTGCCCATGACATGTGAGAGAGTGGCAAAGCTTCCAAAATTTTTCTCAGGTGGTGTATGCAGTGGCTCTTCACGAGTAGGTTCATTTTACTTTTTGAAGGAAAAAAATGTTTTCTCACACTTCTTTGTCTTCAGCTAAACCACAAACTGGTGAGGAAAAAAACATCTCGCTTACCCATATTTTCGTGCTCTGTAAAGTGATATATAAATTTCCCAAAGAATATGTTTTGAGGGACAGATAAGCAAATTGAACTGTAAATACTGAGTTGTTTCTCTAGACTTTCATATGCTGTCTTACCTTAGATGTAAATATGTTTTTAAAAAATTGCTGATACTGATAAGTGGCATCCTTGTTGGGTGTTTGCAAAACTGATGTTACTCTGGGTGGAGTTTTAAATATTTAATCTGAGTATTTAAGCAGATTGTTTGGTGACTATTTTGGCCCATGGTAAAATGCCTTCCAGGACAGTCTTAAGCCTGGTATCAGTAATTTCTAAAACTCTCTCTGTCCAAGTCTAACTTGTGGATTCTAGAACATCCAGAGTTTCCAAACACCCCTGATATCTGAGACTGTCCAATGTACAACAAAAAAGGCTTAATTCTAGTGTATTTCAGCTGAGTCACAGGGTATAGAAAGAATTCCATTGTGTTCTTTGGAGTCTTTTATATTTATCCTACATTCATGTTTGCGTGACACTTGAATGAAAAAAACAAAAAACATTTTGCAGAGGCCAGTTCAGTCAAAGGGCTGAATGAGCCAAGGCCAGGCCACGCCAGCTCCCTATGTCCTGCCATCGTGAATCATGACTCGTGGCCTCTGGCCAAAGTGTTTAATATTAGCACTTCTCTCACACATGAAAGGGAGGAAGCAGAGCTAGCATTTGTTGAACATGTCATAAGGGCCGGGCTCTGGGCTAGCTATCTTGCTGTCTTTGTTTCCTCGATTAACCAGTTCAGTGATGTGTCCAACATCTCCCATGCCTCACTGTCTTAGACTTTTACTCTCATCATCCCAAACCTTAATTCTCTCCATTACTTGGATTTTACCAGTTATTTCTCAAGAAGCACAGAACCATACTTTTTCTTTTTTTTTTACCCACTAATGATCATGCAATTTATTTCTTGCTTTTTACCAAGAACTTAAGGTGATTTCTAAAATAATGCACAGTACATCAAGACATACATTGCAAATGGGCAAGGAAGACAGAATAAAGTGGAAAGGGAAGCACAGGCCTGAGGTGACCTATGAGTCCTTTCCATGCTTTACTCCCTTTGCCAGCAGAGGACGTGGCCTTTCCGCCACAGCCGTGCCCAACTGACTCTTTCTGTCAGACCAGTAAGAATACTGCACAGACTACATTAAGGGCAGGTCAAGTTTCCCTCTGGTTTTCGCAAAACCCATGCATTTTACTGTATAGAAAAAAAGCACAGCTGGCTTTAGCTTTAGAAAACAAACAACCATAAAATATACAAACTTATTCAGCACATATTCTTGTGTCCTAGGTTATGCCAGACTCCCATCATTTTGGCCACTCTATCTAATAGCCCAAAGAGGTTGGCTGTGTGCTCTCACTCCTCAACATGTGAGAACAGTCAGGTTGGAAAAGGGAGACTGATTTACCTAAGGCCCCTCTCCAAGCCAGGAATGATGTGGAGTTGGGCCATGATTCCTGTCTTCTGATTTCTAACCAGTATTGACTCTTCACGGGGATTATGTCCGCTAAATTAGAAGTATGTGTAAACTACTGCCTTAACTGCAGTGAGAAGCAACAGCTGACACCAAGGGAGGTGTGCCCAGCAATCTGCACGGGATAATCCCTACAGTTTAGGGTCAACTCCAAACAGCCCCACACCCTCATTAGCTCCAGAGGGTCTCAACTCTAATGGAGCCCAGAACAATTATTACATTTGTTACGATGACCTCACATGATCAAGAACGGCTTCATTTATTTTTGGTAGATTATACTTAAGAAGGCAATGGAGCTCTTTAAGAATCTAACCAATCAACTATACTTCAATAAAATTAAAAAAAAAAAAAAAAGAATCTAACCAGACTCACACGTTCAACACTGCCTTGCCCCAACTGAGGTTAATAGAGACGGACGGGAGTGAGCCCAGTGGTACATTCAAGTATCTAGATGGACCAGAAACTTGATAAGAGATGCAAAGAGATAGTATATCTGTTTAAGCAACATGCATTGAAATAGAAGATCCAGTATAGAAACATATATTAAATTTGTCTTTTGCATTTAATTACATGTAGAAGTGGGAGCATACTCATTTCTGCCTTTGAAGCAGAAGTGGGAACTAAGCAAAATGTTTTAGGCTATAAAAAATATATTTTGTAAAGGAGTTTTGTTTTGTTTTTGTTTTGTTTTTTTTGCATTTATACTCTAGAGAGGATTGTGTCCAGGTGTGTGTCTATCTATAAATGTACAGTGACCTATACTGTCCATTTAGTATAAAAACAAGCAAATAATTAGCTAAATTTACCTGTGCTGTGATATGGTGCATCTAAAAGTATGTAAAAATTGAGGATGTGGGAGGACTTCCCTGGTGGCACAGTGGTTAAGAATCCAGCTGCCAATGCAGGGGACATGGGTTCGAGCCCTTTCTGGGAAGATCCCACATGCCGCGAAGCAACTAAGCCTGTGCACCACAACTACTGAGCCTGCGCTCTAGAGCCCGTGAGCCACAACTACTGAGCCCACGCACCACAACTACTGAAGCCTGCATGCCTAGAGCCTGTGCTCGGCAACAAGAGAAGCCACTGCAGTGAGAAGCCTGCGCACCGCAACTAGGGAAAGCCCGTCAGCAGCAATGAAGACCCAAAGCAGACAAAAATAAATTAATTAATTAGTTAATTAAAAAAAAATTGAGGTTGTGGGAAATATTTTTTAGTAGCTTTTTTCCCCCAGTTTTTTAAAATGAGAAAATGACTTTTAGCATAAATAGCATTTAAAAGTCATTTCGAGCACTGACAAAACAAAATGTTTGTTTACATCTTAAGGCATATATTCATTTTCTCTTGAGATAGAGAAAATAGGTATTTTTTAATATTTCTGAAAAAAGTTTTGGATATGAAATAGATGTGTAAAATTTTGTTCTGAATGAATTTTTTTCCTGTCTAACATAGGAAAGTATTGGCCTAAACGCGAATCATGTTGTGTTGATTAAAGAGGATGAGGAGAGACAGAAAAAATATTTTCTGAAAAGTTAGTGGGTGTTTCCAAAATAACAGTCTGATGTCAGTTTCTTCTCCTCTTCGCTCTATATGTTTATTCACTAATGCTTGTTTGTAAGCCATTGTGTAAATCACCTGTATAATGATCTTGCCTTTCCCTTGGCCTTCATCCCCTGTGTTTCAGGTGGGCCAGCCATGAGAGGGTACCTTGTGGCCATCTTCCTGAGTGCTGTCTTCCTCTATTATGTGCTGCATTGTATATTGTGGGGAACAAATGCCTATGGGTAAGTTTTATTTTTGCTGTTTAAAAATGACTACCAAACTGGTCTTTCACATAGACCTGCAAATGATATTAGAGGGACCTAGTAAAAAAAACAAAAACAAACAAATAAAAAACAAACCCTGTAACATTTTGAACCTTTTCTAGCTTTTCCATTATAAATTGGAGTTTTACCATTCTAGTATCTTATACATTACATCTAACAGTTTAAATATTGATAAACAACAGCATCTTTTTATTGACTTTTCAGTGAAGCAGTGGTGTTGACCATCTTTGGGACATCACATTCTTATTTATATAATTCATCTTTTTGAATTGATGGAGTAATTCTTAGACTCAGTGGCACTTGATTCTTAGAGTCTAAAATGCTTGGATAAGAGACTGTTGATAAAATGTAGACACTACATATGGTTCCTTTTGTTTAAAAATATTTGGTGAATAATGATGTATGTACAATTTGAAATGACTTTGACTTGAAATGTCACATATAAAAGTTGAAGAGGCACAGGTAGTTTTATTAAAGAGAAAACTTCTGTAATAAGATTTTTATCATTTTTCCTTTTTTTTTCTATTTTGAAAAGTACTTAGTTTGAATAAATTAATTGCAAATAAAAATTAGCTACAGTTTATAGCCTGAATAGAAATGACTAGAATTAATACCACACAGGACTTGATTTCCTTGCATTAGTCACAAAGCATGTGACAATCTAGAAAACTTCAAAATCAATTATATTTCTTTCAAAAAGGAGTAACAGTAGTTACTGATACATCACAACTCGTCAACTTATAATACAAGCTTCCTGACATGCATTTCCTGAGTGAACCCAAATGATCTTTTTTTAAAACAAGGAAATTTTGACACGTTGAAGTAAAGTAAAATAGTTCACGGCTTCTAAGCAACAGGTTTTGTTTTTTAAAAACCAAAAGAAAATTCAGAACAGCATTGTAATAGGATAGATTAAAGCTATGCTACCACATACAAAATTTTGCTAGAGTAAATCAAGTATAACACAACTTTTCGAACCAAAGGAAAACAAATCAAGAGATTAAAAAAATGATTCTGTCTAATCTAAAAGAAATCTACTGATTTCTACAAGTGTCACAAAGGGTTTGAGGTAGTGCAACTGTCTGTACTTTCCTTGTGGTGTGTTTAAAAAACGGGGATGGGGTAGGGGGAGGGGAGAAGAAATGTTTTCTTGCTTCTGAAAGCAAAGAACTTATTGGAATTAAAGAATAAACTGACCATGCAAGTGTGTCCCTCCATTTGGCTGTCACTGGTGCTCATCTGCCAACCAAACATTTCCTTGCGTCCCACTGTGGCAACTGTCCTTTTAGGATTTAAGCCCACAGTTAAGGCTGGTCTGTTAGATTAACAACAACAAAAAAAGAGCACTGTCGTCATTCAACCCTTTAAACCTCCCTAAATTTCTTAACACCTGAATAAGTCCAAATACAGGATAGTTGATTAAGCATTTCTTTTTCTAAAAGCAAATCGAGTCACTCTCCTTTCTTGTTAATTTATGCTTTTTCTCATGAGAATGATTTTTTTCTAGAAAAGTGAACAGATGAACCACAGTTTATATCTAAAAAATAAACTTGCCAAATGTTGCTGATACTAAAAACAGATTAGTTATTATGGGAGGAAAATTAGATAATCTAGATTAAATTGCATACTCAAAGGTGCATATAAAATGTTTCTTAGCATTAAGTTTTTGTTATAGTTCTACACTCGGGAGAAACATTAAGGAAAAATTCTTTCCCGATTATCTTCAATGTGGTTAAAAACAAAACATCTCGTACATAATGGTAATTAATATGAATTTGTTTTTACAAAGTATTCTAATTTACGAAATTTCAGTTAGATGGGGGTGGGGAGAGAGGCTCTCTTGTCCTTCTTCCTAACTTTGCAAATCCTTGAGCTACGCTTTGCTAAACTACCATTCACACTGAGCGTGAGACCATCGTTACCGTGCTACTCTATCAAGAACATTCTAAGATATTTTCTACAATAAAGATAAAAAGAGAAAAAGTTAATATACATGTTGCTGTATTCTACAATGTTTGCAACAAACTGTAAACTAACATAGTTTGAACCAACAGTACCCTCAGTCATACAAAACAATTTTTCAACCCTGAGGGTGGGTGATTCAAAAACACTAAAGGCATCAAATTAGACTATGTCTATTTCTCCTCAAAATATATTTTCAGAATTCAGAAGTCTGGTACTTTTGGAAATTCCTTTGCTTGAGTTTCCCAGATTTTTGCTCAGAAATTGCTACTATGTATTATAAATGTTTAAAAAAATTCTTCATCTTAATGCAAATGACCAGAACAGAAAAGCTGACGTGGACAACAGGTTGGAAAACCCAAATCACTTAGCTTATAAATGTATAATGTAGTCCTGGAGGACAACAGTCTGTTAGTCTAGCGGTATCCTTTTTCCTATTGTCAGTCCTTCCGTGAGGAGTCAAGTTTTGATGACCTTTAAATCCTGAATGAGTAGTGAGTATAGGATGTCAAAATAAACCACATAAAAACTTCCTGTCTTAGACAAAAGTTCGGTACTTTTTGCCAGTATTTGAATAGTAGATCCTAGATCATGTTTCTAGGTTTTGTTTTGTTTTACTAGATTAAAAAAATGATGCTTCCACATTTAACTTCATCACTGTTTGATTGTAATGATCTTTATGGTCACTGGAAAAACCCAATGCCAGGTGGGTTGGTTTGGACACAAGTTTTGAGGTTTTGGACTTAAATAATGAGCCATAGATCTTAGAAGTCTGATTTTATACCACATGAGGATCCTACTGCAGGCATCTCTCCCTCCATCTCTGCCACTTCTGTCTCTGTCCTGTACTTAGTAATGGAAGACAAGAACAGAAAAGAAAGCACGAAGTTTACTAGATTGCTAATTCCCTACAAATCCTATTCTTGGTCACAGGGGAAATGATAAAGAAGACAATGAAAAGGGTCCAAATTCAGCACATTTTTCTTGTCATCAGAATTTGAGGAACGTTCATGTCACTCCTAAGCTAACACATTACTCCAGATGCAGAAAGTATCGTGAAATTACCTCGGATGCTGGTAATTACCTCGGAGCTGGAAATTACCTCGGAACTTGCTTCCTTAAAAACTGTTTAAGACAAGTAATTGTCTTTTTTTAAGAAAAAACACCCACAGTCTTCACAATATCCCAAAATAGTTTGTTTTCTGGTTGAATAACCTTAGAAACCAAGTAATATCTTATACTTTATTTTGTCCTCTGACTATAATTTGGTTTTTGTGGCTTGGTGTGCTGGCCCACCATATTTATGTACCTTCCTTACATATAAATCAAGAGATTTTTGCCATTTGGGGTATTTACAAAAGATGATTCTCTGCATCTGGCCTCAGAGTTCAGAAACCTAGCAGTTTTAACTGCGGATTTTGTACCAAAAACAGTTTAAAATTGAGTCAATCCATGAAGGGTTTAGGCTGTTTCTCTTTGAATCCTGTGATCGCAGAAGAAAATTGATTCGTTTTCTTTTTTAGATTAATTCTCCACACAACTGATGATCGTTAATGGTTTTTTATATTAGGCTGTTTTGCTCTTTCCTGGCTGAGTCTGGATCCTGTCCCCTTCATTTGTTTTCATTGTTGTGCTCTGTCTTGTATCACAATACCCTTTGAAATTGTGGAGACAAGTGCTCCATTCAGGGGACACACAGCGCCTAACCTGTGCCAAGAATAGAGGGGAGTTAGACATGTGACTGTAAATGGTGGGATTTGTGGGGTCCCCGGGGCACGGGCAGGGGCTACGGAACCTGCTCGGGGCAGTGTCTCTGTGGCGTTTGCTGCCCATGGGTGTACCCGCGTGTGGCACGGAGGACCCGCATAGCCGTGTGCATTTCTCAGGCTTTCAGGAACTTCTAAAACGTGAATCTGGTCTTGGCTTCCACAGTGTGGTGATCCTAGTTCTTCTCACAGGGTCCTTTGAGTCACTGCTCTTTGACCCTTCTGGGCCACTCGTCACCTCAGCCTTTTCCACTCTCTCTTGCTTTGCATCCATGAATCCTCAAATGTGTCCAGGACTTAGGAGAAGCTTCTGTCATACCTCAGGGGCTGCGGTGAGCGTTTCTATTCCCTGCCTGAGAAGCCTCTCACTGGTGGCACTGCGTGGGTTCCCAGGGCATTTTCTTCCCTTTGGGCCGTCTTCCTAGTTCTGGTTTCTGACTGATGCTATTTTTGTCTCATAGGGTGCCACCTGTGGAAATGAAGAGGAGAAATAAGATCCAGCCTTGTGTATCAAAGCCAGCTTTTGCCTCTCTCCTGAGGTAAAAATACAAAAGAAACCGTGGCACACAAAATGTTCAAAATGTGTTTGTAATCATTCTCCACACTTGTTTGCCTTTTTTCATGCAAATCTTAACAGTATAAGTACATAATGTGGTTAGCCTACATTTCAGGAAGAGCTTGACTATCCTGTGTCTTTTTGTGCTTTTAGTCAGAACTCTGCATATATTTTAAGAAAAGGCATTGAAGAACTCAGTCAGACCAGTATTCTTTTCACACAGGTGAGATTAGAGAGGTCTATTTGTGTCTGATCATAAAAGAGTGCACTGTCCTTTTAGGGTTTTCTTTCCCCACCCTTGTTCCCATGTTATTTTCCACCCTTGTTATTTAACTTCTAGGTTAAAGTTTACAGTAGATATTTTCCTTTCCCAGACTTTTAATGAACTACATAGAATGTAAATAATGATTGTTCATTATGGTTGTCAGGACTTGTAGAGAATTTACTCTTCCATCATAAATATTCTTTTCCTTTGTCACCACTGCTTTGATAGAGTGCTGGTCAAAATGCTTCCAGATTAATAGAAATCAATGACAGTCGGGTCTGGGCATGTTGAAGTGTGTAAAACACATACAGGCTTTTCAGCATTTTATCTTTTAAGGATCTAAAATTCACATTGTCTTTTCTTATTTTCTTCTATCGTATTACTGTATCTCTCCATGACTGGTTCTTAACCGTTTGGGGCTACAGGTCCCTTTAAAAATCAGCCAACCTTCTGGAAAACTTCAGATACATAAAATATTTTTACATCTGACTACAGGTGTGCCGCAGCTGCCTGTAGTCAATCTGTGGGTGTGTGTCCAGTTAGGACCACTGCAAAACTAGAAGAGTGATGTTAAACTTTTTTTTTTTTTTTTTTTTTTTACCATGACCCATAGTAAGAAATACATTTTGCTTTGGAACTTAGTATTCATACATATTTATAATAAAAAAAAGAAAGAATGTTTACCTTTCCTACTCCAGATACCCTGTATTCTGTTCTATACACTTTTTAAAAATCAACTGATCATGACTCGCAAAACTGACTTCATGAGCCAGCTATGGGTTGCAGACTGCAGCTTCAAAGTGCTACTCTAGAATCAAGTGCTACTCTAGAATCAAGTGCTACTGTAGAATCAAGACATTTTCTTTCTGAGAAAACCCAAAGGGGTTAAAGTATTTATGAAAGATTGCTCAGCAGGTGTGCAAGTCTGCACGTTTGTCACGTGAATAGTATTCCCTGGAGGCAGAGCTCCCTCCTTTGCAGTAGCCATCGGGAGAAGCTCTGCTGGGAAACCTGGCAGAGTTACCTGCAGTGCTACGAAGAGGACACCTTTCCTTAGCATTGAGCTTGGGTGTGGTTTCCTTTTTGTCAGGTATGGGTTAGTGACTCCAGATAATAGTAACTTCACTTTTTATAGCTTCGGTTTCTTTGTCTTGTCGACTGAAAAAAAAAAAAAAAGCACAGCCTAAAAGTTGAGAATGTTTTATTTGGGGACCTTACTGAGGACCGTAGCCTGGGATGGCAACCTCTCAGATAGCTCTGAGTAACAGTTCCAAAGAGGTAAGGGAGGAAATATAGGAGTTTTTGCTGAAAAAGACAAGCAGACATGTAGTCACGTTGCAGGAAGGGAGACCCCTTCCAGGGCCCGAGAGTGGGCTCTTGTCTAACACTCGGAAATGAATTGTCTGAGGAGGCACACGTGCTGACAAAGCAAGAGACGTTATTGCCAAGGGGCGCCGGGGCGGAGAGCAGCAGGGTAAGGGAACCCAGGCGGATCGCTCTGCCACGTGGCTCGCAGTCTCGGGTTTTATGGTGATGGGATTAGTTTCCGGGTTGTCTCTGGCCAATCATTCTGACTCAGGGTCCTTTCTGTTGGCGCACGCATCACTCAGCCAAGATGGATTCCAGCGAGGAGGATTCTGGGAGGTTGGTAGGACACGTGGACTGGTGTCTCCTCTCTCTTTTTGACCTTTCCCGAATTCTTCCGGTTGGTGGTGGCTCATTAGTTCCGTGTTCCTTACCAGGACCTCCTGTTGTAAAATAACTCATGCAAATTGTTACTGTCTTTGCCTGGTCAGGGCAGGCGGTTTCAGTCAGTGTTTCCCTTAGCAGTCAGGTATCAAAAGATGACTGCTAATCACGAAAAAGTAGACATCTCCAGTTAATAATTTTAGTGCTTCTCTGTGCATAGGAAGACGCAGGAGTCTGGGCTTATTGAAATTATTCCTTTTGATATGCACCTTAACTATCTAGGGGCAGCATTCTGTTTTTCTCCACCGTGTATTCCCCTCGGGGTGTACCATCTGGGGCGGCTGCAGTGGGCTGAAGGCTTGCTGGCCTCAACATCCTTTGTTTACTGGAATAGCAGGCCACATTTTTTTATCCACAGTCTAAATTGGTTAGTAGAATTTACCTTCCTTTCCAGGCTTTTGTAGGAGTCATAAGATGATCATTATAATGGGATATAACATACTGTAATATAATATGATCTAATGTATAATTATTACAGATAAGGCAGATACTTATTGAGCCCCTACTATGTGTGAGACATGGAGTTATCGACTGAAAAAAAAAAAAAAGCACAACCTAAAAGTTGAGAATTATGTTTTATTTGGGACGTTACTGAGGACTTAAGCCTGGGATACAGCCTCTCAGATAGCTCTGAGGGACTGTTCCAAAGAGAGAGGAGCCAGGACTTATAGGAGTTTCTGGGAACAAAAAAACAGGGAGTCGAACATCAAAAGATTACTGCTGGACTTCCCTGGTGGCACAGTGGTTAAGAATCTGCCTGCCAATGCAGGGGACTCGGGTTCAAGCCCTGGTCCAGGAAGATCCCACATGCCGCGGAGCAACTAAGCCCGTGCACCACAACTACTGAGCCTGCGCTCTAGAGCCCACGAGCCACAACTACTGAGCCATGAGCCACAACTACTGAGCCTGTGCTCTAGAGCCCATGCTCTGCAACAAGAGAAGCCACTGCAATGAGAAGCCTGCAATGAAGAGTAGCCCCCACTGACTGCAACTAGAGAAGGCCCATGCACAGCAGTGAAGACCCAACGCAGACAAAAATAAATAAAATAAATTAATTAAAAAAAAAAGATTATTGCTAATTAAAGAAAAACCAGACATCTCAAGATAATGAATTTACCCCTTTTCTATGTGTGGGAAGATGCAAGAAACGGTATTATTGGAATTATTCCTTTGATACGCACCTCAGTGATCTGGGGCCAGTATCCTGTTTTCCTTCCTCCTGAATTTCCCTCAGGGTGCACAGTTGGGGGGCAGCTGCAGTAGCCGAAGGCTTGATGGGCTTCAACATCCTTTGTTTACTGAAATGGCAGGCCACGTTCTTTGCCACAGTGCTTAACAGTTATTTCGTTTAGAAATAAAATGTAAGTCACCTAGTACAAGGTCTGACTGGCAGTAGACGTTAATCATCAGTTACCATCATTATCACTCCCACCAGCTTCGAAGAATAGCGTCCTTTATTGCTTTCACCTCAAGGTGCAAAGTCATCTATGGTTTACTTTCCCAAGGAAGCCTGGGAAGATCTTGAATCTCCTCTCAATCTTAAGTCAGGTGACCTGACACTTCCTCTTCCCAGAGCAGATCCTAAGCTTAGGGATCAACCCTGATACAGATAATGACCTTTTTAAGTTGGCTGGACCCCTGAGGCTGCTAACACTTGTCACAACTGAATCTAGCACACACACCCTTCTCGAGTAGGAAGGGCTGGTTTCTCACCTCTTTGCTTAGTCTGAATATGGTGTAAGTTCTTAGCTCAGCTCTAAAGATCTTGAGCTCCTGTGACTTGCCAAGGTTAGTGGTTCCTGGGTAGCAAAGCCAGGATCAAGCTGAAGCTAATTTGTCCCTACCCTACTGCTGTTTATTTCCATTTTGTCATGCAGCCTCTGAAACCCCAGGGGCGCTCTTATCTCCACCTGCAATTTTTATACTAAGGAAGATCAAAACTGATAATGCCGGAAAGAAGGGGCCATGTGTTGGGGATGGGATAAGGATTAGCTTGACTTGCTCTGCAGTACTTAGTCCTGGTAGGTGGAAATGGCATTTTAATATGTGCTTTACCTCTTCCTTATCTCGCTCTCTTTATTTTTTGATGTGGACGTTTTCAAAGTCTTTATTGAATTTGTTACAATATTGCTTCTGTTTTATGTTTTGGTTTTTTGGCCCGGAGGCATGTGGGATCTTAGCTCCCTGACCAGGGATTGAACCCGCACCCCCTGCATTGGAAGGCGAAGTCTTAACCACTGGACCACCAGGGAAGTCCCTGTTCCTTCTCTTTAATTAAAAAAAAACTTATTTCTTTCTACTTCATAATGGTCCCATAAAGAATTAGTTTGGAGTTGAAATTCATTCAGTCATTTCTCTTTTTAAAAAAATTTATTTATTTATTTATATTTATTTTTGGCTGTGTTGGGTCTTCGTTTCTGTGCGAGGGCTTTCTCTAGTTGCGGCGAGCGGGGGCCACTCTTCATCGCGGTGCGCGGGCCTCTCACTATCGCGGCCTCTCTTATTGCGGAGCACAGGCTCCAGACGCGCAGGCTCAGTAGTTGTGGCTCACGGGCCCAGTTGCTCCGCGGCATGTGGGATCTTCCCAGACCAGGGCTCGAACCCGTGTGCCCTGCGTTGGCAGGCAGATTCTCAACCACTGCGCCACCAGGGAAGTCAGTCATTTTTTAAATGTATGTCGTCTGCCTACTCTGTGCCAGGAGCTAAAAGTGAGGGAAAAAACAGAGGCGCCTCATCAAACGTTGTTGTCTGAGAGAGTACCTGAGTGGAGCGGAGGGGGGTGGGGGGGTGGGGGGGGCAGGGCAGGCAACAAGAAGACAAATACCCGTAATTCTTGTTCTTGAGTAAATTTTAACTTAATGACCTCAGGAAAGAGTTCAGTTCTAGCTACCTCTAACTTTCAGTGTGTTTTTATTTTCACAGCTGACAACAGCTTTATGGTACGTTTTCTTTTGGGAGTGGATCAGCATCTGTACTTCTACTTTCCCTTATTTCTTCCTTTGTCTCTTCCTGTAGATGGCTGTCACTGGTGTTTGCTGGTTTTTAAATTTTGTGCCCCCCCCTACTCCCCACTCAAAGCTGTTACATAATTTTGGTTTTACTACTTGGAAAGCGTTTCCCTTCCGGGTGTGTAGTTCCAGTGCACATCCCCTTGTAGGTAATATTTAAATAGTGTTTAAGATGATTTTTAAAGAATCTTAAAAATAATTATACATTCATGTATAGTTAATACAACAATAGGAATGACATACTACAGTTATTTACAGTTCTGATTTTAAAAACATGCAAATATTATACACATTTGGGAAAATCATTCTTTATCCTTTTCTTCCAGGTTTCATCAGTTTCACCCTTTTCTGTGTGCAGCTGATTTTAAAAATACTGCTTCCTTGTATGGTAGCGATAAGTTTGATTTGCCCTATGGGATAAGAACATCAGGTCAGTAATATTATTCTTACCCTGCCCTATTAATATGAGTGGTGTTTGATGTGAATCACATGTTTATATAATTTTAAGGCCTTTTAATCTTTCTGTTTCATAATGATTCCTAAGGATAAGATTTGGGGATTGGGTGAAAGGAATTAAATTTTAATACATAAATCCCCATTCATTTTGAGTCAGTGTGGAATAAAAGAATGAAAAAAGGTAGATTTTTTTGTTTTTGAGAAACTGCTTTTCACTTTTGTTTTGCCACCGTATTATTCATGAGTTTCAATGCCTTACTTTATTCCAATTCAGAATTAGCAAGACAACCCTATGGGTTAACTTCCTCCCTATTTCCCATTTCACCTCTTTACCTATGAGTTTTATTTTATGTCATCAGCACATTCTAGGTCCTTGGTCAGTCTTTTAATTTAATCAGAGGATATTTTATTTTTGCTAAATTTAGAGAGAATTACTCCATTTACTAATGATGAAACGATTTTCCCTCTGCTTGGTGACAACTGCTTTGCCTTGCACAATTTTATAGTCTAGATTTTGAGAGACCCTGAAAGCCTAGGAGGTGACAAGCCTGTAGTTTCCTGAGTTAGACTTTTCTTATTCAGCTGATCCTGGGTGTGTGTGTGTGTGTGTGTGTGTGTGTGTGTGTGTGTGTGTTTAAAATGCATTGCAGAGAGTTTGATAATCTAATAGGTTTAAAGTTGCAGAATATTGATTTCTATACCAATGTCAGTTTCAGCATCATCTGATATGATTACTTTTTGGTTATGATTGTTTTTAGATTAAGCATCTTATTTTTCTGGGGTTTTTGGAGAATGTCCTTAGAGCATTTACCATTTTGAGTGCGCCTGTTAAGTAGTGCTGGCTAATTGCAGTTGTAACATGAATTTTCACCACAGAATAAATCACAGGTGGCCATACCAGTTTGAAGTGGGTTTTGGGGAGGGCAGTAGATAAGGTGGTTTACTGTGTACCTAAGAAGTCATGATTGCTTTTATTCATAATACTCCCATTTGTTTTCTAGCCGAATACTTTCGACTTGCTCTTTCAAAACTGCAGAGTTGTGATCTCTTTGATGAGTTTGACAAGTGAGTTTGTTCTCTTGCTTCTGTTTTACTTTTAGTTTTAGCTAAGTTGATTCAAAATACGTACCCCAGTGTAAAATATATTCACTCAGGAAGATTCCATAGCTTTTGTGCGTAACTAAAATGCCTAGGAGTTATTTCTATGACACTTGGAGTAAACAAACTACAACTATAGTTTGGAAGTTGCATAATTGGTTGGCTCAAAAGATTGCAGACAGTCTTGATGGTGTGCCACGCTAGTCCCAAGTCAGGACATTTTTAACCCACGTGCATCTTTTCTAAGTTGTTGTTACTGAAGAATTAATTCACACTCCCTGTTAATCAGCTCACAGCCTCCTTCCATGGCATGGTTCCCATACCTTCCCATACATCTTCTAAACTGCTCCCTCATGAGGATCTTTTGTTTCACTTGAATATTGGATTTCAGAAGCAGCTCTCTTCCTTTTATTCAGAATTACATTTGAGGGAAGTGAGCAGCTTGCTTAGATACACATTTTCTTATTTATTTATTTATTTATTTATTTTCTTATTTATTTATTTATTTTCTTATTTATTATTTATTTATTTATTTATTTATTTATTTATGGCTGTGTTGGGTCTTCGTTTCTGTGCGAGGGCTTTCTCTAGTTGCGGCGAGCGGGGGCCACTCTTCATCGCGGTGCGCGGGCCTCTCACCATCGCGGCCTCTCTTGTTGCGGAGCACAGGCTCCAGTCGCGCAGGCTCAGTAGTTGTGGCTCACGGGCCTAGTTGCTCCGTGGCATGTGGGATCTTCCCAGACCAGGGCTCGAACCCGTGTCCCCTGCATTAGCAGGCAGACTCTCAACCACTGCGCCACCAGGGAAGCCCTAGGTACGCATTTTCTGACTACAAAAGGCAGTTTCGTTTTTAGAAAAATTTGGTGTCCATTTAATCCCTTAGGAATTGAGTTGCCAAAGACAGACTTCTTAGCAAGTCAACTTATTTTACAGAGGTGGACTTATTTCACAAAGTTTTAAGCTGTACTTTAGAATTTGGCCAGTTGTCCAGTGGGATGAGAAGGGTGATCTGCAGCTGTGAGGCCTCCATTAAAAAGGAAGATGGCAGAATTCCCCCTCTTATCCAAGAGAATAGAGGTGCTTTTTGGTGGGTGCAGAAATGGGGGTAGTAGACGGAGGTGTGAAAACGGGGATAGTTTACAGAACAGAGCTGGAGGAGCAGTGCTAGATTTTGTCTGAATTTATCTAATTTTTCTCTGTCAGAGGCCCAGATTATTGAGGTGTAGATTATATAGTAATGTTGGTTCATTTCAGTTTGTACTTTTTATAATTTAAAACTATGCCATCAACCTAATCAATTTCAAGTTTTGATCACATATCCACAGCAACCATATACATTCTTTTCTAACCAAAATTTATACAGCTCTCATCTGTAGGATATTGCTTTATGCAGACCTTTGGCATGTGTGCTTTTTATCAATTCTCTCTAATTTTTACAACCACCCTGCAAAGTATGGTTGATGATCTCCATTTTTTAAATTGAGAAACTGAGGCCAGGCCAACGTATGTAGTTTGTTAGAGCTGGTAAATGTCAGAGCCAGGATGTGAACCTGGGTGGGTCCATCCAGGGCTGGATGTTTGACTTAACAGTGATAATGGTTATACCTTAAATAATTGTAGCAGGTATCTGCAAAGCTTTGAAAAAAATCCTTGGCCCTGTAAATGTGAGATACTGTTAGGATTCTTTTTTTTTTTTTTAATTAATTAATTTATTTATTTTTGGCTGTGTTGGATCTTCGTTTCTGTGCGAGGGCTTTCTCTAGTTGCGGCGAGTGGGGGCCCCTCTTCATCGCGGTGCGCGGGCTTCTCACTATCGCGGCCTCTCCCGTTGCGGAGCACAGGCTCCAGACGCGCAGGCTCAGTAGCTGTGGCTCACGGGCCTAGTTGCTCCGCGGCATGTGGGATCTGCCCAGACCAGGGCTCGAACCCGTGTCCCCTGTGTTGGCAGGCAGATTCTCAACCGCTGAGCCACCAGGGAAGCCCTGTCAGGATTCTTGATGGGACGTGACTGGAACTTTTGTTCTTGCCTGTTTTTTTTTCTTTGATAAGTTTTTTTTTTTTTTAATTTTTATTTATTTATTTATTTTTGGCTGTGTTGGGTCTTCATTGCTGCGCACGGGCTTTCTCTAGTTGTGGCGAGCGGGGGCTACTCCTCGTTGCGGTGCGCAGGCTTCTCATTGCGGTGGCTTCTCTTGTTGCAGAGCACGGGCTCTAGGTGCACGGGCTTCAGTCATTGCCTGGTTTTTATCTTAGAACTAGCTGTGCTCTATTTAGTTGCTTTCAGAGCCTCTTCCTGCACAGGTGTTCGTCATCTGTATGTGCCTCACCCAGGCTACCTCCTCTCTTCCTGCTGACTTGGTCTGGCTGCTCCCCACCCTTTCCTCCTGTCCCCCACTCCCACCATCAACCCACATCGCGTTCTCAGCATCACGAGCATTGGGAGGGAGGTGGGTGTGGGTGGTGAGGGAGGACTGAAAATCATGCTGATTGCACGAAGGTTCTTGAGTCTGAAGTTGTTAAGAGATGGAAGTACCGTCAATGTACAAGCAGAAACTGTGCAGGTGTACAGTGAATGGAGACTATCCCTGTAGGATCCTCCCAGAGTGAGGGCAGTGATGCACTAGACACTCAGCATTGCTGAATTGCTTGTGCGATGTGTGCAGACTTGGTCCCTAGAGACCTCGGAAAGAGTGTTTTGAAAGTGGATAAGAATATACTTGTGACACTATTATCTTCATTTAGATATTAACTTTTAGGAGGAGTTCACGTGTAATAATAAATTTTACCTGCATTTTAAGTAAGTCATTCTACATTTGTCTGAAACCCACAGTACAATCCAAAGATCATAACAGGCCAGCCCATGCCTGAGCAATAAATATATTTTAAGTAAACCCCAGAAAGGCAGAGTACACTAACTTGCCTATCACTGCCTCGGAGTCAACTCAGTCTCTCCCCCCAAATAACCTTATACATTTCCCATCTCTCCTCTCTGCCTGGGGAAATGCTGTAGAAGAAAGAGGCGTGAGAACAGTCTGTCCTTCTCTGGCAGAGGATCTGGACCGCCCTTAGTTGGGGAGTCCTCCCTGAGCCCTCGCTGTGGATCCGGGAGCTGTGGCCCTCGTGTACCAGGAGGAAGCCTTGCTGGCCGAGGCTTGCTCACTCTCTGTAGGGGTCTGTAGGTCAGAGAGGAGGGGCTCAGGTGGAGAGAGGTGAGGACCTCATTTTCAAGTCCCTTCCCCCTTTGGCTGTTCTGTTCACCTTCTATCCTCTTTGTCCCTCCCAGAAAGGTTCAGACATTTTTTTGTTGTTTCAAATCTGAATCCTTTACTTATCTCATTTAGCATGCGTGATGCCCTTGGTTGGGATAGATTTTACTGTGAATGGGAAAACTCCAAATATCAGTTGCATTTGCAAGATACAACTTTTCCTCTTTCTCACAATTGTCATGTAAATGAAGCCTGCAGGTAAGCAATCTCAGGCCAGCTTAGCAGCTGTTGATCATCAGAGACCAAGGCTTCTCTATTGTGACTCTGTTATTCCTCCTTAATGGTCCAATCTGATGGCTGGACTTCACCAGTCATGTGTACATTCTGGCCAGCGGGGAGGATGAAGGGGGAAGGGCATGCCCCCAGCCATTAAGACTTGCCTCCTTCTTTAAGGACATTTCCCAGAAATTACATATTACACTTTATTACAGCCAGTGATGTGCTGGAGCCTGTTGGTACCAACTTGTGAGAGCTGCCGCTCTTCCCCAGTCCGTGTTCAGTGCCATCAAGGTAGAAGCTTGAAATTAGCCATGGTGGGAGTATATTTATACCATGGAAATTGGCAAACACTGCAAACTAGGGCTTCCCCATCACCGCCGTCTCTCCCAAAGAGGACTGATTGTTAAAAATTTGCTAGCAACCACCAATTATATCCCATTGGCTAGGGGTATAATCACAAGGCCTTTCTGGAAGATAGACTGGAAAATGTAGCCTCTATTCCATGTGGCTGTGTACCCACCTTAGAGAGAGAGAGAGAAAGTCCTATTTTAAGAGACAAATGAAACGTAATTATTGAGGGGCAAGTAGCAGTCTTTATCAGTGTTGTCCACCATTTTCTGTTTCTGTGCATGGAAATATTCAAGATTCTAAAGTCAGTTACGTAACACTATACCAACCTAGCTCCGTGCTTGAAGCAGCCAACTGTGGTTTCTCTCTTGGAAATGAAAGCTGTTGAAACATATTGGTGTTGCAGATCATTTTGAAGCGGCATTTCTTATGAGGTCTTATTTATGCCACCTATGTAGGTAATGTGAGTAAAGTAACTCAGTGAGGCAGAGAGAGCCTTTTTCTAAAGTCACTACCATGAAGAACTTGGGCCAGAAATAAAGAGGGAAGAGAACAGGAGTGTGCATGTTGGGCCGTAACTCTGTGTGGAAGAGCCCAGGAGAAGAAGTCCATGCTGCTTCTTTGCTCTACCTCCCCTCTTCCCTAACCCCTCCATCCCGCCCCCACCCCCACCAAATCTGTTCTTTTTCAAAGTTTTTGGTCACTTAGTAATAATCGTAATAATTTGCCTCCCTTCTTGTAATCACATCTGTTAGAAAAAGTATTTTCATTATAGAAAGTTGCCTTTCGCCCTAATTTTGTGATAGGAGTTCTCAATTTTCCCTGTGAAAAGATGAGAACATATGATAGGCCATTTACATACCCCATTGTATTTTATTATTTTAGTTATCTTTTTGGTATGTATTTTTTTTTTTTTTAAATTTTATTTATTATTTATTTATTTATTTATTTATTTATTTATTTTTGGCTGTGCTGGGTCTTTGGTTCGTGCGAGGGCTTTCTCTAGTTGCGGCAAGTGGGGGCCACTCTTCATCGCGGTGCGCGGGCCTCTCACTGTCGCGGCCTCTCTTGTTGCGGAGCACAGGCTCCAGATTCGCAGGCTCAGTATTTGTGGCTCACGGGCCTAGTTGCTCCGCGGCATGTGGGATCTTCCCAGACCAGGGCTCAAACCCGTGTCCCCTGCATTGGCAGGCAGATTCTCAACTACTGCGCCACCAGGGAAGCCCGGTATGTATTTTTAATAGAGGGTTAATCTTGGGCTTTTTCCTTTATATTCTTTCTGAGTTTCTCTCCTGAGCAATGGTCCAGCAGGTTGGGATGGAGTGAATACTGAGGCTGCTAAACTGTTCCCTAAAGAATCCCAGTTACCTCACCTCACCTGTTCCTGCTCAGTTGTGTGGACTGAGGGCCAGACCCAAAAGCACAGTAAAGTCACAGAGAGGGTCAGAGGCAGGAAGGATGGAGATCGTTAGTCCAGTCCCCTCATTTTAAACATGAGAGGACTGAGGTCCATAGAGGTTAAGAGGTCTCCAGACTTCCACTCTTCTCCAGTTCCTCCCTTTGCATTTAACCAGCAGCGCAAAAACAGAAGACTCCACAATTAAATGTCTTAGACTGAGTGTCATCTGAAGAGGTAAGGGGGAGAGAATTCTGGAACTGTGAATTCTTTTGGGTATATTCTTTAGGATTTCCAGGGCTATAAATCGCACCCCCCCCCATTATGTAATGTGGCTTCCGCCTTTGTCCTTAACCTCAAACCATTTTTAATACTTTTACAGGGCTAAACTAAAACACCTCCAGGGTACATGTGTAAATTCACCGAAACAGATGTACCTTAAATAGGGGTTTTCGTTTGTTTGTTTTTTGTGGGGTTTTTGCCTCTTAAAGATAAATGATCTGGATAGAATCTTCTCTGAATAGATACTACTGAAAAAGTTTTCTTTTCTCAACTCTCTTCCTGAAGATCATGCACAGTAAATATGCCAGTTGGCCTTCTCTGTCATTTGCCGCTGAGCCAGAGGATCCTAAGTATGGGGAAAAAAAAAAAGTCTCAAAGAAATGTTGACAAATCATTTTTTTTCCTGTTCAGGTGAAATTCACGCAACATAAAGTGAACCGTTTGAAAGAGAACAATTCAGTGGCACTTAGTGCATTCACAGTATTGTGCAACCACCTTCTCTAGCTAGTTCCAAAAAGACAAACCATTTAAAAACAATGATTAATCTTTTCGTGTTTGTTTTCTTTTCCATGTTCCTCCTTTTATGGGAATACTCAAACTAGCCGTCTGACCAGAACTTCGGCAGCAGAGGAGCGATGCTAAGGATAGAAAAGGATAGCTTAGAAAAGTTTGTTTTTATTCTTTTGTCGGGGAGAGGGGAGGGCAGGTGGTGGGCATGGGCCATCTGAAATAGAGGGGCGGTACTGGTGGAAAGTTGCTAGAGTCAGCAGGTCAGGCGTAACTGCTCTGGGACCTTGGGCAGGTTTCGGAGTTTCTGAACCTTGGTTTTACAAAAGAGGAGGTGGATCTGTATATGCACCTTATACCGATGTCAGCTTTACTAGTTAATAAAGTTAAGTTAATAACTTAAATCAGTGTAACCACTGGAAGAAACTGGGTGAAGGTTACCCAGGACTTCTCAGTACTATTTTTGCAACTTCCTGTGAATCTAGAATTATTTCAAAATAGAAAGCTTAAATTGAAAACATATAACCACGTGAAACTTGTGCATGAATGTTCATAGCAGCATCGTTCATAATAGCCCCAGAGTGGAAACAACCAAATGTCCAGCAACTGCTCAATGGATAAATTAAATGTATAGCCATACAATGGAATGTAATTCAGCCATACAAAGCAACACAGTACTGATTCCTGCTAGAGCATGAGTGAATCTTGAAAACATTTTGCTCAGTGAAAGCAGTCAGTCACAGAAGATCACATATTGTATGACTCCATTTATATGAAATGGCCAGGATAGACAAATCTATAGAGATAGAAAGTGGATTAGTTGTGCCACAGACAGGGGTTGGGATGGGGGTGGAAATGGAGAGTGACCGCTACTGGCTGTGGGGTGTCGTTGTCGGGTGATGAAAACGTTCTGGATTGGATAATGGTGATTGTGGCGCAGCTTTGCAAATATGCTAAAACCTGCTGAATTTTATTATTTAGATGGGTGAATTTTAGGGCATGTGAATTATAGTTCAATTTAAACAAAAGCTTTTAAAAAGGAGGGGGGGATGGTTGAGGTGCCCTCTAGATTCCTTTCTAGCCACTTTGTTCAGAGGGCACCATGATGCCACACCTAGAACAAACGGTTTGGAGTGACACACCTCTAGTTCTCTTGCCATCGTTTCCCTACGCTTGTCGCTGTTGATTTCTCAGGACTCGGTTCCTTGTTAATCTCCCAAGCACAGCTCACACGATGTGGCCGTGCTTTTTTATAAACTTCACTAGTGATGGAGGATATTTTAAGGGAATTGCATCACAGAGAAAGACTACTTAAAATGTGCCCGTGTTATGAGGTCCTGACCCTTCCTGGCTGTGTGTGGAGCTCTGTAGCACCATCTTGCACCCTGGCCCTGGGGATTGCTGCTTTCTCCTCAGTGGGAGCACATCCTCCCTCAGCCAGAGGAGCGAAATCCTGGGTCACAAAATCTCTGCTCTCGCTTAACATACAGGAACCAGCTCTCCACCCCTGGCCATCACCATCGCATTCCGCAAGCCCGCCAGATGCTGTGAAGAGTGCTTGAGTTCTGCATAGGTGGTTATAGAGTAACTAAACATAAATATCTTACTTAATGGAAGCACCTGTGTTAAGTCAGTTGCTTGCTAAATGGATGGGGATTTGCGAAGGCTGCCTAGTTGCTCACCCAGGCAGAATCCATTATGTCAGCAGCGGCAGAGCCAGGTTACGTTGGCAACCAGCCAGGGGGGGAGCATGGTCTTTGACAACTTAAGACGTCAGCAGTGTATTTATTAAAAAGAGCCCAAGCTCTATAAGGGATATCAGTGTCTGCATCACTGCTCTGGCCATCCTCCTGCTTTGCAGTTTCTCTACAAGGCAGCGTTTTCAGCCAGGAGGAGGACTTGAGGGTGAGGGGAGGTTGTGATTCTACATCAACAGAGTAGTCATTTGTGGCAGAGAGGAATACATACGTATTCTGTAGCAACTGCTGTGGTCAGATGTTGGATAGTGAGAGATACAGAACCCATAGTACACATGCTGGAGGAACTGACAGATGGCTCTGTGCAACATAGGTTAACAACATTTGAGACCTCAGTGATTCCCTTACTTCGTAAAAGGGCATGCTGAGATCCAAGAGGTTAGGTCATGAGGCCAGGGTCCCAGAGGTGCTGAGTAGGGGAGCTACAGCTAGCAGTGAGGTCTCCACCCCGGTCCAGTGCACAGGGTTTTAGGCTCTCCGGGCTGCAAGTAGCACTATTCCTAACTAAGCGTGATTTGAACTAAGTGGATGTTTATCATCTCCCATATCACATAGATGTGTGGATTCAGATGTATAGAATCAGGTTTGTGGCTCTAGCTCGCAGGGCAGGCCACGTATGGCTGCACAGACTGGATTGCACAAACCGAGGGAGTGCCGACGTACTGGGTACCACCTGCACGTCTGTATGGATCGGCTCCGGTTATGGGATTGAATTAGTGGCTCAGTAATGTCAGGGCAGCTTCTTGGTGGCTCTCTCTGGCTTTCCCTCTTAGGTGCAAGATGACTACAGCCGCCCTAACCTTGTTATCACATGTCAGTATCTAAGCAGAAAGGACGGGTAGATAAAATCAGTGTTCTGCTCAAACCATTCTCTTCCTGGGGGTAAAGTCTTTTCCAGGGCATTTAACAGACTTCCCTAATATCTTATTGCCCAGGGGTGGTTCACGTGACCACATCTAAACCAACCACTGGCACAGGAATACACTCACCACTGTTAGGCTTGTGAAAGCAGGGCTCTGCCAGCAAAGGTACAAGGGGTAATGGGTGCTGGGAATATGACCAGTGGGATCTGCCAGAGATTGCTACATTGAAGATGGAGTGATACATTTTAATGTATACTATGCTGCCGAAAGGAGTCATACAGCATTTAGAAAAGAAGACAGATCACAGATCACTGGAAGTGGGCAGTTCAAGTTTACTTTCTCTATACTGATGATGTTTCACTCTGCATAGGCCAGTAGCTCTTCTGGATCTGCCTGACTTGATGAGAAACACGGCTTTCACCTAGGGGAAGTGTGACCTCTTACCATTACTATTTCAGCAGCTTTCCAGATTTTCCATTAACAGGTTCAGGCACTCTGGAATGATCTTGTTTTCTGGGTGAGCAATTTGAGGCACATGGATTTCCCTACCTGTTTCCAGAGTGGAGGAAGGAAGAACAGCTAACCTGTTTCTCTAGCTACAAAGTCACACTTAAAGTCACAACCAAATCAGTTTCTAAAATGCACAACCTGTGAATCAGGAAGTTTTAGATTGGAGGATGCAGAAATATAAATATATTTATAAGTAAAATATAAATATAAATATAAATAAATATAAAATTTTAGATTAGAGGTTGCAGAAATATAATATTCTTGCCCATTAGGGATTCACAATTCACTGCAGCTGTTTGTGAATGAGAGTTGTGTTAATTAAATATCTTGAAGTTATGCAGTCACCCAAAGGACACTGGAAGTTATTGATTCACACTAGGGAAACAGGGGAAGCCAGGAGCCCAGGCCAGGTGGATGAAGCCAAGGAGACGATGAATCACTCCTTTGGTAATATGGGGGTACCTGCTGCGGAGGGAGGGAAGCAGTGAATTACAAGGTATGTGGTTCAGACCGTGGATCTGTTCCATTTCACATTTTCCAGCATCATGGGGGCACTGTGAATACCAGCGGCAGAGAAGATGTTATTGCCTAAGAGTCGTCTTAGGCCCACCCCTAGAGGAGTTTCTAGTGTCATGTATGATATTCAGAAAAATGTGTGGATCTTTGCAATATCCCTTGCCAAGAGGAGAAGTAAAATTTCATTGACGAGATTTCCTTTTAAAGGCATCAGAAAACTTTTCCTGTGGTGAAGGGCCCTCCCCTTTCCACCTGCCCCCTACAAAGCTGACAGAGAAAAAAACAGAAAGTGAAATTTTAAAAATGCGGTGACCATGGAACTGTAAAGCGTCTTTGGAACTGGAGTTCTCTTGAGTGAGGCAGTGTCCATATGATTTCTCTCCATTCTTCCCAAGCGGGAGGAGGCCAGAGAGGCTGAGTAGAAGGAATGACCCTCCCTCTGGAACCAGTCCTTGGGGCTCCTGTGAAACAGATCTGCTTGCACCCTTAACTCCCCCTTTTCTTCTGGCTGGAAGGCTTGTTAGGGTTTGTGGGAGGAGGCTCAGGACCTGGAGTTTGAGAGGGGACCAGGGATGTGACCTGAGTATGACAGATGGTAGCTTCTTGTATTGTGATGCTCTTTTGGCCACACGTGATCTGGGGCTTGATTACCAACTGTAATCCCGCCTGATACAGATAACACTGAGGGAAACTTCTGGCTGAGTGTTTATGGAACTGGCTGTGTCTGGGACTGAGCTGAGTTCCCTCTTTCTGGGGTCAACTTCAGAGATTAGGCCTGTGGGGCAGGAGTCCTTTGTGGAGGTTCCAAGATAAGAACTCTGGGGACACATGGTGGTGGCCTGTGCTCCTGGCCCCGCCCCGGCATGTTCGGTGGTACTGGAGTCAGGCAAGCCTGCTTCAGGCTGGGGACCCCAGTCCGGGATGGTTGCTGGGAGGGGAGTGGCCTCCAGCCTTCTTTGAAGGCAGAGGGTTAGTCTACATGCCATAAATTACAGATATTCCTCCTTCACCTCCACACAGGTGACCTCACAGGAGCAGAGCTGTTACTTCCATCCTGTCCGTTCCTAGCCACTCCCTCCCTGGTGCCCAGCCTCACCTAGCGTTCTGCTAGGGAGATGGAGCAGGGAGGTTCAGCCTCTGATTTTGCATCAAACTGGCTGTGAGGTCATGGAAAGAGGAACCACGCAAGCTGTGTGCGTGGGAATTGCTCCCTGCTGTACAGCCCTCATGGGCTAGGTCTGCTCAGGAGGATGGCCGCAGACCCAGAGAGAAAAGGGTTTTGAAGTTGACCAGCATCCCCATCTTCTCCATGCCACCTGGCTGCAGAGCACCGTGGACAGAGTAGCTTCCTGGAATTGGGATTTATGTCAAACTTGTATATAAGAGCACCTAGAAATGTTACTTTCATAGTTAAAGACAAGCAGACTTAGGAAAGAAACTTCTCTAGAACACATTGTGACATGTCCATCATAGGAGGTCTGTGGGTACAGACTCAAGGGGGGCCTGTTGGACGATTGCCCCCCAGCCCCCATCAGTACCATCTGTGAAACCCTGGATCTTCTTGTTTTTGTAACAAAGTAGACACTGATTATGCATGACTCTTTAATATTTGGGAGCTGAAAGTCTCAAAACATAAAAAAAAGTGTTTTTAAAAAGTTTAAGGTATAAAAACATCAAGCAAATAGATGAACTAAACAAATTCTAAATAAAAAAGGGAAGTTTACATGTGTAGGAATGTGTATCCTGTCTCTCCTTAACCTGACAGGACCAACTCCTGGCTCCTTTCGTAGTTCCTGTATTGCTGTGTTCTCTGCGTTTAAATATTCTACAGCATTTGTGCAATTTTGCTACTGATTAATTTCCTAAGAGCCTTACGGTCTGAAGTTCATCTGGTCTGCTGATTTCATGTTTCTTAGAGAAACGGGTTTTTCCTCATATTTCTGTCATGAGGGCCCTGCAAGGACAGTCTCAACAGCCTTCTCCTCTGTAGTTTTGTCTCCAAGAGGAGAAGGACATGATCTGTTTTGTCATTTCTCCAGGCCTGGCTGAGTGGTGGTGAGAGCTTGGAGTTGGATGGACCAGGCCATTTTTTTAAAAATTAATTTTTATTGGAGTATAGTTGATTTACAATGTTGTGTTAGTTTCAGGTGTACAGCAAAGTGAATCAGTTATACATAGACATATATCCACTCTTTTTTAGATTCTTTTCCCATATAGGTCATTACAGAGTATTGAGTAGAGTTCCCTGTGCTGTACAGTAGGTTCTTATTAGTTATCTATTTTATATGTAGTAGTGTGTATATGTCAATCCCAATCTCCCAATTTATCCCTTCCCTGCCCCACTCCCCCTTGGTAACCATAAGTTTGTTTTCTACAGCTGTGACTCTTTCTGTGTTATAAATAGGTTCATTTGTACCACTTTTTTAGATTCCACATATAAGTGATATCATATGATATTTTTGTCTTTCTCTGTCTGACTTACTTCACTCAGTATGACAATCTCTAGGTCCATCATGTTGCTGCAAATAGCATCATTTCATTCTTTTCTATGGCTGAGTAATATTCCATTTTGTGTGTGTGTGTGTGTGTGTGTGTGTGTGTGTGTGTGTATATACCATGTTGTCTTTATCCATTCCTCCATTGATGGTTGCTTCCATGTCCTGGCGATTGTAAATAGTGCTGCAGTTAACACTGGGGTACGTGCATCTTTTTGAATTTTGATTTTCTTCGGATATATGCCCAGGAGTGGGATTGCTGGATCATATGGTAGCTCTGTTTTTAGTGTTTTAAGGAACGTCCATACTGTTCTCCATAGTGGCTGCACCAATTTATATTCCCACCAACAGTGTAGGAGGCTTTCCTTTCCTCCACACCCTCTCCAACATTTATTGTTTGTAGATGTTTTGATGATGGCCATTCTGACCGGTGTGAGGTGATACCTCATTGTATTTTTTTTTTTTTTTCTCATTGTAGTTTTGATTGGCATTTCTCTAATAATTAGCAACGTTGAGCATCTTTTCACGTGCCTCTTGGCCATCTGCATGTCTTCTTTGGAGAAATGTCTATTTAGATCTTCTGCTCATTTGATTGGGTTGTTTGTTTTTTCGATATTGAGATGCATGAGCTGTTTATTTTGGAGATTAATCCCTTGTCGGTTGCTTCATTTGCAAATATTTTCTCCCATTCTGTGGGTTGTCTTTTTGTTTTGTTTACGGTTTCCTTTGCTGTGCAAAAGCTCTTAAGTTTAATTAGGTCCCATTTGTTTATTTTTGTTTTTATTTTCATTACTCTAGGAGGTGGATCAAAAAAGATCTTCCTGTGACTTGTGTCAGAGAATGTTCTGCCTATGTTTTCCTCTAAGAGTTTTACAGTATCTGGTCTTACACTTAGGTCTTTAATCCATTTTGAGCTTATTTTTGTGTATGGTGGTAGAGAATGTTCTGATTTCATTGTTTCACATGTAGCTGTCCAGTTTTCCCAGCACCACTTATTGAAGTGGCTGTCTTTTCTCCATTGTATATTGTTGCCTCCTTTGTCATAGATTAGGTGACCATAGGTGCGTGGGTTTATCTCTGGACTTTCTATCCTGTTCCACTGACCTATATTTCTTTTTTTGTGCCAGTACCATACTGTTTTGATTACTGTAACTTTGTAGTATAGTTTGAAGTCACGGAGCCTGATACCTCCAGCTCCGTTTTTCTTTCTCAAGATTGCTCTGGCTATTCGGGGTCTTTTGTGTTTTCATACAAATTGTAAAATTTTTTGTTCTAATTCTGTGGAAAATGCTATTGATAATTTGATAAGGATTGTGTTGAATCTGTAGATTGCTTTGGGTAGTATAGTCATTTTCACATTATTGATTCTTCCAGTCCAAGAACATGGTTTATCTCTCCATCTGTTTGTGTCATCTTTGATTTCTTTCATCAGTGTCTTATAGTTTTCTGAGTACAGGTTTTTTGCCTCCTTAGGTAGGTTTATTCCTAGGTATTATATTCTTTTCTTTTGCAATGGTAAATGGGATTGTTTCCTTAATTTCTCTTTTGGATCTTTCATTATTACTGTATAGGAATGCAAGAGATTTCTGTGTGGTAATTTTATATGCTGCAACTTTACCAAATTTATTGATGAGTCTAGTAGTTTTCTGGTAGCGTCTTTAGGATTTTCTATGTATAGTATCACATCATCTGCAAACAGTGACAGTTTTACTTCTTCTTTCCAATTTGGATTCCTTTTATCTCTTTTTCTTCTCTGATTGCTGTGGCCAGGACTTCCAAAACTATGTTGAATAAAAGTGGTGAGAGTGGACATCCTTGTCTTGATCCTGGTCTTAGAGGAAATGATTTCAGTTTTTCACCATTAAGAAGGATGTTTGCTGTGGGTTTGTCATGTATGGCTTGTATTATGTTGAGGGCCAGGCCACGTTGGCTGAGAGCTGAACAGTAGATAGTCCACTGGCCTAGGCTGATTCCAGCCAGCAACAGAAAGTCCCACTTCATGTCCTACTTTAAAGCTCTTTGCCAGGAACACACAGTAAACTTTTCATTTGTATTGGCTAAGCTCCAAGAACCAGTACCTGTTTGGGGAATTGAAGTGAGCACGGGCAGGTACAAGGAAGCTGCACTTTGCCAACCAGATTCTATAATGTCTGTTTCCAAACTTATAAGACGCAGCAATAACCCAGAGCTGGAATCTCAGGGGAATGGGTAATGCTGATGGAAAATACATACACATCTAATATGAAACACACTTGTATCAATATTAACATGCAGAATCCTATATTGAGGGGTATTTTTGTAGTCCAAAGGTCTGGACTCAATCCTAGTTTTACCTCTTTGGAGTATGACTTTGAAATGTCACCTAACAGATTTTTGAATCTTTCTTCATTTGTAAAATGGGAATATCAGGCTTACTTATCTCAGTGGGTGGTTATGGGAATCAAATGAGGGGATGTATGTGAACTGATATGCCTTAATAGTTGCTAACGATGATATACTTCCTATGGAATGTTATTTCTTGAATTTTATATCTTTCTAACACATCCCTAGACCTGTAAGTTACAACTGGTTCTTTTTCTACTTGTGCAACAAGTGAAATCTTGTATTGGGTTCCTCAAAGTATGAATGGGTTCTTGGAATCACCCAGTTTTGTAAAAGATGGCTCAATCTCTCTCTTGTCATTTGCCCAACAGTGTGCCGTGTAAAAAATGTGTGGTGGTTGGTAATGGAGGAGTTTTGAAGAATAAGACGTTAGGAGAAAAAATTGACTCCTATGATGTAATAATAAGGTAAATATATCTTCTATTTGCTAACCTGGAATTGTTTCAAAAGAATCTAGTTTCCTGCTTTAGTACCGCTGCGTTTTAAAAGGAAGTAGAGTTGCTGTAGTATGTTTAAGTACATTACACATTACTCGAGTTGTTGGCTGGAGTAGGCCTAGATTTCAGGTCATTTATTTAGCACATATTTATGAAATCCCCTTACTATGCCAGGCACAGTTCTAGCTCTAGTTCTAGCACAGTTCTAGGGGGATATAGCAGGGAAAAAGAATAATGTTCTTGTTCCCCGAGGAGCTTACATTCTAACGAGGGGAAGAAAACAGTAATTAAATAAAGAAATGTAGTAATAAGTGCCGTGCAAACAATTAAAACATGTGTGATAGAGAATGACTGAGTGGCTATTTTTGAATTGATGACTGTTTTGAAGGGGCGACATCTAAACTGGACCTAAGACCACACAGTACCGGCCATATGAAGACTAGGGAATACAGACAGAGAGGATGTTTACTGCAGGTCTTCAGGAGGGTATGATGCTAGGTTTAAGAGCAGCAGCAAGAAAACCAGTGAGGTTGGAGGGCAGCAGGCTGGGGGGGTGGTGCAATTGGCAGCTGAAGAGGTAGGTAAGGAGCAGGCTGTGTAGGACTTTGTAAACTGCGATTAGAGCTTGCGTTTTATTTTAAGTATAACAGAAAACTTTTGAAAATTGTTAAGCAAGAGAGCAACTCTATCTGGTTATGTCTTTAAAATACCCTGGTGATGGCATGGACAATGAAACAGGAAGGACAAGCTGTGGAAATGAAGAGGCCAGTTAGGTTGCTGCATTTGGGTAGAGAATGGTGGCTTGCAACAGGATTGTCATGGCGTGGAAGGAGATAAGGGGCTAGATTGAGGCATGTTTTAGAGGTAGAGTTAGCAGGATGTTCTGATGCATTAGATGTGAGCAGAGATGGGAATAAAGGAATGCAGGATACCTCCTCCTAGGTTTTCAGCGTAAGAGATTGGCTGGATAGTGGTTGAGTTGGGGAGGACCAGGGTAGGAACAGGTTTAGAGGAGAATCAAGGCTACTGTTTGAACATACCAGGTTTGATATGCTTATTAGATTTGCAGTGGATAAGTCAAGTAGGCAGTTAGATAAACAGGTTAACATCTTCATTGCGAACAGCCTGTAAGTTGTACTTAAACCATGGACTGGGTGAGATTTCCCAGGGAGAGACAGAGAAGAGGGCCCAGGACTGAGCTTTGAAGTAGTCAAAACTTAAAGGTTGAGCAAAGAAAAAGGAGTTAAAGAGTTGGAGAGGATCTACCAGTGAGGTAGGAAGAAAGACAGGAAAAGGTGATCACAAAAGCCAAGAGATCACAGTGTTTTAAGACAGAGGGAGGTTTCAAGCATGACAAAGGTTGGTGAGAGGTCATGTAAGATAAGGACAGAGTTCACCATTGGACTGGCAAGCTGAAGCTCACTGTTACTCTTGACAGAAGAAGACTTGGAGGCACAGTGTGGGGGAGAAGCCCAAGTGGAGTGGTTTGAGGAGAGAATGACAGGTGAGAAAGTGGAGAAACCAGTAGAAGCAACTCTTTAGAGAAATTTCACTGTGGAGTTGAGAAATGAGATAGTCGCTGGAGATGATTATGGACTCAAAGGAGATTTTCTATTTTGTTTCCTTTTATAAAGATAGATTCTAAAGCATATTAGTAAACTGATGGAAATGAATAAGGAGGTTGGTGTGGTAACGAGAGAGGGGATGGGGTTCAGAACACCAGTGTGGTTATCTCTGCTGTGGAAGGGAAAGCTGGCATTGTGGTTACAGCTACCAAGAGTCCTATAGATGTAATGGTGGGGAAATGCGGACATTTCAAGTTCTATTTTCTCATTGAAAGGGTGAAGTCAGGTCATTATCCGGGATAAAGTTTGTGTGTGTTGGGAATGGCTATGAATAGTCTTCTGAAGAGTGGGAAAGCTTCGCGCTGGGCAATGCATTAGGATGACCTGGCAGTGCTTGGGCGTTTTGCTGGGTTACAAGCTGAGGGTTTCTGCATAGAGTGGTCACCTTATTTTCTGTTGATTATTCATTTTGAGGAAGCTGTGAAAATTTATCCACAAAACAATGTTGAAGCACTCACAAATTTCTTTGTAATTGTCTAAAATCTGGTCACCTAGAACCACACCAGGCCCTTGTGGGAAAATGCCATTAAAGACATTATGAAAGTCATTTCCCGTGTTACTAAGGCTGCCTTATATCACACAGTCAGTGGCAAAGGGTCAAACAGTATTTATCTCCTAGGAGACAGTGTTTTGGGAACAATGCATTCCTTTTCATAGCACACCTTCATGGTGTGTGCATAAATAGTATATGTCTAACCTTGGCTTTGAGTATCCACAAACCCAACACTGGATCCTTTGTGGTTCTTTGGTTCATGCCAGAGATAGTCATTCATTTGGTTGTGCTTGGGTATAAATATAGCAATTTTATGTTGTTACTTTATTTCAGAGCACAACAATTTTGGTGGGTTTTCAAATCACCTTAACTGTGACTCTTGCCTGTTAGTCACTGAGACACACGTCCACCTGCTACATCATTGTGTAACCCTGGGCAAGTAACTTTATCTCTATGTACATTGGGGCCCTCATCTACAAACACAAGGGGTTTTGTCTGGATGTCCTCCCAGGTCTCTTTTAGCTTTGAGTATTCTGTGGTTTTATGTTCCCATTTGTTTCATTTTGTCTTCAGTTTTTCCGGAGGTAAGAATGAATTATCAGTGTCCCCACAGTTAATTTTCAAACACAAATGAATGTTTCTGCCTTTGATCAAGCAGCTGTTTCACGAAAGGGAGTTATCTCCTTGGCTGTTATGTGTGAAAGATTGACGGATTGCCGTGTGGCTTTAGAGCCCTGGTTACACGGCTGACCATGTTTGTCCAGCTCTGAAAGCTCTGAGAACTGTGATGGACATGACCCGTACTGTGCTTGGTCTACATATCTTGTGTGTTTTACTACCCACAGAATGAATAATGGTCCTGTTTTAGGACATGAAGAGGAAGTTGGGAGAAGGACTACCTTCCGACTTTTTTATCCAGAATCTGTTTTTTCAGATCCCAATCACAATGATCCTAATACTACGGTGATTCTCACTGCTTTTAAGCCGCTTGATTTAAAGTGGCTGTGGGAATTGTTGACAGGTGGCAAAATAGTAAGTTGGCAAAATTGATCTGGCTTCCAATTACCTTCATTTTTTTTTTCATTAAAAAAAGAGACAACAACAAGTTGTATTTTCTATTTTCTTACTTTATTTCAGAATACTAATGGTTTTTGGAAGAAACCAGCATTAAATCTGATCTATAAACCTTATCAAATCAGAATATTAGATCCTTTCATTATCAGAACAGCAGCTTATGAACTGCTTCATTTCCCGAAAGTGTTTCCCAAAAATCAGGTATGTATTTTCCTTTGTACAGTTTCAAACTAAAGACCTCACTGGGGTGGGATAGAGGGTGTTTGGGGCTCTTGGAAACTGGATGAGAACCACGACTCGTGAGGTGGCTTCACTCATGTCTGGGTTAGTGAAATCACGTATCTTTGGATTTTAGCTTTATGTTTTTCAGGTTGCAAGGAAAAGAACCTTAAGTGGGGTGGGGGTAGGGGTTCTGCCATTAATTAATTAATTAATTAATTATTTTTGGCTGCTGGGTCTTTGTTGCTGCCTACGGGCTTTCTCTGGTTGCAGTGAGCGGTGGTTACCCCTCCTTGAGGTGTGTGGGCTTCTCATCGCGGTGGCTCCTCTTTGTTGCGGAGCACGGGCTCTAGGTGCGCGGGCTTCAGTAGTTGTGGCATGCGGGCTCAGTAGTTGTAGCGCACAGGCTTAGTTGATCTGCGGCATGTGGGATCTTCCTGAACCAGGGCTCGAACCCGTGTCCCCTGCATTGGCAGGCGGATTCTTAACCATTGCGCCACCAGGGAAGTCCTGGCAGGCAGATTCTTAACCACTGCACCACCAGAGAAGTCCCTTTTGGAGCCTTTCTGGGGTCTCCCTCTGCACGTCCAAGTGGCTCATCTCTCATGACCTCCGCTTCAGTGCTCTGTAGGGAGGAGAGTCTTGATAGGGGTGCTAATGGGCAGGCTGTGTGCAGAGTAGCAGGACTGGATTCTTTAATTCTTTTTAATTATTTTTTTTTTAATTAAAAAAAAATTTTGGCTGCCTTAGGTCTTCGCTGCTGCACGTGGGCTTTCTCTAGCTGCAGCGAGCGGGGGCTACTCTTTGTTGCGGTGCGCAGGCTTCTCATTGTGGTGGCTTCTCTTGTTGCGGAGCACGGGCTCTAGGCATGTGGGCTTCAGTTGTTGCAGCACGCGGACTCTAGGGTGCATGGGCTCAGTAGCTGTGGCACGTGGGCTTAGTTGCTCCACAGCATGTGGGATCCTCTCGGACCAGGGCTTGAACCCATGTCCCCTGCATTGGCAGGTGGATTCTTAACCACTGCGCCACCAGGGAAGTCCCTAATTCTTTTTAATTATAAGGAATCTCATTGACTCTGACTCTTGCAGCCCTGTTTGTCTACATTCCCTAGGGAAAAAATACTCTTTAGACCCATACAGTGGCAGGCTGTGTTTTTCACTTGAAGTTTGAGTAACTGTGTAATGTGATATCTCAGCTGAAATGAGGCTTTCCCTTTTGTAATGGCGTAAAATCCAAAGAAATAAACGCATATTTTGTATCTTTTCTTCTGCATGATAAAGAAATTCTAAAATACTACATGCTTAAAATCAAACAGCTTTTACAAAGGAGTATTTTTTAAAAAAGGAAATCATCCTTCTTTTCTCTTCTCTCCGTAACTCAGATTATCTCCCAAGCTTTATTGCCTTTTATATCCTTCTAGACTCTTGTCTATGCATTTACAAACACAAGTACTTTTTTTTTTTTAAGTTCATTTTTATTGGAGTATAGTTGCTTTACAATGTGTTAGTTTCTGCTGTACAGCAAAGTGAATCAGTTATACCTATACATATGTTCCCTCTTTTTTTGATTCCCTTCCCATTTAGGTCACCACAGAGCACTGAGTAGAGTCCCCTGTGCTATACAGTAGGTTCTCATTAGTTATCTATTTTATACATAGTAATTATATATGTCAATCCCAATGTCCTACTTCATCCCATCCCCTCTTCCCCCCTTGGTATCGATGTTTGTTCTCTACATCTGTGTCTCTATTTCTGCTTTGGGAGTAAGTTCATCTATACCATTTTTCTAGATTCCACATATAAGCTGTATTATACAATATTTGTTTTTCTCTTTCTGACTTAACTTCCCTCTGTATGACAGTCTCTAGGTCCAGTCATGTCTCTGCAAATAGCACTAGTTCGTTCCTTTTTATGGCCGAGTAATATTCCACTGTATATATGTACCACACCGTCTTTGTCCATTCCTCTGTTGATGGGCATTTAGGTTGCTTCCATGTCCTGGCTATTGTAAATAGTGCTGCAGTGAACATTGGGGTGCATGTATTTTTTTGAATTATGGTTTTCTCCAGGTGTATGCCCAGGAGTGGGATTGGCAGTTCATATGGTAGTTCTATTTTTAGTTTTTTAAGGAACCTCCACACTGTTCTCCATAGTGGCTGTATCAATTTACATTCCCACCAACAGTGCAAGAGGGTTCCCTTTTCTCCACATCCTCTCCAGCATTTATTGTTTGCATAGACTCTTGTCTATTCATTTAGAAACACAAGCACTTTTTGTTTGTTCAGTATAATTGTGATTATACTATAGATACTGTTCTGCTATTTCCCCTCTCCATTTAATTAACCCTTCCCCTATTTATAGACCCTTAGTTTTATGTCCAGCTTTTTTCCTCTATAGGTAATGTAGAAATGCATGTACTTATAGAGATTTTCTGCACACTTGTGTGATTTCTGTAGGAAGGACATCTGGAAGTGGAATTCCCAAGTCAAAAAGCATATATAGTTTAAATTTAAACCCTATTTCGTAGTAATTTTGAGGGGAAAGGACAGCTTCTGAATGTATATTTTGTGACTTTTCAGCTCTTACTTTCCTATGTGAAGTAAGATCAGATTTGTTCCTTGATTTTTGTCTTAGGTGGTGCACAGGAAGACCCTGGTCTTACTTAGAGATGATCCTAGAACTAGTTGTAAGTAGACTGAAGTTCTAGTAGGACACAGTGTCCCAGAAGCCAAGGGAGGGACACAGCTGTATTTAGAGAGTTCAGCTATGTCAGATGTGGTCCTGGAAACATGGAGGTCATATTGATATGGACAAGGATAAGAGAAAGAAAGCCTGACTGAACTGCGTTAAAGAGAGAGAACATGGGACACGAGTGAGCGGAGGCAAATCTTTAGTGGAGTTTTGCTAGAAAAGAAAGCAGAGAAATGGTTGGAAGATACAGGCTCAAGGTTTTTTTTATTTTAAAGAAAGATAGATGATATGTTTGTGTGCTGAAGGGGATGATTCAATAGAGGGAAATATTGATGATGAAGAGAGAAAGGGGATACTTGTGAAAGCGAAATTGTTGAGAAAAGAAATGTGATAAAATAGAGTGCACAAGTGGAGAGGCTGGCCATAGGTAGGAACAGGGACATATCATCCACATAGGAGTGAGCACTGAAAACATGGGTAAAGACGAAGGTAGATTTGGAATTGGGAAGATGATGTAGCTCTTGTCTAATCGATTCTGTTTTCTAAGAAAAATAAGGATTAAACTGACAAAGTAGGAAGGAGGGTAGAGCTGTTGGATAGAAAGGTATGAAATTGTCATCTTGGAGAGTAGGAATGGAAACTTACTAGGGGAGTGAAATGTAAAATGGATGGCTAGTGGGAAGCAGCTGCATAGCACAGGGAGATCAGCTCAGTGCTTTGTGACCACCTACAGTGGTGGGATAGGGAGGGTGGGAGGGAGACGCAAGAGGGAGGAGATATGGGGATATATGTATGCATATAGCTGATTCACTGTTATACAGCAGAAACTAACACAACATTGTAAAGCAATTATACTCCAATAAAGATGTTAAAAAAAAAAAGGCTGTTAGGCTTTCAAACAAATTTGCTTCCTAGAGTTTATCTGATTTTATTGTGCTGCTTTGATTTTTTTCTTTTTCTCAAAATCATAATTAATCATATGTAATTTCCATGGGATCTGTAAGAAACATTTAATCAAAAGAAAATCTCCTTGAATTTTTGTATTAGTAAATTTAAGATATATCTTGTTTTTGCCTCTGAAGGCCATCCAACGAGAATGAAAACTTTGAATGCCAAGACCCTTCTGCCAAACATCTACTATAGTGTTTTTCAGGATATATGTACATGTGAAGGGGATGCTTGGTTTCTTTCTTTTTAGTTAAAATTTAGTTAAAATTATAATCAATTTAAAAACAAAATTGAGATTGTGACTTTGTATATACATCTAGAATCTTTATTTTTCTAGTCAGATCATTACCATGGCAATTTGTGATTGAAGTTACTTGATTAAAGCCATCTTTCCCTAGAGCTAAATTATCAGCATTATAAAATAGAACCATTTTAAAGCTAAATTATTTGAAGCCTTTTAGCATGATCTTATCCGTTAGTGAATTAAGCTGTCCTTACGTTTCACACATGGATTTAACATTCTCAGGCTTTGCTTTTTCCACAAGTTGCTTGACTCAGTGTGTTTTTTAAAAACAAGGCAGCAGAATCCTTTTCCTCAAAGGCTTCATTTGATAGCTGTCTTCTGGACTAGTACTGCAGGTAAGTTTTACCTGAGAGACTTTCTAAGATTTCAAGCAACACTTTATATTCAGAGTTAGGGTATTAACTGTTTGGGGCTTGAGCCTTAGGGCATGACAAGGATTTAACTGAAGTATTTCTGTCCTGATTAAATGTTCAGAAGATGCTATTTTATAAGATTAGGTCACCCAAATGTTTTGGAAACAGGTACCTTGTTTGGATTTTTTCCCTAAATTTTCATTTCCTCTCCCAGAAACCCAAACACCCAACAACAGGAATTATTGCCATTACATTGGCATTTCACATATGTCATGAAGTTCACCTTGCTGGTTTTAAGTACAACTTTTCTGACCTCAAGAGTCCTTTGCACTACTTTGGGAATGCCACCATGTCTTTGATGAATAAGGTAATATATATATATACATATATATATACCCTTTGGTATAATCTTTGATCTTTAGAGTTGGAAAGCTTATATTCTCCCTTTTCACCCTGTCATTTTACTGAGGGAACAGGTTTCGAGGGGTTGATGGCTTGATAAGGGTTTACAGAGATAGCACGTGCTGAAATCAGGACTCAGGTGCAGAGTTCTTACTACAGCAGCAGTTCCCAATCTGTTGGCCTCAGACCCTTGGGAGAAACTCATCAAACCTATATAGGGACCAAGCCTTACCCTAGATACTGTATCATACTTGCACTATTTGAATATATAGAAACCTGCTGTTTTATTTCAAATTCACCTAAAAGCATGGCCATAATCATACGAATTATTTTCAGGTAGTTTTCAGTTAAGTCGATGAGAAGGTCCGTAACATTTTAACCTCATGAAAGAATCTTCATGGTCAGAAAAGTTGTAAACCTTTATACTAGATCATTCTTCACTTGAATGGGGATTAATGGTGGTGGATTTGATCCTTAAGATTTTTTACTTCAATTGATTAAATGGGAAGGAATTTCCTATTTTCCTAATTATAACTTAGATGAGTGGCACAGTGATAGGATTAAAATGTTACCTGTACATTTTAAATATTGAACTGTGAATGATTTGCTGTTAAGTATATGGATATATCCCATGACATGAAACCAGTCCCCTTAAAGCTTCATCCCTAAATACTATATAAGCTGAAAAAGTGGTATTATTCAGGTTAGAGCTTAACACTTTGAAATTCTGGTTTCTAGATTTATACCATAATTCAGTAGAGTAGCAGATGATGTGAGGGAGCCTCTTACTTATGTGATGGTTTAAGTGGAAAGAGTGGGCAAGCTCTGGCATAAGAATGAGCAATGAAAAAGAAATGAGAAAGATAAGTTAAAAGTCCATGCCACTTGTTACTTGAGTTTTTAATTAAGTTTTTTAGATACAGCATATTCTGTTGCTGCTGTTGTTAACATCTTGAGATTGGGATAGATGGTGATTTTATTTTTCTTCTTTAGAATGCGTATCACAATGTGACTGCAGAGCAGCTCTTTTTGAAGGACATTATAGAAAAAAACTTTGTAATCGACTTGACTCAAGATTGACCCTACAGACTCAGAAGATGATGCTAACAGTATTAGTTTTATTTTTACAGTGCAATTTTTTTAGTTTATTTTTAAATATGTTGGATGTACTTGTCAAGAAATTATGTATATTAAGTCTGTTGCTGCCTGGTGCTTCATAACCACCAGCTTAATTTCTGTGAATATATTTAATTTATGGAAACCAAGACATGCTAAGAGATCAGGGAGAGTGAATTTTTCATTGCATTGTTTTAAAAATAAGCTAGTTTTCTGACGTGTTTTTAAAGTATCTTTTTATAGTTACTTCATCTTAGACTTTTGAAGGGATGTGACTTGCTAATAAGTACGGGGATTTAGTTTACCACAGCAGATTTTGAATGTAACGTGACATTCTGAGAGGCTTAGCTGGCTCCTGTAAATTGGTGGGGAGCTGGCATGTGGCGGTGCCTTGAATGCGGCATACAGGGACCACTTCAGGCCTCTGTATCTCTCTCTCTGGATGATTGGTTCCTTTTTGTTCTACCTGAGCAACCTGACTGGAATCTTAAACCAGACCCTAAGCGTGGTTGATTGATTAGGGAAATCTAAGATCATACTGGCTTAATTATTAAGCATTTTTTTCCTACAGTTAAGTTAAACCATGATTATGATGAGTAGTTTGGTAGAAGGAAGATGTTTTTTAAGTCGACAGAAATAAATAGGATAAATATGAAACTCTGGATAAGTAAATAACCAAAGAAAGAATGCAATTCCTAAAGTCTGGTGACTGCATTATTTTAAAGAAATAAAGTTTATACAAAGAAGCTGAACGAGGCAAGCTCAAGAAGGAGCAAACATTCTTAAAACGTTTTTTTTTTGCCTGGCTTAATTTATTCATTAAAATTTCGAAGTTTATTGGAAGTAAATTAGGAAAGACAAGACATGAATGAGTAAACCTTTAAGAAGAGTCAAGCTTTTTCTGGATTTAAATGGCATTTTCATGAAAAACCAATTGTCCACATGATTCAATCGCATCTTCAAATGGAAAGAAGCTTACCTAGGGTGCACCAGAGAAGAGTGTTGAGGCAAACAAGCCAGTTGGACAAAAGTGGTGAGCTGGTCATCTCCCTTTTCATTTTAATGTCTGTCTGACTGTAACCAAAGGCTATGGGGAGGGAGGGGGACAAGGGGTGAAGAGAACAGTGGAGGTTATAAGGCTGGAATCAAAAGCTGTCAGAAGAGGTAGGAGTGGAAGGAACTGGCATCTTTTGAACAATAATTATCACTGGGAGACAGTGGTAATTATCACTGACAACTAGCCTGCATCTCTAAAGAGAGTGTATAAATAAATATTAGATCAGAAACAGAAATAAGTGACTGACTGACTGACATACTTGCAAGTGGTGTAAGGGGACAAAACTATTAGCTGATTTAACCCAGACCTAGACAATAAATATGGACTCTGTTCTGTTAACCCCAGCATATGTTTGCACCGTACCAGTCTCGTTTGATTTTGCTCATAACTTCTTTCTTTGAGGTGGAAAAGGCACAGCTGTTCAGTGTGATCTTTCCCTCATAACACACAGCCATAGGCTGCAGCTGGGCTGCTGAGTTTGGTGTAAAGTAATTCGGGCTTCAGAAAGGATGGCACTGGCTACAGAAAAAGTCAATGTCAAAAACCAATGGTAGGGACTTCTTCCCTGGTGGTGCAGTGCTTAAGAATCCGCCTGCCAATGCAGGCAACACGGGTTCGAGCCCTGGTCCGGGAAGGATCCCACATGACGTGGAGCAACTAGGCCCATGTGCCACAACTACTGAGCCTGCGCTCTAGAGCCCGTGAGCCACAACTACTGAGCCTGTGCGCCACAACTACTGAAGCCCACGCGCCTAGAGTCCGTGCTCCACAACGAGAAGCCACCGCAATGAGAAGCCCGCGCACCGCAACAAAGAGTAGCCCCTGCTCGCCACAACTGGAGAAAGCCCCTGCACAGCAACGAAGACCTAACGCAGCCAAAAATAAATAAATGAATTTATAAAAAAAAAAAAACAAAAAACCAAACCCCCAAAACCCCTCAATGGCGGCATTTTCAAATGTTACTGTAAGTAAGTACTATAATATTGGCCATAAAAATCTGATCTTAAAATTGAGGGATCTGGCATTTTGCATGGTATGAGAAAGGTTACAAACCTCAAGGTTGTTTTATTTAAGCAAAAAACAAAACAAACAAAAAACCCTGAACAAGACACATATATACAATTTATTAAAAACATGAACACATTAAAATCTCACTATTTATACAATCTAAATTCTAGCAACATATACAAATACTGAGTGACTACAGTACATGCCGAGGTAAGAAAAGTACATTCTGGGAGAATATCACTGACACTCAAGCCATTTTTATTTCCAATACGTATTTCAATACATGTTTTGTTTCTACCTTTCCCAGTGCCAAAAAAGAAGAGGAGAGATGAGAAGAAACTAGTCACAAGTTGGATTAAATGAGAATTGGTGCCACAGTTGACCTAAAAGTATCCAACTCTTCCTTAGATTTTGCAGTTTAGGGACTTCAAGTTCAGAACTGAAAGGCAGAGCCAGTAGGTAATTTTTTTTTTTTTTTTAATAAGCAGAGCTTCATTGATTTCTCTTAAGAGGGGCTGAAAAGCTTTTATTGTCCCACCTAATCTATTCATTCTTTCGAATTGTATTATCTGACATGGTGTTTCTGTAACCCTCTTGCTCTCCAGGTAACAATGTGGAGCCCAGGGAAAGAAGTTCAAGCTTTATCACATTCCATAGAATTACAGCCACATTCATATTTAAACGAGCTCATTTTCTGTTCCCTCCAGGGCGGGGGTGGGGGGGTGGGGGGGGAGGGGGGGCAAGTGTATACATAACATCCTAATTTCAGTTACTGTATAAATCCTCTGCTCGAACCATTTCAACAGCGAATAAACCCATTGTTCAATACAAAGTGCAAACAGTGACACGTGAACTTAAATAACTGGGCTAGACCCTGCATACGCAATAGGATCTATTTAAATTTACAGCTTTCAATAAAATATAAATCAGCATTCACAATATCTTCCCTTTAACTGCCGGTTCCCAAGATCAAGTAACAGCGAAGCCAGTGTAATTTTATGAAACCTTAAGGGCCACATTTCCTGCACCACTGTCTGATTCTACTTTTATAACTGCATTAACAGGAAAGAATTTAATCCAATAAGCCACAGTGAGTTAAGTCTTTTACATGTTTCAAGCAAAGAATAAAAATTCCAAGGGAATTTTGTAAAAAATGGTTACTTTCACATTTTCAGTTGTTACTTGATTGTCTCCAAAGCTGTATATATAGCAGACATAGTAACATTAGAAAAAAAAAACAACCCAAAACAAAACTCTAATATGAAAACATACGAATTAAAAGAAAAAGTACAAACCAGTACAACCCTTTGTATCAGGCTCAGCTCTTCATTTGGAAAGTAAAATATATAATAGTAGTAAAAACTAGGTATTTTATAAAAATTATTGGTAGTTCAAACAGCACAGTGGCAATATATGAATCAAGTCTTAAAACATGCATTATTTAAGAAAACATTTGCTTCTCAAAAAAAAAAGTTCTATGGGAAAACAATCAGGTACACACAAACAAAAATAGCAAGCATCTTTGGAAAAATGAAAGTTACTGAAATCATTTCTCTTAAAGCTTCAAACAGGCATATGATTTGAGAAAAAGTATATTTTTGTATACTAAGGACGAATAAAAAAATAAAGCAATTGGTTTACTCTCTTCCCACCTGAAAGGGGATGACTGCATTAATACATGTGCTTTACACATTCATAGGTTTTAATAAAAGTTCAACATCTGTGCTTTTTGTTTCAGATATTTTGAAACAAAATGTGTATTGGTTTTTCAGTGAATAAAATTATGCCTCAAAAGTCTGTTGGAAAAAGGAAAAGCCACTGAAAATAAGACCAACAAAATCATACAACTAGAAGGCAGGGAGGCTGTAGAAATAGGCAGTTCTGTTTTGAAGCAACGTTTTACAATACTGATAGACTCATGGAAGCAAGCGAAATGAACACTACATCATTAGTCAAATTTAGCATATTCTGCCATCATCTGGTGGCACAGGCTAAAAGAAATGACTAGAACCTGATGGGGAAGTATATTTCAATATTAAGTCTGCAAACTAAGGTTTATATTGATTGATAGAAGAGGGGATGTCAAGTTTTATATATTTTAATCATATGGTCAGCTTCTCATATCATCTTACCAGTCTAAAGACTTTTAAAGATGGTTTCCACACTAACGCTAATAAACTGCACATGGTTTCTATTTCAGTCATTTAAACTAGTTCTGGGCAAATGGTGACAAAGAAGTTGCCCAGAGGTATCAAAAACAAGACAGGAATTTTCCCTTGCTAGGATGCTGAAACATTTGTTCCCTAGGTATGATATAAAGGACTGCACCCCCTACCACATAGATGGCATAATCAAACAGAGCTGAAGAATACATGCTGGGTTTACATTTCTTACAGTAGTTTACTGTGGAAAACAAGTATTTCTTTATTCGACTAAAAACAATAAATTACCTTGAGAGTCAAAGAATAATCTGTATACATAAAACCAAAGAGGACAAATTCGGTTACTTTTTTTGGCGGCGGGGGTGGGTGGGTAATTTATATGACTCCCGAGGAGTCATGATTTTGCCTTTCACCGTGATAAATATAAGTGGGTATTGTTTAGTGTTCACTTTTAGAAACCCTCAACTTTTCACAACTCTCCTAGGAAAAATTCCATTGCAAGTAAAGTTCGGGGCGGAGAATCTCCTTTACAGCTTTTTTAATTTGTAAAGTTGTTCCTGTTTTCACATGGAAACCTTAGGGGATCTGAAATAATGAGGTTGATAAAGCAAGCATCACCCACTGAAAAAACTCAAGCATTTATAAACACAAGAACGGGGCTGGCCACCAAGGGCCCCAGGTGGAACAAGCAGGGATGAGGCCAAGTTATGTACTATGAAATGTTAAAGCTCGTTAGAGTGTCAGAAAGTGGAAAATCACTCTGCTCACTGCAGGTCAGTTTCCCAGCTATAGCTCTTCCTAAGGAAAGATGGATAAGTATATATATATGACTGCAATCAAAACAAGGATTATGTCACTATTTTCTAAAAAAATTCAGAAAGCAATATAGGAATAGAAGAGGAAGAAGTCATGATAGTACCCACCTTTCACAAAGAGCAGAATTTCAAGCCATCAGACATTTTATAACAGTACCATGCGTTATTGCCAGAAAGGCTTACAGAGCCATCTCGAGTTCATCAATGTAACTGCAGCACTGGTAATAAATACTCTCAGTGATTTTTAATTTCTTTGAAGTGCATAGTAGGGAGCTTTTTCTGTATAAAATAGTGTTTTACAGTAGTAACAAACAGGGTATTTGAAATTTAATAGGCAAGCAGTAACTGTGCTACAGTAACACTTTTAAAGCTAGATGGCAAGATTAGTAGTTTCCTGTACCTCGGTCATCACATTTCCCCCAACCACGTCCGTGACAGATATGTAATACGTTCTATATATTACTACCACTAATACAATTTTAAAAAGGCCATGTGCTTTAAAATGATGCTTTGTAAAAAGCAGCATCACCTTCAAAGGATATCTTTAAAAACACCACATCCACCATCCCTCCCTGCTCCTGACAGCCCCTGTGCGCTCTGTGGCACTTGGTACACCAATTCATCTGGGGCACTTGGAGTCGGCTTCCCACCTTTCGGCGTATCGTACTGGGCCCGGGCGGAGGAGCAGCTGTCAGTCCTGGAGAGAAGAGTGCTGTATGTTCCCACTAGAGGGGGAGGTTGGTTCCCTGCAGCTTTGAAAGTGGACGCTGAGGGCAGGCCAACCGAAGCTGTGGGGTGCCCGGACATATCCATGACAATTGGGGTTGCGTACTCAGGCCCAGTAACCGGGAGTGGTTCAGCATAGGCATGATAGACTTCCTGCACAGGGGAGCTGTAAGGGTCTAGGTCAGCATAGCCTGCTTCTTTGCCTTCCTCTGGTTTAAAGGTAGACCTCTGATGGAGTGTGCCAACAATTCCTCCCACAAGTGGCTGTGCATACTCTGTGGGTATCGCAAAACACAGACAACAGAAAAGTTATCGCATTAAGGCAGGGATCCTATAAGGCAGGGTGGCAGCTGCAGGCTTGCACCAAAAACAAACACCTCTTTATGGCACTTGTGTTATCAACGGAGACTGATGGATCTTCCCGCAAGAACTAACTTCAAAAATTAAAACTAAAGACGTTACCCTGTATCTCATGGTAATAAGTCAATGTGCCAGAAAGCTTCATTCATGGAAGTCTGCATAAAGAGTGTATATGTTCTTCAGACTTATAGACAGCATTTCATTGGAAAATAAATGCTCCATTACTGAAATAATATTCGTCTTGGAAAATAATTTCATAGATTTCTTTTTTCTTTTTCAAATATTAGGAAATGTTTAAAATATATTCTAGGTTAATAGGATAAATACTGTGAGGCCACTGTGTCTTTCCTGCTCTCCTTTTAAAACCCCCAAACGCCCAAAAAAACCAAACGAAATTTCAGGTAAGCAGACAAAATGCCCAAAGTTTTCAGAAATGAGTACCCCAGTTTTATGGACAGAACATCTAAGACACAGAAATGACTCTCTCGAGGTCTTTTTAAAAAGTGGTTCTATATTAGGAAACTAGCTCATCTGCTACGCATGAAACAGATGAAAGGCACTGCAAATCTCACGGCACTTTACAGCGCACGCGGCAGCCTCTCCTTCCCGTGGTGGCAGCGCTAGGTACCTGCAGAGTCAGCCTGCAGCGCCGTGGTGACTTCTCTAGGACTCAGGTGATTCACTTCACTACTGCTGTAGCGAACTGGGGTTTCCTCGTGCTCCACTGATTTGGCAGGAAGAAACTGCTTCATTCCTTTCCACCAACCTTCATTGTGATCGTAAGCAAAAGAGACCATTACACAGAAAGCTATGTTTGAAATGATAACAGTATATGAAGGGAGAAATCCTGTTGCATTTAAGCCACTTCTATAACAAATATTTATACAAACCAGCCTTTGTGTTCAAGGTTTTTTGGCTTCTTTGGTTGTTGTTGTTTTGTTTTGTTGTTGTTCTGGTGGTAAAATACACACAACATAAAATTTCCTATCTTAACCATTTTTTTTTTGGCTGCGCTGCACGGCTTGCAGGATCTCAGTTCCCCGACCGGGGACGGAACCGGGGCCACAGCAGTGAAAGCCTGGAGTCCTAACCACTAGGCCACCAGGGAACGCCCTGAACCATTTTCAATCGAACAGCTCAGTGTTATTAGACACACATTCACATTGTTGTGCAACCCTCCCCACCGTCCATCTCCAGAACTTTCTTCATCTTGTGAAACTGAAATTCCATACCTATTAAACCATAATTCCTGATTCTTCCCCTCAGCCCCTGGCAAGCACCACTCTACTTTCTGTCTTTATAATTTTGAGTACTCTAAGTACCTCGTATGAATGGAATCATATGCTATTTTTCTTTTTGCGACTGGCTTATTTCATTTAGCATAATCGCCTCAAGATTCATCCACGATGTAGTATATATTGCAGAATTTCCTTCCTTTTTAAGGCTTAATATTCCATTTTATGTGTATAACCACATTTTGCTTATCCATTTATTGGTGGATAGACACTTGGATTGCTTCCATGTTTTAACTATTCTGAATAACGCTGCTATGACATGGATGTAAAAGTATCTTTTCAAGACTCTGCTTTCAATGCTTTTGGGTATATACCTAGAAGTGGAATTGCTGGTTCACATGGTAATTCTATTTTTAATTTTTTGAGGAACTGACAAAAAATTCTGTTTTCCACAGAAGCTGTACTTTTACATTCCCACCAACAGTGCACAGGGGTTCCAGTTTCTCCACATTCTTGCCAACACTTGCTGTTTTCTGTTTCTTCCTATTCTCTATTTTGTTCCTCTCTTCTCTAACCTTTATTATTTCCTTCTTCCCAATAGCTTTGGGTTTAGTTTGTTCTTCTTTTTCTAGTTCCTTAAGCTGTTCAAACTTATTTTTTGCTTTGATAAGACTATCCAGTGCAGGGACTTCCCTGGTGGCGCAGTGGTTGGGAGTCCGCCTGCCAGAGCAGGGGACATGGGTTCGAGCCCTGGTCCGGGAAGATCCCACATGCTGCGGAGCAACAAAGTCCGTGCGCCACAACTACTGAGCCTGCAGTCTAGAGCCCGCGAGCCACGACTACTGAGCCCGCATGCCTAGAGCCTGTGCTCACCGCAACTAGAGAAAGCCCGCGCACCGCAACGAAGACCCAACGCAGCCAAAAAATAAATAAATAAATAAATAAATTAAAAAAAAAAAAAAAAAAAGACTATCCAGTGCAAAGCAGGACACGGTAGAAATCTCTATCAAAAGCATATACTGAAGCAAATCACTGCTACTACAGTGCAGCCAGATATAGTTTGTTATAGCAGTGGTCTTTAATAAGTTTTAATAAGTTTAAAAAATTTTAAGACCAGCCCTGCGGGGGGTGGGGGGATGACGATGAGAAGTAGCAGCCCGAGAGCTGCCCCCATCACTGCTCTTTTCTACCCTCGTCACAGTGAACTCTTTTGACTCCTGACAGTCATTCCAGTGGTGAGCCTGGGAAGTGGGAGGCCCGCCCGCAGAAGGCCCCTGGTGTCACCTGCAGCAACCTGCCACCTGCCACAGAAAGCAGGAATGCGGAAGATGACAACTCACGGCAGAGACAGCAGACTTCACTGACTCGTAAACCGCTGAACTCCACTGCGGTAAATATCCACAGCAGAGTGACACACACATACACACACACTGTGTCATCAGGACCGCAATCCTCTGCTTCTTACCTAGTGTTCACGTACACCACACAGAAAGCTGGTCTCCTCAAGACCGATACATACGTGGGACAAACCAGACAAGTTTTCCAAAAGGAAAAGAACAGAGCATGTGTTATGAGAAATTCTTACTTCCCATTTCGTTACTTACAGACTAGAGAGATTTTACAGAAAAGTAAAAGTGATCAGAACAGAAGAGGAATGCCATTTTTCTAACAGTGCTGGGGAGTTTACGTGGGCCTGAAAATGGCTTTCCTCTTTCACTGCTGCCAGGTGGAGGGCAGGGGCTTCCCTCTGATGGAAAGAGATGTAAAGCCACCAATTACCTGCCCGGTCCCAGTAAGGTAAGTCATAGGTGCCTTCAGCTTTTTTCTTTCTGGAAAAATACAGAAAAAAAAAAAAGTTAGCAAATAGAGTGAATTCACTAGTAAGAAAGCTCTGAAACTGCAGGATAAACACCAAAGTTAATAATTAGTCAAGAGTACACATTTCTATTTGCTGATTTCCCTGGGAGACCTCTTTCACTTGACTTTCGAAGTTGCCACTGCTGAGGCTCATGAATTCTGGACTCTCAATAAATATTAAACAACTATCTCCTGAGACAGTTATCTTGTTACCCAACTATTTTCCACTCAAATGGATAAAGGGATTAAAAAAAAAAAAAGACTAAGTCTGTAGATAAAAACCCTGAATCAAATCAAAGACCCAACCCTGACACGTGGATTATTATGGGGAAATCACGTTAGGTTTGTTTTGGTTTCAAATACAAATTTCACAAATCAGTCGATTCACAAAGTTCACAGGATACAAGAACAAAACCCCCATATTTTCTTCTGCGTTGTTACTTTTTTTCAACTTACTACTTTTTTTCTACAGTCCTTTGCCCCTGAGAAGTTTAAAGTGTCACACACCCTTAACTGCATAGACCTGATTCCTCCACCCTGCCCAAGATAAGCCAACGCCGTCACTAACAGTGAGGGGACCGAGGGCCACGTGTGCAACTAAGAAGGTTCTTCCCCAGCCTGCCTCTCAGAATTCTGACACATCCTCCCCCGGAGAAACTTCTGTCCCTCCCCAACATTAAGAATTGCTATCTACCGTGAGCCTTTTAAAAAGAAAAAAATCAAGCACACAAAAGGACATTTTCTGATGTACACCTAATTAAAATAATGCTCTGCAAGCTAAAGAGAAAGAAGTTGTTCTAGTGTTGTAAACGAGGAAAAGAGGGTTATGTGACTTGCTGAAGATCACAAACGGGGCTTTCTCAAAAAGCCCAAGCTATGTGCTTTTCCTACTTCGAAACATTCTTCTCTAGTATAAGACTATGTTTTTATTATTGATACTAAAAGCTCCCTCATTTTAAAGTCTGGCTGTATTTAAAATATAATACTTCATTATTTCAAAGTAAGGTATAGCGTAAAATTTGTGGACGAGATGGTAGGTGCTGAAGCTGTCCAAGGGTTGTACTATAAAGGATTTCATATTCTTGATCTCCAGTGACAAAGCTGCAGGTGATTTATTCGTTACACGTAAAGTACTTAGAACGGGGCCTGGCATGGGTTAGGGATTCAGTAACTTGCAGCTGTTTTTATTATTACTTTTCTCCTGGCTACTTTCCATAAGCCCTTTAATGGCACTTCCTCTTTACTCCTTATCACAAAGCCAGTGGTCAGCAATTTCATCCACTACGTTCGTAGAAGTAACCTCAATTCTGCAGCTCAGACCTTTTGTCCTCAACAGGCTCGTGTTCCATCTTGCCTCTTGGGAGTCTGAATGTCCAGAGTCCTTTAAACGCCATCCCAAACTGATCTCAGGACTTGCCTCCTGCCTCTCAACAGCTCTAATCCCCTGTCCTCACCCCCACGCCCTGGGGCTTTAACCGCAGAGGGTTAGACTTGAACTGCCGATTGATCAGAGGCTGCAGCGGTAACAGCACGGGCTCTGAAGCCTGGACCAAATCTCCACCCTGCCATGTGCTGACCAGGTGACCTCGGACAAGTTACCTGTGCTCTCTCAGTCTCACTTTCCTCTTCTATAAAATGGGATTTATAACAACACCTGCTTCACAGGTTGTTTTAAGGATTAAATGAGTTAAAACACGTAAGGCATTTAGAAAAACATTTAAAACCAGCATTTCATTTTATTTTCTATGAAACTTTGCCGTTGCTGCTGTTCTCACCACTACTACTGTTGCTGTCCGGTTCCCTGAAAGCATCGTGAACTTTCCTTCCTGGACTCTCCCAGAGCCCTGTTCCCTCCTCCCCCGCCTCGTGCCTTCATGCTAAGTTGTCAGTTCTGCACAGACGGCCCCCCACCACCAGGAATCCGGGACCCACGCCTCCTCCAGCTTCCTTCCACCCGTGGAACACACTGTGGTTGGTACGGTTATGATGTGTTATGTGTTTCTTTTGTGTTATGATTCCTACTCATCTTGGGTGAAACTTAGAGGATTTAAGCTATTTAAGACATGTTACGTAGTTCAAAATGGAGTCCCAGTGGCCAACACGAACTTGCCTATGAGTTGTTTTGAAACGTCCACTGTAGGATTGCCAGTGTCCTCGAATGATAAACTGAGAATATTACTTTAGATAAGAAGTCTGATGGCCCATGTACGGCACGGGAACAGACAGCAACTGAAGGAGTCCAGACTCCTCCCCTGGGGTAAAGCTTACTCCTTAGGAGGAGACCACTGAACCGAGTGACCCGAAAGATCTTGGCTGGAGGCCCCCATGCTGCTGAGAGCGGTTCCAGATGGACGCCGCCTGAGGCCCTGCTGGAGCCGGGGTGACTTCCCACCCTCACTTGTCATGTGCTGCTGTTGGTGCCGAGATGCCTCCTTCAAGGCTTCTCTTGGAGTGGTTCGTTTACACCCTCGTCCCCTGCCCCCCCCCTACTTTGCCTAACCTGTGTTGTGTGCTAATTATGTGTAGTAGTCTGAGTGACTTGTGAATTGAATATTGGCTACTGTTTTATCTCCAATCCCGTGATTCCTACCTGCCCTTACTGCTGGGCCCTGCAACAAACAGGTTCCATGGTGGAAGGTGTTCTGCAAAGTATCCTCTCCCATCCATAGACTCGGGGGTTCACCACTGGACTCCCAGCACACGGCTCAGTACTTGGCAGGGAGTAGGAGCTCAAATATCTGTTGGATGGCTAGACAAATGAGGTCCCTCCAAACCTGTCAGTCACCAAATCTGTCCTCCTACTCTGTTACCTCTACTCACGACATCTCTACCGGTCAAGTGCACAAGCCAGAAACTTGAGAGGACCTTAGATCCTCCTCCTTCCTCAGCAAGTAGCCAGTCAAGCCCCGCACTGACGCCTCTGGGAAACGTCTCCCCCTCCACGTCTCTCCCTTTCCTAGAATTGCTGTGTCACGTTCCTGTGTGGCCTTAATAGTTTCCTAGCTCTTCTCTCTGCCTCTTCTAGTCTCTCTCTCCTCTTCAATCCACCCTCCTGCCACCATTTTCCTACAATCGTCTGATAATATCACCTGTCCGCTGAACACTGCTCAATGATTTCCCCATCTACAGAAAGTCCTTCCTGGTTCAGGCCCAGGCTGCATTTCTATGGGTCTCCTAGAGCTCCCGCATGCCAAGCCTCTGTGGGATGACTCACTGTTCTGCCTACATTCCACAACTCTGTGCCTTCCCGCAAGACATTCCATCAATCTGGGCCAGTCTCTCTTCCTCTATCTAGCCAAATCTAATCCCTCCTTTAAGGCAAACCATGCCAAATTTGAGGACTACTCTTTTCTGAAAAAAAGGTTTCAGGTAACTCTCATGGTTCTTGCGTCTGTGTTCCCCAGCACTTCACATACAACTCATCATGCCAAAGTACAGTGGTCAACCCTGCTAAACAATCTGTAGATAATAATTGTGTCTCATTCTTTCAGTGTTACTAAGTATCTATTATATCTTACTAATGTGTGTAACCCATTGTATAATACAAAATTTGATACAATAAAGGTACTCAGTAACTGATTATGGAATTGAACTTACTCATTTTTTACAGGAATAAAGGAGAAATGTATATATTTTTATTCTAATGACTATCTTAACTCTCCCTCTCAAAAAAGTTCATCTTCTATATTTAGTTTCTATTTCACATTTGGAAACATCCCCTCTAGGACCAGTCAGGCGAACTAGTTTTGTACAAACCTGTTTCTCCAATGCCAAGCACACACTAGTATGAGAATGAGAGTGGTAAGGACCATGACCAGCACAGGGACAAGGACGGCGGCCAAGGCTACATCTGAAAAACAAACGCAAACAAACCAAAACACACATTAATACCAAAGGCAGAAATCATTAAGGAGAAGAGTACAGATTAACCATATCACCATTCAAAGCTTCTCTATCTCAAAAAAATACCATAAACATAATTTATGCAATGAGAGTGGGCGCGAGTGGTAACCGCAGAGGCCTTCAGGGATACATGGAAGTGCGTCACATTATTTGCTCCACCTTTGCATGTTTTTAAATCACCAAGACAAATTAAAAGAAAAATGATAAACTGGGAAAACATATTTTCTGCATATGTGATAAAAGGTTAATATAGTTAATCTATTACAGAATTTACAAGTAAAAAATAAACAACAGAAAAATCAGCAGAGATGAAAGAGCAACGCATTAAGAGCACAAGTGACCATTAAGGATGTTCACCTCACTAGTAATCAGAAAGATGCTATTTTTGCTTATCAAATTGGCAAATATTTAAAAGAACAACTAATTGTTGAAGAGGGTATCAGGAAACAGGGATTTTGATGGGACTGTAAATTGAAACTACCTTTCTGATTGGCATTTTGGGGCAATATCTATAAAAACCTATTACTTGGCAATTCTCTATGTAGAATTTATTCTTAGGAAAAAATTAAGATGGCATTCAAAGATGTACCTTTAAATATGTTTGCTTCTGTGTCTGCAGAAGATTGTAAAACTGGAAGTAATACAAATGCCCAACAATGAAAGGGAATAAGTAAATCATGGTCTCCTCGTTATAATAAAATATTATCCTTATAATATAATATTATAATAAAATATTATCCAGCAATTGGAAGTGATGGCAAAATATTTATAGATGCAAGAAGATAATAACATAGTATTAAGTATAGAAACCAAATGTGTGTACGAACAAGGCAGAAACCAATACAATGCTGGAGCCTGCAGGGACTTGGAGATCACTTAATCCCCTTATCTCACTCCATAGATAAAGAATCCTGGGCAGAAATGGTCTTAAGGTCAATTGGGATGCTAGTTTCTTCCTCCACCTCTCAACCTCCTCCTGGCCATGAGGGTGATAACAGCAACAACTGCTATTTACTGGGCACTAAGCGCCAGACCTGCATCTTATTTACTCCTTATAATCACACCAAAGAGAGAAAGAAGCTGAAGATACAGGGAGGGAGAGGATAATCAATTAACACCAGGCCTCTGAGAAGCTGTATGGATGGGAACTAGGTGACTATGCAGGCTCCAAAAAAAGGAAGTGCCCTTCGAATGGCTTCTACTTTGGGAAGCTGAAGATGTAACTGAGAGTGACTGAGGATCTCTGGGTCAAGGGTTTGAAAAATACAGAGAATGTTTCAAACGGCTACTGTTGAGAACAGACAAAAGAGCTAACGAGGGAAACAGAAAGACCACCAGCTGCTACTGAGGGCCCCACTGAGGGAGGATCTGGACATGACAGTGGCACAAATCTGACCATGACATGATTTTCACCAGCATCACTCTCAGCCTGTATGTAAAAATGGAGAAAGGAGAAGTGAATAAAACAGAAATCATCACTCAGGATAGAAAGGACTAAGAAATTAGAAAAGCAAATGTGCTTTATCCCTAAAATTTGTGAAACTGTAGAGAGAATAATCAGGTTCAGATGGATACAGTCTGACTTAATCAGAGGCATTAAAATATATGCTTAGGTTCAAAAAACAATAAAAAGTCTACATACTACTGTTCCAGAGAAAAGGAGACAGGAGGTCTTCAACCAAAAAGACCTAGATGTTGTTACTTTAAAGATTACAGGGATCCTAGTTCTGGAAGAAAATGCTTTAAGAACACTTTTAGTACTAAGATTTTAAAATTCTATAATCAGATTTTAAGATGAACAACACTTTTAAATGACTGTTTTTCCATCTGGGTATGTGGTCTGGGATTCCACCCAAACGCATGCTTTCTGTAAACTGCTAAGAAGCTCTTTGTGGGATGCTGAAATTTCTTGTCTCTGTCAACCTTTGCTTCTCTTTAGACTGGACAAAATAAATGTTGCCCCTGCCAATTCAAAGAGCTGCCACCAAGTCCTCAGCCACTACCCGCACCCCATGACTGTGCACCCTGAGGGGAATTCAGGATGGAGAAAAACAGAATACTGGCTCTAAACAGTTAAGACACATATCAATGAATAATTTCAGTGAGCTCAGACTCTTGCATCTTCCCACACATAGAAAAGCACTAAAATCATTAACTTGAGATGTCTGCTTTTCGTGATTAGCAGTAATTTTTTGATGTTTGACTCCATTTTTTCCAGCATAAACCCCTATAAATCTTGGCTCCTCCCTCTTTGGAACAGTTTCTCAGAACTATCTGAGAGGCTGTATCCCAGGCTACTGTCCTCAGTAAGAACCTGAATAAAACATAATTCTCAACTTTTAGGTTGTGAGGTTTTTTTTTTGTTTTTCAGTCAATACTAGCTTTTCCTGCAGCATGAGAAAGAAATTGGTCTCTTTGGGAATACTTCAGAAGATAGGAAGGAAACTGACATGTAGGAAGTTGTAGAAAGTTATCTGAATCCAGACAAATTTTCAGAAAATGAGAATGATTAAGTTCTATGTGGCACAAGTTACTCTGAATGAACTACTTTCTCTTCTCTGCAATGTCCTGAAAATTAGTGTGCTTTTTATCTGTCAACACTGAAATTAATTCCTCCATGGCACTGATGCTTTTTGTTCCTGAATTCAACAGAAATTTTGTTTTCAAACTAGTAAAATTAAAAAACTACTATGTTTTATATATGTTAACACCTTATATACTAATAATTAAAAGCAAAGTTTGAACGTAAGTTGAAAAACACTATTTATAATCTGAAAAAGTAACTGTAAACGTTTAAAATACAGAGACCAAATTTCTAAAATCAATGTTAACAGAGTATCTTGTTTTAAAAGAAGTATTTATTTTCACCAAAACTTTTTTTTTTCTTCTTCCCTTTTTCCTACCAAGTTCCCTATCCAGCAAATTAATATATAATCAGAAAAAAAGTTTGTTTCCTGCTATGGTTTTAGTTATTTCTAGAAAAATGATCTTCCTAAGCCTGAGACTCCACATATTTAGCCATAGAGGGAAAAAAACCGTACGAGGAAGCCTAGAACACAGCAGCCATCTCTAAATATTTAAAGAACCATTTTACACGGCACCAGATGACAGAACTTAGAGCTATGCAGCCAGTTTTTTCTATAAGGTATGGAATCAAATTTTTTGCTGTACTTAAAAAACAGAGGGAAAAAACCCTGAGCGTTTAAAAGCTAGAGATGTTTCTGAAAACTTAAGTTAAAAACAAAAAAAACTCACTACTATGAACAGGTATTAATTTTTGGGTTTGCCTACCTTTGGTTACATTTGGAGTTATGGTGGTATTTTTGATTTCAGGAGTGGCAGTTGTTTGCTCTGTGTGTGCAGGAAATTCATTGCTACTTCGAGGTTGTAGTGGTTGAGTAAATTTGGGGGCACGACCTTGAAAAAAGTTTTAAAAACTTTTTATTCTTTAATCTATACCAGCTTGATTAAAATAGTTACTTTATAATGCTTTTAATATGTTTATGGAAAATTATACCACAGATCCAGGGAACATCAAATTCTCACATTTAAAGTAGGCATACCTTTGGCTATTTTTGTAGGGGCTGTAGTGTTTTTGAGGTCACTGCTGCTCCGAGGAGGTGGAGGCTGAGTAAGTTTTGGAGGACGACCTTGAAAAATGGTTTAGAAAAGTTTATACATTTTGCTTATAAAAATCATAGTTAAATATAGTAATTTTAAATGTCTTTAACATTTCCTAGAGTACTTAATTCTGCACGGTAATTTTAAATTTCAGAGAAATACATCAGAAGGATAAATATACTCTGCATGAAATGCACAAATGTATTGGGATTTCTGAGTTTTTAAATAATTAAATTGTCCAAAAAGAATCTTCTTAGGAAGGAGAATAACAGGGAGTCAGATGATGTTGAATGATAAAGCTATAAAAATGTCGTCACAATATGATATACTACTCACTCAATTCATTTAATAAATATTTATGGAGGGCCCACTATGTGTCAGGCACTATGGTAGTTTGGGGGGACATAACAGTAAACAAAGTATTAAAATATTATATAATTTTGAAGGAAGTTATTCCCATTTTTAATTTATTCAAAGTAAAAGGTACTTAGGTTACGGTGACTTACAATCACCAGTGCTTGTATGATACAAATATTCTACTACATGAGACCTGATTAAAAATTATTAAGGTTGAGACTACATTTGGAAAGCAATCTCATTGCATTATCTCATCAGTGACACCCTCTCTTTCTTCTTCCACTTGTAATTTTGGAAACCAGTTTGATATCTAACATGATATTTAATAGGGATAATTATTTCTTTTTAAAAATCCCTTTAAGAACATACTGTAGAGTATAAACACTTACATTATTATTAATTAATTTCTCGGAGAACAGCACAGTCATTTTTAATTAATCCAGTGAAAACCACATGTCTTAAACATACTGTTGCTTTACCTTTAGGAATAAACTGACATCCAAGCAGTTCCATTTTCATGGCAATTTTCTGCTGCCATTGGGTAGGATTCACTCTAATAAAACGTGCAATAATTGGTGGCAAAAAGTTATTACGCACATCCTGGTGATAATCTTTGTTTCCTTGAAATATCTTTAAAAAACAACAGAAATTGGTACTTTACATCAAAAGAGGCCAGGGCTAAACTGCTCCACTGAAACATGTTTTTGGTTTTTGCTCTGGGCCTTAAATGAGCTCTGCAAAATGTGACATTAAGCATTAATTTCTAAGAAAATAAATTAATCATAATTTGGAAGAACTATTAAGAAGCTGCACACTCTTCATAAAAACTTCATAGGAGGAAAATACTGAATATAGAAATGATTTTAAGATGACTTAAACATAACAAAAGTTCTAACTTGGCAATTTGGGAAGAAGGTTTGGATTGCAGTGCACAGTACCTTGTATTAATAAATTAGTAACTCTAGTCCTGTGGAATCACCAACTATTTAAATATATTAATTTTATTTTCAAAGTAAAGCATAATTGAACATTTGAGGTCTTAGAGGAAATGCTGTACTGTGTACTTTTCATAATTTTTCTCTCAGTAAACAGACTGAAAGTGAACATACACTAACGAACACATAACAGATACATAGCTCCACCTATTGGAGAAACGATATAAACACAGTTCCCATGTCATACATTTTTATTTCCTGCTATTTGAACCAGAAAAGTGATGCTGCCCACTGCCTAGTTTAATCATCATAACTAAACAGCCACTAATGCATCACATGAATAATCCTTAGGTAAAAATATAATCAGGTGACTATTTCATTCCCTCAACTATTTCAAGCAAATAATAGTAGTATCTCACACTGGAACAGCTCTTAATTATTTACAAAGCATCTTCATATAATTAACTCAGATGTTCTTCATGACAAGCCTACAAAATAGGCAGAACCCAGAACACTGCAGTTTATACAATGTACGTGGACTACATAGCCAGTCAGTTTAGAGCAGTGATTTGAATCTGTGTCTTCTGACTTAACCATAGGGCTCCACTAAGCAAAAAAGAGCCCTCTTCGTTCCTTCAGGCCAAATTACCTAGGCAGTTTCTAAAGACCATTAATAAACAGATACCTGCCGAAAATCCAAGTGGTTTTTTGTCAGTTAATGTGAGAACAAGTAAATGTTTAACTCCTCAATCAAGTTATTTCCGAATATTATAGCTATTTTCTTCCTGGCTGATTCAAATGGCATTCGACTATAAACTTCTAAGATGATTTAATACCCTTCATTTTTAAAGAGGTCTGAAGTTACAATAATCTCTGAACTAGTAAGCTTCCATTATTTCCTCAGATTTTACTCTCAAGTAAAATGAAGGCAATTCCTTGCAGTCTATTATATTAGTGGAACAGGAACAATAACTAAACATCATCACCTTAGGACATAAAAACTATCCCTGAAATTTTACTCCATACTGCCATCTCATCTTCATAAAAAACTTAAAGGAAAAAGCTTTCATAAAAACTAAGTACAAAGGATTTACATTTAATGTATGAGCATTTATTATGACCCCCCCCCATGTAATGTGGAGGTTCACAGGTGCCACAAGGGTGAAATGGAAATGGAAGTCAAAGTTTTCACCCTCAAGGAACTTACATTTTATTGGATATTACCAAACACAAAAATGGCATACTATTAAAAAGCAATATATTATGAAAACAACTTGTATATACATTCCCATTTTCTGAAAACAAAACCAAAAGCAGTCTGAATCTTTGTGTATGTGCTCATGCATGTGTGCGTGCTTAGAAAGGGTATGAAAATGAATACATCAATTACCCCTGAGTTGGGAGTAGATGAGAGAGCAGATGGACAAACATAAGTGAGGCAAAAAAGACTGTTATTTCATGTAATTCAATGTAAGGACTTCCACTTCTACCCACGATAGACTAACAGGGACTGGATTTATCCTTCTGCCTTAAAGATCTGAAAAATCAGATAAAATACATGCAACAATGGTTTTCAGAGGCTAGACAACAGGCAGCATAGGGCAATGCTCCCCGAGGGGAGGAAAACAAATGACGTGAGCCCTTCTCTTGCACCAGTAGTGCCTGGAAAGAGCGTGGTGGTCTCACTGAATTGAGGGAGAGCTCAGAGATGGAGAGGCTAAGGCAGCTAGAATTTGCAGGGCAGAGCGTGGGCGAGAAAAGAATTACCCAGAGACTTCTAGGGTCTGTTGGGGTTTCCCCTTACACCTTTAACTAAACTATCTGCGGATGGAAAAAAAACCACTAGAAAGGAGCAGGAGAACAATTCTCAGGGCCACACAGGGCTGGGCCAGCTTATGTTGCCAACACAGTGGAGAAACCTCATCTACATGGGACACTGGATTGAGTTCTTAGAACAGTATTGTCTCAGTAGTGGGGAAAAATTAGAACTAAAGCTGCTCAGGTGCTGCCTAACCTAAAATGTAAGCTTTGAAAAGATCACATGATTTCCAAGGAACCTAACTGCATCCCAGAATAAAGCTCAAAAATATTTAAAGGAGTAATAATAAAAAAAGGAAATCGAACACCAAGCAATATAAAGTTCACAATGTCTGGTAACCAATCAAAAATTAGCAGGCATGTAGAATAGGACCCATAATATCTAACAATATATAAAGACCCAGATATGACATGTTAGTATACAGTATTAGTAGACGAGGGCATTAAAAGGGTTATTATATACTCCATATGTTTTAGAGGTAAAGAAAAGCATGAGCATGTTAAGGAGAGACATGGAAGAAATTTTAAAAGCCAAAAACTGAATATCTAGAAGTGAAAAATACAATGTTGGAGATAAAATACACCAGATAGGATTAATAGCAGATCAGACACCGAAGAGGAATAGATTAGTGAACTTAAAGATAAAACAATACAAATTTTCCAAACTGGAACATGGAAAGAAAAAGACTGGAAAAAAATAAACAGAGCATCAATGAACTGATACATCTTCAAGATTCATAATCTTCATGTAGTTAGAATTGAGGAGGCAACATATTCAAGTAAAAAGGGCCTATAATTTTCCAAATCTGATAGAAATTATAACCCACAGATCCAAGAAGCTCAAAGAAATCCAAGCAGAAGAAACATGAAGACAACTACACAAAGGCACATCATAATCAAACTGCTTAAAATAAATTCTTGCTGAAAACAATGCAGACTGGAAAGCAATGGACCTGCATATTTAAAGTACTGAAAGAAAAAACTGTCAACCTAGTATTCTACACCCAGTGAAATTATCTTTCAAAAAGGAAACCAAAAGAAGTTTTTCAGAAATATAATTCAGTGTTGTTGGATGTTTTTATAATATAAGCATGGATAATACTTATAATTTCAAAAAATTAACTATATTCTACAAGTATAGCAAATATTATTGTACAAATAAATATGGATGTGCTAATAGGAAAAAGTAAGTTTGGGGGCATTAGGCAGAAGTAAGTTAGATTTAGAGACAATATTTTTATCTGCTTCAAGGGGTGGAGGCTCACCAAAGATTGAAGTTCATGTGATATCAAGCAGAAGAGAGGAAAGAAGGCCTTGAGTGACAGCTGAAGAGTTTAGATCCATATGAAAGATTAAAGGGAATCCCTGGAGTTTTTTGAACAGAGAGGTGAGAAAAGTGGCAAGTGAGAATATATTAGCATATCACGTATATGATAGAGAACTGATAGTATCATAAAACTGAAACAAAACTCACAGGGAGGTTTCATTGAAGAAATGTGCTCATAATTTCAACTCTAGATGAGAGGCATCCACCTTCCGTGGGGACAGGGACCCCTTGTGGTGGGTGGACCAAGGTGCAGGAGCCCGGGGGAAAGTAACAAACCTCTAGTTGAGAGCCACCTCTACCTACTCGCTCTCTACCCCTAAGCATTGTCATGTTTTGCTAACTAAAACGATAGTTCATCATTACCAAAGAAGTTAAGGAAATTCTTCAGGTGGAAAGAAAGTTGTTTTCTACGACAAAAGTTGGTGAGGTGATCTTGACATGACCTTTCTATAATATCCTACAATTTAATGTCCTTCTACCTTTAGCTCTTTTGTCCCCACCCCCGCTGGCCTGGAGTAGAAATCTAGGAACAAGTTAGGCTCTCCATCATTCTGTGGATTGATAAGAAAAGCTTTTTCAGGACAAGAAATTAAAGTTCCTTTTTATTATTTCTTAATGAATTATTTAAACAAGTGAATTAAAATGTACTGGAAAAAAAAAATCAGGAAAGTACTTACCCTTAACAATCATCAAAAGGGACCTAGAAGCACTGAGAATTTCCTAACCATAGGTAGAAGGGGAAGGCCAATAACTAACACTACCTAAAATAACCAGAAGAGGGCAGAGTAAGACCAAATAATATCTAATTTTTATCACACACAGGAAGAGCTTCTGTGGCTTTTGGCAAAGGCCACCTACCCCCCATCCCCTTTTTTAATGTTCTTTAAAAACACTCTGGTAATCATTTTACCTTATCCTGCTCCACACCAGGCTCTCTGTACACAGTCCATCTCTGCCCATCGTCACTGTACAGAACTCTGTAGGCTGACACATAGTAATTGTGCTCCACCATGGTGGAGCCCGTGGTTACAATGCCTGGGAATGGAGAGGTCCTTTCGTTAGCGCTCAAGGTCTGATCTTTGAAGTTTGGTCATCACTGAAGCATTAACACCTAAAATGTACTGTTGAGACATTTTTGGCTCTGGCACATTACCATATCTAAGTGCACGGTTTCATCCTAATGGTAACTAAATCCTTGGCTTTGCTCCCTTGTAGAGACAAGAAGAATGATAGGCACACGTAAGGAAAGGACTATTGTATTTTGGCAGCTTGTGTTCACGACACTGCAAAATATAGTTCACCTACTGAGAAAGAATGACTTCCTGGGAATGAATAGATTAAAGAAGATTACTGGTATTATTTTTAGAACCAAAGCAAAATAAGTCTTTAACAAAATTATCTAAACCAATCCTAACCAGTTATTCTGACCATTTGTTAAGTTGCTCTAAATAATTAAATTTATACTTGGCACATGTGGAATATTATTTGTAGCACTTAAAATGGACTCCTTGAACACAAATTTCTCTTAATGACTATAGGAGATGGTTATTTCAGATGTCGCAAGATCCCTTTACTGAAACACGACCTTAAAAGAATCTCTTTACAATGAAAAGAAACGCTAGTAAGAATCAAATAACAACTCCTCTCCTTTGCCATGCTTTATAAAACCAACTTCGGTCATATTAACACCAGTACACTAAACTTAAAACCATATAATTAAATTTGCAGTGACCTAATTTTCTATGAAATTCTTAGATGTCACCAGGTTTCCAAATGAAATTAGTATTATAAATCATCTAGAAAATTATGTCTCTTAACCTGTGATCTTCTTTTCCTTATTCAGATCTATTTGCAACCACTGATATTCATCAGTGGCAAAAGCAGCCCAAGGAGGTCCAGGTTTTTTCAGCCTGGCCTTTTCGGGTTTCCAGCTGTTCTCTTGCCCTGTGTGGTCCGTCCACTCCAGCACAGATGATGCCGTTATTTGAGCATCGGCAATCACGCCAGATTCCATGCCCAGTGTTCCATAACAACCTGAAACAGAGAAGAAAGTAATTTGGTTTCCAGATATAAACTCAAAAATCTCTAAACACTTGCTCATTGGAAACTCTAATTGTTCCTTTAATTAACATACACTATGCTGACAATATACTGTACTAGAGGGTTTCAAAAGTATGCAAATGTTTCTTGGGTCTATGTCTTCATGTCTCATCAGAGAATGTACAGATGTATTTATTCACAGCAGTAATCACTAGCTTAATGGCAACACATTACCCTCTCCCTGGGATACTCTCCCCAGAGGGCAACTCGCATCCCTTTCCTCCTCCAGGTGTTTGCTCAGATGTCACATTCTCCATGAGGCCTGCCCCAACCCACATTAAACTTCGAACCTGTCCCTTCTGAACTGCCTGTCCTCTTTCCTTGCCTTATTTTCTACATCTTTTATAATATTGTAAACAGGACGTTATAAACATTCATTTACTTATCCGCTGTTTATTGTCAATCTCTCACTTCCAGAATGTAAGCTCCAGGAAAGCACAATTTTGTTTATTCTGCTCACTTTTGTTTCACTAGCACCAGAACAGTGCCTGACAAATGAAAAAAGGCACTCAATATTTTCTGTTGATTGAGTTAATTACTTCAGACATATTCAAACTTCCCTTTTTCTAAGGTAACGTCCATGCTTACATGATCACTTCCCTATTAATATAAAACCTCCAGTTTATTCCATTCATTAAATTATTAAGTACCTATTTTACCTCATAGAGTTATTCGTGATAACTAAATGAGAAAGTGCAAAAAAAACCCCAAAACCCAAAACCCAACCTAGCAATTGGCAAAGTTCCTGATGTACAGTGTTCAAAAAATACTGGCTATTATACAAATTATGATAAGTTATAAAGTCCATGAGAGGCTTACCACTTGTCTTAAATGTAAAAAGACTTGTAGATAAGTGTCCCCTGAAAGAGAGAAAGACTTTTTTGGTGACACTCATATAACCACATGATTTCCTCATATTTGTCTTAGCAAAGCTTTCTTTTGTTTTTATTTCACTAAGAACGGTCTATGGCTATATATTAGACAGCAGAATCAGTTTTCTCTACAAGTATCTAGTGCCTAGTTTCATACATGATTACGCAAGTGCATCCATGCAACCTTCAATATGTACTTATTTGATTTCTTTTTCATGAAATAAATTGATTACTAAAGTGTTTCTGTGGCAATTGCTTTTTGGGAATATATAATGAAAAGTGTAATTCTCATAGAAAGAGGCTCAAGCTTCCTGGGGCAAACAGAAGAAAAGCTGGCTACTAATAAGAGAGACTGCATTTGTTACAGGAAATCAATGTATCTAAAAAAAGTTTCAGTGTTACAATGTAGCACTGCATTTGAATTTCAAAGTAACTGGCAGAATAGGTGCTTGGGGAGAGTGGAGGGGTGGGATTATTAGTTATTAGTTCACCATATGGCAGGTCAAAGGGCCCTAAGTAACTTGGAGGGATAAAATCATCAAAATCATCAGTGTATGCTCCTGCCTTTAGCACAATGTTCAAACCATCACAAGTGGATGCAACCTGTCCTTTTTTTTAAATATGAAAGAGAGAACTCATGAAAAAAAATTCTTTCTAAAGGTATAACAGTGGAAAGTAATGAAAACGATCTGCATAAAATCATCCAGAAGAAACCAAAGGAAAGAAAGGTAGCGGACTCTAGGGCAGGGATGAGCAAATGACAGCCCATGCATGGCCTGTTTTGTATGGCCAGAAAGCTTAGAACAGTTTTTACATAGTTAAAAAGTTGTAAATAAAACAAAAAAGAATGAGTGACAGACATGTGGCCCATAAAGTCTGAAATATTTGTTAGCTGGCTCTCTACAGAAAAAGTTTGCTGCCTCCTACTTTATACCTTCCTGAGTATGGTTCACACTCTTGCCTTCTGAATGAAACTGGCCTAGGACCTGAAGAGAAGCTGGCTTGAATTACGCTTATTGTCTGCAGGACAGAGCATGTCTAAGATGCAAGATTTACAAACAGATCACTCATACTATGTTTCTATTCAATGTTTCAATTTCTCCTGCCTTTCTTTTTTTTTTAAATAAGTAAACAGAAAGCCTTATTTCTTTTTTTTTTTTTAATCTATTTATTTACTTTTGGCTTTGTTGGGTCTTCGTTTCTGTGCAAGGGCTTTCTCTAGTTGTGGCAAGTGGGGGCCACTCTTCATCGCGGTGCGGGGCCTCTCACTATCGCGGCCTCTCCCGTTGCGGAGCACAGGCTCCAGACACGCAGGCTCAGTAGTTGTGGCTCACAGGCCTAGCTGCTCTGCGGCATGTGGGATCTTCCCAGACCAGGGCTCGAACCCGTGTCCCCTGCATTAGCAGGCAGATTCTCAACCACTGCGCCACCAGGGAAGCCCTCTCCTGCTTTTGATGCCTAGTCTGTTTTGTAATACAGTAGATCATAAATACCATGAAAATACATTCTTAAAATATTCTCTTGGGATGAGAGGGATTCATAATACTATCTCTGATTTAAGTCAAAATTTGATTTATATTCAAAGTGTTTCAATTATCCTAATCCATCATGGGCCACACAGGCTATAAGGAACAGAGTAGTTAGTTATGCCTTCTGATCTTTAAAATGAAGTAAGGGTTTGGCAATATACTTCTAGACTCACTCTGGGCTCTTTCAACACTTAGAAAAGAAGAAAGAAATCACTCTTCCAAATGACTACCAACCTTTCTGACAGAGAACAAGCCAAGATAGCACGACCTTGCCTGCGCTCGTCAATACACTCAGGTATCGAGCACACAAAGGTTACTTCATGAACACCATCAACATTTGTCCTTATCACACAAATGTTATTTCATGAACACCATCAACAGTGATACTGCTCAGGTCTAACTCATCCCTATCCCACCCCGTGCAACACGCTTATTATAAACAGCATATATACTTACACCACAGACGTTACGTTGTTAGCCAAAGAACTTTCATAGTACGGGATGCCTTTACTAATTACGACACTAATCCGGCCACCCAAAATGTTTGACACTACGCCTGCATGCACACCAGCCATGCACAATGGTGAGGACTTCAGGGAGGAAAGATAAAAGATTAGTTTTAAGTTTTCTTTTGATAATTCATAAACAAGACACTTATACTTCTTCCTCTAGAAATTAATTGATCTGGGCAGTTTTCTCAATAAACTTGGGATAGATTATTGATGATACAACACAAAACAGATTTTTAGCAGAAGAAAAAGAACAAAATGTTACATATTACTAAAAAGAAGTAATTCCTAGAAGATAAAAATCAAGATAAAGATATACAATAGATTACACATCTACCTATGAAGGAGTTTAAAAAATGAAGTTTTATCATCACTTTAACATAAGTCTATATCCAACTTACATCTCTATATCCATGAGGGATTGTTCCAGATATCTCAGCAAAAGGAAGCAGACAACCAGCTGGGCAGTACTTGCTGTGAAATAAAAACAAGTTAAAGGGTATATAGTGCTGTACCTTCTGGGGAAAAGGACCAAAAAATGTCACTTACCCAGTTTTCAGTTCAATGTAAATACCATAATCTCACCACTCTGAGAGAACCACCGCTTCTAAAAAGCCCTTAAGATTTTCTTCCACCCATTTACACGTCTTCACATACATATATACAAAAATTATTTCATAGTCTACATACTGCTTTATTTTGCTTCATAATAAATGGCAGACATATTTCTACTGTAAGAGCTATTCATAATATTTAATAGCTACACTTGACTTTGTGGATGAACCTCAATTTATTTCACCAACTCTCTATTGATCAAATTTAAGTTGATTTAAAAAAAATGTTTGGCATTCATTCATTTATTTACTCACTCACTCATCCACCTACCCACTTAACACATTGACCTGAATGTCTATTACATTGTCTGTTAAGTGCTGGGCTGTGCTAGGTATTGGCTTTACAAAGGTCAACCAGGCAAATATGGTACCATCCTCACTGGGTTTACATTCCCGTGGTGGGAGGACACTTGATTAATTAGATTATGATTAATTAGATTAGATTATGATTATGCTATAAAGAAAAGGCACTCTGTGAAATAACCGGGAGGAATCTAACTTAATAAAAGTAATACAAACATTCAGCAAACTTCCTATGTCCCAGGCAACATTCTAAGTACACTTCAAGTCATCCACATAAGAACCCTACATGGTAGGTATTATTATTATTATCCTCATTTTACAGATGAGGAAACTGATGAGCTGTGTGCCCAGGTCACACAGCTGTGTCGTGGCAGATGGGCTCCAGAGTTCGTGTTCACATGCAGGGCTCTGCACTGCCTCGGTCGGTGGACGGGGCTCTGAGGAAGGGAAGCCTCAGCAGAGAACCACCGGCTGCCACCGGAACAGTGCAGGGATGTGCGCCACAACCAGAAGGAACAGCATGTCCCTGAGGCAGGATGGCCTGTGTGTGTCTGGAGCCGAGGACAACCAGTGCAGGTAGAGTGCAGTGAGACAGGTAAGGTTAGTCTGAGAGAAGCTTGGAACGGGGGATGGGGATCAGATCATGCAGAAGCCAGGGGGGCTAGGGTGAGGAGGCTTGGAGTATGTTTCTAAGTAAAAAGAGGAAGTCAACAAAGGATTTTGATGGTCTATACATATAATCTGATTTTTATTTTTTTAAAAAAGTTATCCTGGCTCCTGGAAAGAAAAGACACTGTAACGACCATGAGTGGAGGATACGACACTGTTAGGTAGTCCAGGCGAGAAAAGACGGCAGCTTGCATGTGGGTGGTGATGATGGAGCTGGAGAGTGGAGGGTCCAAGATAGCTGATCCTCTGGCAGGGCCGTGTGACATACACTGATGCCAGGGTTACCTCTGCTGACCACAACCCCCCACGAGGGCTGAGGAGCCCCCCCCCCCCCAGCCCACAGAGAGAGAGCCATTCCTGAAGACAAAATGAAGGTTCTTTGGGGAGCAGTAGCAAGTTGGGGGAGGTGAGTGAGATGGGTCTTCAAAGATGAGAATGAATTTGCTAAACAGAGAAGAATAAAGTGATTCCAGACAAAAGTTCTGAGAGCTCAGAGCAGTACAAATAATCCAGAGACGTTTCAACATGAGTACGTTAACGTGAGACTAGAAAAATGGCCCAAAGACTACTTCTGAAGGACCCTGAAAACCAGGCTAAGGAATAGGGATGGCATTTCGTCATAATAAGTAGCTCCTGAAGATTTCAAAGCAGGGCAGTGATTGAATACAGATTTTAGGAAATAACTTGGCAGAATGTGAATGGCAGAAAAAAGCCAGCAAAGGTTAGAAAAGGGAAACCAATTCCAAGTTAATCCTAGTCCAAGCAAGAGACAAGGGCGTAAAGCAGGGAAACGGTAGTATTAATAAAAATGCCACCTGGGTAAGAACAGTGAGGAATTCTCTAACAGCCTAAACCATCCTGTTACTTCTTTTTGAGCAAAGATAAATGGCTCTTCTACCTTTATTAGGAGTTTTGCCAGATTTTGAAGAGTGACTAGTCCTACTTTTAAAAGTATATCCAAATTATACTTCCATTGTGGAGAAGATTCAAATGCTAAAAGTTAAGGCAAAATTTAAACATGGCAACTCAGTGGTTTTACAGAAGCTCTGGTTTATTGAAGTCTCAGAACAATGATTATGAGTCACACCATGTACATTAATCTTAAGTATATAAGATGAGGATGAAGTAGATGAAGAGTAACATTTAAGAAAAAGAAAGTCACAAATATGGTCATACCTGAACTCAGGTTCCAAAAAACTGGATGCAGTGTCTAAACAAGTAATTAGATCTAGAAAAACAAAAATAAAAAACTGATTCAATAATAATAGGTTTATTCTTGCTGAAACACCAACTGTTTCCAAACCCAAACCATATCGTTCTAAATTTCAAAATCTTAACACCTATGAAGTTAGTACTTTAACTTTTTATAAGGTTTTGGTAATCACAATTTCTTTGATTTTAAGTATCTGGACTTCTGGGGCTATGTCTGCCCAATACTGAATACACCACATCGCCTCACAGAATCACGTATCATACACATGGACGATACACAGATAAGTATAATTTATAGCCCTGAAGTAGCTTCTATAAAATATATTGATAGCTTCTGAAACAAATATTTCTTGTTACTACATGACTAAAGATGATCCTTTGCTGGTTACGCATGAGGAAAACAATAACAAACGAAAGGTGAGTTAATTCTGTGGCTCTAAATAACTGCAACTCAAAATCTGGTCCATGAGTAGGACCAGCAGCGGCAGCATCTTCTGGGAAGTTACTAGAAATTCGAAAGTCTGAACACCATCTAGACCTACAGCATCTCTTGGCAGTGGGGCCCAAAAAGCTATTTTAACAAGTCCAGGCAATTCTAAAGCACACTCTGCATAAGACAGAACTTTAAAGTTTTAACATTTCCTATCTCAAAATCAAATCTGTGTAAGAGCTAACCTTGTCTAATTAAGACCTAGGTCACAGGCTTGTGTAAAAGGTGGCTTCTGGCTCAAACATTTCAGTGGTTTCCTTCTGCTCTTAGGACAAGGGGCAAAGTCTTCAACACAGCCCACAAGGTCCCACCTCAGTCTGGTTTTGTCCCTGTCTTGGCCTCTTGCCATACTAGCTTTCTTCCTGTTCCTCTGTGCTCTCGGCCAGGAAGGCGCTTCCACTACCCCTTCACCTGGCTCACTCCTCTCTAGATCTCAGCTTAACTGTCGCATCCTCTCAGAAGCTGTTCCTGATCTTCCCAAGTCAAACTGTGCTAGCACACAGCAGGCACTTAGGGTTTTTTGGTTTAACGAATGGATGACTATTCTATGTTCTCATAGTACCATGTGTCACGTAAGAGTGATCTGTTGCAATCATTTTAGTGTTAATAAGCAACATCATTTTATGATGCCCAGCCCATGGGTAGTGACTGCGGCTGTCAGTCTTCACCTTTGTATCGCCAGCAGCAATCACAGCACATGGCAATAACAGGAGGCTTTCTATCAACATTTATTGACTAAATGGATGAATAAAAGTTTCTGATTGTTAGCATGTTTGGCTAAGTCCAATCATGGACTAACCTGTAGGGGGAAAACCTGGAAGAAGGTCCTAAGCCAATCACAAAGGTGAGTGATTTCACCTATAAATGCTAGCCAAACACTGTGCCAAGGGTTCCCAATACACTGACAGAGATAACACCTCGCATTCTTCCTAGCACACTGAAGGTGTACAAATATTTGTTAAATCAATGGCAAGCACAGAATAACTGATTATTCTATTTTACAATTCTGAAGAAAAATTATGTGTTTATTATCCAACTGATATGTGTCTTGAAAGAACTAGAGCATAATGACTGTTAAACTAATAGGAAAGTGGTATTTTGAGAGAGATTACATGGATGAATATCTACATAGTACAGGTACTCGAATGATGATTAAGATAAATCTGTATTTTAGGAGTTTAAGAGGATACATGCCTGGTTAGAGGTTCACTATCACCTGGTTAACTGACTAGGAAAAGCAGACAAACTGAATTACCTGTATTCTATAGATATTCCTGGCAATCTTTACACAGCATCAATAAGAATTGATTTTCCACTTTCCTGTTCCACCAAAAGAGTTTCCAACTTCTAAGATTAGAAACTGAACTTCTAAGATTAATAGCCTGGGATGAAAAGGTACCTGTGTGGTCCAACATGGCGTTCAAGCCATAAGAAGACTGCCAGCTGGCCCTATTACCTTCAGGCTACATGCCAGAATCCTAGTCAACTATGGATATACTTGATTAGAAGAGGGCTTTATTATAATAAAGCCCATGCAGTGCTGAAACTCCAGATTTTGCACGAATGTATGCAACTCACTTGACCTTGCTCTCAAATTCCATGGGGGCTCAAAACAGCTCCCTAAGAGGAAAATATGAATTCAAAATGGAAAGCTATAAGGAGAGCCAAGAAGACAAAAGACAAAGAAAGAAAGTCATGATTAGAGATTTTGACCTTTACAACTCTATGAAGGCAAAGAAAACATCAGTTAAGCAGGGAATTGAGAAACTTTAAAATGTGTCTTTCTAGAAAGCTTTTCGCAAGTAAACAGCCTTCCAGAAAATCACTATTGCTATAAGGCGCCCAGTTAATAAGAACACAGCCTAGGCAAGATGAATGCAACTCAAAGGGAACCATCTGACTCAAACTTCTCACAGCAATGTATAAGAAGTTATCATAATGAATGGAATAGAACTGAGAGTCCAGAAATAAATCCTCAAATTTACAGTCATTGATTTCAACAATGGTGCCAAGACAATTTAATGGGGGTAAAAATAGTCTTTTTAACAAATGATGCTGGGACAACTGGATATCCACATGCAAAAGAAAGAAACCGAACCCCTACCTCAGATCATATATAAAAGTTAACTTAAGGTGGATCTAAATTCAAGAGCTAAAACTATAAAACACTTAGAAGAAAATATAGGTATAAATCTTGACTTTGGATTAAGCAATAGTTTCTTAGATATGACACCAAAAGCATAAGCAAATACATAAAAATACATAAATTGATTTCATCAAAATTTGAAATTGCTGTGCTTCAAAGAAGGCTATCATGAAAGAGAAAGATAAGCCAAAGAATGGCAGAAAATATTTTCAAAGCATATATCTGATAAGGATCTAGTATTCAGAATACATAAGGAATTATTACAACTAGACATTAAAAAGACAAATAACCCAATTTTAAAAGGAGCAAAGGATCTGAATAGACAGTTCTCCAATGAAGATATACAAATGGCTAATAAGCACACGAAAAGATACTCAACATGATTAAGTATCAGGGAAATAATAATAAAAATTACAGTGAGATACCACTTTATACCCACTAGGATGACTAGAATCAAAAAAACAGATAACAAGTGTCGGCAAGGATGTGGAGAAACTGGAACCCTCATATATTGCTAGTGGAATTGTGAAATGGTGCAACTGCTTTGGAAAATGGTCTGTCAGTGCCTTAAAAGGGTAAATACAGAGGTACCATATGACCCAGCAATTCCACTACCAGGTATATACCCATGAAAATTCAAAACATGTGTCCATACAACACGTGTACACAAATGTTCATCAATTGATGAACGGGTAAACAAAATGTGAAAGAAGTGGTATATTCATAAAATGAAATATTACCTGGTCATAAAAAGTAAGTACTCATACATACTACAACATGGATCAACTTTGAAAACATGCTAAGTGAAAGAAGCCAGTCACAAAATAGCACATATTACATGATTTCATTTATATGAAATATCCAGAATAGGCAAATCTAGAGAGATAAAAGTAGCTTAGTGGTAACCTAGGACTGGAGGGGGTTAAAGATTAGTGAATGGGGAGTGATTATTACTGACTACAGGGTTTCTTTTGTGGTGATGAAAACGGTCTAAAATTGACTGTGGTGATGACTGCACAACCCTGAGTATACTGAAAATCAGTGAACTGTGTATTTTAAGTAGATGAATTGTATGGTATGCGAATTATCTCAATAAAACTATTATTAAGAACTTAAAAACAAGAAAAAGAAGCTATCATAGAAGTAGTAATAATTTCCTTTCATATACAGCACATCTGCATTGATGGATGAAATAAGCTTAGTAAAAGACAGAGCCAGGATTGGCAGTTTGTTTATTTATTCATTTGTTCATGCATTCAACAAGTATTCAATATGTATGTATTATGATTAGGTGTTCTTCTAGGTGCTACAGATGGAGCAAAGAACAATCAGACAAAAATCCCTACATATATGAAGTGTACCTCCTGTGGGGGTAAGAAAAAATAGACAATGTAAATAAGAAAAATATATAGTGTATTAGTCGGTAATAAATACGCTAGAAAAATAAAGGAAGGAAGTTAGGGAAAGTTAAGGGGTTGCAATTTTAAGTAGAGTGGTCACGGTAGGCCTTACTGAGAAGGAAGCATTTGAATAAAACTCTAAAATAGGTGAGGGAGTGAGGTATCAGGTATGTGGATAACGGACAACAGTCAAAGGGAATCACAAAGGCCCTCAGGAGGAAGCGTGCCCAGCATTGTTGAGGCCAGAGTGAACAAGGGGAAGACAAGTAAGAGATGAAGCCAAACGAGTCATGAGAAGCCATATCCTAATGGTGTCTTGGAGGTAAGGACACTAGGCAGAATGAGATGGGTCCTTCGATTTAATAGGATCACACTGATCACTGGGTTGAGAGTAGACTGAAGGGGAGAAAGGGCAGAAACAAAGGTCAGGGAGGAATCTCTTGCCATAATTGAGGTAAGAGTTGATGGTAACGAGAACTGATGTAGCAGTGGAGGCGAAGAGATGTAGTCAAATTCTGATATACGTACATATATATTCAGAGAGGTGGTTGATGGATGTGAAGTTTGAGACAAAGAGTCAAAGATAACTTGAAGGTTTCTGACCTGCGCTAATTAAGAGTATGCATTCCACGTAAAGTGCTTAGGGCAGTGATTATAATAATAAGTACTGATAAAGTACTCATTGTCAGCTCAACTATCATGCTGGATCCACTTTAACACGGCAGACAATACTAGAAAATCAGTGATATATGTTCACAGTGAAGCGCAGTATATAATCCACTCAGTTCTCAGCTAAGAGCTTCTGCACGGGAATTTTTTTTTTTTTTGGTAATTTTACTCCAATATTTAATACATACAAAAGAATACTTATAACATATACATTACTACACGAAACACCAAATATACTGTGAACTTCATTTGGGTGCTCTGGACAACAGGGAATGGCGGCAGTAGGCCGCAGGACGCCCTCAGGGATTCTGCTGAAGCCCACAGCACTCTATTCCCTCTCTTCCCCCACGCGGCCCAAAGAAGAGGTGGCATCTACAGTGCACATTCTACACTAGTTTTAGCAGCAGAGTCTAACCCAAAGTGAGTGTGATCATAATCCCTATAAAAGGAGCTGCTCTAACATCTGCCTTCCTTAACCTCAGAAGGCTTTAAAGAGGAGGCAGGCCTCCGTGGGGTTTTGAAGGCAGGATTATGTGACTGTGAGGAAGAGCACAAGAAAAATACGAAAACAAAGGTGAGCCAATAATCAACAATAGGATGACAGATTTCAGGGTTTGCTTAATGAAGACATCAACATCAGATTTTCTAAGACAGCTCTAACTTAGTTAGCAATATTACTATGAGCCATAATTGATATCCTATACACAGGGTTTTATTTAAAGTACAATTAAAATTTTTTCTAATACATAATAACTGCATAGGCTTGGGAACTTCATAGTTATTCCATGAACTATTTTTTAAAACATGATACCTAATGTTAACCCACATGTAATACCATGAAAATATGATATTTTATAAGTTCACAAATAATAAAAAATATCAGCATATTGGCTACTTAGAAATATTTTTGATTGACAGCACTGTCTATTTCTGAGATTAAAGGATTGTGAAAGAGATTTAGATTTTCCCCCAATTAATACTCTGTTTTGTGCTCTTGAATAAATTGAAAAAAGACTCTCAGCAGTGTTAGTACCCATCACTAATGAGAGTATATCACCAACTATATTAGCTGCAGGGTATAATTTTTGTGCAGCTGAAGCCATTTACTTCTGAGGGAAGGGATGCTTGAGTGCCTTTATTTATTCTAACTCAAGGAAGCATAACGCACTGTAACTAAGTAATTATATTTATTTACCAGAAAGAAGAAAATACACGAAGCAAGACAATGTATACTACAAATTCTTCTCCTTTATTTGCTCTGAAATTCTTTTAAATACAAATTCCCCAGAAACTGAAGGGACCCGAGATCATTCTTTCCCAATTCTCACTTTGTCAGCAACCTTGCATTGTAGGTGTACAGATAGCTACTTTGTTCAAGAGCTAGAGGATGTGGGACAAGGCTCATCTTTCTGCTAAATTCTTGTGTCGATATTATTGTGTGACCTTGGGAATAATTCCTTGTTTCCACGATAGGAACCCGGCACTGATTTCTACCATGTGCAATCTAGTGAAGGGAAATTTACATATATAATAAAACATAATTTACCGTGATTCAGCATCAACTAACATTTACTAAGTGGCAGATAATTTATGTGGTATTTTACATCTAATCTCCTTTTACATACTGAGAATAGAGATTAAATCTTGTTTCTCTTAGAAATATTACAATGCCATCTATGGAAGCTGAGTCCACAACAGGAGCTCAGGAAAAATTTTCTCGGATGAAAATAGTCAATATTTTTTTTTTCACAGATGATGTAGGCATGGCTCAGTTGCCTAAGCAATAAGTCAAATAGGCTACAAGCTACATATGGATAGATCAAACCCTCTCCACACCTAAATTCCTATATACTAAAAAATGAATATAAGACATATTAAAAGACATTATAAGACATATTGAAATAACATAAGACATCTTATATTAAAATATAAGAGACATTAAAAATATTAAAGATTGTAAGACACATTAAAATTCTTTTGTAACCTAGTATCGAGGACACTAATAATATCTTAGTAAGAGTAGCAGTGAATGAATTCGTCCCCCGGATAGCACAAACACATACTTAGCCCCTTAAAAGAATTGCTAACTTACTAAAAAGAAAAAAACAAAAAAACCCAAAACACATAGAAAACACTTAAAATCATTAAAGTGCTCTTGAGGTTATCTGTCAGTCTGAAATAAACTCTATCTCATAAAGGTGAATTGCCTCGTTGGGTTATACCACCTTAACGAATTAATTCTGTTTATAAATTTCTCTGCAAAACTGGTAACACTTTATTCATCAGCACCTTTGTTATACAAATTGACATCAAAATACAGATATTTTTCTGCATGTATACACACAAACACTATACATATTCATTTGTGTATAAATAAGGACAAATCTAAAAATATGCATGTAAACTGAGACTTCATTAATAAAATCTTACTAAATAGTTTAAAAGTTTTAAAACGTTTGCCAGACACAACAACAAAAATTAGGAACACAACAGAAAAACTAAAAATAGAAACATAGCTAAGTGTAGTACTCAAAACAGAAAGGATCCTATAAAATTACTGTACAATTAAGGTAGCAAACAATCTAAGGAATTCGTGCTCTATTTTCAAAACCAAAAACATCCCATGCAGGAAAAAAACAACCAGTTACAGAAATCTGGACTCTATTAGAAAGGAGTTCTCTATTCCGTCCCTATGTTTCATTTACAAGTTCATATAATCCGATGGAAGATGGAAGAAATGGAAAATATTTGTTAAAAAAATGTGGTTAAAGAATGTAGCAATTAAAACCTTTTATACTGTCGGTGTTAAGTCTAAAAATAACCCAGCATATAGCAATAATAACCCTGTCAAATGGGAATATTTGTCAGGCTCAGCTGTTCCCAAGTCCTAGGCACATTGTCATGAGGCAATGAATAAACAAGTGTTTATGAGTTCCAATTAGGCAGTACGTTAATACATCTACATTGGATCATTTTATTTCACATGTAATTTTAAACTAGCTCCTGTTTTTTCCTAAAAAAAATAAAGGCAAACTTTACAGTAACCAATACAAAATTCTGGATTGGTAAAATTTGAAGTAATGAGGTTTAACATTACTTTTTAAGTGATAATTCATGTTCTAAAAAAGGAATATCAGATGAACACTTTTCAGCTGGTCATATACATATATATGTGTACACACACACAGCTACACACCCCGCCCCAAATTGATGGCACATAACAGAGGCTGCCTTAAAAGACCTGAAGCTATCAATGCAAATGCAGACATGCCTTCTGAGCTCATTGTTCTGTAACTAAAATTACCTAAAAAATTACTGCCCAGAGTCATCCTAGAAATGTTGAGCTTTTCTTAGAAACTGGCTAATGTTGAACAGATTCAAAACCAGGAATTTAGAGCAAATCACCTAAAAAATTCATTTTATTTTTCAAGTCCAGCGGTAAATGCTGTTTTTTACATTTACATTTTAGAATGAAAATGTCAGTATCATTTATTATTCTGGATTAAAAGATCTGAGTTCCTGAGTCTGGACCTGTGAGTGGCTGGCTTTGCCTCTCTCAATAAGACCAGCAGTAACTAAGGAGTTTCTCTCTACAGAACTTCTAAACAGTGGTTGCTAATATGTTGCCCAGGATATGTCTAGGATCCACGTACATCTTCAATTTTCAGATGAAAATTTCAATTTCAGAAAGTCTAGTTCGAATTTGATGGAATTATACCAACTCAGAGTAAATTACCAATCTTCTAATTACTACTGAAGTGTTGATTAATATTTTTATCTGTCTTTCTTTGCTACCCAACAGAAACAAGAAAACTTCCTTTCACTGGTGGATAAAATCTTTCAAAAATGAGATTTACAGGTGAAAATTAAAAGCGGTAATTGTCAATGTAAAAGACTGGAAACTACTGCTCAAAGATCATTAAAAATAACAGAGAGGAATAAAACCATAAAAGTTATAAAAACTAGACCCTAAAGTGAAGAGCACGCCAGGTACAGGGCCCCAGACATCACCGAGGCACTGCAGCAGCTCAGAGCCTCATCCAAGGGCTTCTTCGTGGCCGAAGCCTCTTACTTCAACATAAACTCAGCTACAATGAATATTAATTCTTTGAAATGTTTCCCTGTAGAAGATATGTCTGGTTCAAAAGTCTTTAAAAAGAATTAAATTAGAATCTGGCCTAATTCTGGAGCTACTTTTATAGCAAGGTCTCTTACTTTGGTCATCTCTGATCCAGTCCCCTCTAAACAGCCTCTTACCTGGCCTCCCTACAATTCTTCTTCTCTCTCTTTGGCCCATTCTTCACAGATCAGGGAATCGTAAAAACAAAAACATAAATCCAGTCACATCACTACTCTGCTCTAACAGCTTCCATGCACTTTTTTGGGGATAAAACTCCAACCCTTACATTTTTTGCAAGGCCCTGAATAATGTGACTTACTCACCACTCATTCATTTCACCCCAGCTGTGCTGGTTATTTTTCCGGTTCCTCCAAAGCTCCTTCCTACCCTAAGGCCTTTGCACCTGCTGCTCTCTTCCCTACAATGTTCTTCCTTGTATGTCTGGAACCTCCAATTAATCCTTTGGTTCTGGGCTCAGAAGTGGTTTCTTCGGGAGAGCTTTGCTCTTCATCAATCTTCTACTCCCCGCACCCTTCTGGCCTCCCATTATTTGAATGTTTCCTTCATCATACTTATTATAACTGCAATTAAGTAACCATGTGTTTAATGCCTTTTTCCAACCCTGTACTGTAAGCCCTATGAAGGTGTGATTGCGTCTGTCTCATTTACTGCTGTTTTCCCAGTGCCAGGCCTATTGCAGGAAATAAGGCACTGAAGGGAATATAATTTTGCAATGGGCTCTTGTAAGAAGTAATGAAAATTAGTCTCTCTTACACAAAATCATGGCTGTATCAACCACACATCACACTATAACATTAACAAGTCTTTGTGACAGTTCAACAAATGAGGAAGCCAGTGAAACAAGATTTTTCACAACTTTTTCATTCCCAAATACTCTAAACCGTTAACTAGGTTATTAAGCTGGGGACATGTAGTGATGTTCCTTGAAAATATTCATGGAATTCAGTGTGGCAGCTAAGTTTCCTGGATGGAAACAAACTGAGACTCTCAACCAAAGCGCACCAGCCTTCAAATGAATGAGCCATTACAAGAAATTATGTCTGAAAGGCCACCCAAGAAGAAGTAATGTGAAATTCAACCGGTGTTCTCTTGAATTTAGCCAATTCACTTCAAATAAAACAAATGCTTGATGGATGGGTAAGAATGCACAAAAACATTAAGAAAAAATTCAGGTGAATTTTTCACTGTGAGATGAGGATTTCCCAAGATGATTATGACTTTGGAAAGTGTTACTATAAAGAAGTTCCTGATTATGGTGGTATTTCGAAAAAATCTTTGGAAGCTAAGAGTCATCTAAAATAGTGACATAGCCATTTTAAATCTGGCATAGATGTATATAAGTCTACAATATACTGACTGTGGTATCTGAGATGATTGTCAATTCTTAAGAAACTCTAATAAGGGCATTTAGGTTTCCGTGGATCAAAAGCTGCATAATTTAAATATCCAATGTAAGAAACTTTTTATTGTAAAGAGGAGATACTTATTTTCCAGAAACCTTTAATTCAATAAATAACAAAGAGAGAAAGGGGAAAATATGAAAATGCAAAATAAATAATTTACCTGATACTGCGACCAAGAAACTTAAGAAGAATAAGAAGCAAATTAATTATCTTCTATCCTCTCACCCATCAACCCAAGACTTTCACCAAGTAAAACCAAAAGGATGGAAAGCTGTCATTTCACTCTGTGTTTTCTACCTTACTCTTCTGATGGTGGTGGGCGGGGCAGAAGTGGGGAAAGTGAGATGTGTGTGTGTACAGTAGTGAAAGGGGGGAAACTAACATTTGTCTTCTGCCTACTATGTTATGTGCCTACAGACACTAAACATGTATTATTAGATTTAGTCCTCACAACTAACCCATTTACAGATGAAACTGACAGAGGTGAAATGACTGGTCAGAGGTCACCTGCTTAGTACACGGCAAAGGCAGGCTTTGATTCCAGGGCTACTTAGTGCCCCTTCTACAACACCACACTGCCTTAGTTTTCCTAGTTCTGTCAAATATATTAATTGTTCATTTAGCATAACATTTCCAGTTCTTTTCTTTCCATTATTCCATTCAAATTAGTTTTCTTTTTCACTCTGAGGGATGTTATTAGCCTTCAAACCTTGTTCCATAGCTTAGAAATTAAGGGAAAGTAGACCTTTTTTCACACAGAACAGCTCTCCTCTCTCACACTCTTAATGAAACTTTAATGAGACAGATAGTGTGTATCTATTTCACTTAATAGCCTTGCTTTTAATTCCCCCCTTCAGATTCTAAATATTAACAATCTAGAAAATATCTCGTTTATCTTGTAGTGCCTCAGAGAGCAGTCCCCAGGTTACCCATGGTGCTATGCAAGTCTCTTCTTTGAAAAGAATGGTAATGTGGTTTTTAACACAGTAAGATGAAGTGGTAAGCTGTGGATAATAAAGCTTTAAATTGATACATTTCAGTAACTGATAGATTTTTTAAAGTTATTATCATTTGTGTTCCAATCTTATAAAGGTGGAAAACTCAATATTTCTTCTACTAAGGAAAGGTAAGTATATAAAAAGACTTTATATAAAGTTAATATACTTAATTTTTAAAATTCTGAAACTGATCTAATTTTGTCAGATTTATGTATGTGGTATTAACTGTTCAGTCTTCCTACTCTATTCCAAACTCAGATAACAGGTACTCAAAGAAAACACTGCATTTTTGTTTTCAGAAACTGTAAAATGTGGGAATCATGATATAAAGTGAAAATTACCTTGCTTATCTATAACCGAGTATGAAGCCAAAAATCCTCGTCCAGAAACATGAATTCCACTCATGAACAGCACTGTAATTTCATTGCTTTTTGATTCAATTGAATGGTTCATTTGCAACCCCAGACCACAGTATTTGCCTAGGAATCAAAGAAAAGCAGATATTTGGTGTGATTCATGAAGTCAATAATATTTACAATGTAGGTAAAAGAATCATAATAATATACCAAACTGGGCATTAAATTAATCTAAAATGATGACTAGAATGTTTAATGATGAAAAACTCACATTACTCTGGAGAGAAAAAAAATTCCAAGTAATAACTGTTCCAATGATTCAAAAGGAAAAACAGTGTATACAAGCATCACTGACCTTATAATGACTCAATTTCCTGTGAAATATATTTATACTCTTTAAAACTGTGACAAGTAATTTTAAAAAATTAATTTAAAGCATTTCATGCAGGCAGGTGGCTCATAAATGAATTGACAGTCAAGCAGTAGTATTCTTAACATGTTCCCCAAGGGGGAACAGATTCTTGAGCTCAGGGCACCCCTCAAACCTTTTACAGAACGTCTCAAGTTTTCTTCCAAGAATTGTTGGACTTCTGTCAACCCCTTTAGGTGATCATATCTAGTCCTACAGCTTTAACTATGATATGACAATTCACATTTATACCTCTACATAGCCTTTTCCTTGAACTTCAGATGCATATATCTAACTGCCTACCAATTTTTATCCTTTAATGTCTAACAGACATGTAAAAAATAACATATCTTCCCTCAGTACAGATCTAAGTTTATTAAGATAAAAGGGCAGAAAAAAAAATTAGAGCAAGATATCCACCAATAACTAATAAAAATGGGTTTTTCTTATGTGCCTGGTAACTTTAACAAATTCTGAATAAAAAGTTCTAAAGATATTTTAAGTTGAACAACATCACTTGAATAAGAGTAATGTGAACTTCCATAGATATCATTTTCAAGGACTATACATTTTCATGTGAGTAGAAAATGCTAAATAATCAACCAAAACCCCCCACCAGAACTGGTAAGGGAGATAAGGTCACAAGGTTGATATATAAAAGTCAATTGTAAACAATAACCTAATCAAAATGGGCAGAAGACCTAAATAGACATTTCTCCAAAGAAGACATACAGATGGCCAACAGGCACATGAAAAGATGCTCAACACTACTAACTACTAGAGAAGTGCAAATCAAAACTACAATGAGGTGTCACCTCATACCTGTCAGAATGCTATCATCAAAAATCTACAAATAATAAATGCTGGAGAGGGTGTGAAGAAAAGGGAACCCTCCTACACTGCTGATGGGAATGTAAACTGGTGCAGCCACTATGGAAAACTGTAAAATAGAGCTACCATATGATTCAGCAATCTCACTCCTGGTAACATATCCAGAAAAGATGAAAACTGTAATTTGAAAAGATACATGCACCCGCCCCCCGCCAATGTTCATAATATAGCAGCACTATTTACAATAGCCAAGACACAGAAGCAACCTAAGCGTCCATCAACAAATGAATGGATAAAGAAGATGTGGAATGGGACTTCGCTGGTGGTCCAGTGGTAAAGAACCCACCTTCCAATGCAGGGGATGCGGGTTCGATCCCTGGTCGGGGAACTAAGATCCCACATGCCGCGGGGCAACTAAGCCCACGTGCCTCAACGATAGAGCCTGCGTGCTGCAAACTACAGAGCCCAGGCGCTCTGGAGCCCAAGCACTCTGGAGCCCAAGCACTCTGGAGTCCACGTGCCCTGGAGCCTGCACACCACAACTAGAGACAGAAAACCCACAGGCCACAACTAGAGAGAAGCCTGCATGCTGCAACAAAGACCCGACACAGCCGGAAAAAAAAAAAAAAAAAGAAAGAAAAAAAGACAAAAAAAAAAGACGTGGTATGTATGTGTGTGTATGTATGTATGTATGTATGTGTATATATATATATATATATATATATACACACCACACACACACACACACACACACACATATATATATATACATAATGGAATATTACTCAGCCATAAAAGAATGAAATATTGCCACCTGTAGCAACATAGATGGACCTAGAGAATATCATACTAAGTGAAGTCAGAAAGACAAATACATGATATCACTTATATGGGGAATCTAAAAAATAATACAAATGAATTCATTATAAAACAGAAACAGACTCACAGACACAGTAAACAAACTTATGGTTACCAAAGGGGAGAGAGAGGTGGGGAGGGAAAAATTAGGAGTATGGGATTAACAGATACAAACTACTACTGTATATAAAGTAGATAAGCAACAAAGATTTACTGTATAGCACACGGAATTATACTCAAAATCTTGTAATAGCCTATAATGGAAGATAATTTGCAAAAAAAACCCCCGTGAATCACTATGCTGTACACCTGTAAACTAATAACATAATATTGTAAATCAACTATACTTCAATTTTAAAAATTCAATTTTATTTCCATATACTAGCGACAATCTGAAATGAAATTTTTAAAGCTTAATTTATAATAGCAACAAAAAGATTAACTAGAGATACATTAAAAAAAAAGAAATTCAAAACCTGTACATTAAAATATGCAAAACACTGTTGAAAAAAATTAAATAACTAAATAAATCAGGAGATATACCAAGTTCATGGACTAGAAGATTCAATATTGTTAAGATGTCAGTTCTCCCCAAATTGATCTACTGATTCAATGCAATCCATATCAAAATCTTAGCAGGGTGTTTTTTTTTTTTTTTTAGAAATTAACAAGTTGAGCCTAAAATGTATATGGAAATGCAAAGGACATAGAATAGCCAAAATAATTGTAGTAAAGAAGACAGTAGAGAGACTTACATTACCTGCATTTAAACTTACATTTACTATATAAATAAAACTTACTATATAAAACTACAGTAATCAAGAAGAGTGTGGCATCATTGTAAGGGTGAATATCTACATTAATCTGAATGGAGCAGAACAGAGTCCAGACATGAACCTACTTACAACTATCAACTGATTTCTGACAAAAGTGTCAACAGGGAAAGAACAGTCGTTTCAACAAATGTACTAAGCCAGTTGGATATCAATATGAAAAAATAACTAAGAACTTCACAATATATACAAAAATTAAGTCAAAATGGATCACAGAGTTAACTCTAAGAACTAACCTTATAAAACTCTTACAAGAAGACATAAAAGAAAACTTTGTGACTTTGGGTTAGGCAAGGATTTCTTAGATTCAACACCAAAAGCATAATCCATTGAAGAAAAATATTAATAATTAGGATTTTATCAAAAATTTAAATGTTTGCTCTTTAAAAGACATCATTAAGAAAATGCAAAGACAAACGACAGGCTAGGAAAAAATATTTGCAAAACATTAATCTGATAAAGACCTCACATCTGAAATGTGTAAAAAACTCCTGTAACTCAATCAATCCAATTTTTTTAAATGGGCAAAAGATTTAAACAGACACTTTAACAAAGACACACTCAAGGCAAATAAGCACATGAAAAGATGCTCAACAGTATTAGTCATTAAAGAAATGCATATTAAAACCAATGAGGAGATACCACTACATACCCACTATATTAGCTATAATCAAAAAGACTGACAAAACCAAGTATTGGTAAGAATGTGGAGAAACTGAAACCTTCATACACTGATGATGGAATCATAAAGGGCACAGCCATTTTTGAAAAACAATTTGGCAGTTTCTTAAAATGTTAAACATAAAATATACATATCATACATTTCATACAACCCAACAATTCCACTTCTAGTTATCTTTTATTTGCCCAAAACAAAAACGATGAACCTCAGAAACATTATGCTAAATAGAAGAAGCCATTTATATTTCTAGAAAAGGCAAAAAAAAAAAATAAAGATAAAACATAGGATTAGTGGCTGCTTGGGACCAGGGGTGAAGTGGCAATTGACTCCAAATGGGCACAAGGGAACTTTTTGGTGTGATGGAAATTTCTAAACCTGCATTTTAGTGATGTTCACCCAGCTATATAAATTTACTAAAACTCATCAAACTATACATTTAAAATAGGTGAAATTTATGGTATATAAATTATATCTCGATAAAGCTTTCAAAAGAAATGCGAAAGTTAGAACAATTTTTATTGTGAGGTGTTTTGCACAAAGAAAAAATAGGTCACAGAATCAGACACAGCAGAACGATAACTTCAGAGATCTATTCCATGCCCCTTTTGACAGCTGAAAAAACTGAATACCAAACATCAAGGTGTGCATGCACACGTGCATACACACACACACACACAGGTCTTAGGTGTGTGCTATGGTGTTCAATATAAAATATATGTCTTGCTCATCCTTTATTTTTTTTATTTTTTAAATATTTATTTATTCAGCTGTGCTGGGTCTCAGTTGCAGCACTCTGGATCTTTGTTGCCGAGTGTTGGACCTTTAGTTGCAGCATGCAAACTCCTAGTTGAGGCACGTGGGATCTAGTTTCCTACCAGGGATCAAACCCGGGTCCCACGCATTGGTAGCGTGGAGTCTTAGCCATTGGACCACCAGGGAAGTCCTTGCTCATTCTTTCTTTAAAAACACCTAATGTGCAAAAAAAAAAAAAAAAAAAAAAAAAAAGCCTTCTATTGCTAAATATGGAATGCAATTTTTTTTAAAAATTAATTTATTTATTTTTGGCTGCATTGGGTCTTCGCTGTTGCACGTGGGCTTTCTCTAGTTGCGGCGAGCAGGGGCTGCTCTTCGTTGCGGTGCGCGGGCTTCTCACTGCGGTGGCTTCTCCTGCTGCGGAGCACGGGCTCTAGGCTCGAGGGCTTCAGTAGTTGCGGCTCGCAGGCTCTAGAGCACAGGCTCAGTAGTTGTGGTGCAAGGGCTTAGTTGCTCCGCGGCATGTGGGATCTTCCCGGACCAGGGCTTGAACCCGTGTCCCCTGCATTGGCAGGCGGATTCTTAACCACTGTGCCACCAGGGAAGTCCATGGAATGCAATTTAAATATAGCTATCAATATGTTTAACTTTCAAGTAAAACAACAAAGAACCCTATAACAGTTATTATCTGAATATACAAGAAGAAAAGATGATTAAGTCGTTAGATTTGTTTAATGCTAAATAACTCAGAAACAGTCTGGTAAATAGGACAAATATTAAATACTGTATTATTTTTGAATACTAAATATTAAAAAATAATGACCTAATATTAAAACAGAGCAATATAATATGTACTTCATGCTATTCCAAATATTATTTCAAATACTAAAAATATTAGACACTGTATAATTTGCTGGCAAAACCAAATGTGTGCAGACCCAGGGCCCATCACATTAAATCTTAAGGCCCAGTGGGAATAGGTAAAAGGAAGAAAAATTGTATCAGCTAGAATCTTTACATAAACCAGTTAACTCTTGTAAAAATGAACAATAGGTTCACCTGGGCTTATCAGCACTAGCTGTTCTTTGCCATTTAAGGATTTTGTTACAAGGCTCATAAAGGTGCTCAGTACAAATACTGACTTTTCAGATACTTTTAGATACAAACAAAAAAGATCATATTTAAATGATCATAAAGAATATGATCATGACACACAGAAGTATCCTTACTTCATAAAAATTATATCATGTATACGAATACTAGGAAATACCAAGTTATTAGATTTAAAAGTGAAAGTGCTCTATGAAGATAAATAATTGACAAAAATATATTCTTGAAGTGAAACAAAAAATTTTTTAACCCTTTTATAATATAGACATAATCATAAAAGTATTTTCTATTAGCATTGCAGTTTCACCTCTTGTTTGTTTATTTATTTAGACTTCTCTTGTCACCTGAAATGTGTATAAATTCAATCTATGGTAGAAACAAAACATTTTTTTAAAACCCCTCTTTTTCTGTGAAACTCAAAAGGCAGTCCTAAAGAATCCCAATTTAAAAAAAAAAAAACAAGAAAAGTACAAGCTCTCCTTGCAGGTGCTTAAGTGAGATCAATATATACCAGGTAAACACCTATTTTCACCTCTTATTCCCAGCCAAGATGATGGTATCTCTCCTCACTTGGCTCACCTTTGATCACAGGTTTTACCAATTATACAAGTAATACAAGCACTTGGCAAAATACTCTGGGAAAGGAAGAAGAAAATTCATCCTTAATCTGGGCCAATATACTCGTTAATTCTCTAACTGCTTTCCCCAATTAGCCATTCAAAGGTACTCCTAAATCAACAAGAAGCATTTAACTGCCAACAATTATAGGTTCTGCTGATGGCTCTCAAAGTCAGCCAAATTTGTTAGAAGTTTCTCATGGATAAATAAGAGAGGAATTTCAAAAAATAGTATATGGATACATATAGGAAAATATAAATATAAAAGCTAATCAAATATTAATCACCATAAAACCCATGACACACTGGTTTACAGTCTAAAAGAATCCATGTTCCAGGCAAATGAAAATGTTTGAAAAATCATTAGCCCTAAGGAAACTAGAAAAAGAAAAGCAAATTAAATCCAAAGTAAGCAGAAGAATAAGAATTAGAACAGAAATCGATCAACAGGAAAACAGGAAAACAATGGAGAAATTAATGAAACTAAAAGCTGCCTCTTTGAAAAGAAAGTCAGTAAGCCTCTAATGAGACTAACTAAGAAAAAGAGAGGACACAAATCACTAATATCAGAAATGAAAGTGGGGACATCATAATATTAAAAAGGATAATAAAAGAATACTATTAACAACTCTGTGTCCACAAATTTGATAACCTAGATGAAATGTACAGGTCCTTGAAACACAACTTGCCAAAACCCAAACAAGAAGTAGACAATCTGAACAGGCCTATATCTATTTAAGAAATTGAATCAATAATTAACAGTCTTTCAAAAGAGAAAACACTACGCACAGATGCGTTCACTGGTGAATTCCATCAAACATTTAAGAAAGACATCACACTAAATCTCTACAATCTCTCTTCAGAGGACAGAAGCAGTGGGAATATTTCCTAACTCATTCTATGAGGCCAGCATTACCCTAAAACCAAAACCCAAACTAAAGACATTACAAGAAAACTACAGTCCAATATCTCTCATAAAAATAGATGTAAAAAGAGACAGAAAGCTTGCTGTAGCTGAGAAGTATGTGGACATCAGCCTGGCCCAAGCTCTTACCTCGCTGACTGTGGATTTCTGTGTCTTTCGAGCCCTGCCTGGAGTGGATCATAGAAGCAATAAGAGGAGCATCCTTGTTCTCCTGGTTGCTGTCTGATCATATTTACTACTTACAGACTTGCAAAATGGCAGCCCCACATCTCTCCACTATATGTGCTCTGCCTGTCCTACACCCTTCCTGTGCCCATGAGAGGATCACAGAGATAGAAAACTTCCACTCTGGGTTACAAAACTCAATAACCTTTGAGGATGTGGCCATGGACTTCACCCAGGAGGAGTGGGCATTGCTGAATTCATCTCAGAGAAAACTGTACAGAGATGTGATGCTAGAGAACTATAGAAACTTGGCTTCACTGGATGGAGCAGGAAGATGAAATGGAGATAGTAGAGAGAAGAATTCACCAAGACACCTGTTCAGATGAGTTGATTCTCCTTAAAACCAAACAACCACAGCAAAAACAAGGTATTTTGGAGAAATATACGCTCAATGGCAAGAAGGAACAAACTATCGGAGGCAATCCCATTCAATGCAGTGAAACTGTTGAAGCCTTGAGTGTGAAATCTAGCATTACTCAGAATAAAATTTACCCTAGCAAGAAACCCCATCGATACCTTGACTCTGCAAAAGCCCTTGGAGATTCTTCACATCTTAAGCCACCTGAGGGAATTCTTCCTCGGGAAAAATCTTATGAATGTAAAAAAGATGAGAATGCCTTCCTCAGGAGTTCTAACTTAGCTGGGCACAAGAGACAACATACAGAAGAGACATCCTATGAATGCAGTGACTTGGGGAAAATCGTAAATTCAATCTCACACCTTAAGAAGGATGAAAAAACTCACATTAGAGAGAAACCTTTTGAGTGTAATCAGTGTGGTAAAGTATTACAGAGCCATTCATCCATTAAGTTGCACATGAGAACCCACACTGGAGAAAAACCGTTTAAGTGTGATCAGTGTGGGAAAGCCTACAGCTCAAGCTCTTACCTTGCACGTCACAAGAGAATTCATACCGGGGAGAAGCCCTATGAGTGCCATGACTGTGGAAAAGCCTTCCGAGATAGCTCACTTCTCAGACAACATTCAAGGACTCGTTCAGAAGAAAAACCCTACAAATGTAATCAATGCACCAAAACCTTCAGTAGAAGCTCTAGGCTTACCATACACCAGATAACACATACTGGAGAGAAACCCTATACGTGCAATGATTGTGGGAAAACCTTCAGTATTCTCCCATATTTTAAAAGACATAAGAGAATCCACACTGGAGAGAAATCCATTGAATGTAGCCATTGTGGTAAAGCCTTGAATAGTAAGTCATCTCTTAAGATACACCTGCGGATACATACTGGAGAGAAACCTTACAAGTGTGATCAATGTGGGAAAGCTTTTAGGCTGAGCTCCAACCTTATCATGCACAAGAAAATTCATACTGGAGAGAAACCCTGTAAGTGCAATGACTGTGGGAAAGCTTTCAGGGATCGTTCATGTCTTAAAGAACATGTGAGAATTCACACTGGAAAAAAACCCTTTACATGTAATCAATGTGGAAAAGACTTCAGAGTGAAATCTTTCCTTGTTTTACACATGAAAATTCACATGAAAATGAAACATGAATGTATGGAATGTGGGAAAACCTTCCGTGGTCTCTTATCTCATAGGAGGCATATGAAAATCCATGCCAGGGACAAGAAACCTTTTAAGTGCAGTGAGTGTGGAAAAGCTTTTAGCAGGCATGTGTCCCTTACAGTACACATGAGAACTCACACGGGAGAGAAACCCTACAAGTGTAATCAATGTGGAAAATCCTTTAGTGTAAAGTGTAATCTCATTGTGCACAAAAGAATACATACTAAAGAAAAACCCTATAAATGCAATGTCTGTGGGCAAGGTTTCAGTAAATCCTTACCCCTTCGGCGTCATGAGAGAACCCATGCTCAATAAACCCCCTTTTAATGATATCTATGTAAAGTAGCTTTCAGTGAACTCTCAATCTTTAAGGCATACAACCAAATGCTAAGTGAAAAGAACTGGTTGTGAAGAATGTGAGAAAGCCTCTAAGTAATGCATATATGGAAGAAACCTAAGTTATGCAATGACTGTGAAAAATCCTTTATTCATTCATTATCCCTTAGAAGATATGTGATAACGCTGAAGGGAAAATGTTTTAATATCTTCAGGACTTGTTACTTGAGAAAAATAAACACCTAATGGGGGCTTCCCTGGTGGCGCAGTGGTTGAGAATCTGCCTGCCAATGCAGGGGACACGGGTTTGAGCCCTGGTCTGGGAAGATCCCACATGCCGTGGAGCAACTGGGCCCGTGAGCCACAATTACTGAGCCTGCGCGTCTGGAACCTGTGCTCCACAAGAGAGGCCGTGATAGTGAGAGGCCTGCGCACTGCGATGAAGAGTGGCCCCCGCTTGCCACAACTAGAGAAAGCCCTCGCACAGAAACAAAGACCCAACACAGCCATAAATAAAAATAAATAAATAAATTTAAATAGCACTTGGCAAACAAAGAGAGGGAAGAAAAATATAGTTATAAAAAATTTAAAAAAAAAAAACACCTAATGTTTTAAGCCACAAAAAAAAGTAAAAATACTCAACAAAATATTAACAAATACAATTCAACAATGTATAAAAGAATTACACACCATGATCAAGTGTGATTTATCCCAGGCATGCAAGATTGGTTCAACATTTGAAAATCAATGCAATTCATCACATCAAGAGGCTAAATAAGAAAAACCATATGGGCTTCCCTGGTGGCGCAGTGGTTGAGAATCTGCCTGCTAATGCAGGGGACACGGGTTCGAGCCCTGGTCTGGGAAGATCCCACATGCCACGGAGCAGCTGGGCCCGTGAGCCACAATTGCTGAGCCTGCGCGTCTGGAGCCTGTGCCCCGTGACGGGAGGGGCCGCGATAGAGAAAGGCCCGCGCACCGCGATGAAGAGCGGTCCCCGCACCGCGATGAAGAGTGGCCCCCGCTTGCCGCAACTGGAGAAAGCCCTCGCACGAACCGAAGACCCAACACAGCCAAAAATAAATAAATAAATAAATAAATAAATAAATAAGAAAATCCTTTAAAAAAAAAAAAAAGAAAAACCATATGATCAAATCGATAGATGCAGAAAAAGCATTTGACAAAATCCAACATCCATTCATGATTAAAAAAACTAGGAATAGAGGAGAACTTCCTCAACTTGATAAAGAACATTCCGAAAAAAACCTACAGCTAACATCACACTTAATAGTAAGAAATTAAAAGTTTTCCCAATATCATCAACAGCAAGGCAAAAAATGTCCCTTTTCACCACTCATGTTTAACATTATACTGGAAGTACTAGCTAACATAATAGGACAAGAAAAGAGGAAAAAAGATATACAGATTGGGAAGGAAGAAATAAAACTATCTTTGTTCACAGACAACATGATCATCTGTGTAGATAATCTAGAAGAACTGACAAAAACTCCTTTAATTAATAAGTGATCACAGCAAGGTTAATATACAAAAATCATTTGCTTTCCTATATATCGACAACGAACAAGTGGAATTTAAAATTAAAAACACAATACCATTTACATTAGCACCCCCCAAAATGGAATACTCAGGTATAAATCTAACAAAATATGTATAAGATCTACATGAGGAAAACTACTAAACTCTGAAGAACAAAATCAAAGAACTAAACAAATGGAGAGATGTTTCTTGTTAATGGATAGGAAGGCTAAATGTTGTCCAGATGTCAGTTCTTCCCAATTTGATTTATAGATTCAATCTGAATAAAAGTGCCAGCAAGTTGGGATAATTAGATATTCATCTGTAAAAGAATGAAACTGAATTCTTATCTTATACCACTCACAAAAATTAACTCAAAGTGGACTAAAGACTTAAATGTGAGGGACTTCCCTGGTGGTCCAGCAGTTAAGACTCTGTGCTCCCAATGCACGGGGCTCGGGTTCCATCCCTGGTCAGGGAACTAGATCCCGCATGCCACAACTAAAGATCTCGCATGACACAATGAAGATCCTGCATGCGGCAATGAAGATCCCGTGTGCCACAACTAAGACCTGGCACAGCCAAATAGATAAATAAATAAATAAATATATATTTTTTAAAGACTTAAATGTGAGACCTGAAACCATGAAACTTCTAGAAGAAAAAACATAGGCACAAGAAGTTCCTTGAGGGGCTTCCCTGGTGGCGCAGTGCTTAAGAATCCACCTGCCAATGCAGGGGACACAGGTTCGAGCCCTGGTCCAGGAAGATCCCAGATGCCGTACAGCAACTAAGCCCTTGCGCCACAACTACTGAGCCTGAGCTCTAGAGCCCGTGAGCCACAACTACTGAAGCCCATGCGCCTAGAGCCCAGTGCTCCGCAACGAGAGAAGCCACCGCAATGAGAAGCCCGCACACTGCAATGAAAAGTAGCCCCCGCTCGCCACAACTAGAGAAAGCCCGTGCGCAGCAATGAAGACCCAACACAGCCAAAAATTTTAAAAAATAAAAAGTTCCTTGACATGGGTCTTGGAAATGATCTTTTGGACATGACACTTAAAGCACAAGCGGCAAAATAAAAAATAAACAAGTGGGACTATATCAAACTAGAAAGCTTCCCTAGAGCAAAAGAAACCATCAACAAAGTGAAAAGACAACCTATGGAATGGGAAAAATATCTGCAAACCATATATCTGATAAGGGGTTAATATCCAAAATATATAAAGAACTCATACAACTCAATAGGAAAACAAAAAAAAAAACCCCAATTAAAAAATGGGCAAAGGCGACTTCCCTGGTGGTCCACTGGTTAAGACTCCATGCTTCCACTGCAGGGGTCGTGGGTTCAATCCCTGGTCAGGGAACTAAGAGCCCGCATGCCGCCCTGTGCGGCCAAAAAAAAAAAAAAAAAAAAAAAAAAGGCAATAAAGAAAATGGGCAAAGGACCTGAATAGACTTTTCCAAAGAAGATATGTGAAAGGCCAAAAAGTACATGAGAAGATGCTCAACATAACTAGTCATTAGGGAAATGCAAATGAAAACTACAATAAGATATCACCTCACACGTGTTAGAATGGCGATCATCAAAAAGACAAGAGATAACAAATGCTGGTGTGGATGTGGAGAAAAGAGAATCCTTGTGCACTGTTGGTGGGATTGTAAACTGGTAGTGCCACTATGGAAAACAGTATGGAGGATCCTCCAAGAATTAAAAACAGAACTACCATATGATCCAGCAATTCCACTTCTGGGAATATATCCAAAGGAAACAAAAACACTAACTTAAAAAGATATCTGCACTGCCATGTTCACAGCAGCATTATTTACAATAGCTAAGACATGGAAACAAACTAAGTGCCCAAAGATGGATGAATGAATAAAGAAGTTGTGGTACATATACACACAACAGAATATTACCCAGCCATAAAAGATGAGGAAATCCTACGTGTGCAACAACACTGATGGACCTTGACGGCATTATGCTTAGTGAAATAAGTCAGACGGAGAAAGACAAATGCTATATGATCTCACTTATATGTGGAATCGAAAACAAAAACAAACACATAGAAAAAGAGATCAGACTTGTGGTTACCTGAGGTGGAGGGTGGGGGGAGGGGGAATTGGAGGAAGGTGGTCAAAAGGTACAAACTTCCAGTGATGAGATAATTAAGTACTAGGGATGTAATGTACAACACAATGGCTATAGTTAACATTGCTGCATGATATATAGGAAAGGTGCTAAGAGAGTAAATCCTAAGAGTTCTCATCGCAAGGAGAATTTTTTTTTCTTTTCTTCTTTTTTATTTTATATTGTGGTCATCATTTCACAGTGTATGCAAATCAAACCATCAGGCTGTATGCCTTAAACTTACACAGCGATGCATATCAATTATTTCTCAATAAATCTGGAAAAATATCCCAGCAAGTTATTGGATATCGACGAACAGATTCTAAAGTATATATAAAGACAAAAGGGCCAGAATGGAAAACACAATATTGAAGGAGAACAACAAAGTTGGAGAACTGACACCACTTGTCTTCAAGACTTACTATAAAGCTACAGTAATCAAGACAGTGTGCTACTGGTCAAAGAATAGACAAACATATCAATGGAAAAGAATAGAGAGCCCAGAAATAGATCCACATAAATACAGTCAACTGATAAAGGAGCAAAGGCAATACAACAGAGCAAAGATAGTCTTTTCAACAAATTGTGCTGGAACAACTGGACATCCACATGCAAAAAAAAAAGAATCTAGACACAGACCTTATACTCTTCACAGAAATTAACTCAAAATGGATCACAGACCTAAAGGTAAAATGCAAAACTATAAGACTCCTAGAAGATGACCTAGGAGAAAATCTGGATAATCTTGGGTATGGTTATGACTTTTTAGATACAACAAAAAAGGCAGGATCCATGACAGAAATATTTGGTAAGCTGGACTTCATTAAAATTAAAAACTTTGGCTCTGAAAAAGGCAATGTCTAGAGATTGAGAAGACAAGCCGGAGACTGGGAGAAAATATTTGCAAAAGACATATCTGGTAAAGGACACATCTGATAGAGAACTCCTATCCAAAATATATAAAGAACACTTAAAACTCCACAATAAGAAAACAACCTAATTTAAAAATGGGCCAAAGAAGATATACAGATGGCAAATAGGCATATGAAAAGATGCTCTACGTTATATATCATCAGGGAAATGCAAATTAAAAACACAATGAGATACCACTGTACACCTATTAGCATGGTCAAAATCCAGAACACTGACAACACCAAATGCTGGTGAAAATGTGGAACAACAAGAACTCTCATTCGTTGCTTATGGGAAAGCGAAATGGTACATCCACTTTGGAAGACAGTTTGGGGATTTCTTACAAAACTAAACAGTCTAACCATCCAATCCAGCAATCACACTCCTGGGTGTTTACCCAAAGGAGTTGATAATTTATGTCCACACAAAAAACTGCACATGGATGTTTATAGCAGCTTTATTCATAATTGTCTGAACTTGGAAGCAACCAAGATGTCCATTAGTAGGTGAATGGATAAACTGTGGTACATCTAGACCATGGAACATTACTCAGTACTAAAAAGAAATGAGCTATCAAGCCATGAAAAGATATGAAGGAACTTTAAATGACTAACACTAGTGAAAGAAGGTAATCTGGAAAGACTACATATTGCTTGATTCCAACCATACGCCATTCAAGACAGGCAAAACTACAGCGACAAAAAAAAGATCAATGGTTGCCAGAGGTTGTGGGAGAGGGATGAATAAGCAGAGCACAGAGGACTTCTAGGGCGGTGAAAATACTCTGTATGATACCACAATGATGGACAAATGTCATTGTTCAAGCACATAGAATGTGCAACACCAAAAAAAGAAAAAAATCATTAGCCACTAAGGAAATGCAATTCAAACCCACAACGAGATACCACTTTACACCTACTAAGATGGCTAGAATAGAAAAGACAGATAACAACAAGTGTTGACAAGCATATAGAAAAACTGGAACCCTCATACACTGCTGGTAAATGGTAGTCACTTCAGAAAAAAGCCTGTCAGTTCTTCAAATGGTTAAACACAGAGTTACCATATGACTCAGCAATTCTACTTCTAGGCATATACCCAAAAGAAACGCAAACATATGTCCACATAAAAACTTGTACAGGATAGCTCACGGCAGCATTATTCATAATGGCTAAAAGGTGCAAACATCCTAGGGTAAACTGGCATGGAGAGATGGTGACAGATCTGAAAGAAAGAATGATGTGATCCTTTGGAAACAGAAGGAGCTGTGAGAATTGAGATGACCTATCTAGAGTCTACTAAGGGAGAGAAGAAATCTCTTGCCTTCTGGGAGAAGGAAAGGCTGTATCTCTGAATGGGAAGAGATGTTAGATGTTAAGTGGGTCATCTATGTGAAGGCCTGGACGCTGGAGGGGCTTGGGTACATGGCTGTCAACACCACAGGAAACTTGAACAGCAGTAGAGTGGGAAGAAGCCTTTGAGGAGAAAGTGGCTAAGAAGTCCACGAAAGCTCCAAAGGAAATAGAGTTCAGGGGCCCAGGAAAATGTGGCAGGAGCTAGAACCGATAATCTCTTTGTAATAATTCTAAGTGGAAAAGCCATTGTTTATATAACTAATTCCTTTACCATAGAAATTTAGGTTTCTATTTTTTCCCATATTTTAGATAATGAAGCAATAGATTTGTTCATATGCACAGCCTTTTTTTCCCCATATTTAAAATGATTATTGAGGCCAGATTTTTGAAAATTACAGGGTCATGTTGCCTTCCAAAAGAGTTATACTAATTTACATCACTACCTCCAATATAGGTTGAGAGTTTATTTCAAGGCAGCCTTATTACCACTACTTTTCCTGTTTTTAAGTGCTTTTAAAAATTCTATAAATTTTATAAAAATTTCAAATATAAGGAGAAAAAAATAATCATTCTTATATAATCCTATTACACCAAGATAACCACTAGTAATACTCTGAAGGGTACCTCTCAATGCCTTGGCTCTCACCATCTGTTAAATGAAAATTGTAATACTATTTATCTCATAGGGTTACAGCCATCATTAAATGAACATACATGTGTATGTTTATGTGTGTATACACACACACAAGCACAGTATTCTCTCTTTATTCATCAATGCATATACTTGCTCTTATTTAACATAAACCACACCTATATAAATGCTTTTCAGAAAGGCTGTATCAATTTATTCTGTCCCCAGTAGTATTAGAGATAAAAGAAACTTGGTAATTTGCTATTTTCTTGATTAACTAGTGAAGCTAAATTTTTCCAATGTGCGTTGACTTTTAGAATTTCCTCTGGTATGTGATCCTTTTATGCTACCCCTGACCCCTGGCTTTAAAAAAAACTAACTACTTCTATATTACAAATATGGCAAGAGGGAGATTTTCTTGGTGGGCCTCACCTAGTCAGGTAGGCCCTTTAAAAGCGAGTGTTTTCTCTGGTTAGTCACAGAGCTGGAAATTCAAGAGACACATGCCAGCTGGCCTAAAAGAAAGCAAACATCTAGGTGGTGAACTGGCACTCCAGACGGCCTCTAGGAACTGAAAGCCGTCCCTGGCCGATCGGCAGCAGGAAAATGAGGACCAGAGTCTTATAACTGCAGGGAAGTGAATTCTGCCAACAACCAGTGAACCTGGAAGAGAAGCCTCAGGACCAGATGAGAACCGCATCTCCAGCTGATATCTTGATTTCAGCCAGGCAAAACCCTGAGCAGAGAATCCAGTCATGCCAAGCCCAGACTTCTGACCTACAGAAACTGAGATAAGAAATTTTGTTGTTGTTTTTTCCCCTCCATTCAAGATTGGCTTTTATTTTGCATAACTAAATATCCAAATACAAACAGTTTCTATGTGCTAGACCCCAAAAGGTTATTTTCCAAAGAATCAATAAAAACAAAAATACATTTCCAAGTTTAATATGTCTTTTTTCCCCACTTTAATAGAACATTTTTTTTTTTTTACAATATATCTAAGAATTTAGTCTGTTCAGAATATTTTTTGGCAAAAAAGTCAGTTGTAAAATACATGTAAACTTTGTCTACAGCCTTTTCTGAGTTTTCAACACTCATGTCCCCGATAGTAGAACACACAAATGAGTCAGTTATACAGAGACTTGATCAATTTAGTATTTTCTAAGTCATTTCATGTTTAATGTAGTTCAGATCCAAATTTCCACTCACCCTCTCGTCTTCCCAAGGATGGCATACAGGTTAGAACTACGTGAATTCCATATATCAGTGGGGAAGGAGTGTCTGACCCAAAGCCATCCCTGGTCATTGATCCATGAGCTCTTCCATTTCCTTATCTTGTTACATCTGTTGGTGCTCTTCTTAGTCATTCTTCACCCTTCTGGAAACATTCAGATGCTCTCTCATACTTTTCTCTGGGGTTTTGACTGCATGTGTTCCTCTTCCACTGGGTCATGGAACCTTTATAAAGGACCAACAGCAGACCAATGTTTCTTCTATTGCTCTTCTTTCAGGATCTGCTTCGTCTGCAGGGCTAAAATCAAGGTATCAGCAGGGCTGATTTCTTCTGGAGGCTCTAGGGGAGAATCCACTTTCTTGCTCCTTCCAGCTTCTAGAAGCTGCTGGCATTTCTTGGTTCCTGGCCACATCACTCCAGAAATTTTGACGTTTTAAGCTGCTAAATTTGTGGTAATGTTATGAAACAGAAAACTAATACAATGTGAAATTTACTTTGGTGTATAGTAAGAACACCTTGCTTTTGGATGATCAAATCTGAGATAAGTACTATAGTATGCAAATTGGAGTGTATATATGGCTTAGGCCCTCAATTAGCAGACAGACGTATTTTACTTGCCCTTTTGGCCTGTATAGTTTTGAGCCTAAACTATTTCAAAAATGTTTGAATTACTTGCCAAGATTTAAAAAATCTGGAAACTCCACATAAATTCTGAATTTCTGGTTTCTCTTGAAACACCACAAGAAAAAAAAAAAAAGGAAACCTGGGCTAGTTTTCCAAGTGGTTGTACCTAAGTAATGGATGTCCCTTTTGAAAGAGAAAAGTCACATTCCAGTTTGCCACAGCATCCACCATTCCCTAATGTCCCCAATCCTGAAGCTCAGTTATCACTTATCATTGTGGCAATGCTGTTATTATAACCTAGTCCATTTCACTCGTTTATTTTACCTGTCTGGCCTCTGTTGGCAGTATATACGTATCCACTTGAATGGAGCTTAGAGACCTTAAGGATACCATGCCTCTTCCAATACCCATACCAACTACACTTTAGGTAGATGATGAACAGCAACAAATTAAACTCTGGAAGATGGTAAATAAAATACTCTGTATTCAAAAGAGAGGAGAGATCCATCTGATTTCAGATTGACTAGAGGTGGGGTTAATATTGTCATAAAGCTTAAGAAACCTGATTTATGTTCTCAACTAAGTGGAAGATCATTTAACCTATTGGGAGGTGTGCCATGGAACAATCTCATTTTAGGAACTTGCAACTTAGAAAGATAAGGTGGAGAATGGGGAATTATTTGAGGAAGCAAAAGCACCATCAACTGTCCACCTCTAATAGAAATGGAACTTGCTTAGAGAACATCACTCAATTTACAAACAGACTTGGGGACAGCTTTTTAGGGCCCATGTACAGAAGCACCTCTAATCTCAAAAACAAAACTTGGAATTCCCAAAGGAATTAATTTACTGAATATCCAGGCACTGAGCTAGGTATGTGTTAGGGATTCAGTGATGAAACCAGATAGGCATGGTGCTGCCCTCAGAAAACTTAGTGCAGTGGGACAGGGCAAGTGCACAGCTGAAGCCTCTAAAGTACAGACGAAGCCACTGCAGTCCCCAGAAAATGTTCAGAGAAGATTCTATCATTAAATAACATCCATCAGTACAGTTTCTTTTAAAAGTCGGGCTTCAAGGATCACTGCCTTGTGCTTGGTGGGCCAGAGCGAGTTTGAGTTGTAAAATTTATCTGCCCGACTTCAAGTGATTTTGTGTTCTCTTTTTGTATGACTAGGATGTCTTCCCATAATGATTCCTCTTATGCTGTGACTAACAGTAAGCTGTTTTTGGCTGGATTTAGTATTAGTTTTGGCTGCTTCAACAAAAATTCACCTGCAGAGAAAAATGACAGAAGGGTACAGATCTAATTTCCCTTTAAACAATTAAACTATTGGGTATGTATTTAAAAGGACAAGTAACGAATATTTACTGTGTTTAAAAGGAATTCAGTAATATCTCTAAGAATGGATTTGCCTCTCCTTCTAAAAGATAGTGGTGACTACTTTAAGAGTACGTTTTTCTACAACACCATAAAGTCATTGTGCATTTTGATTTCAGGGAAGGTGGCTACTTCAGTGTTATTTTTTTCATGAATAAATGACAGATCCAGTATTTGCACGTTTTAAAATGAATACGGTCCATGTGGGAAATGTACCTTGACACTTTTACTCCTACTTCACACATCCTACACAAAGATCAATTCTGGGTGGATTGAGGATATAAATGTACAGGAGGGAACACAATAAAGCATTTAGAAGAAAACCTTGAGAACATCTTCATGACCTACAAGTGGGCAAAGATTTTAGAAGATAATACAAAAAGTACTAACCATAAGAAAAATTAATGTGAACATGAAAATTAAGTTAATGTCTGCTTAGCAAAAGATACCAATAAAGGAGTAAAAAGGAAGGCTATATAAAGGGAGAATATTTGTAATACATATATCTAAAAAGAATCCATAACCAGAATATATAAAAGAACCCCTACAAATAAGAAAATAATCATCCGATAGAAAATAATGCATAAAAACTTCAAGATTCTTCACAAAAGAAGATATTCAATGGCTAATAAATACATGAAAAGAGAGCAATATCATTAGCCATCAGGTAAATTCAAGGCAAAGCTACAGTGTGATATCAGTACATACAAACTAGAAGGGTGAAAAAAGAAAAAACAGAATAATAACTGGTACTCTCATACACTGGTGGTGGGCATGGAGTGGCACTACCACAGATGCATTTGGCAGTATCTACTAAAGCTGACCATAGGCAAGCCCAGGGACCCAGCAATTCTTCTTCTCGATACAGAAATGTGCACTCATGTTCACCAAGACAGGTAATAGACTGTTCATAGCAAACAGTTAGTGACAGCCAAAAAGTGGCTATATGGTGGATATCCCTTAACTTTAAGTAAGTTTCCTTACTGTTAGAAATTTAATTTGCTTCCAATTTTTCTACATAGTGAATAATGTTGCAACAAACATCTTCCTAACACATCTTTTTCTATCTTTTGAAATATTTCCTTAGGAGTGACTTTTAATATATACTTCCATACGGCTACCCAAGTGAGTTATACCAATGAATACAGCCTCAATATTAAAAAAGGACCAATTTCATCACACCCACAACAACATATTAAAACTTAAATGTTTTTCAATAATCTAAAAGTCAGGGAGGCAATATACTTAGCTTTAAAAATTTTGCATTTCTTTGATTATAAGGATAATTGCCTTCTCTAATATCCTCTTTCATAATGGCATCATGGACAAAAGAGCACCTAAGTTTTTATTACTATCCATGATGGTGACCAAAGGGTCTTTTTTTTTTTTTTTTTTTTTTTAATGTAAACACAATCATTTCATTTAAAAAAAATCCATACAAAGCTAAAACCCCCCTTTAGTCATTGTTCTCCGTCCCCATTTCCTCTCCTTCTGCCTGTCCTGCGCACCTTCCCAGAGGTGCTAACATGTTGGCATGTGATCTTCAAGATCACACAGACACACACACACACACACATCCCATAAGAAAAATAGAGAATTGTTCTGTGCTGTTTTGATAGGTAGGATTATATTGTGTGTGTGTGTGTGTGTGTGTGTGTGTGTAACATCCACCAAAGGGTCTTGATAGAAAATTTTATTGCAGTCACGAGAACCAAAATATCCACAAAGCAATTCCAATCTTCCCCATCAAATTTAGTAGGCTTTCCTTCTCTTGTGAAACTTCTACTTTAATTGAGACTTTAACACTTTTCCTCTGGAAAACCAGCAAACTTCTGGATAGAAGAAAGCTCCATACTCTGCTTCTGTTTCTTCATAAAAACTCTAGAAAAGGTAATGACTCAAGGCTCTGGCTCTTATTAAGTTGACAGCTTCTTTCAGGACAGCTGGCAGAGTTTTCTCATACCGAGTACCCTAATGTAAAAAGCAATGAGTCATAACAGTGTATAGACTTGAGCAAAACCAGATGTGTTGCCAACATCACAGGTGCGACATACACAGCATACCAAGAAATTTCTTTCAAAGATTTTCTGGAAAAGTAAACTTTTCACCACTTGGGAGATGTCAAAGACTTTTTAATATTTCCTATAAGGGCTCACAAATAGGAATTCTTGGATAGGGTCAGCATCGTGTAGATTACTTTCATCCAGCTGAATGCTGATGAGAAATGGGACAGCTGTCAATTCCTCATTAACCTGCCTCAAAACATCACAGGAAACATTTTGAAGTAATGACATCATTTATAGAGACAAAGCTTTAGCATTTCTTTTCTGTTCTAGGCCACAAACCAGATTGACCATTCCAGGGTACAAAGATTCACTAAGGTCTTTCGAAATGTATATGGCTTCTACACTTTCCAACGCAACAAGCAACCTCATAGGATGCTTCTGTGTTAGGGACAAATCCAAGTTAAATATAAGTACCCATCAAGCCTTCTAATGAAAAAAATTCACAGTAATCAATGTATATTCATGATAAACAGATATGAGATGCCTTTAGCCTTCCTGAGTTCATCCTTTCACAGGCCAGGATTTTATCTCACATGAAATCCTGTGGCTCTCACATCTACCATGCAAAATACCTATAATCATTAAGATTAGATATCACTTCTTTAATTCCTGCCCAAGGAAAACTACTCTAAATGTAATCTGTTAACAATGATGATCATATTGTAATAACACTTCTTTCAAGTGAAATAATACTTTACACTTTAATTTGACATAAAATAATAATTTTTTTTTACAAAGACAATTTTAAAAGAAACAGTAAGAAACTTCAAGAACAAAATTTATTTATTTTTACTAGGGTCACAGATCCCTAAAGTATATTAATAGATTTCATGGAGTCTAAAAATAACTTAAGTGGTAAAGGTTAATGAAAGACCCATTGGGGGAGACAAAGACAATTAAGATATCCCATGCACAGCCAGAAAATACTGAAAAAAAAAAAAAAAAAATCCCCTGGTAGGTAAGAGCACTGACTTCAGAGAAGGAACTTAAAAGCAAAGAAATCCTGAATAGGGCAATTTTGGAAAGGAAATATTTTGGTGGGAGAAGTAGGTTAAAAGTAACAGAAATGGAAACTGCATGATAAAGGTGGGGGGCAGGGGTCAAAACAAGAGGAGGAAATTTAGGATCCTGCAAGATTAAAAAAAAAAAAAAGGATACACAACTCCTCCCCTTCTATAGCCTCTTCTCTTCAGAAAAAAAAAAAAGAAAGAAAAATTTACTGCACTAGCAGAAGAGGGCTATCATGAACCTATCATAAACTACAAAGCTAGTAAACCATTGCAAACCACCAGCATTGTCCACAGAAATACTAAGGCAGTCTTTATCTACTTAAAAAACATAGTATAAAAAGAAAACAAGGGGCTTCCCTGGTGGCGCAGTGGTTGAGAATCTGCCTGCCAACGTAGGGGACACGGGTTCGAGCCCTGGTCTGGGAAGATCCCACATGCCGCGGAGCAACTAGGCCCGTGAGCCACAACTACTGAGCCTGCGCGACTGGAGCCTGTGCTCTGCAACAAGAGAGGCCGCAATAGTGAGAGGCCCGCGCACCATGATGAAGAGTGGCCCCCGTTTGCCACAACTAGAGAAAGCCCTTGCACAGAAACGAAGACCCAACACAGCCAAAAATAAATAAGTAAATAAATAAACAAATAAATAAATAATTAAAAAATACTGGGTCATGGGCTTCCCTGGTGGCGCAGTGGTTGAGAATCTGCCTGCCAATGCAGGGGACACGGGTTCGAGCCCTGGTGTGGGAGGATCCCATGTGCTGCGGAGCGGCTGGGCCCGTGAGCCACAACTACTGAGCCTGCGCGTCTGGAGCCTGTACTCCGCAACAGGAGGCGCCACGATAGTGAGAGGCCTGCGCACCGCGATGAAGAGTGGCCCCCGCTTGCCGCAGTTAGAGAAAGCCCTCGCACAGAAACAAAGACCCAACACAGCCAAAAATTAAAAAAAAAAAAAAAAATTAAAAAAAAAAATTGCTTCAGTCAAAATAAATGTAGCTAAACTAAAAATAGTTACCAATCCTCAGCATTAAAAAACATTCTAAAAAAAAAAAAATACTGGGTCATGATAAATGACACTTAAAAAAAAAAAGAAAACAAAAAATGAGAATCTCAACAATTCAGTTTATGGAAACCCTCTCATCCTCCCAAACAATGGTAAAACAGAAGGAAACTGGAACACAACACTAAACTTAATTAAATGTCCTCAAACAAGCAACTGGGGATATGACAAAACACCTCGAAACAGAAACTCAAAAACTAAGAACAGAAATGGACAAAAAGTAGAAAAAAAAAAATAAGAGTTGACTGATCTCAGAAAAGAAATACAAAAAAGTGACAAAATTATGTCAGAAATGAAGACCATATTCCAAGGTGCACAAGCAATAATAGATTCTAATGAAAACATGATAATGAATGTTGAAGAAAAGGAGAAAACAAATACAATGAAAAGGAAATTTTAAAAAGTAAAAAGGATCAGTGAGAATGTGGTTGAAATGAATGTGGTTGAAATGGCAAACAAGGTCCAGTTTTCTTACAATTACGGCATCTAAAAAAGATACACAAGACAATGGAAGAGAAATAATATTAAAACTATAATCTAAGAAAACTTTCTAGACTCTGCATACTGAAAGCGCTCATTAGATACAATGAAAACTAACTCACAATGAAAAACTTCAATACATATCCTTGTAAAACTTTTGACTTTAAAGATAAATAAGGAATCTTTACAGCCTTGATACAAAGATCAAATACCTTATAAAGGCAAGAGAATTCAACTAGTATTAAACCTCTCAAAAAACAATATAAAAAGCCAGGCAATAATGGAAGAGGATTTGTTTTTTAAACTCAAAGAATGAACACATGAACCAAGAACTTATATACAAATCAAGCTGACTCTCAAGGTAAGAAAAAATTTTAAATTAAGCAGTTTTAAACATGCACGATACTCTGTACCCATAAGCCTTTCTTAAGGAATCAATCTATTCAAAGATGAACTTCATCCATTCAAGATATAACTGGGAGAACTTAAGCAAAAAGACTGGCAGTGAACATTTAATATGTTTAAACACTGATCGAGAAAAGGCAGACATGGGTTGAAGAATAAGATATTATATGATATAGGCTATATGTTATGAATTTATGTTCTGTCAGAGTAAAAATGGGGAAAGAAGGGAGAGGAAAAGAGGAAAGTAGAAGAGTTCATTGAATGTTATATGAAAAATAGGAGTTATAGGCAATTGGTAGGAATTAAAAGACACCATTAAAAATAGACAAATTAGATAGTAAAAGATGAAGACAAGAGGGCATTAGAGGTATTTAAGAAAGTAAAATTGGAAGGTTAACACTTAAACTACAAAACTTATTAAACTCCAAAAGAAGTTTAAATATAGAAGGAAAGAAAACAACGTAATGAAATAAACACAGCAAATATAATACACACGATTATAACTTAAAATAATATGATAGAGTTAAGACAAAAAAGCTTTCAGTTTTACAAACAGATGCAAATGGGTTTAACTCAGTTATTTAAAAAATTTTTTTCAATTTAGTTCACAAAATGAGACCCCCAAATATGTTATATATAAGAAACACACCCAAAACAAAATGATTCAGCAAGGCTAAAAATACAGGAATGAGCAAAGACAGGTATACCAAGCAAATGAATATAATAAGAGATAAGGAGGACAGTGTGTATGTGACACTGATGTCAGACATAGAAGAATGCAAACTAAAAAGAACTAAATATGACAAAGGAGAACCTTTTTAATGCTAGAAGTCACGACTTAAAATAAAGGCATTATAATTATGAATAGCTATGCAATAACACTGCAATCATCTTTATAAAAGCAAGAACCCAAAGAAATACAGAAAGAAAAAAAGAAAAAAGGTACACTAATAAGAGATCAAGTGGATAAAAATAAGGATATAGAAAGCCTAAACAGCATAAGATAGATATTTCGGATACAAATTAAACTTTACATCTTAATATTACAGAATAAACCTTCCTCTCAAGCATACATGGGACATTCACAAAAAAGATTATATCTTAGGTTATACATAAAATATAAGCAAGTTCCATAAAGTAGAAATATTACAATGTTTTCCAACTACAATGCAATAAAACTAAAAATTATTAACAGTAACAAAGAAGGGTATCTCCAACTGAAATAAATCTATTTATTTATCTATTATTTATCCAATAATAAACAATTAAAATTATTAGTGGCTAAAAGGGAAATACAAAACACAATTAAAGAATTCCTAAAAAATAATAATACTATAAATCAATCTGTGGTATATCAGTCTTAAATATGTGACCAAAGTAAAATCCACAGCTTTAGCTAATTTTATCAATAAAAATGAAAGAATAAATATAAATTAAATTCCTGGTTAAAAGCTAGGAAGAAATAACAAAATAAGCCAAAAGCAAGCATAATGAGGAAAATAATAGAAGAAAATGAAATAATAATGGAACTAGAAACAGAGATTAGTGAGGCAGAAAACAGAAAAAGAACAGATCTAACTATAATTAATAGATCAAAATCTATTTTTTGAAAAATATCAAAATAGGCAAACCACTAGCTAACAATCAAAGTGGTTAAAAAAAAAAAAGCGAAAGCACAAATATACAAAACAAGAAATGATAGGGGGGAAATATCTAGTGAAATAACCATTGGGAAAAAAATCATAAGAATCTATTTTGTAGACACTGCTACAAATAAATTTGAAGACCTAAGTGAAACTGGTAACTTGCCTGGCAAATAGTTTACTAAAACTGAACTCCTTAGAGACAGAATATTGAAACAGACCACTCTCCTTTAAAGAAAGCTATTAAGGACCTACCCTAACAAAAAAGCACCAGGTCCAGATGGTTTCACGGAGTGAAACCTTCAAAAACTAGCTTGTTAAAATGCTCTCTAAATTTTTCCAGATAAGTGAAAAGGAGGAAAACTTTTTATTTAATATGTAACATCAATACGTAAACCTGATAAAGACAATGCAAAATAAACTGTGCATTAATTATCACTTATCAATATTTATGTAAAAATACTAAACAGAATATTAGGAAACAGAATCCAATACCATATTAAAAGAATGACACCATCATAACCAAGTGATATTTATTTAAGGGAATACAAAGTTGGCTCAATATTAACGAATCCATTAATATAACACATATACGAAAAGATTCTAAGGAGAAAATTATATAATCATCTTCATAAAGGCTAAAAAAAGCTTTCCAATAAAATTCAACACTCTTTCCTAATGAAAAACACTCAAGAAAACAGAAATCAAGGGATATTTCCTGTTATGAACTGAATGTATTCCTCCAAATTCATACATTGAAGTCTCAACCCCTAGTGTGACTGTGTTTAGAGACAAGGCCTTTATGGAGGTAGTTAAGGTTAAATGAGGTCTTAAGAGTAGGGTCCTAATCTGATAAGACTACTGTCCTTATAAGAAGAGACATGAGAGAATAAGGCTCTTCCTCTCTCTCTCCTCTGGGACCTCTCACCTCCAGAAACTGAGAATAAATTTCTCTTGTTGAAGCCATCTAGTCTGTGGTATTTTGTTATGGCAGTCTAAGCTGACTAAGACACTTAACATTTCCACTAAGACCAGGAACAAGTAAAAGATGCCCACCATCTCCATTACTGTTAAACATGGTATTGATTGGTGGTATTAGCCAATGTAATTAGATAAGATAATCAATCATAGCATAAGAATTGGGAAAAGAAGTAGTAAAACTCTATTTCCAGATGTGATTATGTACCCAGAAATCCCTAGAAAGTGAGTGATAAAACTAACTGAAACAATAAAGTAAAAAAAACCTCAGTAAAGTGGCAGGATATAAATCAACATATAGAAATCAACAGTCTTCATATAATTAGAAACTAGAGGACATAATGGCAAAATAAAACAGAACAAAAAACACCTCCAGTTACAACAGCAACAAAGAAGATAAAATATTTAGGAATAATTTTAGCAAAAAATACATAAAACCTACATGAGAAAAAGTTTAAAATACTCCTGAAAGACAACAAAATTAGATTTGAACAATGGAAAAAAAAGCAGCTCTTATTCTTAAACAGGATGACTCAACATCATAAAGACAATTTACAAACAACATAATCCCAATAAAAAAATACCAACAACGATTTTTATGAAGTTGGACAGTTGACAGATAAATTAACAGGCAAGAATAGCCAGGAAAATGCCAGAAGTGAATATCTATAATGGGAGACTAGCCAGATCAGACATTAAGACACACTATAAAGCCTCTATAATTAAAACTCTGAGGTTCTGGTATATGACTAATAGACAAGTGGAACACAACAGAAAGTCCAGAAAACAGATCCAAGTACATACAGAATTTGAGTATATGATAATGGTAGTATTTCAAACCACTGGGGCAAAGGCAGACTTTTAAATGCCTGGTGCTAGGACAAGTGGTTAGTCATCTGGAAAAAATACAATTAGATCTACACTTCATACCATAAAAGAGAATATCTCCAAGTGGACCAGGGATCTAAATATAAAAAAAGAAACCACATAAATGTACCAAAAGAAAACATGGGTAAATTTATGTTAACAGGGATATAGAGAGAGGCTTTCCAAATATGACTCAGAATGCAGATGCAAAAGACTGATGAATTTACTACATTTAAAAAATTTTACATGGCAAAAAACCCCACTATAAATAAGCTTCATAAACAAAGTCAAAAGACAACTGACAAACTAGGAGAAATTGTTTGCATCATATATCACATAGAGGCTAATATCACTTAAAAGATAAAGAATTCCTAATACCTAAGAGAAACAAAGACCAAAAAACCTGAAAGAGTGGACAATGTTTTTTTTTTAAAAAATGGACCTTCAACATATAAATAAAAGGTTCAGGATGGATAAACAACAAGGTCCTATTGTACAGCACAGGGAACTATATTCATATCCTCTGATAAACCATAATGGCAAAGAACATGAAAAAGAATATATATGTATAACTGAGTCACGTTGCTGTACAGCAGAAATTAAACACAACACTGTAAATCAACTATACTTCAGTAAAAATTTTAAAAAATAAATAAAAGGTCCCATCTTCCTCATAGTAAGAGAAATGCAAATTACAACTATACTGGGATATCATTTCTCACCTATCAGTGGGCAAAACTTACCAAGCATGACAACACACTCTGTTGGCAAGGCTGTGGAAAAGCCAGGCATTTTTATGCCCTGCTGGTGGAAATGTAAATTGGCACAATTCTTGTAGAGGGGAATTTGGCAATAGCTAACAAATCTATGTATACACTTACCTTTTGAACCAATAATTACACTTCAGGAACTTACTCTGAAGATACACCTCCAAGAATACAAAAACACATATGCATTAAGTTATCTATTGCAGCACTGTTTGTAACCGTTAGAATAACAGAAGCAATCTATATATCCAGATATAAATGAGTGGTTAAACCACAGTACATTCACACTATGGAGTTCTCTGTGGCTGTAAAAAGAATAAGGACTATCTCTATGAACTGATGTGGAATGATTTCCAGGATACATTGTTAAGTGGGAGAAAAAACAAAGTAGGAAAGAATATCAATAGTATGTTAGGGTTTTTTTTATGAGGGGAAATATAATCTAAATATATCATTTGTACAAAAAAGGAAGTAGAAAAGATAAAACAAAGACTAATACAACTGGTTAGCTACAGGGGGTGGGTGAGGATGGGGTGGAAAGGACAGAAAATATGGAGTGAAGTAGGAAGGACTGTCACTCATCTAAGTATATCTTTCTGTACAGTTCTAACTTTGAGAACCATGTAAATGTTTCACATTCTCAAACAAAAAGAAAAGAAAAACTAACTAGAGAAAAAGCCTACAATGGAATATGAACAGAAGTCAATGACCAAACTGTACTACAAATGGATAATAACATAACCACACTGGAGGGCAGGAGGTGGTGGGGGAAATCTAGCCCAGGCAATACTGAACACAGTATTTAGATTAAAGGTCCTCAGGTTAAGACTAAGCAAGTATGGATTCTAGGTAGCAGGCTTCTTTGATTTAGAAGCATGGATTAGTAATTCTGAAACTATTTTCTGTGTATTATAGCACTAAACAAATAAGTTAACTAAGTACATATACTGTAGACAACAGAAGCTAGATACCTCATTGTCAGAGAAGTGATTACCAGTATGAAAAAGGGAAGGAAGAGAATGAACCTGGTGACGACTGGATTAGGATTAAAGGTATCAGTATGAACTCATGCTTTTTAATAAATATCAGTAGATAAATATAAAAAGATATAATGTGCGTACCTGTATATACATAAGTACATATATACATATATTTATCTACTAAATCTATCTGCTAATAGGGCATGGCATCCACTGGCCCTGAAGTTACAGACTAGATATTGATTTCTAATACCATTTTCCACTAAAAAGAAACAGGATTCCTTGAAGAAATGGATGATTTCAGGGTTGAGACAGGATAAGTACAAGACAAATCGAGAATATCCTGTGCCAGACCAGAAGGAAGTACTTAAAAAATGATGAGGACATCACAAAAGGAGACAGGAGCTAGTCTGAAGAGGCTCCCAATGGAAATTTGGAACAATTGAGAGTCAAAACAATATGATAGTAAAGGATGATAAACAACGGACTAACACAAGAATCCATGAGTCCACACCGGTACAAACCAATTAAATAGGAGAGAAGGAAAAGCTCATTTTTCAGTAGTGAAGAAAAACTAATCAACATAAAAGGAATGATGACATAAGAAAACCACCGTTGACAATTATCATAATAACAACTGATTCAGAAAAGAATCATTAATGGATGCCAAAACTAGTGGGTGCAAGTTTAGTAAGTAACAGAGTATTTACATCATTTCAAAGAGCCTCCCCACGATATGCATATTGATTGTGAAGGGAAACATAGCTACAGTGTAGAAATCTGGGCGATATCACCCTTAGCCAATAGATCAAAGTTAACATCACCAGGAATGAGACAAATCAAAATTGTGAGCCTCCTGATCGGAAGTGCTGAGAACAACACATCTGTGGCATTCCTGCAAAAGTCTGTAACCTGAATCTAATCATGAGGAAACATCAGACAATCCAAATTAAGAAATATCCTACAAAATTGACTGGCCTATCTATTTCAAAAATGTCAACGTAACAAAACACAAGGAGTGACCAAGGAACTGTCCACTCCTTTAATCTCCAAAGTAATGGAGACTAAGAAGATGTGACAACTGAATGCAATACATAATCTGAGAATTTCTTTTCCTATAAAGGACATTACTTGTACAACTGGAGAAATTTGAGCAGCTCCTGTAGCTCAGTCCTACATCAATGTTAATTTTCTTAATTGTGATAACTGTTTTGTGGTCATGTAAAGAGAATGCCCTAGTTTTTAGGAAATAAACACAATATACAGAGGTAAAGGAACATGACGCTTGAAAGTACTCTCAGTTTAGAAAAAGAGTGTATGCTTGTGGGGGAAAGGGATAAGGCAAATGTGGTAAAATGGTAACATTTGGAAAATCTGGGTGAAATGTTTATGGAAATTATCCCATTTTTGCAACTTCTCTATTAAGTCTAAAATTATGTCAAAATAGTCAGTTCCCTGGTGGCCTAGTGATCAGGATTCTGGGCTTTCACTATCGTGGTCCGGGTTCAATCCCTGGTAGGGGAACTGAGATCCTGCAAGCCGTCACATGGCCAAAAAAAAAAAAAAAATTTATGTCAAAATAAATAGCTAAAAGGAAAAAGTTAATGTTTATTAAAAAGTTGCTAGTTTCAACAGTTTGCAGTAAGGAGACCATGTAGTAAAAGATTAAGGAGTAATAGCTGGTATCTATTACTCTATAGCCTAGTGGTTGAGATTATGGACTTTGCTATTAGCCAGACCTTAGTTCAAGTCCCAATTCTGCTTATACGACTTTGGGCAAGTTGCTTACCTTCTCTGATCTTCTATTTATCTGTTTTATGGGAATAATGTACAGGATTCTTGTAGGATTCAATGGTATCAAGTGTGTCAAGGGCTTACAGTAAAAGACACCAATTCTGGAGCCAGACTGCTTAGGTTTGAATCCCACTTAGCAATTTGCTAGCTGTGTGACCTTGGGGAAGTTATTCAACCTCTCTGTGCCTCAGTTCTCTCAACAGTAATAAATGGGGGTGATAAAAGTATCTATCTCAAGGGTTCTTGTGAGGACTAAATAAGTTAATTGATAAAAGTGATTTGAATAGTACCTGGCACATAGCAAGCACTGCATGCATGGTAGTTATTTTCATTATTAGCCTGAGCCTCTACAGAATAGGAATTCAAAAAATATTAGCAATCATTATCATCATTAAATACCTAATATTATCATCACTATAGCTTTTTCAAGAGGTTTGGTGGTAAAGAGAAAGAAAATTTATTTTTTCTCTTAAACTAGGAAGACCTAAGCATATTAGAGAGAAAGGGGACAAACAATACAGAAAGAGAAACTTTTTTGAAAACACAAGAGACATGGAATCATTTACCAGATGAAGCCCTGAGGACCTCAGTTTCCCTCTCTGTAAATGTCATCTGAAGACTTAAGAGACAACTTTAAAAGGTACTTTGATGAAGGTATAACACAGAATGTTACATCTTTAAATATAACTTTGAACACACAGACACACATTTACATTTCTTCTACAGAATGCATTTTCCTTTAATAGCTACTAGGTTTTAAAATATTTAGCTTTCTTTCAGAGATCCATCCACAATATCTCTCATCCCGAAAAAAGTTCACTTAAAATGGAAATTTTAAGCAAAATCTAGGAAGAAAATATATACAATAGAGTGAGAAAAGGTTACACATAAGCAAAGATTTTTCTTTTTAATATGGTTTTAAATTTCATTTTTGGACTAGTTATCAACAATATCCATCGGGGAAATGATGCTAGTAGATGTCTATGGACCAATATGAAAAGATGTCTAAATATTAAGAGAGAAAAAAACAAGTTGCAAAATAGTTTGGAGATATATATTTATATACGTACAGAAAAAGTTAAGATTAATAATGAACGATTTTACTTTAATTTTCATCTTTACAGAGCAACCACTATGTCTCAGACACCAGGGATTAAAGAATAATCAAAATGGAAAAGTAAAATTCAAGGCACAATGGAATTTTCTCATTCTAATACAATCTGCCTAAAAAAGGGACAGACCTAGAGAGCCAATCTTAACTCTATCATTAAACACATCCTGTTTGTCAGTGAAATGAGTACCACTACACTAATTTCACAAAGATTTCTGGACAGTCTAGCTATTTAGAAAGCTGTTATATAAAATCATAATAAACTCATATATTTAAATAATATTACCCATTATTGCCCATTCCAAAAAAACAGAAAATAACTGTCCAAAAGTGCTTTATCAGTTAAAACACATTCTAATGAATTTATGATTTAAAAAGTGATTCCTTGAGAAACCATTCTTCCTTTCATTTTCTTTTCTTGATTATTCCATCATACCATCCCTCAGGGGAGAAAAGTCCCTAAAATTAACACCTATAGAGAAAAAACCCAAAAATCTAAGCTTTATACCAAAATAGGAAACATTTTTATAGGAAAATGCAGCTCATTTGAACCTGCCTCTGTTCAGAAGGGACCCTGAAAAAGACAATATAGGAAAAAGAGGATTCTTTACCATAATCACTGGAATCTTGATGCCCACATGTATTTGTTTCTATTCTGTAATTCCTGGCATATCTACTTTAACCAGAACAGTTATTCTTGAATGACCTTTATTTCTCTGCGATGTCAGGAAAGTTACTTTTCTACCACCAACCACAAACTGCTCCCCAAATGGAGGACCAGTGGATATATGGTAGGTGGTGATGGGGGGGGAGGAGCAGAACTAAAGCCCAACAGGAACCATCATCGCTTGGTCCCCTTGACCTTTCTACAGCTTTCCATTCACCTGTATGAAGAGAGAATAAGGAAAAACAAAACCAATGGAAATAAGGGAGAGCTGAGTAGTGGACACCTACTACACCCCAAGCACTGTAAAATATTATTTCATTTAATCTTCCTACAGTACTGATGATGCCTTTGAAGTCTGGGCTGATGACTTGTAGAAAGAATTCTCAGCAAGTAAAGTCCTGGAGCTGTGATGAGAACCCAGTGAGTGATTTAAATAAAACCTGTGCTCAATTTTTTTCCCATGTCACTCGTCCTGCCTAGCAACATGACACTACTTATTGTCCAAATACATAATCCTACGGTTTTCTTTTTTAACAAAAAGCACTTTCAATATGGAAATTTTCAAAACTACATCAAAGTAGAGAGATGTACTCCCATGTGCCCATGGCTCAGCTTCACCCGTGTGCCATTCTGGTTTCACCTGCCCTCTTCCTACCATTTTTTCTCTGAAATATTTAAAAACAAATCAGAGACGTTTTGTTTGAACTTCAAAATGTCTCTAACAAATCAGATCTTGAATACACAAATATAACATTACCACAGAATTTGAGATTCTGCTTTTCTCAAAAATGTCCTCTCGCAGTCAGTTAGTTTGAATCAAGACCAAAACAAGGTCACAAGGTCCACACACGACTTTCGGAAGATGTATCTCTAAATGAATGACAGTTCCCCCGACCTCCTCCCCTTTACATATAAGTGGCATTTTTAAAAAAAGGAGTCTTTATGGTTGATAAAATGTGTTTCTCTAGCTCCTTTATTTCGTGTAAACTGCTAGGGGCGTGATCAGATTGTGGTTCACATTTTTTCATTATTGTTTCAAGACTGCTGAGGTGGTTTCACTTACTCCCTACTGCATCTCCTCAGGAGGCACTTAATATGCAACTGTCTTCTATCAGTATTACAGTAATAGTGTTTTCTAGATCCTCAGGCGATTCGAGTTTCTAAAAGCTTATCCAAGACCATATATTCGTGGCAATATGCACGTGGTGATCAAGCACCCAGGTTAATCAAGAGTTGATTGGGAGACAACAGAGGTTATCAATCAGCAGCCAGGGAAGCAGGCCAGGAATTTTTCCTCTCATAGATAAGAGGCCAAAAAGTGGAGAAGAGATGAAGGGTTTGACTAGAGACGGAGAGGAGGCCAGAAGATGAACATGATGCTTAAAGAACAAGATAGTAGGCTCCATTTATAGTTCTGAAAGACATTTTACATACATGTATCAATAAGTCTTTCCAAATAAAACTCACAGAGAATTTTAGAGTTCTTCATGTTATAATGTTATTTCACCAAGACAGCCTTACAAATTTTGCTACGTTTCCTGCTTCAGAGAAAGGTGCTGATCTCTAAGCCAAAGGTTCTCAACTTGACTTCAAAGTATATTCTCCTGGGAAGCTTTAAAAATACTGAGGTGTGGGTCCCACCGAATCAATTCTGATTCAACTGCTCTAGAATGGGGACCAGGTATATAGTGTTATTTAAAAGTCTTCCCAAGTGACTCTAATATGCAGCCATAATTGAGAACCAGCTGCTCTTAGCTAAGAATAAAGACAACAGCAGCTAATATTTACTAAGCATATATTATATGTCAGGTACAGTTCTAAGCACTTTACATGTACTAGTTCATGCCCTATTTTACAAGTGAGGAAACAGAGATCAGGTAACTCGCCCAAGGTCACACAGCAAGCTAACAGCAGAAGTATTTAATATCAGGAAGTTTGGATCCAAAACCCATGCTCTTAATTACCATGATACACTGACTCCTAAGCATGAATTATACTTACATTCTTTAACTGCAAATAGAATGATCAAAGAAAAACAAAATGAACAAAAAAAGATAACTAACTTCCTTCTCCTCAGAAGCAGTACAGTGGCATCTTGTTGCAAAGGTACCAACACACGCTTATTAGAAAAGTGAATAAACAGATAAGAATTTTCTCTTCCCAAAAGAACATTCAAATTTGAGATTTCCACACATTTCAATAATTTCCCACATATCCTATACAGCACAGTTATTCAATGTTAAGTATCAAACATTGCTTCAGTTTTAAAACTTGGGGCAATGATGTATTGAAAATTTCCTACCTATTTCGGTTCTGCTAACTCCAATTCCATTATAAATTCTCAAGTAAGTAAAGTGACAAGAATCAGAATCTTCAATGTCAAAGTCACCAAATTTGATGCGCACTCGCTCTCCCATCTTTACACGGATCTCCCATTCGCAAACAGTGCTGTTAGGATAGGTCTGTGGGTAGTTTATGGACGTCAGGGTTCCACTTTCAGGGCCTAGTACAGTATGTCCACATCCATCACCTTTAAAAAAAAAAAGTTAAAAGAACGATAAATTATTCTTTACATCTTTAACTTACACTACAAATAATCAGGATTTTGTGTGAAGATTTTAAAATACGTATGACATCAGATATTTTGTACCACCAATACCTTCCTTACACAAGGTAAAACAGATAACATAGTTCTTAGTAGATCTACTCACAGGAGCCAGGAGAAGCCAGGTTAGGTCAAAATAATCAATGATTACCTTTATAATTTATGAGTTCAAAGAACTTTCCAATCAAAATAAATAGAAGTAAACATAACTTAGCAATAATTATATATATATATGTCATAATAAATCCAGTCTTTAAGAGTATCAATTCTTTGTAATTGTTCAAAATAAATGTCAACTATAAAAATAAATGTATATGATCAGCTTCATCTATTTAGTTACAAATAGCACAAACCCCTTCAAAAATCCCTGTGAGAAGTCGAATGATTTCTAAAAACACTTAAACTATACTAAAGATTATGCAGATTTCTGACCATATTACACGATGCAAGGCATTCCTTCTTGAAGGCATTAAAGCAATATTTCATAGTTTAATTTTATGTTCTACTGAAATTTCACTTTTCAGTAGTCCCTCCCCAAAAGCCTCATTTTCCCCTATAGAATGATGACAAAAAACCAGTTTATTAGACTTATTAAAGACTAGTAAAATGACCTTCATATCTTGGTAGCAGCATTAAATAGTTAAGCAAATGCTCCAGAAATTTCTTCAGCAACTGAATATGGAAACAGTTAACACATTGTTTGTAAAAATCAAATATCTGCATTCTTCCCTTTATCATAAAATTTGACATTCTACTGAGCACCTGGAAGGAGGCGTTAATACTGATTAAGAAGTTTTAGCTGCTGCTCCAATTGCACCGCTTAGCGTTCCTAACGATGGGATTCAAATGAATGTCTTTTTAATAGGAAAATGAATACATCCTTTCAAAATAATAGTATTTTCTCTTTCAAAAGAGCTATTTATAATCACCTTTTGGAAGAGTTCAGAACTTAAAACAAAGAAAACTATATTAGAAGTGACACTTCTGAGTTTTAACCTCAATATGGATACAGATGGGTGTAACAGAATTTTATATTATCTTGATTTTTTTATTTTTAAGAACAATGTAGTGCTGATATCATTTACTAGAACAGATGAAAGCTTTAAAAGCCTATGAATAAGAAAATAGTATCTACAAGTAATAGTTGCAAAATGTTTATTAATTGAATGAATAAGGAAACTGTACATTAACCTATGAAAAAGTTATCTCAAACTAGTCTCAAAACTAGCTTTAAGGAAGGAACAACAACTCTGTACCTAGATTCTGATGACAATACTTCATATCTTTTGCTGATAAAGAAATTTTATTGCCAAATCCACACTAGTACTGTTACTTAGCCTGCTTTCACAGGTCAACCAGCAATCTGGCTTCTTAAACAAATCTCTCTCGCGCAAAGCTTAGCTTTTAACCAACATTAAACTTCAGCTATCTTCTACAGTTGCCTTCACTCCACACACAAGAACTAGGCATAGCAGTTCAATAATATCATAATACGTAACGGCACCATTAAAAAAACCTGTGAGTTTTTGTGTGACATAGCCACTGATCTTTTGCAAATATAAAACTTAGAATGTTATATAACTCAGAGGAAAAGAAAAATAACCACAAATTTCCCCTGAAACTACGATGAAAATACCTTGAATATCTCTATTGGATATTATCTAAATTAAAAACATAAGGATATAAAAACCTCCCTTGTGAAAATAAATGAATTGTAATATAAATAACTTTTGAATAATCATTAACATTTTTCCTTAGAGAAAAAGACAACCATCCTAAGACAGATCTTCTAAAAATATGAAACTAGTCAAAAATGTTCTCTTACTACTGAAAAGATGAAAACGAGCTTTCTGGAAGTGTTTCAATCTTTAAAAAGTAGCCCTGAATAAATGAAGTAACTCAAACTATAAATGTATTTTCTTTAGTAAGTATGAAACTAAGGCAGCTTCTTAAGTGATTAGAAGTGTTGATGGATTTCAGAAAGCCCAGAATTTTGCTATTAACAGCTGCAGTCAGGACTTAGTAATGGCAGATTGTCGCATTTAATGTATTCCCCACAGGCTATTATTTAACTTAAAGTTGTCATGTTAAAATGAATTTTATAAAAAGACTACAAGCAGAGTGTTAGGAGCAATTCTTAAATATCTTTATGCTCATATTTATGTTTGATTCTCAATAAACACACAAAATGTTTTCTGCCCTTTCCTCCATACAGCATAGGTCCTACAAAAGTTAACAAAATAAATACTAACTGATGAAAAACAGGACTTTTGCATGCATGGTGATGAAGAAAACAATTAAAATGGAGCTGTCTTTTTTCAGCATCTTGTGTAGGGGGAGGGCATGAACAGTCCACAAGTAACGTGCCAAGAATGTTCTAAAATATGTGATGGAGTTCAGAGCTTCCTCCTCTCGCAAACAAGACGATACATACCAGAAACTAAAGTTAAAAGAAAGTCTCAAATCTACTGCAATGCACAAATTTGCATGTTCCATATTTCCAAGACTATTTGATAAGTGTAACCTGACTAGATAAATAGCTTAGCTGGCCTGGCCAAATACCTACTGCTATGAAGTATATGTTTCGAATATTCCAGTTGGAAAGGGACACTAGGCCAGCAGTTTTCAAATGTTTTTCTCTGTTATTCCAAAGTAAGAAATGTATTTTACACCTTGACTCAAGTGTCTTAAATATATCTTCCTGACCCACTAAAGGGTCCCCACCTGTGCAACGAACAACACTGTACTAGGCATCCAAAGGTGACACTGTTGAATTCTCAAATCAGAAAAAGACCTTGTCCTCACTTTTACCCCCAAATTAGAACATGTGCTTCCAGTTTATTTTTACAGTGCTTAAAAGCGAAGCCTATTCTACACCAAAATACTTAAAATGGGACAAAATATTTAAAAGTAACACTAAAATCTGGAAAATATTATCAACAAATCACCTAATACACTGAGAGCAGGGGTTCTCAAATGTGGGTGGAGGACACTGGAACAATTCTGGGGTGGGAGGGTGCCACAGGCATCCAGTGGGTAGAGGCCAGGAATGCTGCTGAAGTATCTTACAATGCACACGACAGCTCCCCAGAGTAAAGGGTGATGCATCCTAAAAGTCAAATAGTGTGGAGGTTGAGACGGGCTGACGTAGAGCAAGGGTTAGGACATCTCCAACAGAAGATCTGGGTTAGTTCTTTTTCCTTTGGCTCAAAGGGTAATACTGTTCTACTTGCTAAGGGTACAACCCAGGGAACAGTCTTCCCCACAAGGTCAAAGAAGTAAACAGAATGCTTTATTTTTCTTTAAGTTAAAGGAAAAAAAAGGTCCTTCTTATTAGTCTGCAGCTCTCAAGTATTTTTCTTGGTCAGGGGCCCTCATTTAACATTGGGGTTTGAAAAAGGATGGTAATAGGGTCAGGAAGTAAGAGTCTCCAGATTTTCTGCTTAGTTTTGTAACTGGAAAGAATAATAATCTGTGACCAGGCTAGTACCACCTACTATTACTCATTTTTACAAGGCAGAATTGACAAAGAGAGTGTAACCACTACTGGAAAAATAATTTTCAAAATGGGAATTGTAGGACCATACCCTCACTCTCACCAACAACGCCACATCGACAACTCCTTCTCCTTCTCCTTCTCCAACTCCATCATCACCACCATCACTGTCAGCTTCTTCTTCTCCTCCCCCCCCTCACCCCCGCAGATGGTCTCCACCAGACTAGAACTGACCATAAGGGGTAGAAGCCTGTAAATGTAATTTTTGAATTTTAATTTTATTTCAGTGGAGAAAAAACACTGGAATTTGATCTCACTGCCCCGTTGTTTGGCTGCAGATTTATCTAGGGGATTACTCATAGAACATGTGTTCGCTTCCTCTGAAGACTGTCAGGTCAGATGTGTTAAGCCAGATACAAATTTTGATACTGTTCCAGGAAAATAGCTGAGTAATTTTTTTTTTTTTTTAACTACTTTTCCCCAGAGAAAACACAAAGAACATTAATTTAAATAATAATGAATTAATACAACAAAGAACACTTGCTTATTTTAGGCTGCTTTCTAAACTTCAAACCAAGTATGTTTTTTGGATAAATATGTGCTCATGATGCTGATTTTATGAGACTCTCCAGCTAACCCCATATTTTAGTCACATTACTATTAAAAATAATATAAGTTATCTTAATTATTTAATTTTATTAACATGAACACTGTATGACTTTTAAAAATACTTTCTTTAACAAGAACAAAGACAAAAGCAGAAAGCTTGCACAAATATTCCAAAAATGTAGAGCAATGTAACTTTCATTACAATTCTTAGAAACTAGGAAAGGTTTATACTTTTCCAATAAGCTTTCAAGGAATTTTCGTCACTGTGAACGGGTGAGTTTGACTATATACTTCCTCTAAGTAAGTGTCACTTCTATCACATCTTGTAACACATCTGTGAGATCATATAATAAACTGAAAAAAAAGGCATTTAGAGAGTAGAAAAGTGTTCAAAAGAATAACTTGCAAGCGTTAACAAGGATATCCTATTTCATTTGACTACAATGAAGATTTTTAATCTATTATTTAGCACTGCGAATTTTTAGACTAAAAAGTACTATACCAGTCCTGTTACTTTAAGATTTTAAAGTTGCATCACAACAATCTCAAAAAGATAATTCAAGGTCCTATTTTAATTTACTCATTTTTTTTTTAATACTGCCTAAGATGGATATGCACTGAGAGCCTAAAGAGGGTTACTGTGGCAATTTAAAGGAAAAGAAATAGCTCTCAGCTCAAGCTTTTTTAAGCCCACACTCATCTCTGCATGTGTGATAATTTACAAAACTGAATCACATGAAGGAATGTGAGATGTATAAATCCTCTTCAATCCCCACCAAGCACACACTCTATGTAGTACATAATGGTTAAGCAAATTGGTTCTGGAGTCATGTGATGAATTTAAATGCCCTACGTACCACTCACTGTGACCTTGAGAAGGTTGTTTACTGATGGCTAAACCTGAGTTTTGTAAAATGGGTATACTAACATCTCAAACCACAGAGGGTAAGAATTTAAAGATACTGTATGAAAACAACTACTATCGAGGGCCTAACCCATACTAATGTGTTCAATAAATGTTTGAGGGTAATTATGGTCATAAAAGACCAGAAAGGCTTTTTTTTTTTTTTAAAGGAATTCCTTTATTTTTATTATTTATTTATTTATTTATTTATTTATTTTTGGCTGTGTTGGGTCTTCGTTTCTGCGCAAGGGCTTTCTCTAGTTGCGGCAAGCGGGGGCCACTCTTCATCGCCGTGCGCGGGCCTCTCACTATCGCGGCCTCTCTTGTTGCGGAGCACAGGCTCCAGACGCGCAGGCTCAGTAGCTGTGGCTCACGGGCCTAGTTGCTCCGTGGCATGTGGGATCTTCCCAGACCAGGGCTCGAACCCGTGTCCCCTGCATTGGCAGGCAGATTCTCAACCACTGCGCCACCAGGGAAGCCCCAGAAAGGCTTTTGCTCGTCCCATGCAGGTCCGGTGCGTTTGGCCACAGCCTAGCTAAGGTATCAGAACAATGGCTCATTACTTTAGAAGATTTATATCAGCTTTAAAGCTTCAAGTACAGTGTCCTGTGAAAAGTGTAAATCATGAGAAAGTAATTCTCACCAATCTTCTCCCCAATGACCTCTACTTCACTTCAGTAACTCATGAAACCACAGCCTAGAGTGTTTTTGCCATTACTGGAGATTACTCCCACCTGTGAAATCTCAACAACTTTAATGTTTCACTCTTTCGGTCAGTCTCCTGACCCTTCTGCTCTCTTACACCCACTGCACACTTTCTGTGAACTTCTCTCTTTGCTCCCCATCTACTGTCTTGCCCTAGCCTCATTTCTTTCCCTACCCAGCCTGGACCTCATGTCCAGTGTGTGAACTACACTCTTCCTGGTACCTTCACTTCCTTGCCACTATGTCCTTCTTGAGGATCTGCCTGGCAAGCCCTCCACCCTGGATCACATGATCTCTCTTTGCCCAGGAGCTGAGCACTACTGGGAAAAAAATCACACAATCCAGGGAACAGCTGTCATTAGAGTAATAGGTTCTGATCTCAGATGGGCACTGAAAGCCACTCAGTATTCTCTTACTCAGTGGTTCTCAAAATTTAGTCAACATTAGAACCACCTAAGGGCTATTTAACGTAAAGGTTCTCAGGCCCCCATCTCTGTCTCCATAGATCCTAATAAATATGTCAGAAACATTACCTGAAACTTGGAAATAGGTTAAAAAAATAAAGGTGAGCAGCAGATCCTTTAAATGTCATAGAGGCCAAAAGCTGCCCAAGGATTATAGGGCAAAATACTTAATTGGATTTGTTATTTATCATTGATTAAAGGTCCCAGTCTTGGCTACACATAAACTTGTAGATTGTTGTCTTGTAGAGATGCATATAATTTCTGTATAGTTGAAAAAAATAATCCCACATGTTAGAGTTTATGGCCCTACTGGCCACTGAACAGTTTTACCCATCTAATCTAGCAATCACAGCCTAAAACTACCTATCTAAACACCTAGTTTCTCAAATATTCTTTGGACATGTTTCAACTTCTTACTGGTTCCTTCATTAATTAATGAGTTGAATAAAATCTTTGACATGTGTTAATTTTATATTTGCATGACAGGTATAATTTTGCCTTTTTTTGCAAATTATATACTGTAAAGTAGCTCTGCAGTGGAGCCTAGGAAGGATCCGCACTTTAACAAGTTTCAAAACACTAAGAGCAACAACAACCAAAAAAAACACACACAAAAAATCTTTCTCCAGCCAGTGTTCCCCAACATCTACCACTTTCTTTCTCACTTTTTTTTTCTTTTACAGAGAGATTTTTTTCAGTTCTCTACATTCGATGTCTTACTTCTTTGCTTCCCATTCTAGGCTCAAAATACTGCAATTCCCTCTTGCATCTCCCTCCCTCCCACCAAGAGGGAAGAGATATGGGAACATATGTATATGTATAACTGATTCACTTTGTTTTAAAGCAGAAACTAACACACCATTGTAAAGCAATTATACTTCAATAAAGATGTTAAAAATAAATAAATAAACATCTTTTTTCCATAAAAAAAAAAAATACTGCAATTCAGCTTCCAAACGGTTGTGGTTGGCTTGTACTCTCCCCCCACCCACCCCCGTCCCAACAACCAAATTATATGTTCCTAATTGCTGGTACCTGTGAATGTAACCTTATTTGGAAACAGGGCCTTAGCAGATGTGATCAATTTAAAATGAGGCCATACTGGATTAGGAGAGACCCTAATCCAATGTCTGGTGTCCTTATAAAAAGAGGAAAATCTGGACACGGATACAGACACAGGGAAAATACCACATAACTACAGGCAGAGACTGGAATGATGCAAAGGGATCCCAAAGACTGCAATTGCCAGAAGCTAGGAAGGGGTAAGGAAGGACCCTGGTCTAGAGCCTTCAGAGAGAGCGCATTGCCCTGCCAATACCCTACTTTCAGAATTTTAGCCGGCAGAACTATAAGACAATACGTTTCTGTTGTCTGAAGCCATCTAAATTTGTGGCAATCTGTTACGGCGGCCGTAGGAAAGCCAGACCTACCTCTCCAATGTACTCTTCACTAAAGCGGTCCGTTTCCGAGCTGCCAAAAGTCAATACTTTTCCATCTTTATCATTTGTGACCTTTCTACAGCATGTGGCATCGCTGCCCCTTCCTTCCCTCCCATCTTCCTTCCTGATCTTTCCTCCCTCCTTTTTAAAACTCTCCTTCCCCACCTTAGTTCTTCTTTTGACTCTCTAATTGCAACTTCTCCAGCACCTTAGCTGACTTATCTTCCAACTACTGACTGCTGATGCTGCTGCTCTCCAGAGCTCCTTCCCCGCCCTCTGTACTGCCTGGGCCATCTCCCCACCCTGCAACTTCAGCCACCACCGAAAGGGAGAATGCCCCGTAGTCTCCAGCCTTTCCCCTAACCCTCAAACCTGTCATCCACTTCTGTACTGAGCTCCTCTGCTCAGAAATTCCACAGCACTTCAAACTCAGCATGTCCCAAGCATTCAGGGAACATCCTCCATGTGCCAAGCACTGAACCAGGTGTTAGGAACAAGAGAAATGACAGACAAGGCCCCTGTCCTTACAGAGTTTACAGAGTAGTACGACAGACGTAGTAAATAATTTCAGGGACGATGAGCGTTGCAGGGAAGTAATGGGTGGTGGGGGTGGGGGTGGGGGTGGTGTGTGTGTGTGTGTGTGTGTGTGTGTGTGTGTGTGTGTGTGTGTGTGTGTGTGTGTGTGTGTGTGTGTGTGTGTGTGTGTGTGTGTAGGGTAAATAACAGTTAACTAGGCAGGAATACTGGTGGAAGAGGGAGGTGGAAAGCAGGGAGAAGAGGATTCCAGAAAGAAAAAAACCCAGCATTTTTAAATGACCTTTGCTCTCTCAAATTTAACTGGTCATTAAGTTTTATACTTTGTTTCCTTAGTATCTCTAAATTTCATCCCTCTTAAGGAGTGCAGGCCCTTGTAACAGGTTTCCCCACTTCCTTTCTTTGCTCTCTCTAATCCACTGCCCATACTCCTGCCAGTTTCTTAGACACCAACTGGGTCACGTAGGTCACTTATTTAAAAATCCTTCAACTGTTCTTCACCAGTGATACAATGAAACCTCAAACTCTTCAGCAAGGATACAAAGTCCATAACAATCTGTGGCCGGACTCCCTTTCCCGTCTCATCTCTTGACTCTTCCCACAACCTCTCTGCTCCAGCTCTGGAACTGTGGGTGACCCCCTCTGTGCTCCACGCTCTCTCTCCTCCGCCGCTGCACGTGCTACTCTGCTCTGCCAAGAAGAAGGTCCTTCCCCCTCATATCCACCTGGCAAATACCTACTCAACGTTGTCTCTTTTGGGAAACCTTTCTGAAAGCCCTGGTCTTTCTCTCCCTTTCCATCATCAAAGTCTCTTTACTGTACCGAATATGCCTAATTATGCATACTTATGTCGGTTTGCCACACCAGCTGTAAAGCTCTATCACAGACAGGCAATGCATTCTGTTCGCCTTGGTAGCTGTAGACATAGAAATAGGGCATACCAGCCTCTTAACACATGCTGCTGAATTTAGAAAATAATAAACCCAAACAAGCCAGTGGTAGGCACTTGGTAGATAAGTGATAACAGTAGAAAAGTACATAGGCTTGGGAATCAGACAGACTTTCCGATTTAAATTCTAGCTATGCCAACTTTTGAGATGATCCTGGCACTTAACCTCTATATCCTCAACTATACATGGGAATAATACCACCCATCTCCCAAGGTAATTGTGAGGGTTTGGTAATAACTTGTCTAAAAAGCACTGGATTCTATAAATGTGAACACTCTCTTTGAAGATGATGCCTCTATGTATCTAGTACCCCCCTTTCCTTCTGGGAGCTACTCTGCAGTTTGCAACAGTTGTCATATGACCTCATGCCCCCTGGTTAGTTGACTGGTTCAAGGGTGGGTACTGATTCACACTGGGCCAACGTGAGGCCCTCTCATTTCTGGACCTTGTATGTTAGGGAAACCCCAGAATCTCTCCAGTGTTGAAGCTACAAGCCTTGGGGATTGCCAGCAGCCATGATTTGTTCCATGCAGAGAAAGCGAGACTGTAACAAGACAGAATTAAGCTGAGTTCTTGGTGTCTGAGGTCCCGCTGCATCCCTGCTTTTCCCTGGGCTTAGGTTGGCTCAGTTCTTAGGAAGAGTCCACAAGTTACCTCAGAATGGTCCCTTTTCCCTTCTACTTTAAGCAGATTTAATTTTCTGTTCCCTATAACCTCACTAACCAAAACACTCTTCCTCCACCCATGCAATAGAATGTCTGTCTCATATCCAGACCTATAAAGTTAGCATCTAGGACAAAAAGAGTAACCAGAAACAGGGCATGCCAGGAAGAAAGGGATAAACCATGAACCTGAAAATGATCTGAGGATGGAGAGCAAAGAAAGCTAAAATCTATCAACAGGTAGGAAGTTGGAGAGAGAAAGGAGAGGTCAAAAGGGAGGGGACAAAACCAATATTACGGTCTGGTTGGGTTGGAGGCCACGTAAAGACAGATGTGAACAATCACGCCCTGCTGTCACACTCCTCCACTGCGCGGTCTGACCCCTCTCACTAAGCTAGGGGTGAACTTTCCTACACAATAAGTGGGATGGGGAGAAGGGGCAGAAGGATGGAGAAGCACTGGATCTCAGTAGAAAGCAAACATTTGAAAATGGAAATTTTAACTGTGGAGTAGGGAAAGAGAAACAAAATTTTCATTCACACGTTGTTTCACTCGTTGAACCAAAATTTATCAACTACCCAACAGATTTGATCACAGCCCTCATACATTCTAGAGAGGTGAGTTATACATTTCAAAACGTTGAGAGTGACATGCCTAGTATTTAAATCCAAGTATGTCTGACTCCAATATCTCCATACTTTCGAAGTCCACCCACGTAAAAAATAGTGAAGACAAAGAAAGCTCTAAGGTTTAAAAGAAAAAAAAAATCTCACAGTTTAAGTGACAGTTTCAGAAGAGCAGAAGCTAGACTGCAAGGGAAACATCATTTAACAAATATCTTTTGTGTGCTAGACACTAAGAAAATGTACAGCACAGATGTAGTCTACTTGTCAGAAAGTTGGTCACTGAAAAAAGCAGAGATATAAGGTACCTGGAAAGCAACCAGTTGACAGATGTATATACAAGCCAGTGGCATCCTGAGCATGTTTCCAGGTACAAAGTAAGAAGCACCACAGAAGTTTAAATTATACTAAAACACAACTTATATTCCCTGATGAAGCAGTGTTTTGGATAAGGTGTAAGAGATGATTTCAGGAAGAAGAAAAGGCAAGGCAGGAGGCAAAGTTTTACTGTGCAGGGATGAGGAGTGGGACAGTCATGATGCTGCAGCTGAGCACAAATCCCCACGTGAGGTTTGATTCGTCATCCTTATCTGAGGCAGATCTAGTCACAAAGGCCACAGGCCTTTCTCCTGCAACCCTGAGCTGTCCAGAACCAGAGAAAGAGGACAGTGGGGACTGGCACGTGGGCCAGGTATGGGATCTGTCAAGGACAAGGGGGAAAGCATCAATGAGATGATTGACCTGGGCTGAGACAAGTGAACCTACAGATGGACTGGGTAGAAGGAGAGGTACCTAAGGATGATGTCATTGCTAACGTCACAGGTACAAACTCTTCAGTCTGACCCACAAGGAAAGTTCTCCACAATCTTGTCCCCACCGACCTTTTCAGCCTGCTTCTCATTACTTTCCTGACACTAAATTATTGTAGCTACCTGAATGTTATCCAGGAATTTCGGCTGGCAAAGAAAAAGGAGGCAGGCAACTACTAGAACCAAAACTAGGGGGACTTTTATAAGGCTGGAGGTGGCTATTCAAATCAGAATCTGAAAGAGAGGGCAAAGGAGTGCACCCCACTTGCTGACACTGATTTAGGCTAGCACAGCTCTTAAAGACCACCTATTTGAAAGGGGAGCACAGCAGTGTTTTCTAAGTAGAAACCACGGCTCTGTTCAGAGTTCCAGTTGAAGGAGTACTCCTTTCATTACAAAAGCAAAGGGGTCTAGCTCCTGGGAAGAGGGAGGCTGGAAAAACACTGGGCAGAATGTTAGGCCCTGTGCAAGTAGGTTAAGGTTCAAGAAAGGGTTCTATTTTCATGGAACTGAGAAGCCCAGGCTCTGACTGCTAACTGAGGGAATCAGACAAAGGACAACAGTGTGAAGGGCATGCAGGTGCCCAGGGACTAACATCCAATAATGTGCTTGGGGCAGCAGATTCACTGCAGAAATGAGTTCTAAATTCTTTTTTTTTTTGGCACCGCCGAGTAGCTAGTTCCCGACCAGGGACTGAACCTGGGCCCTCAGTAGTGAAAGTGGCAGGTTCTAACCACTGGACCATCAGGGATTTCCCCTAAATTCATATTTTTGAATGATGGACATCATGATAAGTATTAGAAATAAGAAAATGAATAAAACTCTCTGCCAGAAACAAATATTTAATATACATTGTGATTAATGACTGAACAGAAAAAATAGGAAATTACTATTGGAGATGAGTGTGTGTGGTGACAGAGAACTCTTCTCAGAGGGCATGATACCCAAGAAGGGTTTTGAAGGATGATAAGGAGGTTACCAAGCACACAAGGAAAGGGGCTCTTTCTCTTCAAGTGGAGAAAATGACACATGTAAAGAAATCAGTGCTGGGAACAAGGCAAAACAGGATGAAATTATATATTAGAGGAATAAAAATCTCAGTCTTATACCTGAACTATATACAAAGGGTGAGGGATGCTGGCATGAGATTAAGTCAGAGAGAAAGGGAGGGGCCAGACTCTGAAAAAATTACATATATAATATGCCAAGGAGTTTGGATTGTATCTTATAAAGGGGCTGCTGGCCACACTATGGAAGTATTAACGTAGCTCCAAGAGTGCAGTACCCCAGTGCACAGAACCATGGCCCTCAGAAAGCAACCATATTTGCCCAAATATGGGGCAAGTGTGCAGGGTATGGGGCTCAAGGAGGAAGCAATGGGCCAGGACCAGAGGCTGAGGCATGCTACTCATTGTAGCAAGGATGGCTTTGACACTCACATGCTTTCCTGACTCCCTGCTGTTCTGATGCTGTGATCTTAACTCCTGAAATGTCTGCCATCCCTGTGAACTAGAAACCTACCAATCCTAAAAGCTTACCTGCTTAAAATCATTTTATCAGCAAGGTTTTTCCTACTTCCCAGGCATTGTGAGCTCTCCCTCCCTTACAAACTCACAGCACTGCGCAACTTCCCTTGGTTATTTATCCATATACTCCAACTTGAAGATAATTATTTCCCCAACTAGCCTGTAGGATCTCTGAAGACAATGACAATATTTTACTCTATCGTAACTGTCTCAGGACTCTATCGACCTATGTGCACACACCCCTGGGAGCTTATAGTTGGTACTCTTTCATGCTGAGAGTTTTTAATGAGAGAATGATAGAGAGTACCAGCATTTTCTCTCTTATCCCAAGCAATTAAGTTTGCACACTTAAACCGCAAACTCCACGTTGCACTGTACTCCACAAAAGAAAGGAACTCCTGGCCTACTCTCCTTAGAAAGCAGTTGAGGGAGCTTGCATCTTGTGGTCTTCCCCATGATTCAAGCAGCTGACCAAAGTTCTTCTTTCAACTACATATCCTTCAGAGTGCAGGTGGATCTAGTATTTGATGTTGTGGCAACCTTTTAAGATCACCCCGTTATACCAGCCGCTTCAGTGGACACTGGCATTCATTAAATTCTAGTTTATTTGAATATCTGTATTTTTTGTCCTCATGGGAGTATACTGATTTAATCCACATAAGGACCTGGAAAATTAGCATTATGTGTTTCTAAACTAATACTCTGAACTCACATACTTTCTCAAAGATCCTATCCTGAATGAAGAATTTAATCAAATAAAGAAAATAATGTAATAGCAGTTCTAAACAATATAATAATTACTTCACAAATAATGAGTATCCTGTGAAAAATTTTTAGATTTTGAAATTTTTGTCTTGCTGGATTTTCAAAGTATGCTTCTGTGTGCTAAATCAGCCTACAAATTAATTTTAACGTGATATGTCTACAGAACTTAACACCACACTATTAAAATTACAACCACATAAGATTATGTAGATATGTGAATATGGACTAGAAAGGAAGATAAAAATAATAAATGGATAGATAAGGGGGTAGGACTGTGGATAATTATTAGTTAAGTTTTTGGTTTTGAGTAATTGTTATATAATTGTTATCTGTACAATATTTTTAAGATAAATAAAGTGCTAAGGCCATAAGGTTGTTATAAAGTAAACTGAATCCATGAGCAACACAAGAAAAACTGCCAAGCTGTCTCACTTCATATTTCAACAATCACATTTAGCAAATATCACTATTTACATTTAGCAAATATCACTATCTCTACAAAGCTTTTCCTGATCCTTATAATTTTATGTCATCATTCCACATCCTTCCAACTAGTCAAGAAGTGGAAGTGGAAACTAACTATTTGCATGAATTCAATTAATACCCAGTATTACCACCTGAGCTTTCACACCCCAGGTTCATTTTGTAAAGTATAGTCCTAAATTTAAAATCTAACTCTATGTAAATCTAGCCTTTCCTCATCATACTGATTCTTTCTTTTTGGAAATTAATTAATTCATTTGTGTTTTAATTCTAGTACTGGTACTTTAACTCATACCCATTTCACTATTTTTTTTTTTTTTAATGTTGGTCTTCTAGAATGAAGCTTAGATGTTCAAATAGAACTATTAACTATTTCCAGAGGGAAATAAAGTTTTCTCTCTGCTGATAACATTGGGAAATCTACTCAAAAATCATTAACATGTAATTTTACAATTAATTTTTCATTTACAAGTTTTTAAAATGTAGATTTTAAATCTGATCATTAACACATATGGAATATGTGCTATATTTCTACCTTTCACTATGTAGAATTAATCAGAAATATAGCAGAAAAAGGATGCTCTGATTTTTGCCTCTGAACAGTAAGTACATATAAGAGCCCTAATGTTTTATCAGACCGAAAAAAAGATAACGGAAAATTCTAAATTAACAATGTCAATATTACTAATAATCACAAATGTTCTTTGCAGAGGGACATGTTCTTCATTTCTGACAATTCACAAATAGTGTTCAGAAACTATTTCCCCACATCACAAGCAAATAAAGGCACTACTTGACAGACTGTATATTTTTTTCACACATCAGTTCAAATATCATTGTGAAATTGAATGATTCTTTTTAAGAAAGAAACTGATTTGTTTGATAGATAAATTAGCCAACAAAAATCACTACCTTCACAAACATTTCATGTTAATAGGCATAAAGTCAGTCTCAATGGATTTTTAAAATTAATCCCTCTGATATTTTACCACATTCAAATAATACTCTAACCCAGAAGGTAGGCAAACCCTCCATGACACAAATGAGGAAGCTGAGCTCCTAAGATGAGGTGACACAAATTCCTACAGTCATAATGTAAACCGGAGACTTAAATTCATTCACAGTAGACCCTTAACTTCCTATTAAGTTAATTTATTACGGTAACAAATAGGCAATCAGCATAATAAGTTCCACAAATTTAAGTTTTTTTAGAAAGACATACATTCTACAGGAAAAAATGCTTTCAATAAAAAAGAAAAAGACTTTGAAGGTAAATTTAATATCAAACTTAGAACTCAAAATACACAAATATAAGCCATGTCTAAAACACCATCATAGTTAAACAGATATGAATAAACAGAATTTATACATATATTAATGAAATAAGGTTGGTTAAAATACATCTCTGTTGTGAAAGGTTGACAAATTTTCAGACCAATGATAAATTTTATTCTGGGAGAAATAAAAAGAAAAAACACTTGGTCAGCAGAAAATCTGCTGAGGAATAGCTATGTATGGCATTAATTGGAATGAGTGTAGTATCTTCTGCTACTTCAAAATGATGTCTGAAAGATTAAAAAAAAATCCTGAAGCACAGTTCTACCTCAGCATACACATTCAATGCATTTCTACCTAGGCTGGCTAAGGGAAAAAAGAAATCTATATATCACAAAACATTCTTTCACAGCTTTTTTTTTTTTTAATTAATTAATTAATTTTATTTTTTTTGGCTGTGTTGGGTCTTCGTTTCTGTGCGAGGGCTTTCTCTAGTTGCGGCAAGCGGGGGCCACTCTTCATCGCGGTGTGAGGGCCTCTCACTATCGCGGCCTCTCTTGTTGCGGAGCACAGGCTCCAGACGCGCAGGCTCAGTAGCTGTGGCTCACGGGCCCAGTTGCTCCGCGGCATGTGGGATCTTCCCGGACCCGGGTTCGAACCCGTGTCCCCTGCATTGGCGGTGGATTCTCAACCACTGCGCCACCAGGGAAGCCCCACAGCTTATTTTTTATTGTGACTATATGTAAATTGCAGAACATTTGGAAAAGCATAAAGAAATTATCTACAACTCTACCATCAAAAGACAACTGTTATCTTTTTTAAAAATTATTTCCTTCCAGACTTCTTACTAAGACTTCTTATAAAGGAGAGTAAAAACTCCAGCTTGTAACTTAACATTACAATATTGTAGACATTCCCATTATTAAAAATTCTATAGGCTTTTTAAAGCACTGCTTCTCATTTTGAAATTAGACTTCTTTTTAGGTTATGGGAAGAATCCCAGTGGACCCTAAAGCACATCTGTTAGACTAGTAACACTGACTGCAGTTCCACCACAGACCGCATCAGGGTCCTCTGGGTAAGAAATATAATTTTTAAAAATTAGGGAATTCAAATCCCATACAATTCCTGAGTTTTCAGGCAATGTATACTTAAATTGCCCTTACTTTATCAATTTAGTAAGCTCAAGATTAACAGTGATAGGGTCTTCCCTGGTGGCGCAGTGGTTAAGAATCCACCTGTCAATGCAGGGGACAGGGGTTCAGGCCCTGGTCCGGGAAGATCCCACATGCCGCGGAGCAACTAAGCCCGTGCGCCACAACTACTGAGCCTGCACTGTAGAGCCCACGAGCCACAACTACTGAGCCCACGTGTCACAACTACTGAAGCCCGCGCACCTAGAGCCCGTGCTCCACAAGAGAAGCCACCGCAATGAGAAGCCCGCGTACCGCAACGAAGAGTAGCCCCCACTCGCCCCAACTAGAAAAAGCCCGCACAGCAACGAAGACCCAACGCAGCCCAAAATTTAAAAAAAATTTAAAAAAAGATTAACAATGATAATCAGTTATAGCTATTTGTACTTTACCCTTTTCAAAACTCCTGTGTACTAGCATTTCATTTTCATCAAGCTAGGAAATAGGTATGTATTCTCTTATTCATGATGTAGAAAACTGAGGTACAAAGAAATTAAATGATTTTTAAAAATTTACCCAATAAACAGGAGGACTAGAAATCAGGTCTTTTAAATTACCAGCATCATTTCTATTTGTGTTCATCTACATTGATGTTTATATAACATGACACTGTGAAAGAGAACCATGTTAAAATGCTTTGTTAAAAACTGAAATTAAACTTAAAAAAATAAGGTACTGTTGCACGTTTAATTAGACCAGGCTTAAGAAATTCTAAAAGCAAGGCAATTATCTCATTTGGAGGGGAGACATATAACTGGTTCTATACTGTTCAAAGATTTTTTTTTAAACATGATATAAACACTTTCAGATCTTCAAACAAGCAAAATGGTCAGAATATTCTGGTTATGTAGTTAGAGTTCTGTATCAAGGTACCTTATTTTTTGTGTGTCTTAGTTTCCTTATGTTTGAAATGGAATAACAATACTTATCTCAGATGGCTGTGGTGAGGATTAAGTGAGTTAATAGACATAAATCACTTAGGGCTGTGCCTGCCACAAAGTAAGACCCAATCAATCAGTGTTAGCCATATATAAGCCTGTTTTGCTTTTTCTTTCTACTAGGAGGAAAACAGAAGCATAGGTTCTAAAACTTAAATGGAGGAAAGGATTTCACACTAATTTATTAAGTGCTGATGTTCAAGAATTCGTTTAAGGAGATGATCTAACTGAAACCTGAATGCTGCCTAGATCTGAAAGAGGTCAGTTTACCAAATACATTTTTTCCATTTACATTCTATTTCCACATGCCTGTCAAAGTTTCAGCATCTTCACAATGACAGGCTTATGGCCATGATTCCATACTTTACTGAAAACCATATGAGAGCAACATTAAGCTGGACTTAAATGTGGAGATCAACCAAAACCCAAAACCCAAAAACCAAAACCCTTCCCAGCGATAAGTAACAATCCAATCCTTATCCCTCTCACTGCAATAAAATGCAGTGAAATGCAATGGAAAAACGTGTTCAATAACTGATGCCAAACTGTTTCAAAAATTGCTGTTCGCTGCCTGAAAAAAGTACTAAAAAAGGGGAGGAAATCAGCCTGGCATTCTCTTTCCATTATGGTTATTCAGTAAAGTTTTTTTTCAAGGATTGTTGACGGAAAAAAGTTTTGTCACTTTCTGTAAGGGCTTGCCCTTTTAACACGGAACACTCCATTTGGGCAAGAGTACGCTGCCCTGGGTCCCAGACCCAGCGTCTGACCCAGGCAATCTAGACCACCATCCTGAATAGGCAGGGATTGCAAACAGCATGTTCTAAATCCAAGACTCAAAGATAACCAGAATAAACATCATTCGATTTTGAACCTGAGCACATTGACAAAAGATGATAATTATTATCACTTGCCTTCAATGGATTTAAATGCCATTTAATTACCTTGCATTTCTACTCTGTCCATCCATCCATTTAGCTTAACATTAGGGGTCACATCTCCAAAACTTCTTTTCCTCCCCAAGACTTTCCCCAGTAGAAGAATCCAATAGCCAAAAGGAGGCCTTAATAGCAAGGTCTCAATTCCCTCTTTTCAGAAAAATGAATGGGCTTCCCCGAAAGTAAAGCCGCGCCAACTTGGGGGACAACAGACAGCCCACCTCAGCAACTCAACCCAGCGAGTGCGGGGCCAGGTCTGGCCACGCACCGAAGCGCACCGCACCTATCCCGCGCGTCTGCAGATTCATTAACGGCCCGGACACCCGGCGCCCAGGAGGCTCCCTCGGCGCCCCCACCGCCCCCCCCCGGGGCTCCGCGCGCCGCGCACTCCTCGGGAACCACTCACCTTGCTGGGCTCCGGCGTCCTCGAGCAGCAGGAGCAAGATAAGTAAGAGAAGGAGGAACAGAGGCATGGGGAAGGAGGAGGGGGAGGGGGAGGAGGAGGAGTTGGAGCGGGGAGGGAGGGGGTAGGAGCGGGAGAGGGGGATCGCGGCCTGGGCGGGGGCGGCGGCCGCGGCCCGGACTAGGAAACGATGAGGGCTGTGCCCGGCTCTCACCACCGCCCGGCTCGCCATCGCGGCGGCCGGCAGTCCGCCTGCATAGTGCGGGCGCCCCGGGGCCGCGGCACCGGGCGAGGAGGCAAAGGCAGCGGCGGGAGAGTGAGAGGCAGCGCGCGCTTCGCCCCGCTCCGGGACCCCCTCCGCCCCTCACTCCGCGAAACCTCCTCCTCCTTCGTCCCTTCCCTCCGCTCCCCGCCCGGAGACCCCAGGCCGGAGCGCAAGGGAGGGGAGGGAAGGAAGTGGGGTGCTCGAGCCGCGGAGGGCAGCTGGGGGACGCGCCTCCCGCGCCGCGTTCCTCAACCCGACCCCTGCCCGCCGCGCTCGCCCTGGACTTCGGCTAGCTGGCAGGGCGGTCGCCCGCTCCCTCGCGCTCCCTCTCGCGCGCGCTGGCCACGCCTTCACAGCCCGCCACGGCCAATCCGCGGTCGGCTCTGGTCCGTCTCCCTCTGCGTCACCCAATCAACACGCTCTCTCCTCGGTCGACCCGTTAGCTCCGCGGCCCACTCCTCGAGCTCCACCGCCCCTCATCTCTCTCCTCCAATCCCTGCGGCCTTGGGAAGCGTCCCACCCGCCCCCCCAATCCGGGTTCCGCCCCCAAACTCGGGCCCCCGGCAGCCCTCGCCCGGCCCGCGCTCCTGTTATTGTTGGGACCACAGCCCAAGCTGATCCGGCTGAGGCGGCTGCTTGCTCTGGTCAATGACTTCCGGGACTTCCCCCAGCTCGCTCTTCCCTGCTCCTCGGGCCCAGCTTGCTCATTGCTCCTCCCCCGCCGCACATCAGGCCACTGGAAGGGGTGGGAAACAGGGATCCTGGCTGGTTTCAGCTGGGAGCCGAGTCTAAGGGACTTTTTTTTTTTTTCAATAGCAGAGCGTGTTTTTTAATTAAAACTACAGCCAGTTGTTGCAGCAACTCCAGATACAGTGTTAAATTTAAAAAACATATGTATTTCCTGCTTCCTATGCCTTTTACTATATTTACTATTGGGAGGGGGGACAAAAAAGTATATAACAAGATACATGCCCCTAAAGCAATTTAAACCTAACATCCTAACATGCATTGAGCCATTCTACCAAGACTTGTTGAACACCTGCTGTCTACCTGCAAACCCTTTGCTAAGAGTTGTGGGATTTGCAGTTATAATACAGAAATCTTCCAGGATCTGGTATTGGGACAGAGATGGAAATACATCATGATAGTCAGAATAAAATAAATACTCATTCGAGTCACAGGTAATCTGATGGAGACTGTAAGGGGATGGAGTGACAAAAAAGAACTGGTTTGGGGAAAGGGGAATCCACAGGACTAGGTGGAGATTAGTTTTAGGAGAAAGGTGCCATCTGGATGTTCTTAACATGGGCCTCTAGGAGGAGGATGGTGTCAATAAACAGGAAAGGTGGGTCAGACTGTGTGAGCAAGTGAGTTCATTTTGGACATACTGAATGCATTTGAGATATCCACTAGCTTGTGTGTGACGTTACATAACAGGCAGGTGGACATTTTAGTCTAAAGCTCAGGTTGAGAAGTTCCTCGAAGTCATGGGTGAGGGTCATAAGTAGGTGTGATTTCACAACTATGGAAGGGACTAATATCCTCAAATGAAAATCCGAGAATTCGAAAGGGCTTTGAAGGTCATCTTCTCCAGTTCTCCTGCTGACCCCTCATAGACTGAACCCTTCTACCAAATTTCTTAAATAAGCATTTATTGGATGCCTATTAAACCCTATTATGCTTAAGACCTAAAGTAGACAGTGGGCAAACAAAGTTCAATCAGAGGAGCCTACGTTCTGCGGGGGAGGCGAACATATAAACAAATCTATTGCTATCAGTGCCACGCTGGAGGTGTGGACTGATGCCACAGTACCACAGTGGAAGGAGTTCAAGGGACCCATCACAGTGAGGATGAAACTCCAGCAGAGTCTTGAATGCGACGACAAAGTGAGGAAGGTGATCTCAGGCCAGAGGCAAAGTAGGCTGGCTCACAGGCACCACGGTGAATGGTGTTGAGGGAGTGGAATGGGGTGAACAATTGCTGACTTAATGGGAGTAACTGAAGACTAGTGTGTAAAAGTGGGTAGGGGCAAGATCTAAGACAGGCTACGAAGTCAGGATTTTATTTTGTAACATTAAGAAACAACTAAAGGGCTCCAAGAAAGAGTGACATTATCAAATTTTTATTTTAAGAAGCTCAACCAGACAGGTAGGTGAGGAATAGACTGGAGGAAGAGCAATTCTGGAGGCCAGGAAGAGCCAGTCTGGAGACTGGTCCAGTGATTTTGTACAGTTAAAGGGAGTGACGGTAAGTCTGATCTGCAGTAGCAGTGGGCTTGGAAAGGGGAGACTTTCCAAGGAATATTTATGAATGTCGTACTGATTAGATGTGGGGAGTAAGGAGGAGTTGAGGAAGATGCTCAGGTTGCTAGGTAGACGGCAGTGCCTATCATACAACAAGGGAATGCGAGAAGGGAAACTGGTTGGAGGAGGAAGTAGAAGACAAGATCAAGAGTTCAGTACCGGGCCTGATAAACATGATGTACTAATGTGGCGGGCCGTCAGTCATGTGCTGAGACTTCTGCGGATAGATAGTCTCTCTGAGACAACCCATCTTGTTTGTTGGACAATTCCTTTCATCAGGCATTGAGTGATAACCTTGAGGTCACAGAGGTGGTAGACAGAACAAGATATTATGAATCTCAGTATGGCGTTCTACTGACTACATAGAACTGCACCAGAGGGAGAGGATTCACCTGTGAGCTAACAGGTTATAGAAGGCTTCCTGGAACAGGCAAAACTGGGCCATAGGCGCCTCTATTCCTTGTTAACAGAGGATGAAAAGATCCCGACTAGATATACCTACATATACCTAAAACAAGAGGTAGGAGCACTTATATTTTTTCATCCCTTTTTTTCATTCCTGTTTTATTGACCCTTTGGTATCTTAAAGGGTTATTAAAAGTGGAGAATAGATAGGTGAAGAGGTTCTAAATGAGGTCAGTGGCAGGAAGGGGATGAGAAAGAGACAAATTAGAGTTATACAGAGGTGAAATCAGACGTTCTTGGTGACTGATACCATTTGACAATTTCAATATGTATTCTTATGCTTCAGTTTCCTGGGTTTTTCTTTGGAAATACAGAGAACAGAACTCTGGCTAGAGAACTTCTGTGGAGGCCCTATTGCTGTCTGTATGAGGGAATTATAGGTATAGCACAGATGTGGGAAAGCACTGAAGCTCTTTCTGCCTCTATTCTCTCCCCACTTCTGGTCATTGTTATTCTACTAAGTTGCAAAAATGATGACAGAAGACTGCTCTGAGAAGACCAAAATCTTGTAAGACTGCACACCAGTGGAATATAACAGGCACTCATTTCTAGGATAATGCCTGGGTAGAGTGGAATTCTAATTTATGTGAACATTCTCACTGCCTACATGCTGCTCTGGCCAATTTTGTCACCTTCCTTGCCTCTGGGACTTGGTGTGTTTAGGGGCTGACACCTGCTGAAGCAGGGGGAGCAGTACTTGTCCAGGACCATTAACCCACATGACCCAGATGCCTGGGCCAGGTCAGAACTGAGGATTCTTATCAGGACCCAAAGTGGATAGGTCTGGAGGAGGCCATCATCATAGCAGCCAGAGACCCCGAGAAGCTAAAGTGTTTCCACAAAGGAGACCCAGGTCCCAGCTCCTTCCTACAGAGTCTTAAAAAGATATGTGCTTTAGAGGTTTCCTTGGGGACAAGACCAACAAAGAAAGCACAAACTGAGCAGTGTCTTCACCGCACAGGAGTTCATTGATGTGCACTATAATTTGTAGCAGTCACGGTGGACTCTATTCGTTGACTGGTAAATGAATTAATGCTTTGGATGAAGGCTCTGGGGAAGACTAAGGCTTTAGGAAAGCCTTAGTGGGGTAGTTATATATGAAATTCAAGCAAATTAAAATGTGTATTATTTTCATGTATTTGTTTGTTTAGTCCATGTTAAGAAATTTAAAAATAAGTATAGATTCTCAGCTTAAATTAATTCCCAGACTGTCCTCCCCTTTTTGTCCTCTCTCTCTTCCTCTTTCTCTCATTCTTTCTTTCTTCTCTCTATTGATAATGAGTGGTGGAATAGAGAAAATGGAATTGATCTGTAGAGAAAAGGAGAAATATGAAAAGAAAGGTTACATCCCACTGTTTCTGCTTCCAAATGAATCCCAGCTCTGCCACTGCTAAGGAAATAAGATGGAGGAAAAGAACCTGGGGGCTGGTGTCTTTGCTTCCGTCTGTACAGAAACATCCGGGTTTCAATGGTATGATACAGTAAGAATCATTGGCACCATCATTGCTATTAAATGTCTGTTATGCATTAATAAAACAGAAGAGGCTCATTTAATATGGCATTTATACTGGAAACCTTGGGATGATGGTATGTAATGAATCACTGATGGGCTTTATCAGTGAGTGTGTATTTTTGGCAGGATAACAGAAAGAGGGAACAAAAGAGAATTTACTTTTGTGATCTTTTAGAGGAATGGGAGAAAGAAGAATGTGGCAGTTCTGGGGAAATATTTCAAACTTCAAAGACCAGAGCCCTAAGATCTGGTTACTGTTTTCACAGGAGCATTTTCTTTGTCCTGTTGACTGTTTGGATAAATGTTTACAACCAAGATTGTTACTAAATGTCTGAATTGTGCTGAGGAGACTTTCTTCTTTTTCCTGAAGGGACGTGCTTTGGATACATTTTTCTATCTTGAAAGCTTCTTTCAGTGAGTCATGTCAGTCAAATGTAGCTCTCAGGTTTATTACTCCTGTTTCCTTAATATTTATAAGTTATTTCTTTAGGTATCTGTTATGGCAAATTTAAGACCGAAGTGTTAGAACCTAATTTATAGAAGATATTGAATTTCTACTAGTGGATAATGCTGTTAAATAGTTTTTCTTGGCATATTTCAGCAACATGGCTGGCTGTGATCATTTTCCATTTGCCTCTTCCTCCATTACAAGCATTTCTCTCTCCTTCTACCTCTCCTTCCCCACCCCACCCTCCTTGGATTTTCTAGGAACATAAGAAATGTAACCAGTGCACTTTCTTCTGGGTCAGAACAAGGAGGCTTCAGCTTGACATTTTATCTCTGATGGAAGCTGCAAAGGATTTAAGTGAAAATTGCCCTCCATAAGATCAACATCATGCCGAGAAATTAGAGGATTAATTACACGTGAATGGTTAGCAGAGAACTGAAAATTGAACATACCAGAGTATTTGCAATAATATGATTTAGGTGTGCAGTAGCTGCGTGCCTACCCTGCTCTATATGCCTGTATTCTTTCCTCTGGGACCTTTGCTGACAGCACAGTCCAGAATTAAACATATAGAGATGAAATGTTGTTTGGCTTCTGAGAAATTGAGTTGTTTCATGAGCTCATGGAAACAGTTCTGGACCAGACAGTTGTATACAACTTGAAAGTGCTACATAACCTCCAGTAAGGCTCCTGACCTCTTTAGGTCTCAGTTTCCTTGTCTGGAGCAGAAGATGTTCAGGTCTCGTTACATGCATAAAGGTTGACAGTTCTTCCAAATTCTCATTGTCTGCCGCGCCCTCTCATCTCACAGCCAAATTCTAAGTCCTTAATCCCTAGATCACTTCCTATTATAAGGGGGAGAGGAAACTGATGACTACAGAATTCCTGTCTGGGACAGCATTGTCTGTGCTGAGCAGGAGTGTGCTTTAACGGGTGTGCTTCCCACCTGCTTACCCTGCCCAGCCATGCCTTTATGAACTGGGGCTGGGTGAAGAGCTCCAGTTCTGTTCTGTGAAAGGAGCTAATGGGACCTTGGAGGGGGAGGGTGATCTTACCAGGAAGGAGATGGGGGAGGCCAGAGGAGATAAAACTGGCCAGCGATTTGAACGGAAGCTGGAGCTGAGGAGAGGCGAGAAATAGTGCAAATTCCCCAGTGGTTGGAATGCAAAGATGCTTTGAAAGACAGAGATAGTTTGATAAATAATTCTAGTTGTTTGAGGCGTATGCCACCCCCATACCACCTTCCTCCCAAATTCTTCATTAAGTTTGCTATAGTCACAGCCTAGATTGGGTGAAACTTCGGGAAAAGGGGAGTTGCACACAAGTTGGACAGGGCACAATCAGGTTGTAGAGCTTACTGAGCCTATATGGAAAAGGGCTGCCTCCTCAGGAGGTGAGATGACAGCAGAGGTCAAAAATTCAGAGAAAGAAGGAGACTCCTAGAACCAGAGATTTGGTGAAACCTAAACCGCTACGCCACTCCCCATTTCTTGACAAGAGACTAGGATTCCATCCCTAGGTAAGTCAGGATATTCGAACAATTTTATTTAAGTATTAAAGGACCAGGTGATTGTAGCAAGCTAGAAGATTTGGAATCATCCAGGTAGCTGACATCTATTATACTAGGACAAGTGAATAATAATACAATAATTCTACTTTTTATTTTCTAGGAGCCAAGAGAATAGAATTGGGGGGGGGGTTTCTATTTTTTTTTTAACATCTTTATTGGAGTGTAATTGCTTTACAATGGTGTGTTAGTTTCTGCTTTATAACAAAGTGAATCAGCTATACATATACATACATCCCCATATCTCCTCCCTCTTGCGTCTCACTCCCACCCTCCCTATCCCACCCCTCTAGGTGGTCACAAAGCACAGAGCTGATCTCCTTGTGCTATGTGGCTGCTTCCCACTAGCTATCTATTTTACATTTGGTAGTGTATATATGTCCACGCCACTCTCTCACTTCGTCCCAGCTTACCCTTCCCCCTCCCTGTGTCCTCAAGTCCATTCTCTACGTCTGCGTCTTTATTCCTGTCCTGCCCCTAGGTGCTTCAGAACCCTTTTTTTTTTTTTTAGATTCCATATATATGTGTTAGCATACGGTATTTGTTTTTCTCTTCCTGACTTACTTCACTCTGTATGACCAACTCTAAGTCCATCCACCTCACTACAAATAACTCAATTTCATTTCTTTTTATGGCTGAATAATATTCCATTGTATATATGTGCTACATCTTCTTTATTAGGGATTGTTTTTAATGTGCATATTCTTTCAACGGTTCCTTTTGCATCCTTTAATTAAATTCTAATTTAGATTCTTTAAATGCAATCAGTCAGTAAAATAGGAACTAATATTTTAAATAATTGCAAGCCTTTGGAAATTTAGTGTTTAAAAGGAATACCTAAGTCTTTTAAAACAAGTATATCATCTCCTTCATATCCTATTCACAGACTAGCTAATGTTAGCCTGCCTTTCAACACAATAAGATATAAATGAGATGCAGAATATATTATACATTTTCATTTAAACAGATCTTTTTATTTGGGGCATTCTATTAACCATGGTTTGTGAAGTGACAGATTGTGGACTAAAAGGAAATAATATATTGTTCAGATTAACCTGATTTGCCATGAGCTTCTGCATTAATCATCCGGTTTTAATACCAATAGAAGTAATGCTTTACATTTGACTGACATACACTATCATTTTGCTCATAGTTAACATACTGCACAAAAGTGAAAATGTGAGGGATTTTTCTGAAGGATTGATTGCAGACCAAGATAACTCCTAGGAGAGAAACAAAGCAGAATATAATCTCCCTGACTTAGGTAATTTTTTTTTTAATCTTGAAGGACAGTACATGCCTAGTGCTCATACAATTTTGAATAAATAAAACTATTTTCCCACCATATATCTGGCATTATTCTTTTTTTTTTTAAGTTATACAATTTTTATTTATTTATTTATTTATGGCTGTGTTGGGTCTTCGCTTCTGTGCGAGGGCTTTCTCTAGTTGCGGCAAGTGGGGGCCACTCTTCATCGCGGTGCGCGGGCCTTTCATTATTGCGGCCTCTCTTGTTGCGGAGCACAGGCTCCAGACGCGCAGGCTCAGTAGTTGTGGCTCACGGGCGTAGTTGCTCCGCGGCATGTGGGATCTTCCCAGACCAGGGCTTGAACCCTTGTGCCCTGCATTGGCAGGCAGACTCCCAACCACTGCGCCACCAGGGAAGCCCCTATCTGGCATTATTTACTGGTGATCCCTTTAAATCAAAGCTTAGCTCCCATTTGTAGATCTGAGAATATGTAGCTTCATTTTGGATAAATATAATCATTGTATTTGCTACTACTGACTTGACTAAAATGGAGGGTGAGAGAAGGCCTTGGTAAAATATATAAATTATTAAGTTACAAAAAGTCATAAGTAACAAAATATCATGGATTTCCTATTTACCTAGATCTCATTTGGAAGATGCTCAGGTATTAACAGCCCCATCTAATGATAAAGTTAAACTATTTGTTTAGCTGTTTGATTTGAAACAGTAAAAGTGATTTTATTTCCCCCAAATCAAATAGCAGACATAAGGTAATTCAGGATTCAGTTTGGTCTTTTTGTCATGTACGATTATTCACATATGTAAAAATAAGATTAACAAAGTAATTCCTATCACAATATAAATATATCCACTCACTCTAGAAACTGTTAGATAGTCACATATGCATGGAATTAATTAAATCACCTACAAAATAATATCCCCAACAGAGAGCCATGCAATACTGTATATAATTAAATTGAAATTCTCTCCTAGTGAACAAACTCTTAACAGCCATTCATACATGCTTATGGCAGCTGCCCATTTAGAGAAATTAAACATAGCCCAGAATGAAATTTTTTAACACCATCTGTGTCCTAATGGAAAACAAAATGAAACAAACAAGCCATGTTTAAAGATCCGTTAAAATATTACACTGAAATCCCATCTGTAATCACATATTCTCTCCTGAAAGTTACTTCCCAACATTTATGTCTATATATTCTGTGTGTAGAGAATTTAAGCCCTTCTTTACCTGTCAAGATTTTTTTTCCTGGTCCTAGAATCATTTTCAAAGTTGTGAATCTCATTCCATTCTATCATATGAAATAAATCCCACCTTTATTTTCCCAAACCAAATCAGTACAAGAGGCGGCTAACATTCATGAAAGGTAGAGTGAGTAACCTCTAAATATCTTTCTTTAAAAATTATCTTCATGGACTTGAGGTAGCTAATAAATAAGAAAACTGTATTTAGGAGAAGACAGTATGAATTGTCACTGATAATATCTTGAGAATGTAAAATATCCTTGAAAAAACAAGTAAAAAACCTCGGAATTCTACAGCTTACCAATGAATGTTAATTTTTTCTCCATCACGTTTCCAAATTGATTTAAAAACAAGCTGCATAAAAATTATGACACAATTTTCTGGACTGTGGAATAAATGAGCTACTCTACTGAGATGGTGAGTTCCAACAGAATCACCTGATGGGGCTTCACAAGTTCTGCGAGCCCCCTTATGTAAACCTGTGGACTCCTTTGAGTAGTGGTGGGGAAAATATGGAGAACCATTGGGCTAGAAGATTTAATTCTGACAACCAGGCAGTGTGAGTTCATTAGGGTCTTTGGCTTTTTCAGATTTACGTTGAAAAATCCTTATATGTCTGTTTCTGCCAAGCTTGTGTCCATTCTAAGCTGTATATCTTCCATCTTCTATCTGCTTTGCTGTAAGAGTCTAAAAGAAAACACTTTGATCCGTTAATGGAATGTAGTTGACCCAGTGCCCTCTCTGTCACAATGTTGATTCACAGCCGCCAGGAGCAATGGGCAGCAAGCCAGGCTGCAGACAGTGTCTAAACCCCGACAACAGGTCAGAGGCAGTGCTTGCTTAATGGGCCCCTCGGTCTCCAGCAAGCAGCTTGCCTGTCACAGTGGGTACAGCTTTCTCATGGTAGGAATTAGTTGCACACAATTTCCTGTCACCAGGATTCATCATAAGGCTGTTTGTGATCAGGATGAGGTACTCTCCTACAGCAACTGAAGAATCATGTACTCTAATACTGGGTCACCTCCCATGATCAGGGACCCCAACCAGAAGAGGAAGAGAAGGGGACTCACATTTAGTGAGCATGTACCTCTACTAGGCATTTTGCATGTTATTGATGTTTCATGGCATCTCAGTGAACTATAATTATTCACACATGGACCCACTTGTTCAGTGATTAGGCCAGGACTCAGCTGGGTTGAGATTCCAAGCCTGCCTCATGTGAGCCATCGTGTTTTTTCTGCTTGACCACACTGCCTCCATATTATTCTGAGAATTTTGCTTATATCACTCAGTGACCTAGATATTTTCTAAAGCCTGCTACCAACAGGCAACAAGTACCTAATAAAAGTGCATTTTAATTTTTTTGTTACAAAATTGTCATTTGATACAAATGGTTATTTTGAAAACTGTGCTCGTAAATGTCCATTTTATCTCTTGTATTTTCTAAAAGTTCATAAAAAATTTGTCTTGACTATTTTGAAATGTGCGCAAGCCCAGGTCCTGGAGTTGTATAGCATTGAATTTAGTGTTCAGAGAATGTATTGGCATTCCTTATCTTTGCTGAACGGAGTCCCACAAGGGATTAAAGATTCTGAGAGATTAATTTCCAGTTAAAAATGGTGGATTGACCACAAATGTTTATTCTCTCCTCAAAATGATATTAAAATGACATTAGAAGAATTAGGAAAGTATATACCAATAAGGACAAGGGCTAGAGTTTTGTAAATTGAGGGACTATCAGGCAGAAGGGCTGGAATTTAAGAATCAGAGCTGAAAATGGGGGGGGAGAGGTGGCAAATAAATGAAAGTCTACATATTGAACTACAGGACTCTAGTGCCCTTTCACCATCCTGCTTTCACAATTCCAAAGACCAAGCCACAATGTGTATCTAAAAAATAAATGAAATGTTCTGAAACTTTCTGAGATTCTGGAACATTCTCCCATGCCAGTACTATGCTACTTAAATTTTGTCTTGGGCCTGATGAGGGTCTCAGTGAAGCAGGCTTGGTAGTGGGTACTTTCATCCCATATCCCTGGAGTCCCAATGCTCTGTTTGCATTTTAACAGCTACTTACTAGGTGGGCGAGAGCATGTACTGACTTGGTGCCAACCTAAGTGGCAGGCTCTTTTCCACTGAGCCAGTTTGACAACAAAACTGTGAAATTTTCTAATGAAACATATGAGAATTCTGTGATCAAATAAACTAGGTCCTGATGGCATTTCTTTTCAACTACCAGTAGATCTTAGAATAACCCTTCACTACCATAACCCCAAAAGGGACAATTTCTCTGTCAAAAGTCATGCTTGTGTCTCTCCTTTGCCCCACCTCCTTCCCTCCTCCATGCTTTCAGCTGCTTTGTTACATCCAACTGCGTGAAGTCCACCTACACCTCCCCACAGTGTGAATAAATGGCAGGGTACAAACTATGAAAAGTTACTGGAAATCACAAATATCACTTTACGCTGTTGGCCTAGGTTAAAGGTTTTCGAGACTCCCTTCTGGGAGCTTAATTTTTTTCCCTTAAACCTTACTGTGAAGTGATCCATAGACCATTGCTTTAAGATCACAGGGATCTTAAGATCCAGGCTTAACTTAACTGTGAATGTCATTCTGCATACATGCTTACATTCTAAGTTACTGAATTGGCTGCTAGAGATCTTGGACTATTTCATACTAATTTTAGTGTCTCTTGCCAGTAGACAGCACATAGTAGGTTTTCAGTAAAAGTTTGGTGAATTAATAATGTATCAATGAAAGAATCGTGACTCTTTTGACTCAGAAAAATTGTCTTCTTTTTTAGACTCTAGGTACCATCCTTCTATTTCCAGGTTTTGCCACTAGTTTCTGTCCTAAAGCCCATGTTACAGGATAAAAATAAAAAATAAACCCCTATTTAGTAAAGTCTACATATTCAGGTTTCTGTTATTTGCAACCAAATGCAATCCTAACTGATGTGCATGTGTGTGGGGAGGGAAGCACCACAACCCTGCTGAAACAAGACATGAGGCAGGTCCACAGTGAACATATTCTAAGATGACTTAGAATATGTTCAAGTCATCATATCAATATCTATATTTCAAAAGATAAAATCTTTTGAAAAGATTTTGTTGTAAATTGGCCTAAGAGTTGCTTTCATGAATGCTGAATATAGAATTAAAGACTGCTATTCCCTATTTCCTAATCTGATTAAATGAATATTAAGTAATTTATAATATGTTTAAGCATATTCCTTTCAATACTATAGTAAAATACAAATATGAATAAAGAATGGCTCTCTCATAAGTTTGGGAAGTTTATTAGAGATGACTGGACAGCCATACAAATATATGTGATACAAAGTGGAGTCCTGTGCAAACCATGAAATAGGTGTAGATGTAGTGGTTAGAGACATTGCATTTTGTTGGAGGAATCTGGAAAGCTTCAGAGAAGAGGCCTTGAAGATTAACAGGATTTCAGTAGGTTGAAAGGTTAGGACATGATCACAGAAGAGAATGGTGTAGACAGAGGCATGAAGGTGGGAACATGCAAAGTATGATCTTAAGAATTACTAGCTACCATACAAACTATACTTTTTTTTTTCCAGATTCTGACAACTGTCAAAATATCATTTTAGATCATTAAGATCCCTCATTTACATTTTAATTCAGCCACCCCTGACCCTTTTGTCAAAGAAAATTTTATTTCTCCATTTAGTTCTAGCAACAAAAGGAGGGACTTGAAGACATTGTAATTTGTGGGTATTAATGTAAATGAATTCCTCATTTGTACCCACTGTCTGTGAGAGAGTTTGGAATATACTAGTACTATATTTATTTTCCATGATGATTTGAAAGATGCCTGTTTTAACGATATCAGGATTATAATAAATGCAATCTCCTTGACTATCCTTGCCCACTATATAACATGTGATGGTCTTTAATTGCACTCCTTGTCAAGCAAAAGAATATTATACGAAGGCAGTGATAGGGCCTGTGAACTGATAAGAATGTATTTTGTGAATTTTCCCACAGTGTGGGAGAATCCCTAATGAATCTTTTTTCACCACTTTATCTTATTTGTTTTTTAATTTAATTTGGTTTTTTTAAAATTTAGCTTTATTTTTGGCTGCGTTGCACGTTCATTGCTGCGCACGGGCTTTCTCTAGTTGTGGTGAGTGAGGGCTACTCTTCACTGCGGTGTGCGGGCTTCTCATTGCAGTGGCTTCTCTTATTGCAGAGCAGGGGCTCCAGGCGCGCGGGCTTCAGTAGTTGCGGCATGCAGGCTCAGTAGTTGTGGCTCGCAGGCTCTAGAGCGCAGGCTCAGTAGTTGTGGTGCACGGGCTTAGACGCTCCGCGGCATGTGGGATCTTCCCGGACCAGGGATCGAACCTGTGTCCTCTGCATTGGCAGGCGGATTCTTAAACACTGCGCCACCAGGGAAGCCCCTTCCTTAGTTTTTAAACGCAGTCTATGATATACTTTGTTCCTTGATGGTGGGATGGAGAGATTATCTTTCTTCAAGTTTGCCAAGTAATGAATACCATGGACTTCTTGGCACATAACCTGAATAAACCATATGAATGATGGAACAGACTGTAGGGATTTCAGAAAAGAAATGTAATTAATTAAAAGTGTGCATATCAAAAATTATATTCTCTGTGGGCACAGAGAAGCTGGAATAATGCTACTCTTGAGGCTGCCACATGTAGATTGTGTATTGTTCAACTCTAGGGAGTGGCGTTCGCATCGTAGTCTGTGGGATGGCACCCTTGTCGCTGGGTGGTGCACGGCCTCCAAGGCCATACAAAGGAGCCCAAGCCATTCTTTGGGTTGTCTTTTGTTTTACTTATTGTAGCTGAAGGAGTCTCTTGCCAAGTTTCCCTGTGTATTTTGCCTTTCCTCCAGCTCTTACTTTTCCTGGAGCTTTGGCAGTGGTATCTGTTGGCAGCCCTGTTATCCTGGGCTGTCTTTGGCTGTGTCCTTGAGTCCCTAGATTACCTTGAAAACTGACATTCATATACCCACAGTCTTTGCTGGGCGATTAGTAGGGATATTTCCTCTGTTACCATTTTTTTCTCTGTTCGGATGCCAAGGTCTTCCCCTGCCTGTGACTTTTTGCTTCAAAGAGAACCATAATTTGTCTTTGTGTCCTTTTATTAGGGTGACTGTATCATATACTGTCCAATCGAAGACACTTTAAAATATATCATATGGTCATCCTAATACAAGGACCAAAGACCAAACATGATTCTCTGAGAAGGAGCTATTGATAATGACACTGGAATAACAAGTACAAACTGGGAGGTCCTGGGTACTCTCGGGTATCTGATCACCTACCTTTCTCTTTCTCCAGGCTGATGTGCAGCAGGTTCACACCTTTGAGGGTAGAAGCTATGTATGGGATATTTCTATTCAGTAAATAAGTAGCCAATGCACCCTCACTATTATGGCACTTCCCCCAGGACTCTCCAGACCGCTCCCTACCCCTCCCACTCTCCAGCATCTAAACAGGATGGCCTTGGCATGGCTGGAGGCCCTCTAGGGCCAGTACGAGGCCTAAGGTTTGCATCTGCTCTGATAGGGGCCTGTACCATACCAGTTACTAAATACTTTTGATATTACCCCAGTCCTTTTACTATCTACCTACAAAGTCTCCTTTTATCTTACATTGTCATTCAATCAACCTAGTCTCAGGACTGTAAAGATACCCAAGCTTCAGTTTTCTCTTTTATCCTTACATCCATGTGTGTCATATTCAATTTTGTAGCTGTTATTTATATACATCATAAATAGCAAGATATTTTTTCTGACTCAAGGAGAGGAGGGTATTTGATTTGGTTATCAACATCACAGAACTGCAGTGTGATTATGGTTACTTCAAGCAAGGGGCTTTGAAAGGAGAGCTCTGTCTCTCTTCATAATCACAGCATTTTAGAAAGATTGTTTCTGCCTGTGAATCCACTCCCCTGACTGGAATGTGGAGAAGACGATTGGTCTCCGTGAATAAGATTAGGAAAACTAAAGGAGAGTTTCAGAGAGTTAGGGCTAAAAAGAGGGAAGAAAACAATTGTGTTTTTTTTGCTCAAAAGTCACATGCCAAATATTTCAGATTACTAGGTCAAACTAAGAACTTCTGAGAAGAAGTAGAGAAAAAGAAAAAATTGAAATTTTGTGATTGGTGAAAAAAAAGTCCCTTTTTTGAGAGCATCAGTTATGAAACTAGGATAAAATTCCCCACACAGCAGTTGTGAATTGAAGGATGAGCTCTGGATCAAAAACTGATATATTCATGGCTTTATATAAATGTGAGACCTGAAATATTTAACATGCTAAGAGGTATTTAGCAAAGACTTCTTTGGAAATTTGGTGTCTTTTTTGTCATGCCCAGAACTGAGGCTGAGACAGGCATAAGGGGAGCATGGAAAGTCTAGGAATGTGGCGATGCTGCGGAAAGAGCACGTGACCTAGAGTCAAATGAAAATCTGGGTTCAAATCCCAGCTCTGCCACTTGCTAACTAACCTCTCTGTACAGCGACTTCCTCACCTTAGAACGAAGCAAATAATACTTCTTCTATGAAGTTGTCAAGATTTTACAACTTAATGTACACAAAATGCCTACTAGCATGCCTGCTCCACAGTAACTGCTTAATAAATTTGTACTTTAGAATGTGGGATATTTTGATGCAGAATGTAGGTACTAAGGAAATAATGTTTAAGAAAGAATTTAAGGCAAAGAGAAAGGAAGGATAAGTGTGATCTGAAAACTGGATGGGCCTCCATGCATGGGGGTCTATGGAGTGTGTGGAGAGGTGAAGAAAAGCACAGAATGAAGGAAGGAGAAAGAATGAAGCTGGCACTCCTGGAGGAGTTGATTTCATATATCACGTTAAGACCAAAGAGCATCCTGGCATATACATGATGCCCTCGCTTCTCTGAAGATAAAAGGGAGAACTGTGGCAATTTCTGGCCCTAGAGAGAGAAGAAAGGCGTAATGTTAGAATGGCTGCACCCCAGCTTCAGTGTTTAGATGAGAAGTTTATAACCTTGAGGTCCATGGACTCTTAGAGGAGGTATTAAGTGTGCTTCAGGAGCTCCTGCGAACCCCCTGAAATTGTGTGAAAACTTTGGTATATATTTGTGTTTTCTGGGAACAGCCTCCATTGTGTTCCTCAGATTCAACAAGAGGAGTCCTGGCAGTTAACTCCCTCATTCTATGGCTCCCCACTGTGTAGCAGCGATATAGTTTTGGGAAATAATATCTGCTCTAGGGAGGTGTGCTTGACCTAAGGATAACCCTGTGCCTCTTTGCAATAATTGGTTTAAATTAGAGAGAATAGAAAAATAAACTTGATGTACCCATCGCTGAGCGTTTTTCCTAACTCTTGAGAGAGAAAAACTGCCCTTCAACTAAAGGCACAGTCTGAGGAAGGATGTGGCCCAGCCTGGAAACCAGCCTACAACTATGAAAGGATGAGTCTGAGACTGTGGATTGAAGAGCAGAGAGATGGAAAGAACTGGAGTCCTCATGACATTGTTGAGCTCTTGGTTCAACCATGCCCTGAAGCCTGACCTCCATCTGGACTTCCCCTCCTGTGACTGATAAATGTTATGTAAACGAACTCGGATAGGGTTTTCTGTTACTTTTAAACAATCATATCTGAATGGATATAGTGACCCCCAAAGTTGAGAGCCAGTGGCTTATACCACATTAAAAGGAGAAATATCATAGGGAATGTTTAAATGAACTGTTTCATGGTTAAAGCCATTTCAGTATAACTGGATAATGATGTATTTGTATACTTTACCTCATCTACAGTGGTTAAATAATTTGTACTTTTCACTTTAGTACAAGGAATGCCCTTGAACCCTTTTATAGTGGTAATGGGATGAAGCAGCACTATCACATAAAAAGAGGTGGTGGTGGGAAACTTAGGGAGTGTGCATGGGGGGGGGGTCTTTAATTATGCAGTGTATGCATTTATGGTTTCACAATGGTTCAGAAAAAGTCATGTAGGGGGCTTCCCTGGTGGCGCAGTGGTTGAGAATCTGCCTGCCAATGCAGGGGACACGGGTTCGAGCCCTGGTCTGGGAAGATCCCACATGCCGTGGAGCAACTGGGCCCGTGAGCCACAATTACTGAGCCTGCGTGTCTGGAGCCTGTGCTCCGCAACAAGAGAGGCCGCGATAGTGAGAGGCCCGCGCACCGCGATGAAGAGGGGTCCCCGCTTGCCACAACTAGAGAAAGTCCTAGCACAGAAACGAAGACCCAACACAGCCAAAAATAAATAAATAAATAAAATTTTAAAAAAAGAAAAGAAAAAGTCATGTATACAAGAAATGTAATCAGGAATGTCTATGAGGCAACTGCCTCAAGGCATCACTGGGCAGGGAGCTATCTGCTTTTAGGTCTTGATCTACAGTGCTCCTTACTAGCCTTTTGCTCTAGAGGTAACTCTTCTGATTTGATGCCATTGGCATTTGGATGGTCTGTAGGCACCAACCCAGCTTGAGTTCTGCCCCTGCCTTTACAATCTACAAAGACACAGCTAAATCCTAATTTTAGTGGTGGACTATCCACCCTGTATCTTTCTGATATCCACCCCTCGTTCACACTGAAGAACGCTGGAAAGGCACATCGTCTTGCTTTCTGTCTAGCGCTTGCTCACCTAAACCCCACATTCTACTCAGAGCTCATGGAAACTTTCGACTGCTCTCTATACTAATTTAGGTCATGGAAGACTTGGGAAGTTGAGGAGGATTATTTTTGGCCCTCTCACGGATAGATCTGCTGTGCTATCTCTATAGCCTTCTCCATAATTCTGTGAAACCGCCTTTTCCAACATTCTAGACAGAAAGCTAGGCAAATGTCTCCTCTACCCTTAGAACTCAAACTTAAAAGGAAATCTGAGGGGAATTCTGTGGGTCTGTCCTTACTGCTATCCTATTTGCATTTTTATCAATGACTTGGATTAATGAATAGAAATCACAGTATTCTAGTCTACAGATGATACAATGCTGGGAGAAACAGCTGAATATAAAATAATAGCTGCAAACCCTTGTCTAGTGCTTACTATATCCATTCTTCTACATACTTTACACACATTAGCTCATTTAATTCATATTTCATAGATGGGGAACTTCAAGTCACTTGCCCAAGGCCACTCGGCAAGGAAAGGATAGAGTTAAGGTTTGAATCCAAGTAGACTGGCTGTAAAGTACATGCTCTTAGTCATTCTGTTTTGATGCCCTCATCATGGTGTAATAGTTAAGCCAATAAAATGGATATTTTAGATTTGCTAAAACAAATGGCAGAATACAGTAGGTAAGGAAAGGACTGATTTTATAATAGTTTATATGAAAAAGGACAAAGGTTTTTAGTTGGTCATAAACTGGATTTTAATGGGAATAAGCTGCTTCTAAAAACGTTATCACAACCCCAGACCTCTGGTAAAGAACAACATGATTCAGTAGAGCGGAGGTAAGTGTTCCACTGTATTCTAACTACTCTGATTATGTAGATTATGCTGGTATATTTCATCTGTCTGGTGTCAGAGTTCACAGGCAATATTATCAGACTCAAGATGTCTTGGATATTAGCCAAAATGATGTTTGATCCAGTGACCACTCGATATGAAATGAGACAGAAGCTTGTCAAAGAGGGCATATAATAGCAGTTTTCTGATATTCCAAGAATATTCACAAGGAAGAGGTATGGTCTATGGTATGGTTAATATCTCAGCTCAAGACCAAAAGGAATCATCTAAATATTCAAAGTCTTCTGCAATAGTCAGGGCTGCCTTATTAAGCAGTGGGCTCCTAGGCAATAGAAGGTTCAAGAAGTATCTGGATGACCATTTGTTGAACATCTCATTTGTGGGAAAATAATGTTAATTGGAATACTGTTCCCACAAAGCTGTTTTAGGAATCTGGCTTTTCAAACGTAGTTTTTAGCCAAAAACCAGCTTTCCACACAATTGTTAACTGGAAAACATCAAATTAGGAAAGCTTTTTAAAACTCATATTAAGCATATAATAATGAACAATATTACCATTACATTTGAAAGAATAATACTTAAAATGAAACTCCTAAATTCCTTATCATATGTTTTGCAAAAATATTGAGAGCCCAATTTCAAACGGATGTTTTCCAGCCACTTCAGCGTGTTTAAGTGCTTTGTCTTTGAGAAAATGCTGCAATAAATAAAAGTAGTAAAGTTAAGTGGCTGAATACCCTGTCAAGATGCCCTGTACAGCGAGTGCACATGTGATAACTGAGGAAGGGAGAAAAGGTTAATGTAATTAGAGAAATGAATTCGGGATAACCCCAAAGAACATATCTGTGAGTCATCTATGTTCACATTTCTTTGAACTTTGTCTATCCCAAGGGAGATGAAGCAATTACATAGACATAATGTGTTACCCTTTCAGTACAATGCAACCTGCATTCCTCCATCCATTCATCATCATCAGTGGTATTTGTGTTCAGTGCTGTCATACAAGCTAGTTGCAAACAATTATTAAAAAGAAAACCTAAAGGTTATGCATTTAGGAGATAAAGCAAAACCAATTTTCGCAATGTGCTATGAAGATGTCAATCCATCAAGCAGAAAAAATCACTAAGGAACTCCTCAAAGATACTCTCGCATCAAGAACTATCTCCAGAGACCTAAGAAGTAAATGAAGTGATTATCTGTCACTCACAATTTCCCTTCTCTGAAATGGAATCCACAGTGTCTGTGTTGTAGCTGCATAGCAGTTTTTTGTCTCCATTTGCTATTTTATCTACATTCTCATTCATTAACTGTGAAAGTCTTTTTCTCTGGACTTGTCCTCATTACCTGCATTTTTTCTTCAAAAACAAACAAAAATACTCTGTATTTCATTACCAGAGACATTTCATGTAGAAAACACCCTGTCTGGCACAGTGTTAAAACTATCCCTCCCAACTTCTTAGAAAAATAAAGGGAGTATTTTAAATATATATATTTCTTCCTCTTATCTCCTTTCCTCCCCTTCTCTTCTCTCCTTTTTTTCTGTCTTCTCTTCCTCCTTTCCCTCCACTCCCTTCCTCTTACTTCTCCTTCTCCTCCCCCCACTTCCTCCTCCTCTTCCTTTCCCCTCTGCCTCTGGAATTCATGTTTCCTTTCAAAATGAATTTTCTTCTACCTACCCCAATTAATTTCTCAAACTACTAATAAAATGGCACTTATATAGTGCTTGCTGTGTGCCAGGGAGTGTACTAAACACGTTACATATATTGGCTCATTTAATCTCCTCAACAACCTGAGGAGGTATGCAGTATTGTTACATCATTCATAGAAAGAAAACCAAGGCATGGAGAGGTTGTATAATTTTCCAACAGTCACATGGTAATGAGATCTGAAAACAGGCACCGTGGTTCAAAAGTTCATGCTTGAACCAGTGACATATACCACTTTTCTAACTTAAGGGTTTTCCAGAGCATGACTTCCTTAGACACTGATGAAGAAGGGAACTCACTTATGCTTTGCCCCTAATTTGTGCCAGGCACTCAACGTATGTTATCTAGTTAGATCTCTGCAACAACACTACGAGTTAGGCATTATGATCCCTGCTTTATAGACAAGGTTAAAAAACTGCAAACTTACCTAATGTCACACTGTAAGTCACAGAGACAGATTTCTATCTAGCTAATTCTGTACATTACCCTCTTTAGGACATACTAGATTGTCACCTGTAACTCAAAATGGAGCAAGCAGCCTTTACCTGAGACCTCATCTTCGGCATTGTCTTCTCACTCTGATACCTTGACCTCTTGGACACTCTAGAAAAAACTTGAGTTAGCCAGTCAAGGCTTCATCTTTCTCTTTTAATTAGCTCTCAAGAATTTACTCTCTTATCTGGGAGACTTAGGGGACCTATGACCTCAGCTGGTTCTGAGTCATGCTGCTGACTCTGATCTACATCACACATTTTTTTTCTCTCTTTGTTATCCTGAATCCTGAAATGGGATATTGAGAGGCAATGATTAAAGAAGGACTGTATGCATCACATTATAAGAATTATTAGGTTGAACTACATGAAACAAAGTTTCATATTTTTTTCATATAAAAAAACTAATGTTTTTGTAGGTAAAATAAGTCAAATAGTGAAATTAATATGGGTCAACAGCTTATACATTTTATAATACCCATTTTTACTTTGATAATTTGTATACAAATAATTGCAGAAAATAGACCAATTTTTAAGGAAAGCATAATACTATTTTGAAAATACAATTGTCAGTATGTTTTATATAATTTTATTTCTTGTCTAAATCATTATTGGTGAACCAAGCAACCCTGGCAGCCTAGCATTTGCCATGCTGCTAAATCTCAAAGAAATTTTAAAAATACATTGAGTTTCCTGAAAATTAAAATACAGCATATATAAATTTGTGGGATCTAGTTAAAGCAGTGCTGAGAGGAAATTTGTAGCACTGGATACCTTAGAAAAGAAGAAAAGTCTCAAATCAATAATATAACTTCCTGGGACTTCCCTGGTAGTGCAGTGGTTGAGAATCTGCCTGCCAATGCAGGGGACATGGGTTCGAGCCCTGGTCCGGGAAGATCCCACATGCTGTGGAGCAGCTGAGCCTGTGTGCCACAACTACTGAGCCTGTGCTCTAGAGTCTGCGAGCCATAACTACTGAGCCCGCATGCCGCAACTACTGAAGCCCGCGTGCCTAGAGCCCGTGCTCCACAACGAGAGAGGCCACCACAATGAGAAGCCTGTGCACTGCAAAAAAGAGTAGCCCCTGCTCGCCGCAACTAGAGAAAGCCTGCGCACAGCGAGGAAGACCCAAAACAGCCAAAAATAAATAAATTTATATTAAAAAATAATAATAATAATATAACTTCCTATCTTAAGAAATTAGAAAAAGAATTGTAAGATAACCCCAAAGCAAGCATAGGAAGAAAATAATAAATAAGGACACAAATAGATTGGTTCAAGATGGTGGAGTAGAAGGATGTGTGTTCACTCCCTCTTGCGAGAGCACCAGAATCACAACTAACTGCTGAACAATCATCAATAGGAAGACACTGTAACTCACCAAAAAAGATACCCCACATCCAAAGACAAAGGAGAAGCCACAATGAGAAGGTAGAAAGGGCGCAATCACAATAAAATCAAATCCCATAACTGCTGGGTGGGTGACTCACAAACTGGAGAACACTTATACCATGGAATTCCACCCACTGAAGTGAAGGTTCTGAGCCCCACAACAGGCTTCCCAACCTGGCGGTATGGCAATGGAAGGAGGAATTCCTAGAGAATCAAACTTTGAAGGCTAGTGGGATTTGATTGCAGGACTTCGACAGGACTGGGGGAAAAAGAGACTCCACTCTTGGAGGACACACACAAAGCAGTGTGTGCTTTGGGACCCAGGGGAAGGAGCAGTGAACCCAGGGGAGACTGAACCAGACCTACCTGCTAGTGTTGGAGGGTATCCTGCAGAGGCAGGGGGTGGCTGTGGCTCACCATGAGGACAAGGACACTGGCAGCAGAAATTCTGGGAGGTACTCCTTGGCGTGAGCCTTTCCAGAGTCCACCATTAGCCCCACCAAAGAGCCCAGGTAGGCTCCAGTGTTGGGTCGCCTCAGGCCAAACAACCAACAGGGAGGAAACTCAGCCCCACCCATCAACAGACAAGTGGATTTAAGTTTCACTGATCTCTGCCCACCAGAGCAACAGCCAGCTTTACCCACCACCAGTCCCTCCCATCAGGAAACTTGCACAAGCCTCATAGATAGCCTCATCCAACAGAGGGCAGACAGCAGAAGCAGGAAGAATTACAATCCTGCAGCCTGTGGAACAAAAACCACATTCACAGAAAGATAGACGAGATGAAAAGGCATAGGCTATGTACCAGATGAAGGAACAAGATAAAACCCCAGAAAAACAACTATATGAAGTGGAGATAGGGAACCTTCCAGAAAAAGAATTCAGAATAATGATAGTGAAGATGATCCAGGACCTCGGAAAAAGAATGGAGGCAAAGATCGAGAAGATGAAAGAAATGTTTAACAAAGACCTAGAAGAATTAAAGAACAAACAAACAGAGATGAACAATACAATAACTGAAATGAAAAATACACTAGAAGGAATCAATAGCAGAATAACTGAGGCAGAAGAACGGATAAGTACCTGGAAGACAGAAAGGTGGAATTCACTGCCATGGAACAGAATAAAGAAAAAAGAATGAAAAGAAATGAAGACAGCCTAAGAGACCTCTGGGACAACATTAAACACAACAGCATTCACATTACAGGGGTCCCAGAAGGAGAAGAGAGAAAGAAAGGACCCGAGAAAATATTTGAAGAGATTATAGTTGAAAACTTCCCTAACGTGGGAAAGGAAATAGTCACCCAAGTCCAGGAAGTGAAGAGAATCCCAGGCAGGGTAAACCCAAGGAGAAACATGCTGAGACACATAGTAATCAAATTGACAAAAATTAAAGACAAAGAAAAATTATTGAAAGCAACACAGAAAAACGACATATAACATACAAGGGAATTCCCATAAGGTTAACAGCTGATTTCTCGCAGAAACTCTACAAGCCAGAAGGGAGTGGCATGATATACTTAAAGTGATGAAAGGGAAGAACCTACAACAAAGATTACTCTACCCCGGAAGGATCACATTCAGATTCGATGGAGAAATCAAAAGCTTTACAGACAAGCAAAAGCTAAGAGAATTCAGCACCACCAAACCAGCTCTACAACAAATGCTAAAGGAACTTCTCTAAGTGGGAACACAAGAGAAGAAAAGGACCTACAAAAACAAACCCAAAACAATTAAGAAGATGGTCATAGGAACATACATATCGATAATTACCTTAAATGTGAATGGATTAAATGCTCCAACCAAAAGACACAGGCTTGCTGAATGGATACAAAAACAAGACCCATATATATACTGCCTACAAGAGACCACTTCAGACCTAGGGACACATACAGACTGAAAGTGAGGAGATGGGAAAAGATATTCCATGCAAATGGAAATCAAAAGAAAGCCGGAGTAGCAATACTCATATCAGATAAAATAGATTTTAAAATAAAGAATGTTACAAGAGACAAGGAGGGACACTACATAATGATCAAGGGATCAATCCAAGAATAAGATATAACGATTATAAATATATATGCACCCAACATAGGAGCACCTCAATACATAAGGCAACTGCTAACAGCTATACAAGAGGAAATCGACAGTAACACAAAAATAGTGGGGGAATTTAACACCTCACTTACACCAATGGACAGATGATCCAGACATAAAATACATATATACAATGGAATATTACTCAGCCATAAAAAGGAACGAAATTGGGTCGTTTTAGAGATGTGGATGGATATGGAGACTGTCATACAGAGTGAAGTAAGTCAGAAAGAGAAAAACAAATATCGTATATTAACACATATATGTGGAACCTAGAAAAATGGTACAGATGAACCAGTGTGCAGGGCAGAAATAGAGACACAGATGTAGAGAACAAACGTATGGACACCAAGGGGGGAAAGTGGCAGGGGGGTGGTGGTATGATGAATTGGAAGATTGGGATTGATATTTATACACTAATATGTATAAAATGGATAACTAATAGAACCTGCTGTATAAAATAATAAATAAAATAAAATTCAAAAATAGGACATAAATAAATGAACTTGAATACAGAAAAAGAGAAAAAATTAGTGAAACAAAGAACTGATTCTTTGAAAAGGTTAATAAAATTAATAAACCTCTAATAATATTAACAACAATAAAAAAATAAAAAGAAGATACAAGTTACATAAACCAGGAATGAATCAGGAGATATCACTACAGACCCTGAAGACATCAAAAAGATAACAGGGGAATACTGCAAAGAACTCTACACACATAAATTAGACAGCTTAGTTGAAATGGACCAATTCTTCAAAAAGCACAAACTACCACAACTCACCCAATATGAAATAGATCAATTGAATAATCCTATAACTATTAAAGATAACAAGTTCATAATTTAGACTATCCCCCCATCCCCAGGCCCAGATGTTTTCATTGATGAATCCTTCCAAACATTTAAGGAAGAAAGATGATCAATTCTACACAATCTTTTCTACACAATCTTTGCTAGCACTGATGACAAAAATAGAAGAAGGGGAACCTTTTCCAGTTCACTTTATGTGGTCAGCACTAACCTAATAGTAAAACGTGGCAAAAGCATTACAAGATTAACAACAACAACAATAATAACAATACTAGTATCATATGACTTCTATGCTTAGATCAGCTTCAGCTTCCTATGAGAATGCTTTTCATAAGTCGACGTCATAAGTAGAGGCTTATTTTATCCAATTCTTTGTGAGTCTTTGTTATTGTTGTAGCAATGTATTTTCCCATAATAAGTAGTAAGAACAAAAACTGTGCTCTTAAAATCATTATGGTAAAAAAAAAATCAATATGGTATGTGTCCATGTTCATAGCAGCATTATTCACACTAGCCAAAAGGTAGACATAACTCAAGTGCCCACTGATGGATAAAAGGATAAACAAAATGTGGCATATATACACAGTGGAGTATTATTTAGCCTTAAAAAGTAAGGAAATTCTGACACATGCTACAACATGGATGAACCATGAGTACCTTATGCTGATTGAAATAAACAGATATAAAAGGACAAATATTGTACCTTTCCACTTATATGAGATACCTAGAGTGGTCAAATTCACAGAGACAGAAAGTAGAATGGTGGTTGCCAGGGACTGGGGGCAGAGTAGAGGGAAAGGGGAAGGAGGGAATGAGTAGTTGTTTAACGGGTATTGAGTTTTAGTTTTGCAAAATGAAAAGCATTCTGGAGATTGGTTGCACAACAGTGTGAAATTAGTTAACCCTAATGAACTGTACACTTAAGAATGATTAAGATAGTAAATTTTATGTCTATTTTACCACAACTAGGAAGAAACACTGTTGTAAGTATTATAGTAACACATATCCTTTTTAAAATAAATTCCTTAAAGTGTTGGGGTCATATTTTAAAGTGTTTGATGCATATTTCCAAAGTGTTCGTAGAAACACGGCACCAATTTATACTCCTATCAGCAATATTTTTTTTAAAAGCCTATTTCCCCACACTTTTGCCAGCACTGGATATTACCACTGGTGACAGAGTCTCAGTAGCCATCTTCCTCAGTCTTTTTTTCCTTTAAGCTGGACACAAGACTGCTTAGAATAAAGACTTCTTCTTCCAGCATCTCTTGCAGCTAGATGTGGCAATATAACTAAGGTCTAATGATGGGAGCTAAAAATAATAGTATGTATAAATAAAAATAATGAGACCTAAAAGTAATGGTATGTGCAGTTTCTGGAATGTTTTCTTTAAGTAAAGGGCGTGTCTTCTTTCCCCTTTGTACCTGCTGCTCAGAATGTAGATATGGCTGATTGATCAGCTACCATTTTGGACACTGATTTCCACATGAAAGCCACACGTGGCACAGCAACAAGATAGAAAGGGTCTGAGTCCCTGACACCTGGGACTGCACCGTGGGCTCTGGACTGCCTGCCTCCAGACTGTTACATTGGAGACAAATACATTTCTAACTTGTTTAATCTATTTGCAGCTGAATTTATCCTTCAGCTTTAGTCTTCATTCTTTTTAGTCTTTATCATATAGGTGAAAAAATAAGATCTTAGTTTTGTTATACATAGCTCTTTGTCCACTAAGAGATAACATTTCTGGAGTTATCGCTACTTTTAGCTAAGCAAAAGAGAGAACACAGGGAGAGTTTTTTCTTCCTTTCATATCTGTGATGGCATATTGCTAGGGTTCTTCTCAATATTAAAGAGTAAATTTGTTATCATCACCTTTCTCTTTAATTCAGAGATTGTCTGGAAGATAAAGTTGATAAGATCAACAGATGTTTATTGAAATACTCTATTCATTTGATACTTGGAAAGAATGCTTAGATTTTAATAGTGATGCTTTAGAGGATTTTAATAAGGATAAAAAACCAAGGTGTCAGATCTTTCTGATTCTTTTAGTAAAATTGAACTGAAATTTGAAACTGGATCTAATATCTCTAGTCATTTTAAGCCTTGTTACTCTTGGAGGGTGGGTATGGGGAGGAAGCATGGTGAAACTATGAAATCTGTGTTGATGTTTTCAAACTTGAGTGTGTATTACAATCACATGGGGAGCTTTTTTAAAACACAGATTGCTAGGCCCCATGCCTCCAGGATTGGCTGGCCGCATTCTTTTTGTACAGGAAGAACAGCAAAATGAACAATTCTGGTGTACAGCTGCCTCATTCCAGGCATTTTGCCACCATTTTATGGTAACTCTGCCAACTCAAGGGGTCAGGCAAAATATTTAGAAGGAAACAGGAATGGCAAGAAGCATAGTACATTGTACTTATTCAAGGTCACTGCTTAGTTTTCTTCAGGACTTCGGACTGATTTTCATCAAACAGACTGATTCCTATCAAATTTATACGTCTGCTTATTCCCACAGTAAAAGCATCATGTAAAACCCAACCTCTGCTTCAGTGCATCCAGAGAATGTTCTCCTTTTGGCATTAGATAGTGGAGCCACATGCCCTCATCTAATCTCTTTATAGATTAAATGATGCAACTGAATTTATGTCACACTGTTCTGGAGAACACTCAACCACTATAGCAGATATTCTTGGCTACATTTCAGCAACATGAAAATTGCTTTAACTACTATTCCTGACTCCACCAATCTCTTCCTCTTTACTGTCTTTAGCATTAACTCTGAATTAGGATGTATGTGGTTGAAAATAAATTTCCAGCCACAGGATGAATTTATAGATGAGGTCTCTTAACAGTTGTTTCCTTTAAAGAGGGCATTGCACATTATCAATATTTAACTTGGTGCTTATCCGCTCTGAGTATTTTATTTACAATTATCAAGTTATTATACTGGTTGTCATTTCTATCGTAAATTTTTATCCAATAAAACACCTCCAAGTGGAAAGTTTTCATTCTCTCACCTCAAACTCTGCAGTCAGGGCAAGAGCAGAAGGATAGATGAGACATAATTGAAATTTACTGATGTGATTTGTTTTATTATGAGTTGGAGATCTTATCCTATGAAAAAAATAGGGAAATAAATTTAGAAGACAGTTTAAAAATTGTTCGATTTAACGATTTTGTTTTACAGATTAAAAAAAAAATCTGAGATTCAAAGAGTTTAGGTAATTTGCTCAAGATCAGATGACTAGACTGGTAGTGACTCAGTAATAGTAATGGGCCTCCTAGTGCTTTGTAAAATCAATATTAAGTGAAGTGAACTGAATCCTAGCATTTCAAAGGATGTACAAATCATTATAATTCTCTTAGGTCTATTTGATGAGAATTTTTTTTAAAAAACTGATAATTCAGATACATTTTGGAAAAATGCGCCAGAGGATTTAGATACTGATGTCCTTCTAAACAGTTCACAAAAATGTTTGATTTAAAACAAGTAAAACCTATCATTAATGATGTATTCCTGCTGACTTATGAGGAACCATAAGTAAGTGATAGAGGGAGAACCTTGGAGAAGCGATGATGATGTTAAGAGAAGCCACAGGGGAGATAAATGGCCCAGTTGGAATGGTTTGGAGTAAACCTTTTCCTTAATAACTTTCTCAACATTCAACATTCTTATGACTCAGCAACTACATTTATTGTTCAGACTTATTTTCTCTTCACTCCATATTGTTCCCGTGGTTACTTAAGACACATACAGATAAATGCTAGCACTGATAACAATAATACATTTTCATGGCAAATTAGCATTCTTTTAACTGAATATAGTTAATAAAAATGATTGTTATTTCAAAAACACTTAAAGTATTAAATTCTTATTAGTTAACGAGTTATAAAGAATAATTGGGTTGCTAAAACAAGGGAAATTTTGAATGAAATTTGGCTTTAAATGACCAATTTTCATCTTGACAAATTCTGTGGCCGTACAACGATATGGCTGAATGAACTTAGGACAAAAGCAACCAATCAATCGTGCCAAATTCATTAACTTCAGCTAACCCACATGCCAGTTCAGTTAGATAAAACACAATCAAGTCAGATGACTGGAGTGAGAAATACTGATGTTTTATTTACTCAAGGCTTTAAGTGTAGGCTTGAACACATCACCGAAAGGGGAGCCTCCAAAAGAATGTCAGAAAACCATTTCTCTGCTTTCACCTTGTCTTTTCGGCCTTGCCCCCTTGTCTCTGCACTCTGAAACCATGTGGATGAAGTGAATTCACTTCCTTCCCTTTCTGTGACTGAGGGAAGAATCAGGTTCATTATCATTAATCTGCTTTAAAATTGTGAATTAGATCAGACTATGGAAAATATTGGTAGCAGCTGACTGTTCTAGAAAAAGAATTACGTCAAAATCTATACGTTGTCTCCATGTTTGGCTCTTAGCCTACAGAGAAATGATTGATAAAAATAAGATCTAACATGTATTTTGTGTTTACTGTAATTATAATATATATAATTACTGCTTAATGCATATGTTATTTAGTCCTTAACACCACCTAATAAGGTAGATCCACTTATTATTAATATTTCCATTTTACAGATGAAGAAATAAAGGCAAAATAAGTTTAAGCTACTTGCTTAAGATATGCAACTCATCGTTGGTAGAGTTAGAATTTAAAGCCAGAGATTTAAACCCAAATCTTAATCATTCTACTCTTCTTCCTCTTGATCAGAGCTCAGGTTAGAAGTATTTGAAAAGAAGACAATTTGTGTGAATCAAATTACTCATGGAAATTAAAAACCCATGCAAAATGAGAAATATAGCAGATGCATTGAGATAATAGTCCATCTGGTTGTTTGGAAACATGAATTGTAATTATAACTTCCGTAAATAAAACCCTGAAAGTCTAGTATCTGAGAAATACAGGGATAGAAAACATTTTATGAGATATTCTAACCCATTCTTTGTCTTAACCCAAGGATGACTAGACAACAATCTTGAAAGTCATTTGAATTTCTGGGTTCTTTTTTCAACAAGTATTTACTTGTTAGTATTATGAACAGTTTAAAGAATTTTAAGATACAGTTCTTATCTTCCTGGAACCTACTGTTAGGAAAACTGGTCATTCACATTACACATTAGATGACCGTATGTAACAACATAGGGCAATTCTATTTAGTTAAGTATCACAATGAATACTACAGACAACATACCCTTGCAATCCCTTTGCTAGATGTATTCAAATAGGGGTAGAGGAATGTGGACCAGTTATGAGAAGTTTGTGAAGGAAGTGAGCTTGAGCTAGGACCTGAATGTTGGGTAAGATTAAGAGAGTGGTGAAGTGGGCGTACTAAGTGGGAGGTAGGATCAGCTTGGTATGTTCTGGAGAGAGTGAGGAGATAGCTGTGGCTGGAACAGAGGAGTGTAGAAGGTACTCTTAGGCTTAGGAGTTTAGAGTAGACCTTAAAACAGCACGGAATCATGGAAGGCTTTAAGGAGATATTGAAGTGTTTTAGGATGATAATAGCAAAGATATGGAGAAAAGATTGGAAAGGGACAACCTCAAGTTAGGAGAATGGTGAAGGGGCTAGAGCACAAATCCTGGTATGGTGCAGGAGATGTGGAACAGGATGGATTATTTCTGCCTCCTAAAGGTATGTCAGTCAAGCCGACTGATGTCAGGGCTATTTCCTGGGAAGATAAGATGGAGCCACAATAAACTGTATCAGAAAAGATAAGATCCGTAACTCAAAATTCAAGAGGGCAGATCTATTCTTCAGGTTATAGGGGCAAGCATGGGGCTGAGAACTAGTGATGAAGCCAAAAGGAGTTGGGTAAAGGCAAGATCTGACCAGGAGGTGAGGAGATAGTATGGGGCAAAGTGAGAAGGTTGTGAGAAGGTGAGAGTTTTCATGTAGGAAGTTGTCTAAAGCTCTTTGAAGGGGGTGCCAGTACCATGACCTCTACCAGTCATTCTAAGCAGAGAATGAACAGACAACCATCACCATAGCTTACAAAACATTAGTGTATTGCCGTTGACAATAGTCTTGTTGGACATCGACCAGTCACAGTTTTAGGACCTTGTGAAACCTAAATCAGCTCTAGGAGCTTTCTCAGAGTTTTGTTTTTCTCTGAAATGACAGAATATTTTGGATGACCACAGGTTTTGCACGATCCAAGTTCCGAACCTTAGAGAAGATTGCAAGATGGGAATGAATTCAAGAAACTTGCAAAGCTGACTCAAAAATTTTAAAAATGGAGTAAAATCTAAAATTACAATCATATAATTTTAGATAAGAAAAAGACTTTAGAAATTTTTTATAGTTTCCCACCTAAGCTGGATTCTCAAAAATAACATTCACTATTGTCCTTTAAAAGTGTTTTTATATCATCAAGAATATTTCTGTATACTTTATAGTATTTAAATTTCTGCCTTTTATAACAATAGATTCGACTCACAGACAAATGTTAACATTTGCACTATCATGCACTTTACTATAAATCCTACTGCTGTGATCACATTCATTGAGATAAAATAAATAGGGAGATTTAGATGTAGATGATGCTTTTAAAAAAAAATCTAAAATCTATTGCCTAAAAATACAAAAACTTGTTTCAAATGATGTCTTGGAGAATTCCAATGAGAAATTTCTAGCCTAGTTAGTAATACCATCTATAGTTGTACTCTACATATAAGTAGGCGTGAAATATTTAAAGTGTAAAATCTCATCTGTTGCTGCCAAGGAGAATAGCTGACAGGGTTACATGAAGTCATAAAGAGCCAGTAATGTCAGCCCCAGTTGGGAGACATTTTCAGGAGGCTTTGAAAAGAATTTTTTTACTTAGAATCTGAATACTGACCATGTGCAGAGAAGGACAGGGATATTCTGCTATTACATTTTCTGTCTAGTGTGAGAAAATGAACAACTATAAAAATTAGGATGATTAAAAAGAGTGATCCATGAAGGATCAGGATATATTTTCTATAGCTAAACCTGACTAAGCTTTTTGTCGGATCTCTAGAGATGAAGTGGTAATAACACCAGGTTCAAAGAAACCAACTAAATGAGTTCATATACATGTATTTATGTTTATAAATTAATAGAATTATAATCTTATTATTTTACTGTCACTTTAATTGAGAGAGGTAGCATTTTTTTGCAGGTCTTTTTTCTCTGCTTTCTTCTTCTTTTGTTCTCCTCTCTTGTGATTTGCTGACTATCTTTAGAGTTATGTGAGAGAGGTAGTATTATGAGCCAAAGACATTGGATTTGTCTTTGTGACAGGTTTTTCTTCACCAAGTTGAGTACCTCCTGGCTCATTTGCCTCATTATTTTTTCTTACTAGTTTGGGCATGAGGAATATTCTTTTTTTTTTTTTTTTTTTTTGGCTGCACTGGGTCTCTGTTGCTGCACCCGGGCTTTTCTCTAGTTGAGGCGAGCGGGAGCTACTCTTTGCTGTGGTGCACTGGCTTCTCATTGCGATGGCCTCTCTTGTTGCATAGCGCTGGCTCTAGAGCACAGGCTCATTAGTTGTGGCGCACGGACTTAGTTGCTCCGTGGCATGTAGGATCTTCCCGGACCAGGGTTCGAACCCGTGTGCCCTGCAATGGCAGGCAGATTCTTAACCACTGTGCCACCAGGGAAGCCCAGGAATATTCTTAAAACCATATTACAGAAGCAATCATAGAGGTATATTCTGAAATAAAATCATATTTTTCTCTTCATAGAAAAAGACCACAGCAATTATCAACACATCCTAAACAATCTGTTTTCTCTGGAGAATAAATTTTCTGCTCACAAAATAGCTGTACATCCCATCTTGTTCTAATTATAGTTTAAGTCATATAATGAACTGTGAAAAGAATGTTCCATGCTAGTGTACCCTGTCCCCATACTAAACAGCTTTGCAGTAAGGTTAGTTTATCATTCCTTGTTTAAAATGTGATTCCCATGGTTCCTTTGGAGGTAGCCAACTACAACCTCAATGTTACTAAGTCATTCTTTGCTTCCTCTTTCAGCTACTGTGGGTGTCTTCAAATGTGTGTACCACTTTCCAATATAAGTGACATTCTTTTATTTTTTATAATAAAAATATGGAAGTAAATTTATGAATTGTCTGCTCAGTGTACAAAGCACCATGATATATTTCAATTATGCTGACATCAGTGACTAACTTGTTAGTAAGGTGCAAAGCTGATGTAAGAAATTTTCTAAAAAAAAAAACAAACCTAGAGACAAATGACAATGAAAACACGATGATCCAAAACCGATGGGATGCAGCAAAAGCAGTTCTAAGAGGGAAGTTTATAGCTATACGAGCCTACCTCAAGAAACAAGAAAAATCTCAAATAAACAATCTAACCTTACACCTAAAGGAACTAGAGAAAGAAGAACAAACAAAACCCAAATTTAGCAGAAGGAAAGAAATCATAAAGATCAGAGCAGAATTAAATGAAATAGAAACAAAGAAAACAATAGCAAAGATCAATAAAACTAAAGCTGGTTCCTTGAGAAGATAAACAACATTAATAAACCATTAGCCAGACTCATCAAGGAAAAGAGGGAGAGGACTCAAATCAATAAAATTAGAAATGAAAAAAGAGAAGTTACAACAGACACCGCAGAAATACAAAGCATCCTAAGAGACTACTACAAGCAACTCTATGCCAATAACATGGACAACCTGGAAGAAATGGACAAATTCTTAGAAAGGTATAACCTTCCAATACTGAAACAGGAAGAAATAGAAACTATGAACAGACCAATCACAAGTAATGAAATTGAAACTGTGATTAAAAATCTTCCAACAAACAGAAGTCCAGGACCAGATGGCTTCACAGGTTAATTCTATCAAACATTTTGAGAAGAGCTAAAACCCATCCTTCTCAAACTCTTCCAAAAAATTGCAGAGGAAGGAACACTCCCAAACTCATTCTATGAGGCCACCATCACCCTGATACCAAAACCAAAGATACTACAAAAAAAGAAAATTACAGACCAATATCACTGATGAATATAGATGCAAAAATCCTCAACAAAATACTAGCAAACAGAATCCAACAACACATTAAAAGGATCATACAGCATGATCAAGTGGGATTTATCCCAGGGATGCAAGGATTCTTCAATATATGCAAATCAATCAATGTGATACACCATATTAACAAATTGAAGAATAAAAACCATATGATCATCTCAATAGATGCAGGAAAACCTTTTGACAAAATTCAACACCTATTTATGATAAAAAACTCTCCAGAAAGTGGGCATAGAGGGAACCTACGTCAACATAAGAAAGGCCACATATGACAAACCCACAGCAAACATCATTCTCAATGGTGAAAAACTGAAAGCATTTCCTCTAAGGTCAGGAACAAGACAAGGATGTCCACTCTCACCACTATTTTTCAACATAGTTTTAGAAGTCCTAGCCACGGCAATTAGAGAAGAAAAAGAAATAAAAGGAATACAAATTGGAAAAGAAGAAGTAAAACTGTCACTGTTTGCAGATGACATGATACTATACATAGAGAATCCTAAAGATGCCACCAGAAAACTACTAGAGCTAATCAATGAATTTGGTAAAGTTGCAGGATACAAAATTAATGCACAGAAATCTCTTGCATTCCTATACACTAATGATGAAAAATATGAAAAAGAAATTATGGAAACACTCCCATTTACCATTGCAACAAAAAGAATAAAATACCTAGGAATAAACCTACCTAGGGAGAAAAAAGAGCTGTAGGCAGGAAACTATAAGACACTGATGAAAGAAATTAAAGATGATACCAACAGATGGAGAGATATACCATGTTCTTGGATTGGAAGAATCAATATTGTGAAAATGAATATACTACCTAAAGCAATCTACAGATTCAATGCAATCCCTGTCAAATTACCGATGGCATTTTTTACAGAACTAGAACAAAAAATCTTAAAATTTGTATGGAAACACAAAAGACCCCAAATAGCCAAAGCAGTCTTGAGGGAAAAAAACGGGGCTGGAGGAATAAGACTCCCTGACTTCAGACTATACAACAAAGCTACAGTAATCAAGAGAATATGGTACTGGCACAAAAACAGAAACATAGGTCACTGGAACAAGATAGAAAGCCCAGAGATAAACCCACTCACCTATGGTCAACTAATCTATGACAAAGGAGGCAAGGATATACAATGGAGAAAAGACAGTCTCTTCAATAAGTGGTGCTGGGAAAACTGGACAGCTACATGTAAAAGAATGAAATTAGAACACTCCCTAACACCATACACAAAAATAAACTCAAAATGGATTAGAGACCTAAATGTAAGACCAGACACTATAAAACTGTTAGAGGAAAACTTAGGAAGAACACTCTTTGACATAAATCACAGCAAGATCTTTTTTTGATCCACCTCCTAGAGTAATGGAAATAAAAACAAAAATAAACAAATGGAACCTAATGAAAGAAGACCTACAGATGGCCAAGAAGCACATGAAAAGCTGCTCAACATCACTAATTATTAGAGAAATGCAAATCCAAACTACAATGAGTTATCACCTCACACCAGTCAGAATGGGCATCATGAGAAAATCTACAAACAACAAATTCTGGAGAGGGTGTGGAGAAAACCGAACTGTCTTGCACTGTTGGTGGGAATGTAAATTGATACAGCCTCTATGGAGGACAGGATGGAGGTTCCTTACTGGGTGATATGGTAATTCTAAAAATAGAATTACCACGTGACCCAGCAATCCCACTACTGGGCATATACCCAGAGGAAACCATAATTCAAAAAGATACATGCATCCCAATGTTCATTGCAGCACTATTTACAATAGCCAGGTCATGGAAGCAACCTAAATGCCCATTGACAGACAAATGGATAAAGAAGATGTGGTACATATATACAATGGAATACTACTCAGCCATAAAAAGGAACGAAATTGGGTCATTTGTTGAGACGTGGATGGATCTAGAGACTGTTATACAGAGTGAAGTAAGTAAGAAAGAGAAAAACAAATAACGTATATTAATGCAGATATGTGGAACCTAGAAAAATGGTACAGATGAACGGGTTTGCAGGGCAGAAGTTGAGATACAGATGTAGAGAACAAACGTATGGACACCAAGGGGGGAAAACCTCGGTGGGGTGGGGATGGTGGTGTGCTGAATTGGGCGATTGGGATTGACATGTATACACTGATGTGTGTAAAATTGATGACTAATAAGAACCTGCTGTATAAAAAAATAAAAAAATAAAATTCAAAAATTGAAAAAAAACCAAAATCCTGATCTGGATATGTCTGTATTTATGAATTAGCTAATTTAGGGAAATGGCTCCAAGAAAGTCAGATGAGTAACATGCATGCCCAAGATGACAGAAATATGTGAATCATTTCTATAAAAGTGGAGCCTGTCCCTCTAGTCTTGCAAATATTCAAGGCTGATTTTGCATGGGATGAAAGACAACATTTGTCCTTCACTGTTTCAAAGTAAGAGCTGCAGATTGCAATGGCGGGCTTGCTACTACAAGGTTTCCTCATTAGAAATTCTCACTTATTGAAAAATTTAGCTACACACCCAGGCTTGAATTAGACTCCTGGGGGCTGAATCACAGGCAATAATTACTCAGGATGAACTCTTATAGGAAATGTCTATGGACCTTTCGGATTTGTAGGAATGAGAAAAGATGACCCAGGCTAAAAATTAGTTGTGAATAAGGGATATGCAAAGGAAGGTGTCTTCTGGTGAATGAGAGGCATGCAGGGGATATTTGGTCTTCTTGCCTCTGTACTTTATTAAAATTGGTTATTCCACCAATATATGTCAAACCTCTATGAAGAAAATATATTAAGCCTGAAAATCAATCATTCCCCATCTCCAGCAAGGTGGAATGAACTAATTGACATAGATGGTACTCACACTTGTCCAGTTGTGAACCCTTGAATTTGTGTGTATACATCTATTATAATGACTGAGATGAGAAAAACTGTTTCCTGAAACACATTTCTGTACAATCAGAATGAATGACACTTTATCCTGTGATTATTATTTTCTAAAACCTTTTTGATTACAGATGTAAATGTTCTGAAATCCCACACTACATTGACCATCTTTCTTTGCTGTCTAGGAATGCAAAAGTTTGGAGTTTATGAGAATTCTGTTTTTGATTTAATGTCATATGGAGATTGCTCATAAGAAAATATGATTTTGTATTTTCTAAAAATAAAAAAGTTAATAAATCCTTTGAAAACCAATCAGTGACCAGCAGGTAAATCTAGAAGAGAAGAGTGAGTCATCCTTTGGTGAATCTATACAGCATCATATAAAAATAATTTATCCTTCAGTGGAAATATCCATTAAAATCCCACATGAAGCTATGGTTCAGTAAAAAAATCCCACATGAAGCTATGGTTTCATTATTGGAATTCCACCCCCCACCCGAAGAAGATGAAGATTAGAAAACAATGGCCTCCTGGGGAAATCCAGGTGTGGCAGATAGTTTTTTATTAACTTAAGATATTTTAATAATAGACATCACTAATGGAGTGTTTTCTATGTGCCAGACACAGTGCTAAGTGTTTAACATGCTGTGTACCAGGCTCTGTGCTAAATGCATCTCATTTAATGATCATAGTAACACTATGGTGTCAGTGCAGTTATTATTATGTCCATTTTGTAGGTGAAGAAACTGAGACCATAAATGTTAAATTAACTTGCCTAAGATCACATAGCAATGATCTGTATCTACATTTGCCTAGCTCTGAAGCATATGCATACATCAACATTATAGAAATTAGGACAATAAAACCCCTTATTTATTAAAAGCAAACAAATTTCTTCAGTAGAATTATTTAAAGGTAGCAAAGTTTGATTCCAGTTCAGTACTGCTACATCACTGAACAACATCACTATTCTTGGGAATCACATTCAACCCAGAGTATAGTTACTTCTAAATAAGAATTATAAAGTTATTTGTTGTTCCCCCAATTTCTCCTCCTTTCTCTCCTCCTCACACTCATGTCATTATCCTCATCAACATTATACATTCTTGGCTTTAAGAATCATGTAGTTCAACACTTTCCAGAAGTTTCAATTCTCCTTTCAACCTCCCCACCTAGTGCTTGAATACCTCCCCACCTAGTGCTTGAATACCTCCCATAAGGGAAAACTTGTTTCTACTGCTGCTGTTGATTCTATTTGTGGACTGCTCTGACAATGAAAAAGTTTCTCTTAAAGTTAAAATTAACGTTCTGTGAGTCTCACCCACTCTCCCCAGTGTAACTCCATGACGTCATAGAATAAGTCATTCTCAAAATGCATTTGCTAAGTAGACCAAGGATCATTCATTTATGGAATAAGGTGCTTGTTAAATAAATATGGTAAAAATCTCCTAATTTTCTACTATTGGCAAATGGGTAGAGGATCAGAGGGGAGGAGAGGAAAGCAAAGGAGAAAGAGTTTAAAAGATTTTGATATAGACTCTTTTGAAATGAACATAATGCTATTCTTTTATGAAGATTCAGCAAACAAGTGGCTAACAATAGAACCAACAAAATTCCTCAGACACATCAATAAGTTCCAAGTCTTCAACTAGTAGTTTTTTGAAAATGATACTACTGTGTGCTTGCTTACAGACAACTTTCTCAAAAGGCTGCCGCTTTTCTTGGATTTTTGTTAACATTAATTTGCTTGGCAAACCTTTTTTTTTCATAGATGTTACACATAGAATATTGGTCAATTTTAGGATTGCATATTCCCAAATTCCGAGTTAATGGGATCTGATATTTCACAGAAAAGTTAAAAATATTCTCATGCTGTTATTAGTCTTTCTAAGGTATATTAATTGTCTACACAATCTAGCTTGTTATATTGTCTCAGTTTTTAAAACATGGTATTAATAATGCTCACATTACAGTAACAGTACCTAAGAGTTAAGTATATATTAAATATTCACTAATAATTGTTGCATGCAATTAAGTTGAATTAAATCAGGTAATAGATTAATTTTTACTTGGATTAGTTGACCTTATAGGGTTGAAGAGAAATGTTTCAAAGTCTGAATTATATTTTAATTTTAGCTAGGCACCACACAAGGATCTAAAAGGAACACAGAAGATTGGAATAGTTCAGTGAATACCACCAGTTCAGCAACAAACAAGTCATGTAAAAAGGTAATATGGAAATAGCATTAACTTTTGAACACTGGAAACAATGACAGGAGTTGAGCTGCTAAAAGTCAGACAGGTATTAAGTAACTTAACTTCTCTGAGCCTCCAATTTTTTCATCTATAAAATCGTGATGATGGGCTTCCCTGGTGGCGCAGTGGTTGGGAGTCTGCCTGCCAATGCAGGGGACACGGGTTCGAGCCCTGGTCTGGGAGGATCCCACATGCCGCGGAGCAGCTGGGCCCGTGGGCCACGATTGCTGAGCCTGTGCGTCTGGAGCCTGTGCTCCGCAACAAGAGAGGCCGCGGTAGTGGGAGGCCTGCGCACTGCGATGAAGAGTGGCCCCCGCTTGCCACAACTGGAGAGGGCCCTCGCACAGAAACGAAGACCCAACACAGCCATAAATAAATAAATAAATTAAAAAAAAAAAATCGTGATGAAAATATTTTAACCCAATGATTCGTGGGCTACTTAATTATGGAAAATTACCAAACAGTATGCGTACCATCATATTATTTTGTGGAATAAATTAAAATAAAATTAAAATAAGAACATAGAAACAGTTGTGGAAGGACCCACAGGACTCCAGAGTAGGTAACAGTGGAGGCCTTTGGTCAGGTGTGTACTTAGATTATTCCAACATTAAACAAAAACTTATTGCATGTATATAATATGGCTCTTTGGACACTAATGTTCCAACCTTCCACTACTATAAACAGTTTAAAGCAGGAATAATTTTCTGAAAGTCAATTAGAAATTATAAAACAAGAAAGTGAGAATCCCTTTACTTCACTACTCCTGCTGGATTCTGAAAAGCAGACAAAAATGAGTAAAGGAGGGCAAATTCACCATAATTTACAATAAACAAGATGCCAAACACTGAAGATATCCATTTATTTTTTATAAGTCATTATTAAGAGTAAATTATAATGTTGACCAACTTGCGTGTACTCAAAATGTTTAAGAAAAAAAACTATTTCTAGCCGAATTATCTAGGGTTCTTTTCAAAAGGTGTCTAGTGTTTATATGTGTAAGACTTTTTGGCCTAAAAGTTTAGAAATCATAAAAGCTCTTGGTTAGAGTCTGGAAAAGATGGTCATTGTAACTGCAGGGAATGTAAGAGTCTCCTTAGGGTTGATAACAGACCTTTGAGTCAGAGGCAGCATAGTGCAGAAATAGGCAAAAGCATTTAACACTGCCCACAGGAGATTCTGGAAAGTCTCTTTCCCTGGTAAAAATTGTGGCATGCAGAATCTTCTCTTTCCACAGGCAGAAAGATCAGTGCTTGGGTAGATGATACTGTGTAGTACAATGTAGACCTAGTCCTTTGGGAAACATTGGCCCGAGGACTGTTTTATGATCTCACATAACAATGATGTCAAATGCGGGGTGTTTTGCAGTCATGTTAGCTTGCTGGTTAATTTTACTTTATTAGAAGTTTATTTTTATTTTTGCTTGAAATTTCCAACTTGATCATTTACATTAACAAGATTAACAGTGCTTCTAGAGGGATGGTTTGTTAATTCAGTAGATGTAACAAAGGGGCATTTGATAAACTAGTAGGTATCATTGGGAATAGTCAGATGATATCAAGGAAAAAAAGAGAAAGATTTTGTTGAGAAAAGGCAGTATTTATCAGAAGGATCGACTGACAGCAGGACCCCACAATGAAGGGAGAGAGAGAACATGAAGTTGGTAAAGAGAGCAGTGGGGTGTCAGAAATCCTGAGACTGAGGCTGGGCTGTCCCTTACTAGTGCTGTGACCTCAAATGAGTTATTTAACTTCCTTGACCTCAGGTTTTCTTATTTCTTTTTTTTCTTTTTTTTTCTTATTTCTTAAGTATGATGAATAATAACAGCTGTTTCTCCTACCCATAGTAGGACTGGATCTAATAAGATAGGGTTCTCTCAGGATATAAATGTCACTCATTCTGAGACAGGAAATTAGATGGGTATTGGAACACAAAAGAGGGAATTTCTCCACTTTCAGAGTTAGGTTATTGAGGTGGAGAGAGAGCAGGTGGTGCTGGGCCTTTATAGTGGAGACCTCTTTGGAGTATAGATTAGCAGTAAGGAAGATATCTGTGAGTATTAGTTAAAAGAGCTTTGGGAACTAAATTGTTGAAACATTGAGAGTCACAACCTATAGTAGCATTAGTTTTTTTCCATAATACTCAAGAGAGACTTCTTTTACACCAAACATGGAGAATCTATTTCTAAATCACCAGTGTTCCGACAGCAATGGTGGAAAACAGTGACACTCATCAGTTATCTGATAATAATTTCTGATTTCTCTCCTTTAGATGAGAGTAACCAAGTTACCTGACTTCTTAAATTGCAAAATAATCCATCCCTTGGTGCTATCACAAAAAGGAAGACCCTGAGAAGAGAAAAGGGACATTCTTGCAAGAAGTGGGATGGGAGCTCAGAATCATTTTATTTGAATATTAAAGTGAATGGGATCCATTTTGAAGTTATGGATATATGTGTGTCTGAGCGTGTGCATTTTGTGTGTGTGCACAGATGCATTGTGCTTTGGAAACACTGAAGCACACGAAAACCCTTTACACAGTCCTTTGACTATATTATTCCAACAGGTGAACAACTTGGAATTTGGGAGTAACACATAAAGGATATAAATGATGAAAATGGTGTTGAAGGGTAGGCCAGGAGGTGCGCCTGAAATAGAGGGATTTCATTTCTTTCAAGAAAGAATATTTGGTAGAAGGAAGCTCTTATGAACTGAATTGTGTTCTTCCCCTTTCCAAATTCATATGTTGAAGCCTTAACCCCTCATGTGACTATATTTGGAAATAGGGACTCTAAGAAGGTAATTAAGGAAAAACAAGATCATAAGAGTGGGGCCCTAATTCGATAAGACTGAAGCCCTAATCCTATATGAGGAAGAGATATCAGAGCTCTCTTTCTCTCTGTGCCCGTACAAAAGAAAGGCCATAGCAAGAAGGCAGCCATCTACAAGCCAGAAAGAGAGCCCTCATCAGAAACCAACCCTAATGGTCCCTTGATCTTGGACTTCTAGCTTCCAGAACTGGGAGAAAATAAATTTCTGTTGTTTAAGCCACTCAGTCTGTGGTATTTTGTTAGGGCAGCCCAAACGGACCAATACAGAGACCTTCTTGTTTGGGTGGCATTAAGACCAATTTATGATAATCATGGCCAAAGGGGAAGCAGCACACCTGAGCATCCTTGATTAAGTACCAATGGAGTGATGTATTGACTTGAAGAAGCAGAGCGTGGTAATTCATGGATACAGAGAATTACAGAGGCAGTCATAGCGGCAGAAAAAGTATCACTAGAGTAGAGAGGCTGTCCAGCAGTGTGGGTAAATGTGCGGTGTCTGATGCTAGGTGGTCTGATTTTCAAAGCCTACCTCTGACACTTGCTCATTGTACGACCTTGGGCAAGTTACCTGAAGAAACTTTGTTTCTTCGTCTATAAGATGGGATAACTATAATGTACCTACTATGAAGGTTTATTGCAAGGATTAACTGTTTTAACATATGTAAAGTGCTTAAATTAATGCCTGAGTATTATCAGCATTTTTATTAATAAGAATGAAATATTATAATGGACAGCATTTATCAGAGCTAGGTGTTTGTCTCTTCTCTTTCAGAGACCGACCATGAGAGTTAGAAAGCACTTAGTCCCTAAATCATGTGATTTTCACTTTTATATAATAAACTGGAAATCCTACAACTAGATTTTTATACACCATAAGACACTTCTCACTTTTTTTTCAAATTAAAACCATTAAAGATATATAAACCCATTGTCCTTTTCATAAGAACACGAAATAGAAGATTTTCTCCCTAGATGATCAACAAAAGAACTCCAGTGAAAAAGGATGTAATGATTTTTATGTTCCCTGTAAATTAACATTCAGTCTTGTTATTTGCATTCTCAAGGATGGATTATTCCCAATATTGCAATTGCTTTTGTCTTAGTGACATAAAACCTGTGTCCTATCTCCAATATTACAATTATTTTTGTCTCAGTGACATAAAACCTTGTGGCCTTGCCAAACAATAATTTGGATATATCATGTCAGGGAAAGAACATTACATGACAACCCCAAACTGGGGTGGGCATAGAAAGGAAATGGTCAGGAGACATGAATCCCATACCAAGGAGTTGATTCATGCCTTTTCTCCGGGACTTATTCAGTTCCGTCTCACTAAAATCCTTGGTGCTATAATTCCTGAAAAGATTAATCTAATGGGTATATGTATATGGAGAATGGTGGAATTTGTACACCAATATGTACAGTGTAGGCTTCCAGAAAAATTCAAAGCCAAAGTATTATAATTAGGTTAGAAAGTAGGGCCAAGTGATGGAGAAAGGTTTGCCTCTCTTCATTCAGAAAACTTTTCACGTTAGCACTTGAATTGTTAAGCTTGGTTAGCTTGGTCCCATCTGCTAAACTGTATTCTCCTTTGAGATGGACTTCCTAGTAAAATTGTTCATGTTGATCATTACAGAGTGAAGATGGTTTTTGTACCATCCTAATATACTTATAAAGAAACCCCTCTCTGACAGCTTGCTGTTGCCAGGCTAATGGAACCGCCTGAGTTTATGGTTACAAACGACCCATGGTTAGCCCCCTTGGTTTTGACATGTAAAATCCTCCTATTAAAAACCCTCTTACTTTTCCTACGTCTCACTCAGTGGGTTTGGCAAAGATTTGGTTCATGATTCTATCCTAAAACACCTATCCTGTGCCTGGCATTTAGAGGTGTCCAGTGAATAATAATAATAATAATTTAAACAAATAAATAATATTTAAATAAATTATGTATTATTTAAAATATTAGTAATAAAATAAATAGTAATAATTTTATTTTAAATAATTTAAAGGTTATTTATAATGTAGTCTTACTGTGGGAAAGTGTGATTTTTTTTTTTTCTTTAGTTGGGAAAAAGACATCTTCTCCAGTTGGGCAGTATACTAGAAACATCATTTTGAATATTAGGAAAGGAAATTAATAACGATTTTCTAGAACTTCATTTACACATTAGAATAATACAAAGTGAAAACTTTGACAAACAACCATCGACTTTACATTTTTTATTTCTTAATCTTTGCTCCCTAATATATTTTCAACTACTTATTGTGTTGTTCCATCTGGTTATTCAATATGTCTAAGCAAAAGTCAATGCCCCATGTACTGAATCTGAATTCTCTGCAGTTTTCAGCGAACTGTCATCCTCCTGGTCAGTCATATGTGAAGACTTAGCAATACCTTTGACCAATTTCTCAAGTTTTGTTCAAATTTTCCAAAAATTGATATCGACTTATTCATACTTTGAATTAACATGTCTATACATTACGTCCATTCCTGCCTGTCCTTTGCTATATCACAACCCTGGGCCGAGCTACTCACACTTCACATCTGTCTAAGCCTCTTCTGCTCCCTGCCACCAACCCCCACTCATCTTAAACTGTCACTTTCAGATGCATTTTCCTTAACTCATTTATTATATTATTTTTTCCTCAGTCGCCTTCAGTGATACATCCTCTAAACTGCAAGCAAGCCTCTTGAACTGAGGAGTTACTGTATTTCCATGAGCTTAAGGGCTCATTATTTAATAACATTTGTTTAGGGAAAAAAAGTTATAGCTGAAAAGTAAATAAATTCTAATTTCAGAAATATTAAAATTTTGGGGAAAACATGCATCTAAGGGCCAAGGAAATACGGTACTTCCTTTACCTCTGTAACTCTAGAAACTAGCTCAGCGCCTATTATATAGTAAATATCACTATTTGTTTCATTATAACTTTTTGATTGTTACTACTATTACTAGTACTAAGTAACTATTAATTGATGAAAAATAAAACATGATTATTTCAAATTGATATGAAAATTTGGTTCTCAGCTTTATTCTCCCCCATCTTTAAACCCATTATGCTCTTTAGTTTCTTTACTTTCCTGATCATGTAAATTTCCTCCTCCAAGCCTTTTTTTTCCCTCTTTTTTTTAGGCGATCTCTGCTTTCCAAACTGGAATAATGTCTCACCTATCCTTCTGGCCTCTCAGTTCTGAAATCTCACATTTGATTATCAGTAGTTTGGCACTTGGTTCTCCTTATGAAGATGTAACCAGATAAAAAACAATTATCGTAACAGCTGGTGCCGGAACTTCACTTAGTGAAGGTAGGTAACTGTATGTGTTTAAGAAAATATCCTAATGAATGTGAAAAGAGGGCTCCTGAGAAGAGTCTGGAAGAAAATACAAAATAAGAAGAAGGTGGGAATGCCTTGAAGGGAAGGCAAGAGGTTGGAGACTGAAGCAAAGTTGATAGAAACAGCCAAGGGATTTTTAAAACGCTGGTGTATCTAATGTTCAATTATTTTCTTTTAGCACTGCTGTCACCTTAACCATTAACATATTTGGCAATGTGCACAAAGACATTATGTGTTGGGGTTAATTTTGTGAAAATCACATAGATACGATGTCTGGCTTATCTGGTGTGGAATAGAGACAACATATGTAAAACCCCAAGATGGTCCATAAGTTGAAATAGTAGAAAAAGGAGCTTGAAGCTAATGTCACCAGGAGAGCCATCCCAGCTGTATGCCCCATGCTATCATGGATATGAGTTACATCTGTCTCCTTTGTGCCCCTGTAAGAGCCTTATTAGCAGACATCTTGACTTTGTTCATTTTGTACTTCCTGCTTTGCCCATAGAGTATGAAACTCATAATACATATTCAAAAAAAAAAACATTGATTTAAACAATTTGGCCATTTTCATTGTTGCAGAAAGACAATTCCAATACACAGAGTGTCTGCGGTTCAGTTTGATTTTACATATCTGTCCTAACCTCTATCACTAGAGCTTTATTTCTCAGGTACCTGATTTCCTAATGTGTAATGAAAACTTTGTTTACAATTAATATTTCCTGCCACTTTTCACGGAAATGAATAAGATAGCTGTGAGCAATTTGAATAAGAATATAGTTGAGAGAACAGAGTGAATGATCTTGGTGACTTATGTGGCAGGAAAAAACATTGACCTTGAGAAAAATCCAGATGGGTGTTTTTGCTTAACACTCATTCACGTCGCATTTAACATAGCTCAATATCATTTGTCACTAGTTTGATACCATCTAACCTCTAGTTACTTTTTTATTTTTGAAGGGATCATGTGGTGTTGTTTCGCTGAGTTTCTCCAATGAGCGGTTTATAAGAAAAGCTATAAGATTAATGAATACGAACTTCCTCCAGTGATGTGAATAGATAGGAACTGTGGGAAACAGATATATAAAGAATGCAGTGCTGGTTAATTTAAGCCCAGACTCTCCCAATGCTTACAGCGAGAATTCAAGTGACACTTAGATAAATCTATTGGAGCAATTTAGGCTAGAGTTCCATAAATTCACTCAATAAATAATATTGATCATCTGCTCTATGGAAAGCATGGTATTGGGCACTGAGTAGAAAGCAAATATGAACAAAACGTGATCCTGTATTTAAGGATTTTATAATCTAAAATTAAAATCTAGTTTATAATCTAGGCATTGAATTAACAATATTACAAGGTGGCCTAAGAGCAGCTGAAATAATGAGTTACCAGGGTTCAAAGGAGGACATGTCATTTTGTTTGGTTTGACCTGGGGATATGAGTTTTGAGCTGAACCTTGAAGATGGGTTGGATTTAATAGGTGAGCACAGGGAGGAAGAGAAGTTGGAGTGAATGACATCTGTTTATCTCCAAAATTCTCTCTTCAGTGTGTCTCTAAACATCACTGTACTCATCAATACTCTCGTTAACGTCTCGCTTGCTCTATGGCAATTGCCTCCTTGATAGGTCTTCCTGTCTCTAGTCTCGCCTCTTCCAATTTATCCTTTGAGATACATTGCCACATATGTTACTCTACTACTAAAAAACATTAAATGTTTCTCATTGCATACTTAGAAAAGAAGTCCACACACAAGGCCCTTTATAATCTGGCCCAATTCTACCAGTCGTGATTTTGCACCCTCTATGGGACATTTAACAATGTGTGGAGACATTTTTGGTTATCACAGTTCAAGGGAGGGTGCTCCTGGCATCTGCTGGGAGAGGTCAGGGGTGCTGCTAAATATCCTTCAAAGCACAGGATACTCTTCCACCACAGAGAATTATCTGGCCCAAAATGTCAATAGTTCGAAGTTTGAAAATCCCTGGTTTACATAACACTTAATTCAATTGTGTGATTATAATAACAAGTACAGCGGATTTGGGAAAGGGGGCCACTGACTCTTAATAAGTGTTAAACTCAACTAGCAGCTATAGAATTCTATGGGTGAATAGAAGATTATAATATTAACTTGTAATCATTTAGCCTATCCTATGCATCAGCCAGTGTTTACACAGGCAAATCAGTGCATTGTTTAATCTCCAGTGTTGTTTTAGTAAACATAAGTTAAGGGAGCTTCTACTAAGCTTGTATTTTCTTGAACAAGCTGCCTATCTTCCTATTTGTTAGACCCTTGCATACGTTCTTCTCTATGCCTGGAATTCTCTTTCTTATTCCACCTGGCAAACTTACACTTATCTTTCAAGTCCCAGATTAAATATCATATTCAAGGGGAAACTTTCCCTAATTCTCCATACAGTTGGTTGGACTAGCAATTTCCTCATACCTACGACATGCTTCACAGAGAATTATAATAATTTATGATGTATGTTTCTTCTACAGGTAGAGTCCTTTGAAGGCAGGGTTCATGTTTCATTCATCTTTGCATCCCTGGTACTTATTGCACAGTACCTGGCACATAAGAAAGCAACCAATGTATGTTGATTTCAAAAATGAACGAGGAAGGATGAAAAAAATTATATGTACACTAGAAACAGGGAATATAGCCTATTTTGTATGGAAAGAAGGCATGAATAAAAAACTAGTAAAAGGTCAGACTGCAAAGATATTTAGGGCTTAGATTATAGAGTGCTTTGAAGGCCTGGAATTTGTGGTTTATATGGGAAGATTTAGAGAAACCAGAATTTTTTTTTTTTTTTTTTTTTAATGAGGGGTGACACAAAGTGGCACTGTAGAAACATTAATCTGGTGGAGGTATTAGAAAATATTTGGTAATTAGAAAGCATTTAATCATTTAATCATAATGTATGTGAGTCTTATGTAAATATTGTGGTTTTTAGTGCTGAAGAGAGCATGTGAACTTAATCTGGGGTCACTCCCAAGCCTGGAAGAGTAATGAGAAGGAGGCAGAACGTCACTATAATCATAGAACTTGTCCCAGGAGATCTGTGTATTCTACTGAAGAGTGGGAGTGAATCACAGTGGGGAAATTGACAGGGAGACTGGGTAACCACTAGAACTGACCAAAGTCAGACATGCTCTGGATGGAAGTGTCCATGCCTCTCTGTGTAGGTATGCTTTCTCGGTATATACCATGGTAGGCATTGCTATTGGTATCTAAGTTATCTTAGAGGAGTCTGGTAGCTCTTGTTTCTGCCCACTCATCTTTTCCATCTTCCTTTTTTTTTTTTTTTTTTTTAAATTTATGTATTTATTTATTTATTTTTGGCTGTGTTGGGTCTTAGTTTCTGTGCGAGGGCTTTCTCTAGTTGCGGCGAGCAGGGGCCATTCTTCATCGCGGTGCGCGGGCCTCTCACTGTCGTGGCCTCTCCCGTTGCGGAGCACAGGCTCCAGACGCACAGGCTCAGTAGTTGTGGCTCACAGGCTTAGTTGCTCCACGGCATGTGGGATCTTCCCAGACCAGGGCTCGAACCCGTGTCCCCTGCTTTGGCAGGCAGATTCTTAACCACTGCGCCACCAGGGAAGCCCCATCTTCCTTTTTATAGCTACAGCATTTCCTTTCTTTGGGGGAATTCCTCTGCTCTTTACATGGTCCTGGTACACCGACTGATCATGGTGCTCCTATCCTCTACCTTTCCAGGCATGATTGAGCACATGACTCAGGCTGAGCCAATCATAGTACCACATCCACCTGGACAGTTATTTACAAGGGTCTGTATATTATTCAAATTAGGTCAATCAGAATTCTTCACCAGAAACTTATAGTTGGAGGGGAATCACTTTCTTCCACTTAGTAAGCTGTAAGGATATGAACCTGGATTGTCAGTGGCTATCCTCTCCAATGTGTGAAGAGACCTTGCATGGAGTAAAAAATAAAGAAGCTAACAGGCAAAGAGAAGCAGAGCACAACAGAAATAATAACTGGATGGAGACAAACTTTGTGGTGGCCCTGAGGCCCTGATCCAGTCTCTGAATGACTGGTTTCTGGGGCTTCTCTTCCAAGTTCGTGACCTATCTCAGTATGCTTACCAGAGGAGTCAACTCACTTCCTTTTCTGCTGACGTTAATTTTTGTTGGGTTGTGGTCATATGTAACCAAAGGAATCTTAACTAATAGTTTTCCCTTACCTAATTCGTGCCTGTATGATTACTAGTAGCAGGATCCAAAATAACAGCTCTTATTGTTCTACAAAATTTCTCTTTGATCAGAGAAACAAAATAGGGATATTCCACCTTGGTTCTCTACCATATCTAAATTCAATCTACCAAAATTATTAAAACTCAAAACACAAATGTTTTAAATTCTAGTAGTGTAAGAGCTTAAAACATTTAAAATACGAAGAAGAATTTGGCTCTTTCTCTGTATCACCTCAGCAGTCATTGAGTGAATGTCATCACAGTGAAGTCTACCGTCAGATCTAGATGTCGCTCCTCTGGTTTGGAGACTTAAGAACTACAAAGACTGGTTTTCTCCCTCTCTCCCTGCTCTCTAATAGATAACAATGGGAGAAAAAGGACACATTGATTTGGAGAGCGGGAAATGGAGATAGCCAGCAGTCACTGGGCTGTGGAAGTTCTGAAATCCCACTGAGTGGACACTGTGAGTATCTGGGGTGAGAGAGCTTCCTTAATTCATTGGGCTGTGATTCTGGTCTCTAGAGGAATCTCTTTGTCTATAGGTCTTCACAGAATGTGTCCTTTTCTTTTTATTCTTTAGTGGATCTGAAGTGAGCTTTGGGAGTGGATTCCCTCCATGGGGGCTGAATAGCTTTCTCAGCCCATTCTCATCAAGGAAGTTTGGAGGTTTTAAGTCAAATGCTTTTTTGGTCAAAGTTCTTGCTTCTTTGGCAATTTATTCCCTTCGGAGGAGGCTTCTGATCTATTTCATGTAACAGTAACCTCACTCTTTTGAAACGTGGTCCTCAGATCTGCTTTACTTCTGTGCTTCTTCATCCCCACACCTTGTATTATTTAGACTACTATTGAGTTTAAATGGGAAGATTACACCTTTAATCTGACTTTGCCTAGAAGCACGTTGATCAACTAGGAATTTTTATTGGGTGTTTGTAACTCAAAGCTTCTTTAGTCCTGTTTCTTACTTTTGAGGTGTAGAAGTACTTGACTTTCCAACCTGGAAGGACCTGAATTTCTGGTCTTTCCCTACAATGCCCTTCTAGCCTACTTTCAAATGGTCTGTTCTTTCTGAGTCCGTTTCTTTTTGGCAATGCCTTGCTAAAGGGAACAAAAAGCCACTAATATATAGTACTGAAGATCTATTTTCCATCATTGTACTCTGAAACTTCTGGCTGAATACTCAGGTGAGCTGACTTCCAAGTCACTGCATGTGATAGCTATACCAAATATTTTACCACTGCAAAGCAAGTATCATTATCTTTTCAGCCTTTGATGTCAGTTTCCTTGCTGTTCATTACCCACTAAGCAAATTCACATGTTTTAGGTTTTGTTACTCCAACAACCCACATTCAGGTATTAGTTGTTTCATTGGGATAATTAATGCTAGCTGCCACAATAAATATGTTGAAATCTCAGTGCTTATACAACCAAGGGTTCATCTTATTTGCATTATACGTCCAGAAAGAGTTGGTAGACAGGGGATGAGGGAAGTTTTTCTCTACATAGTCACTCAGGAAACCAGGCTGATGGAGCCTCCAGTATCTTGTAGCTACATTACAAGGAACACTTGGCTTTTGAGGTTTCCCTGGCACAGGAAAAGAAGGATGGAGTGGCACACCAATTCTTAACTCCTCAGGCCCAGAAGTCATAAATATCACTTCCACTCAATGGCGTTTGCCTTAACTCATCACCCAGCTCTAACCTAATTGCAAGGGAGGCTGGGAAACATAAGGATGCACGTGGAATAGTTAGCGAGCCCTGACTGTCTCTGTCCCTGGAAGGTACTGTGGGAGTCTGCATATGTGAGAAGAAGACTAGGCATTAGACAGCAAGGTCCTGGCAGGAAAGTGTCTGGTAGTCATTAGTTCTGTTCAACAAATATTTCCAGTTCTTTTTCTCAGCAGATTTGTACTTCTCTATTGCCCTGGAATTAGAGAGGTCACGTGCTTTGGTCATTCGTTATTTTGGGGAATGAAATGTGAAGAGAAGGATATGTGTTTCTTTCGGATGGACTCGTTAAGAGCAGTGTGCAATTTGTTGTGTACTCTCTTTTCATCTGCTGCGATGACCAGCAGTGTTCCAGACTGAGGTTGCTCCACTGGCTTGGGTCCGAGGGTGAGGATGACTTGAAGGAGAGACCCAGCCAAATCACAATAGACGTGCAGTGAGAGCACAAAATAAATCCTAGTTTTGAGTGGGAAGTGGGTGGCTTTTTATCCCTGCAATATATTTCGTTCCATTCTGATTGATATCGTACTTTCTCATCTTTGTTTCTTTAGTGCCAGGGATTCAACAAATGCCTGATGACTCTTCTTCTTGTGTTGCTACTGTTTCTCCCAGTACATCTCTCTCTCTTATTAGCAATGACGTTCCCAAGCAGTAGAACCGAATTTTCTGATAGTTACCTGAATAGTATTCCAGCCAGCAGCCATTCATGGGCTGGAGCTATGGCAAAGAATATGAAGAAAAGAAAGATCACCAGTGGCTCTTAGCCTTGTTTTCAAAGCAACACTTTCTCTCTGCAAGTGAATTTTAGCAGAATGTCCTTCATATACAAACCTATACTTCCCTTCCCTTTCTTTCTCATTCTCTCTCTCTCTCTCCCTCCTTGCTTCAATTTAATTGGAGGAAAATTCTTTCTTCATTATGGTAACAGTACAGTGAATCTTAAAGTGTTCACAGACAATAGGTGAAGTGACTTGACTGTACTTCTGGGTTTAATTTTAGGTAGACTTATATAATGGGACTGTACTTCTGGGTTTAATTTTAGGTAGACTTATATAATGGGAAAGTCACTAGATTTGGATTCAGAAAATTTGGATTTGAATCCTGTCTCTGCTACTTACTAGCTATAGAGATTTTAATTTATATCTTCATATAAATTGGGGCTAATATAGGCTGGGTCTTCCACAGTGTTGCTATGAAAATAAAAATATTATAATAAAGATATATAATGAGTAAAGGCTCTTTATAAAGGCCAAAGATACTACTATCATAAAACAATTTTTTTTTCCTCTAACTTTTACTTATTTGCATTAAATGCTTTTTAAACATGAGAAAACCTATGAGACAGACTTACCTGATTGCAAACTGTTCTGGTTCTCTACACCTGTCTGTGCTGTAAAGCATGTTTGACACAATTAGCCAGGAAGGAATCTTATTAAGGCTTCATTTTTGAGAACAGCCCTTTACCTGCCAATTTGGGGTTAAAAAAAAAAAAAAAAAAACAACTATCGACTGCAATTTAAATATGAGATTTACTCAATTCAGATTTATATACCTGGAGAGGTTTTGACTTTTGAACTTCATACAGCGACAAAAAGATTAAATGGAAAGGATTGAATCTACACAAAGTTATGAGAACTCTATGCAGTTTACCAAACAGATAATTTAAGCAAAATTGTGTCCAATTTTTGATATTTGCTCTCAATTCTCTTCACTAGGGAACTGGTAAAACTTGTGGGCAGTTATGCTTAAAGGAAGTGTGGTTAATAGTTCCTTCCTGTTACTTTCCAGATTCTCTTCTCTTTCAACTGTACTTCTTTGTACAGTGTTGAATCATCTAATGATTTTTGTGTCCCTTGCTGTGGATGACCCACCTAATTATACTGGAATGGTTGTTTTACTTGCAGTTTCAAAGAATTTTCAATCTCTCTTTCTGAAATTTTATCAGATTTGAAACAGTGCCCTTATTGATAGGTATTTCTACAGAGCTTAAATATTGGTGGTCTTAATTTCATATATTTAAGGTAGGCAGGCCAGATATCTTCCATTGACCCCCATCAGACTGACCCTCAATTATTCTGTACCTTGTCTTCTGCCCAGACAGGGTGACTCCTATAGATCACACCAGTGGGTTCCCAGGGGCTTTCTGGTTGAGTTTTGCCAATGGACAGTGCTGACTATAGATTGGAGGGAGAGAAAGGGGAGTGAGGCTATGGCTCCCTTCCTGCAAGGTCTCCTCTAGCTAGCTGTGCCTCTCCAGCAGTCATGGATTCTCTCAAGGCAGCAGGCATGACTCTTTCCCCGGGTTCCTGTACTACTCCCTCCCCTCTTAATAGCTTAGGCAGTAGACTATTACTAAGTCTTCGATGTATGGTTACCCTAGTCCACATCATTGCAAATGTCTCTTTGTAAATAAACCCTCATTAAATTACCCTATTTTGACACACCATCTGTTTCCTCTTGGGTCACTAAGTAATTCAGTGGACGTCTCTATTTGGATCTACCCCCCATATTCCTACTTTCTCTTTCATTGCTGTTGCTGTTGGCACTTTACCTGTGTATGATGTCTGCTATGCATGCCCTTTCTGTGTATTTCTATTTAGTATTGTGTGTCTCTGAATTGCCTTTATATTCTCTGCCAAATGAGGGCTATAATTTTCAGATCTGTGGTACATTTCTTTTTTTTTCCCCTTTCGTTTGAAATAATTAAAAACCTACAAAAAGTAGCAAGAATAATTTGAAGAGATTTTTCATTCTGAACCATTTGAGCAAGTGGTTGATGAGATGCCTTCAGATACTTTAGTGTGTATTTTTTACAAATAAGTACACTCTTCTGCATAACCATAGTAACACCACTGAAGTTAGGAAATTAACGTTGATACATTGCTACCACCTATATCACAGATACCGTTCAAGTTTTGCTATTTGTCCCCAAATGTCTCCTATAGTAAAAAGAATTTAATCCAGTATCACATGTTGCACTTATTTTATCTCTGTAGTCCCCTTTTGATCAGGAACAATTCCTCAGTCTTTTTTATTACTTTCATGACTTTGACAATTTTTCTGAGTTAATTTATAAACTATCTCTAAGTTTAAGTTTATCTAATGTTTCCCTAGGGTTAGATTCAAGTTGTGCTTCCTCTAGGGCTGGAATACCATAGTAATGATTTTGTGTTCTTATTGCATCCAGTTACATGGTACATGTTTTCAATTTATCCCCTTACTGATGACATTAATTTTAATAATTTGTTTAGGTGGTGTCTGCCAAATTTCTCCAGTGAAAACTCATTCTTTTCTTCATTGCAATTAATAAGCATTTTGTGGATAGTTGAGACTATGTAAACATTTCATTCTTCATCAAACTTGTACTCACTAATTTTAGCATCTATTGATGTTTCATGGCTGAATTAATTATTACTATGATGGTTGCCAAATAGTTATTTTCTAATTAGACCATTTCTCCTGCATTTATTAGTTGACATTCTACTGTAAGGAATTTATTCTTCCAATTTATGTTTTCACTTATTTATTTGTATTAGTATGAACGTGTCAGTCCCTTAGAGAGGCCAGTGGGTGCCCTTTCAAGATGGCTTCTATAATTATTTGACCATTTCCTTGCTAATAAAATATTCAGACTCACCTTTAATTTTTCCTTGCTTTAGCCCTGAAGTCAGCCATTTCTCCAAGGAGCCCTGGTTTCTTTTAGTGGAGAACTGCATTTAGAAACTGAGATCTGGGCATTTGGTACGCTCATCAGTTTCAAAGTGTCATTGCACCCAGACCTGAGCAATGGATAGAGCTAGGGAATATATGTAAGTATGTGCTCTGTATATGTATATTTTATCTGTTGCTACATAACAAACTTAGTACCTTAAAACAATGGATATTTATTACTTCACAGTTTAGTCAGAATTCAGAAGTGGTTTAGCTGCATGATTTTTGGCTCAGTCCCTCTCATGAGGTTGCAGTCAAGATGTTGGCCAGGACTGCAGTCGCCTTAAGGCCTGACTGGGACTGAGGAATATGCTTTCAGGGTGGCTCACTCACATGTCTGGCAAGCTGAGACTGGTTGTTGGCAGGAGGCCTCTTTTCGTCATGTCACATTTCTCCACAGTGCTGCGTGAGTGTCACCACAGTGCGTGGCTGGATTCCCCCAGAGTGAGGAAGCTAGATGTCTTTTAGGACCTAACCTCAAAAGTCTCACTCTTTCATTTCTATAACATCTTACTGTTTACACAAGTGAACCCTATTCAGTATAGGAGGGGACTTCACGAAGGTATGAATACTTGGATTCAAGAAAACCGGAGGCTATTTTAGAGGCTGGCTACCACAACATTATCTATCTACCTACTTACCTACCTACCTGTCTAACATCTATCTACCGGAATCTATGTGTTTATACCAATACTTCCAAGTTCAATCTGACACCTCGGGATTCATCCTAGCTTGTCCTTTCAGTGGCAGTGAGAATGCTGATCTCCATTGTTCTCACATAGTTCCAACATATCTACTTATTTGATCAACACCCATATATGTAATCAACAGCCTGGCCCTATGCCCAGCAACTATAACACCATGTATAAGTACCCTCCTCACTGAGCATTTGGGCTCTTACTCCTTGCCAGGCCACTGCGGCCCCTGCTCCTACCCACCCCATGTGAGCTACTGGCTCGACAAGACCCCACCTTATGTTTTTTGAACTGAGCTATTCAGGAAGTTATTCCTTGCTATTCAGGAAGGAAGATAAGTAGGTGTGACTATATATATATTTTTGTTGTGAATTGTAATATAACAGTGGAAAGAATGTATAATACTTAGACTTGGCCTAGAGAAATAAATCTCTGGCTCCCACTTCTCTACAGAGGTCCAAGAACTGTGTCACCTTTCCCATGTACATGGGTCAGGCATTCCCTCCCTCTGTGAACAGTTGCTTGTTTAATCTGTCAAGAACCCTTTTATGTAGGCTACATTTATAGTCTTTTATCTCCTCCTTTTTTAAAAAAAATATAAATCTGATTCTTTTTTTAAAAAAATTAATTAATTAATTTATTTATTTTTGGCTGTGTTGGGTCTTCGTTTCTGTGCGAGGGCTTTCTCTCTAGTTGCGGCAAGTGGGGGCCACTCTTCATCGCGGTGCGCGGGCCTCTCACTATCGCGGCCACTCTTGTTGCGGAGCACAGGCTCCAGACGTGCAGGCTCAGTAGTTGTGGCTCACGGGTTTTGTTGCTCCGCGGCATGTGGGATCTTCCCAGATCAGGGCTCGAACCCGTAGTCCCCTGCATTGGCAGGCAGACTCTCAACCACTGCGCCACCAGGGAAGCCGTATCTCCTTTTTTTTTCCTTTCCCTTTCACTTCTTTTCCTTTCCTTTCATTCTCTTTTCTTCATTTCCCTTCCCTTCTCTTTCTGCTTCACTTCCCACAGGCTTCATCCTTGCCCCCTTTTTTTCCCCTAAATTGCCTTTGCTTCAAGTTTGTCACTGACATCTCAATGGCACAAAGACATTGTTTTTCACATAGCAGCCCTAAAGGTATTAGGGCTTTACCTAATTAATTGTGTGGTACAAAAAAGCAAACCGCTACTGATACTTTATTTTTTTAAATGAATATATTAGAAAGACTTTTTACATTTTAGCCTTCCATTTCATATAAGAATGCTTATTTTGAGATCATGGCAATAGAATTTCCAACGTCACCATTATTCCTATGCTCCTGCTAAAGAGCTTACTAGTGACCTGAGGACTTCCATTTCTGAATAAGAAATACGAAGAGGCAAGGCAGGATTTCCAACATGCAATTAATGGTTATTCTAACAATTTACTTTCTCTAAAGTACATGCTGAAGAATCACACAGAACATCATTCCGATTCTGGTCTTTTCATCTCCCCAGAAAGTTAGGATTTACTAGATGAGACGTTTCCTGAGGGTTATAAGACAGAGGTTCCAGACACATGGAAGGGAAGAAATTGAGGCTGAGCAAGCTGTTAAACTATTATGCTCTTTAACGAAAAGAGGGCTAATGGACCTTCCCCCCCCCCCCAAGATCTGGAATTGGAGGTTGGGCTCAGTTAAATCACCCACAGAATTGCATGAGGTTTGGGGAATTTGGATGTGAGGTTTTTACTCTCTTCATAGAAACGTATCAGCATATTTGTTCTGCCCTGCCTGTGGAAAGATGCCTGGTAGGGGAGATAACACACACAACACAGCCAGGGGACTGACACCTCTGAGCTCAACAATTCTTACACCTCACTTGAAAATAAGATGTGTACATGCAGGAATGCAGGCTCATTAGGGAGGCTCATTAGGGAGCCAGGGAAATGAAAGCAGTTTAGTACATTTCATGGGCTCCAATGTTATCACTACACAAAGCTAATATGTCATGTCGGTTTCGTGTTGGGAAGAATTCACTATGGCTTGTAAAATGTCCTACATTTTTAAAAATAAGGTCAATGCCAAATTTAATCTAAAGTAACTCTTTAGAAATATCATTCCAGTGACTTAGAAAAGGATGAGGTAAACAACTGTAGAAGATAAACATTCTAAAATGTGACGATTGACACTTTAGAGGAGCACAGAAAAATTCCTAGATAAGACAGTATGACAACATTAACCACATTATAGTATATAGGGAGTTTCCAAATACCACTTTTATCTTGTGCTTCTGTTTAACTATACTAAGATTTCATGGAAAGAAAGTAAAACTGGCTTTTAAGCGCTGTTCCTTTTGATTTTAAGAAGATAAAATAGCAACATTTCTCTTACACGAATTTTGACACTAAAGTTTCTTTGTCTATTCATTCTAATTCCAGTTTTTCTGGATGTATTTAATGTGTTCATCCGAGTAGAAAGAGGGCATTAATGTAAAGAAAGTGTATGGGACAGAATGAGCTGTGATCTCACTGGGGTGGGAAGGTTGGAAAGGAATATAAATCTCAGTGATTCTTTTCTAGGAGTCATCACGGTAAAATTAAAAAACAAAACAAAACAAAAAACGTATTGCACTTTCAACAGGTTAGTTGGACTTTTCATGCTTTCCCTGAGTTTATCTTTAGTCTTTATAAGAGAACTAAAAGGAACAAGGTTAATGGAGTTTCCAAATAAGACTTGCAAATGGTTAACAAAATTAAAAAGTGAAAACAAATATTAAAAAGTTTCTGTTTATGAAAGGCATCTTTCTTCTCAGCAGGGGGAGAATGCCATAGGAACAAAATCTTTCAAGTTTCTTAACCTCGGCATAAGAGTTTGTCATTATTTAAACATACGTAAACAATGGGAATTCCCTAGCGGTCCAGTGGTTAGGACTTCGCACTTTCACTGCCAGGACCCGGATTCCATCCCTGGTCAGGGAACTAAGATCCTGCAAGCTGCGCAGCACAGCCAAAAAATACTTAAACAAGTTTTTTATTTCCCAACGCAACTTTTGTGGCACAAAAATATTATTGGTTATTATGGTAGAGATTTATTGTCTTGTCTCTCTAGCGTTGGTTACCTCTTCTTCTCATAAACATACCTCCATTTTCCTTAAGATATAAGCCTTCTCCCACCCTCCATTCACATGGTATGGGTGAGGCCAAGCAGCACATTCAGTCCATTGGCTACAATGCACAGTGATTGGTTCTAAGATCATCATGTGACCCAATTCAGGCCAATGAGAGTCAGTTCTGGACTTGGTTGAACATATTGGTAATAAGAATCTTTTTCACTGGGATTTTGAGCCTCAGGATGATAAGGGAGACTTGTGGGTACTGAGAACAACCACACAGACGGAACCAACCTGAGAATAGAGGCAAACAGAGAAGAAAGTGCTGGTGAGAGGAGGAAAAGGACTGAGTGCTGATGACCATATTTAAGTTCCTTTACAGAGGTTTTTTTTAAAGATGAAGTTGGCTTTTTAGATCAAATTTCTGGTTAAAAAATTAGCATAGGGCAATATGGGCTATAAAAAGTCAGTATCGATTGCTAAGCTGTTGCTTAACATGTAGCTAATTATAGCCAATTCATACTAAAGTTTAAACACTTTTTGCCTTAACCTATTCGGATTTTAAAAATCTATTTAACTAAGACACTTTAGTGCTTATTATGTGCTAGTCCCTGTCTTAACCATTTTACCAATAACAACTCACTTAATTCTCATAACAAACACATGGTGTAGGAATTACTGACATCCTCATTCTACAGTGGAGGAAGAAGAGGCACAGAGAGGTCATGTAACTTGCCTAAAGTCACAGAGATAGCAAGGGGCCAACCAGACCTGGGAACTGAACCCGTTCAGTCTGATTTCAGATCAACTCTAACCACTACGCTACTCTGCCTTTTTAGAATAGTGCTCTACCTTGTCCAAGCTCATAAACAAACACAAATAATGTATTACTGTGCATTTTATGAAAAAAAATTGAGGCAGATGGATATTGTCATACAGCTTGTTAGTAAAAAAAAAAGTGAGACTAAGTGGCAATATGGTGTTGTGATTAAAAGTGTAGGCTCTGCATTCAAACAGTCTGGGTTTGAATTCCAGCTAATTACCAGCTGTGTTGGTAAATTACTTCACCTCTGCATGCCTTTATTTCCTCATTTATAAAATGGAGCCAGTATCTATCTCTCCAGGTTGTCATGAGGGTTAAAAGTGATAGTGCTTGTATAGCATTTAGCAGAATTCACTAATTAACAATTGCTATTATTAATAAATCTCACCCTTTTTTGTTATACCATTCTTATGCATAATGTTTTTTTTTCTCCTTTCCATTTATATTCTTCAATACACATGGCTATTCTACTCTCATTGGACCAGTGCTTCTATTATTTTCTCACAAGTCCATTCTTTTCATTAATTTCAGTCTTTTAATCATCTCTGAACTTGTCCTAATTATTTTTTCCAGTTCTAACAGGATTTTCTTTTGGAACAATGAGGGAAAGGGTGGGATACAGAAAAAGTCAAGTCCCCGACTCTACCTTTTTGCCTCTGTCTTTAGAGAACCAACAAGGTGCTCAGTCATTTCCTGTTCCTGTATAAATTGAGAGATTTGGTGTTATTTGTTTGTTCAGCCCTTCTGATCATTTTCTTTGGAGAGGAACTCTCAACTACTTGTTAGGGAGTTGCCTCTGATCCCCATGATTCCATACAGGAAGCCAGGGTGCATGTTTTCAAGGGTGAAGGCCAAGGATCAATCAGTAGGTGAATTTCAAAATTTTGCTACTCTGAATGACCAGTATGAAAGCATTTAAAGATATATGATAATACTATTGGCAAATCTGTACAAAGCATCATCAGTTGTGGTTTCATTCCTGTGCTTTGTGTGTCATGGGTAGCCACAGTTAAGTGCTTCATAACATTCCCTCAACCCAGCCCAGTGAAGAACACTTTGCACTCTCAGAAAAAGGGCAAAAGAGGCTATTTCCTCCTCCACATCTGCGAAAAAGTTATGATCTACTACACATGGAAGCATTATGGCAATTAAAGCAATCAAATGACTGTTGCACTACCTCCATCTTTCGCCTCATGACTTTCTATATTAATCAGCCATGGAGATAAATTTAAATGTAATTATCATATTTTCCCATAATTGCATGAGAACTCAATACACAGTTTACTTCCCCTGGACTTTAAATCAAGGTAATGGCAAATCTGACCTAACTAAAATGACCCAGTTCTAACGCTTTGTGACCCAGTTAGATCTGGAAGTTGAAGGTAAGGAGAAAATTGCTGTAACATCACTTTAACCTTAAATGTTAAATTTAATCTCCTTTATTTACTCATGTGGTGAAGCAATGTTAGAAGAAAATATTTTCGCTTGAGTGTTTCATCGCACTCTTCACAAAAAATGTTGTGTCCTTTCCTCTGAGGACTTCTGTACTTGGCCATTGCTGGCCTCAGGATGTGGTGTGAGATGGACAAACATGACCTTGTGATCCTTCTGGTAATGTAGACCTTTGAAGAAGATTAAGCAGATTTTCCAAACAACTGGTTTAGGTTTAAGAGCATTGAGGTAGATAAAGTGGAAGCATTGCTCTGCCTCAACCTTGGCACCAACTTGTCTTTGAAACCATGAGTCATCTTCCTCTTAGCAAGTGAAAGTGCTCTTAAAACAATTCATTACTCAATGACTCAGACAGAATTTTGAAAAACTGATGACAATGTTGTCCATTATTTTGTGAAGGTAACAAATTTCTCTGATTTTCCTCAAGTTCTAGGGGACTTTTCTAATTATTCATCTTAGTGTTTGTAGGCAGTGAGCGGGCAGAAGTCGTTTTTTTGGTTGGGATGTTTTCTTAGAGGTAAGTTTCTAGTATCAAGGCCAAGACACTAGAGTCTACAGATTCCTTGATCCATTGGTGAATTAATAAAAAGGAACTCCCCGAACTCTGATTTGTTTTAGTCCATTAGGTTGTTTGACTTTATGAAAAATAGGAAGAAGCAAGAGCTTAAGATTGAAACTGTCAATATGAGGAAATGTGTTGACTGACCTGTTATTTAAACTGGAAAGAAATATAAAGGGTAGAGACAGTTCAACTCACTCAAACAAAAACCACACACACACACACACACACACACACACACACACACATACACACATAGGCACACACAAACAAGTTTAGTAAGGAAAATGAGGAGCTTTGAGGTGACTTAATTGTTCTGTTTGGATAAATAAGATTTATTTTGCCTATCTCTTTTTTACATTTGACAGATTATTTCATGGAACCCTGATATAATTCAGATAGTCATAGGTTTTAGAGGCAAATGGAATGGGCTGTGGTAAAATGTAAATCATTTTATTTGTATAAAAGAAGGTGAGTTTGCTTATCAATTATTGTGTGAAATTGATAAGCAAAAGACATCTGGCAGTACACATTACACTCATCAAAGCCATAGCCTGGGCAAAGATACCCCTCAGGAGATTCTATGCAGGCTGATGCAGTCTCCTGGCAAATCACAAAGTCAGAGTGATGGTGGAGTCAGGGAGAGATGACATTTGGCAATCCAAGAAGCTAATCAAACTGTAACACTGCCAAAAATTTGCAGTAGGATGCTCAAAGGTAGGAATTAAGGTCTGTGTGTGAATTTCCAGGAGTGAGAAAGGGAGGGCCCTGAGTCCTAGAAGAGCTACAGGAGTAGAAAGGTAACCAACAGGGATCAGAACAGAGACTGAGTCCCCAAACTGGTGGTGACTGGGTTTCACCAACAAGGCAGAAACTCAGTCCATTTAATCAGTCAGTCAGTAAGCAAACACTGAATGACTATTGCGTGCCAGCAGTATACTAGGTTCTGAGGGTACAAAGGAAAACAAGACTCAGTTGCTGTCCTCTAATTCCTCACAATTAGAGACTGGAATGCAAGTTTATGACCTAACTAGGAGCAAGTATCACAGGATGAATACCAGAATAGAGAGCTGGCATTATTTCTTTTCTGCCAACTGTCAGGATTGGTCTCTTAGATTGGGGGTAAGGAGTCTTCAGGTGGGGATCAAGTAATTCTATCCAAGAGGAAAAGAAGGCTGTAGAGGTCAGGATGAGTCAGGGCCTGCCTCTGATGAAACACTGTATGCTGGAGCAGAAAGACGGCATTTTTAAAGTCTTGCTCTAGATACTGTCACAGCTCAAAAAGAGCAGACGAAGCGCTGTGAATGGAGTTGGAGTTCTCCTTTACTCTCAGCAAATAGTGGGCTTCACACATTTTAGTTCATCTGAATATCAAAGAGTTTCAAGTGGGAAAATCTGTAGGAAGTAAAATAGTTCGTTTAAGGTTGAGGGGACGCCATCCAAAGAAAGACAGGCATGGTAACTCATGTTTTCCCTCTGTTTGCTCATTCCTCTAGAAAGGGAAATCGTGATGATTTATTTCATCACCTAAGTCAGGGGTCCTCAAGCTCCGGGCCATGGACTGGTACCGGTCCTCAGCCTGTTAGGAACTGGGCCACACAGCAGGAGGCGAGCGGCAGGCGGGTGGGCGGACGAGCGAGCGAAGCGTCATCTGCCACCCGCTATCGCCCCCCATCGCTCGCATTACTGCCTGAACCATCCCTCCCCCCGCCCCCCAGTCTGTGGCAAAATTGTCTTCCATGCAACCGGTCCCTGGTGCCAAAAAGGTTGGGGAGCGCTGACCTAAGTGATTCTTTAATAATTATATCCACGTGTGATTTTTTTGTATATTTCTTCATAATGTTTGTTGACATCTATTGTTTATACTAACCCTAAAGATGCAACCAAAACAAATTTGTCATTTCACATGCTACAGGACTGTAACACAAAACAATGTAACAAATATAAGCAAATTTCTCTATTCCAGTCTGCCAAATATTGAGCTTATTAGTCCATTGGCAAGACATCTGTTAGGCCACATGGGAGGGTGGAAATCAACTCTGGCCTAGGAGTCAGGAAATTGAGTGTCTACCCTGCCTTCCCCTTTCTTGCAAGGTGGCCTTACCTACTTCTCTAAAATGCTTAGGTCATACGTATGTTACAAGTTTTAAATGAAATGATAATGGCATAAATACAAGTACTTTAGCTTGCGATCTACAGCCTCCTCCAAGCCGCATTCCCACAACATCCCTCTATGTACCCTCACCTTCAGCAAAATGAAGGTTTAACCTGGAATTTCTCTCTTATATTTCAGAAAGTATCCCTTCTATTTTCATTCAGAAACACTTAGGTTGTCCCCTACTATCTAGAAAACAGTGGATGAGGATACAAAGCGACTCTTCTTGTTTCCTTGATGAGTGTGGTTTAAGCTAGTTGAGCTGGTTGCCTATTTCTGGCATGTTTAGCTTTAGCCAAAATTCAACAGTATGTGAGATTTTTGTGTTGGGTTGTTTTTTTCTTAGTAGTTTGGACTGATCAGAGAGAGGTGGTTCTCTCGTAGGGTACCTTACTTTAGAGTCAGTTACGTATTTGGGGGACTTCCATGCTGAAATTAGTGCTTCTGTCAGATACAGCTAAAAACAAATTTTAAAAGTCTAGAATGATTTCAGTTTATTACAAGAATCTGAGGGACTAATGGGCTATTCCCTGTCAATGTTCCTCAGGGGCACACTGCTCTGATCAGATAAATTGATTATTCTCTTTTTCTGTGTGCTTTTGAAGTAGCAGTGATTTTTGTTGGAATATGACTTTATTATTATGTTTAGTTGTTAATAAATATATGTTGCTAACAGCAAAGGCAAATAACATGTATTGAGAATTGCAATGATCTGCCAGGGATTTTAAATGTCATCAATCTTATTAGCTCCACTGTAGATAAGTAATCAAAGCTCAGAAAGGTTATGTAAATTAACCAGGGCAAACCATTAATATTTTTTTCTGTCAGGATTCAAGCCCAGATCTGCCTGACTCTGAAATGCAACCTCTGATGAGAAGATTAAATATTGAAAATAAAAGAAAGAACAAAAACTAATAAATAAAAAAAAATAATAAAATAAAATGCAACCTCCTTCTATATTGCCTTGAGGCAAACTCAAGGTTATAACTTCAAGATACTACTTGCCAGCGTGAGTCGAATTTTGCTTGTTTTAAAGTTTCCTGTTTAAACGCGGAGGCATTTTCGTCTCCGAGGTTTAGCACATACTTGGCGCTTGATAAATATAGAATAAATGAAGAAATGGGTCACAGTTGCACTAGGAAAGAGCTTTGTGTGTACATTTCAGAAAGACACTGGAGAGCCCTTTGGGAGCATGCGTGCAGCCGTGGCAGCGCCAGAGCTGACCTCATGACTCCTCTGTGGGAAAGGGAGGTGGTTTCCTGTAGGAAGAGGGTTGGGTAATAAAGCCACAGAGGTTTGCTGATACATTTGCTAGGCATGTCTTAAGCTCATTTAGGAAGTTATTTTGTGGCTCTATTACTAAGGTGTTTCCCAGTGTGTCACAGCTACCCACCGTCACCTCTTCCAGCGGGGTCAATGGCTTCCTGGTCTGTGGCAAGGGCGATTACTCCTTCACTGCCAACCCTGATTCTGCATCACTTGACTCCAGTAATAAACAGAGGAAATAAGCAATACCTGGAAATCAGTTTTTGCAAGGTGTGGGATTCTGAAATGTTGGCGATGTGTAAGTTTATGGAGCATTCTCAGGAATAACTGTCACTACTGTTTGCAGGATTAACAGATGGATGAAAGCTAAAGTATTCTCTTTGCATAGGAGTTGTATATTTTCTTTTTTCTTTTATGAATAGTTTGTTATTTTCTAATTATAAGATAATATATGGGTATTAGTGAATATCATATTGTAAAGAAAAGTTGAAAGAAGAGAAAAATGTCATTTACAATTCCACCATAATAAATAAGACAACTATTGCTAACATTTTGTTGATTTCCTTCTAGTCTTGGCCTTTTTAGTCTTGGCAGCTGAGATTATACTAAACATATAATTAGTACCCCTTTTCTTGCCTCTTCACTTAATATTATTTGAACACTTTCCTAAGTTATTAAAAATGCAAAAAACCTTCTAAAGGATTTTTAACTTAATATTATAATTATTTTCAATGTTATTGTAAAGCCTCCTAAATGTATGAAATAACTGTTATATAATATTTTCTCCTATAATTCAGCCATAATTTTCTGAGGTCACATACCTGGTTATTCATAGAACTAGGACTAGAAACAATTTTCTCTTATTCATCTAAGAGCATAATCCAAGTTCTTTTTCTTTTTCTCAGCATTCTCAGATAAAGGATAACGTTAAAAGTAGAATTGGGATTTTGATTAAAATTAAACTTGATTCACTCTTAAAAAAAATGTTTCACATCCTGTATATTCAGTCATTTTTTTCATGCTTCTCAGAAGAACATTTTGTTTTGAAGGAGTTAAAAGAATGCAGGGAAAGAACAATGCTAGTAGTGCACTCTAATAGGATTTATTCTGCTGGTTAAATAATACATCACCTTTGCGTATGTACCAGATGGAATATAAGCAGATTTTAAGTGACAAATGATATAACATAATGGCATCTACTATAGGTTTGTGGGATTGGGTTATGTTGTGGGTTTAATTATAACAATTTGATCTATAGTTGAGTATGAACATTGAATTCTTCCCCCCCTCCACCAAACTTTCCTTGACATTTTTTATAGATGAAGAAATAGGAATGTGGAAGTATAATCATTTGTCTGAGGTCACAGAGGGAGATGACTGCACAGCTGGAATGTAAGCCTTGTATTTGACTAAAACCTTGGCTTTGTCCATGGGCCCAGCTAGACACATAAAGCTTTTCTCTTCCCCAGCAGTGACTTTGAGTACCAGCTTTCAGAGACTGACATTGAATCTAAGCTTTGTGATCAGTATTTAGCAGGAGAAGGGGAGGAATTACTTATCTTTTTGCATACATTAGCATGCAAATAAATCCTTTCTCTGCATCATGGAAGAGTCTGAAATTATCACATATACAATATATCTTTTATCAGTGGCCCTGAATACAAATGTTGCTTTGAAGAATCCACATTTAGAGGCCTTCTCCAAACATTTACAGTGCTTCTTAGGATTAGAACTTCTATCTACTGTCATTTTTAACAAAAGGAGAATTATGAATTAGTTAATTTAGTCATTATTTACGTCCCTCCAGTCTCCCCCCAAATGTTTTATATATATGTATACAATAAAGCTTTAGATTTAAACAGAAAATTATAATTACTAAAAGAGAATATCTGCATCTATTTGATAGACCTGGAACAATTATTGTCTGCTGCTAAGGTTTCTACTACAGATGCAAGGAAAAAGTGTTCTAGCACTTTCTGTTTGATTGTGGCAGCCAAGATTAAATGGAGGAATAAAGGGAGAAAAACATGGTAATACAGAGAAAACATGAAGAGAATTTTTGTAACTCAGAAATGGCCTTACAAACAGTGACGAGCCTATTTTACTCTAAAGAAGAGCCCCAGCTTTGGGTTTAAAAAACAAACAAACAAAAAACCCACAAAAATAATATTATAACCCTCACACATCCTATTCACACGGGTATATGACTGATCTTTTCTTTTAGTCTGGGTTTTTTGCAGTCCAGGCTAAATCAGGAAGGACCACTTGAATCTCATTTGATTAATGGAAACATAAGATCATTTCAAGTGTGATAATTTTTCTGTGTTGACATTTAGGAGAAATTTATTCCCAGTGATGTTACATAAGGGGCATTCGCATTGTCTAAAGACTATGGTTACTGTTGTTTGAAGTCTAGGGAAAGATTTGAAGCTATCAGATGTTTGTTGGCTGAGAAATTGTCTGCTAATACCCCTGGCTGATATGCTGTATACTGTAGGCAATAAGATTTGAGAATGTTTGCTAACACGTTAAACAGTGAAGAGGACCACTGATTATAAATTTCAAAACTCCTTACCAGTGGTAAGCTGACTTGGAATTCTTAAAATTATTATTGGTTTTATGTTTCCCTCTCTAGCTGTACACTTTTAACTGATTTGCAAAAAGCTCTTTGTATGTTAAGGATATCAACCTCCTCTGTTATTAAGCAAATAATTTTTCTAAATTCATTGTTTGCTTATATATAATTTCTGAATTTGTATCAAACATGACAGCAAATCTAATGTAGTGATTCTCAGTCAGGGGTGATCTTGTACCCTAAAGGACGTTTGGCAATCTCTGGAGAGATTTTTCTTTGTCACAACTGTGGAAAGGGTGCAACAGGCATTTAGTGGTTAGAGGACAGGAATGCTGTTAAACACCTTATAATGCACAGGATTCCCCACAACAAAGAAATGTCCAACCCCAAATGTCAATAATGCTAAAGCTGAGGAATCCTGGTCTAAACAATCATCCTGGTACATTGTTTTTTCCAGTAGTTTCCCTATGTTTAAAAGAGAACGTGAATACGTTCCCAGACATATTTCCAGGATCGTGGTATCTGTTTACCTCCTGATCCTTTAAGACTTACTTGCTAAATGACCATACATTGGTTGAGGAAAGCCACATGAAATCATCCATATTTATTTTACTCTGATGAGCTAAGGTCACTGTTAGGATTTTAGAGGCATCGCATAGAAAACGTGTCAAAACTTAAGACTGGCCCTCACATTAAATTCCCTATGCTGGGAATTCTTCCTTAGAAGACTTCCCTATTGAACTATCCTTGACCTGTGTGCTAATCCACAGGCAACCTCCCCAGGCAAGGTGTCCCCTCCTACTGGCAAGCCTATCATTTGGCTGAGTTATCCTTTGGCTCTTTGCGGGTTTTAGTGTCAGAGAGCTGACTGCAAGTCCTTGTTCCTTCATGACCTAGCCCTTGTCTTTTTCATGCCTAATTTCATTTAAAAAATTTTGCAACTTTATTGAGACATAAATAACATGCAATAAACTGCACGTCCTTAAAGTACACAACTTGGTAAGTTTTGACATGTGTATACACGTGTGAAGCCTTCGCTACAATCGAGATAATGAGCATATTCTGTGCCCCCAGGAGTTTCTTTTGCTCTTTTGTAACCCCTCCCTCACCTCCCTCCTCCCATCACCCTCAGGCAACCTCTGATCTGCTTTGTGTCCCTACAGATTAGTTTGCATTTTCTAAGAATTTCATATAACTGGCAGAGTCATACAGAGTGTATTACGTTTTTTGGTCCGGTTTCTTTTTAATTTTATCTATCTATCTATCTATCTATCTATTTATTTATTTATTTATTTATTTATCTATTTAAATTTTTATTTATTTTTGGCTGTGTTGGGTCTTCGTTTCTGTGCGAGGGCTTTCTCTAGTTGCGGCGAGCGGGGGCCACTCTTCATCGCGGTGCGCGGGCCTCTCACTATCGCGGGCTCTCTTGTTGAGGAGCATAAGCTCCAGACGCGCAGGCTCAGTAGCTGTGGCTCACGGGCCCAGTCGCTCCGCGGCATGTGGGATCCTCCCAGACCAGGGCTCGAACCCGGGCCCCCTGCACCGGCAGGCAGACTCCCAACCGCTGCGCCACCAGGGAAGCCCTTATTTATTTTTTTATACAGCAGGTTCTTATTAGTTATCCATTTTATACATATTAGTGTATATATGTCAATCCCAATCTCCCAATTCATCCCACTACTCCCACACCCCCCCCCCCCCACACTTTCCCCCCTGGTCTGGTTTCTTTTACTCAGCATAATTTTTCTGAGATATATTCATGTTGTTGAGTGTATCAATAGTTTAGCCCTTTTTATGCTGAGTAGTATTCTAGCGTATGGATAAACCACAGTTTATATCCATTCACTTCATCCAGTTATAAATCCAGTAAACTTTACAGAGGGGAAAAAAGAGACAATAAGGTACAATACCTTTTTGAACTTCTCTTTCTGTAGTAAGTTTTACACTATCTCTGTGTGTTTACTTCTGTAAGTATTTGAAAATGAATTTATAAGATGCAAATTAAAAGTGTCTATTGGACCCAGATGGTAAATTGTAGTGACTATTTTTTTGTGGTGTACTGAGGGATAACCAAGGAAAACTCTCTGAAATTCGAATCTCTTCTTACCAAAAATATTGCTGGAATATAAGAACTTTTTTGAAATTTGACATCTCACTTTCAACAGGATTTTAGCAAATAGAAATATATCAGACAAGCATTAAAATGACCCCCGCTAGCACCACAAAAAAATAATAATGAAGGGAATAATTACAACAGTAACCACTTAAATGATCAGATGTTTTTGACTTGAGAAATCCTGGTCTAAACAATCATCCTGCTGTATTGTTTTTCCCATTAGTTTACCTCTTCTTAAAAGAGAACCCGAGGATTTCCCCAGAATTTTCACCTAAATCATCAGGTGTTTTTCTCACATCTTTTAAAGCAATTGTTCTTCTCATTCTCAGCTTGAGGGAATGAGTTTCATTTCACTTGGAGAGTGGGAAGCAGTAGGTAAGATAAAAATCACTCAGGAAACATAAAGGACTTGGCCTGTTGGTTAGGTAACTGCCCAGCTTAAAATTAGGATAGTGAACTGCCTTCTTTACCTGGATGAAATATTTCTCATGTTTCAGATTTCAGCACTCTTTTGGAAGGCTTCCATCTCTCCAATTAGTTGCAAGTGAAACACAAAAAAGTCTGCTTCCCACAGGCTGTTTGATTTAGAAGATATTGATTAACAATCATCCAGGAGATGGGAACAATCTTTTTTGATCTTACAAGTTCACCCTTCTTTTAAACTGACTTTCAGAGTTCCCAGTCATGGTGCAGATGAGTGCTACATTGAAGGATACATGTCAAAAGTCCTAAAATATTAAACAATTTATGGTTATTAAGGAGTTTTTGAACAGAAGGAAATCGATAACATTGGAGGCTTTTCTGTCTGTGAGTTGTTCAGTGGAATTATGCAGGACAGGGAAAGAATAGACAACTTCCCTCAGTGAACTTTCACACATTACTGGACATATGTGTCTAACCTAAGCCCTTATTATGGAATCTTCACTATCATGGCAACAGTTAAAAAATTTAGCTGAAGAGCATGTCTTACAATTTTTTAAAAACTAGGCAGTTAACCTATCCATTGGTAGACCAAATTGGTTTGATTAGGTCTAAGATATTCTCATGGAAGCCGCTTACAATAAGAATTTAAATTCTACCATCTCTTTATGGAAAATTCATACAAGCACAATTTTTTAAAAGGCTCATTTCTTATCTTTTACCTTTGGCAAATGAAAAATATATTTTTCTAATATTTCCAAGAAACGCCAAAGGACCCACCCAACTCCCAGGCTACTCACTGTTTTTTCCCTTAATTGATTTTACATCATGTCCAAGTCTGACTGTTTGCACTTAACACTTGCCTGATAAACTCTGCCAGGCTGAAGGATGCTTGCCTGTTTTACATTCCTTGGCCTGTGAAGCATTTTTTTTCTGCTTCACATGCCTAAGGGGGCAAAGGTCAAACCTCCTCAGCTGCAGATGAGGTCATACTTGCTGATGGTCTGCAGCTGATCACAATAAAAACAGGGTCTCCCCTGTGACCAGTTCTCCCCATTTAGGAACAGTGATGTCATCTCTGGTGAGACAGGATGAGACATACAACTTGCTTTAAATTGAACTACATAAATTTTTCTTCTACTTCACTGCAATCTTTTATTTATTTTAGTAGAAGGACTAGTTTAATCATGGTTTCAAACTAAAAAAAATAAATGAAGGAAAGGAAGCTTGTATTTTACAAGTAGTCCTTCACATCTATTAGGTAGAACCAGATGAAAATGCTGTTTTTCTACATCAAAATGAATGAATATTGGCAATCTCATATGGCTCATCCTAATACTTCCAAAGCATCTATCTCCGAGAGTAGTAAATGTTCTTTCATTGGTTCCAGAGTCAGACAGACCTTAGTTTGAATTCCACCTCTGCCATTTACTATCTGGGTGACTTTAAAAACTTTAGGGTAAATTTCTAAGTCTTACTTTACTCAGTTGTTTAAAATGAAGAAAGTTGTTTAAACTGAATATGTACCTCACAAGGTTATATTTAACACGAGAAAGCGCTTAGAAGATCACCTGACTATAGGAGGCATTCAATCCATGTTGTTAGGAATAATAGCAGTAATACTGGTAGCATAGCAGCTCAGGTCCCTTAGGGTCAGATGTGTTTTATAATTCATAATTTTTCAGATTTCAGAAAGATGCTTCAGTGCTTATACTCAGGGCCAGCTATATAATTTGCAGGGCCCTGTGCAAAATGAAAACTGCAAGACCTCTTGTTCGAAAATTATTAAAGATTTCAAGATAGTGAGAGCAGAGCTTTAAGCCAAGTGCAGGCCTTTTCTAAGTGTGGGACCTCACGTGACGGCCCTGCTTACACAGTATCTCAATATACACCCAAAGCAAGGGGATGAGAACAGTAATGAAACACATTAGTATTTCTCTGGTGCAATGTATGAGTATTCACACCAAGTGGGAAAAATAAAGGCAGTAGATATCCTCATGTCAGTTCAGGTCAGATTTCCTACCAAATGAGTTTACTGTAGACTTAAAAAAACTGATGGCTTTCAGAAGTTTTGGATTTTGGAATTCCAGATGAGGGACTGAGGTGTTATTTGCGTTGTATTCTCCAGGCCAGCTACACCCTGGGCATTTCTGTGATGAGCTGAAAGGTCAGTCAGAGAACACTGAAGCCAAGGGGAACTGAGTTTGGATCTTGTTTTGACACATATTAGTTGTGAGACTTTAGGCAGACACATTGGAAGCAGAGGTATACGTAGGGTGCCTCTCACTTCTGGGGAAGGAGCCTGGACTGCGGGAAAGAAGGGATGAGAGGGAAACCAAAGCCTTGGTAACCGGATGGGCAGCAAGCTTCTAAAATCAACAGCAGAACAACAATGACAACAAAAACACCACAATTGGACTTCTTCTTCTACTTAGCTGGAGTTTTGCTTTCACACATTTTCCTCTAATGCCTTTTTATCATGGTGTTAACAACTGTTAGACTAATGTATTTTCTTTACAAATGTGCTCAGATAGAGTAGCTGCGTCTCCTGTCTGAACACCCACCCTAGCCCTGTCTTTGGCTAGAGATTGGGTCTATGGAATAATAATGGATACCATTTATTGAAATTTACCATTTTGATAAACAAAGGGCAGTTGAATCCATGAATAGTAGGGTCTTGGATTTGGGCTTCCTGTTAGTATCTGTGCTTTATTTATCAGGGCTATATATACATGTAATATTCACTAATTACCCCAAAGAATGACCCCTGAGGTAAGCAGTTTTAATGAAACAAAATTAAATATATTTTTATACTTTCCTCACAATGCGGAAAGAAAATGGATTATTTTAATATGTATAATGTACATTAGTTTATTCATATATAATCTCATTAGGATATAAAATAAATGGGCAGAATTTTAAAAAACTTAAGAGGCTGGAAGTTTAGTAGAAAATTGAAAAATAGAAATGAACAAAAATAGATGTACCACATGCACCAGAAAAAAATAATAGTGGTTTTTAATATCCTTACAGAATAAGGAATAAGACAGTTGATGGAATTGTCCTAGTGGAACACAGGACTACGCAATCATTTCAAGCATGTTGGATTGAGAAAATTAAGGGCAAGACCTGTATTCCACTCATTTGCTTCCTAGAAAATGAGACTGTCTAAGAAAGCATGACCAACTCCAATTATTTTTCACAAGCAGCGTGTGCAATTGTGTTATCATTCAATAGAAGTTCAAAGTAGAAAAGTATCTTATTATAGTTGGGGACATACCAAGAAATTTCCAATTGAAACAAGTGGATTGTTAGAATGAATAGAACTATTTAGAAATGAGTATGTTTATCTTAAAATATCTAAATGCTAGATGCAAAATGTTTGGACATAAGTCCCTCTTTTAGTAAGCAGAAGTTAACACAAATAATCTGGTCACTGGGATCAAGAAAGAGGTGGATTTATTTGATAAGAACTGCAGATGACTACTTTTCCTGTGTGAGAGAAGTTCAGATGGATGGCAAATTCTAAACCCAAAATATAACCCCCAGTAAGAAGCCTCATAAATCGTAACAACAATAAAAGGTGGGCTTTAAAAACATACCTAAGAGGTCTGACAAAATAATAACATTTTATCACAAAATGCCCACAATCCAGGACCACAAGAGACTTTGCCTCTACTAGATGCCTATTAAATTTCACCCTTTACTCCTCAGGTTGGAGAGGTTCAGGTTGGCCATTTCCTATGACTGTCCCCTCCCGGCCTCAGGCTGCACACAGTCACCTATTCTGACAGCTTTCTTTCATTTATCCTTAGTAAGGTTAGAGGTTTTCAAAAGCCGTTAGGAGCCAAGAAAGTAAAATCAACCAACCAACCAACTCCCACTCGTATAAAGAATCTGCAAAGTTTCTTATCCAAACTTGACTGCATCCCATTCCATTCTAGCGGGTGCCTTCTCCAGTAGGTACCCGCTAGCCATGTTTACTCTGACCTCTCTGAGAGAATAACAGAATCCTCCTATCTGCTGATGTGCTGTCTTAATTTGTTGGGAGCTGCGGTATAATGTGACTTCCATCAAAATTCTGTACTAACCTTTTATGGGAGGAGCCTCATGCTTCATGATGTCTAAGAGATATGGAATCTCTAAATCAGTTTTCATTTGTGTGATAGTTTTCCTCTTTCCAGCTTAAGATAGCTTTGGTTTCACCCTTCAAAATCCTTCTCAAGTTTACCTACTACTTCTGCCGTACAAAGTTAATCCTAAGAACAGCCACACTTGCATAACACAGACCCTGATTTCAACCCCAGCAGTCTGTTTCCAGAAACTGCATCTTCACCATTCCCACAGTGCCCTCACCTTACCAGACTTTCCCTCTATTGATTATTTTTCTTTGTGCCTTTAGTCCTGAATCATTTTATACCCTTGTGTTTAGAAAGTCTTCAATTTTTATAAGAAACAGAAATAAATGCTAGAAATATTTTGAAGACCTTTAAACTTTCCTAGATATTTTCCATCCCTATCACGATGGACTTAGCTTTCCCTGAACCCCGCTAGCCTCTCTTACGTGCAATATAGGGATTTTAATGACTGCATCACAGGGTTTTTATGACATTAGATATTATGAAAGCACGATGGAGCTCCCTCATCTAGATGGCTGTGGTGGGAGTTCTTACTTGGCACTCTAGACTCCAGACTCCTAATTTTAATGATCAGTTAGGATCCATCCAGTCCCAGAATCTACTTAATCAATACCTGGAGGGGTTCTTGATCTGAGAACTTTAGGAATACAAATTGTTTTTTTTTGTTTTTTTTACAAACCATTACACCCATATTTGGTATTTAATCACATACAACTTCTTATTCACATGTACCACTTATCAATTTATTGCCTCTCAGCTCCAACTTTACTCTCCAATATCTACTCTGTGTTAAAAGATGGAACTCCAAGGAACATCTCTCCTTTACAGCAAAGAGGATGTTGGGCTTTCTTAGCAGGGGGCGCTAGAAGGACATAGCAGGCTGAAGGGGATCTCCTGTTTTCAGAGATTGCAGACTCAGTCACGTGTGTGTGTGAAAACATAGGGTTGTGCTCTGCCCCAACCAAGAACCCAGCATGTATGACCCCTCCACACCCTCGCAGCTCCAGCCCACCTAGGTGATCGCTTTCCTGCATCCTTCTCGACATAGATGCTGTGCACTCCAGGTCTCCTGCCCGCATAGGCACCTTTACTCCCTCAGCACACTGGTGTCCCTGGCCACTAGCTAAAGCTCACCTGTACTCTGCCTGTGCCTGGAAGGCTATCTCTGCATGTCAGTGTGCCGACTGGGGCAAGCCTGCACCCCCCCGAAGGTTGCTTCCTTGTTGGCCCAGTGACAGCAGACCAGATCCGGTCCAGGCACACCAGCAAACTTCTCTGCTATGCTGTGGGCTGCAACCTCACCTTCTCCAGTGAGGTCTGAACTCAGCCTTGGGGAGGAGGTCTTCCTTCCAAACTTGGCCTTCCTTTGGAACTCTCTGTCCCAGCCCTAGGGTAACATATATAGTTTTTAAAATACTGTGAGCTACTCTTTGGTTATAGTTTCATAATCCTTTAATGTTAAACTTTCCTTGTTTAAATCACTGTGTGTAAATCAACACCATACACAAAAATAAACTCAAAATGGCTTAAAGACTTAAATATAAGACATGACACCATAAAGCTCCTAGAAGAGAAATAGGAAAAACATTCCCTGACATAAATCGTAGCAATGTATTCTTAGGTCTGTCTCCCAGGGCAATAGAAATAAAGGCAAAAATAAACAAATGGGACCTAATCAAATTTATAAGCTTTTGCAGAGCAAAGGAAACCCTAAACAAAACGAAAAGACAACTTATGGAATGGGAGAAAATATTCTCAAATGATGCGACTGAAAGGGGGTTAATTTCCAAAATATACAAATAGCTCATACAGCTCAATACCAAAAAAACCCCAATCCAATCAGAAAATGGGCAGAAGACCTAAATGGACGTTCCTCCAAGAAAGATATACAGAGGGCCAATAGGCACATGAAAAAATACTCAACATCACTAATTATTAGACAAATGCAAATCAAAACTACAATGAGGTATCACCTCACACTGGTCAGAATGGCCATCATCAAAAAGTCTACATATAATAAACACTGGACAGGGTGTGGAGAAAAGGGAACCCTCCTACAGTGATGGTGGGAATGTAAATTGGTGCAGCCATTATGTGGAATAGTATGGATAATCCTTAAAAAACTAAAAATAGAGTTACCATATGATACAGCAATCTCACTCCTGGGCATATATCCGGAAAAGATGAAAGCTCTAATTTGAAAAGATACATGTACCCCAATGTTCATAACGGCACTATTTACAATAGCCAAGACATGGAAGCAACCTAAGTGTCCATTGACAGATGAATGGGGGATAAAGAAGATGTAGTATATATATAATGGAATATTACTCAGCCATAAAAGAGAATGAAATAATGCCATTTGCAGCAACATGGATGGACCTAGAGATTGTCATACTAAGTGAAGTAAATCAGACAGAGAAAGACAAATATCATATATCACTTAGATGTGGAATCTAAAAAAATGATACAAATGAACTTATTTACAAAACAGAAACTGACTCACAGACTTAGAAAACAAACTTATGGAAACTTATGGTTACCAAAGGGGAAGGCCGGGAGGGATAAATTAGGAGTTTGGGATTAACAGATACACACTACTATATACAAAACAGATAAATAACAAGGACCTACTGTATAGCACAGGGAACTATATTCAATATCTTATAATAACCTATCATGGAAAAGAATCTGAAAAAGAATATATATATTCTGAATCACTTTGCTGTACACCTGAAACTAACACAACATTGTAAATCAACTATACTTCAACTAAAAAAAAATCACTGTGTGGTTTCTGTCTCTTAATTGGACCTGAACTGCTACATGATATGTATATGCAACAACACATAAAGAATATGCAATGGGTTCTGGTGTCAGACCACTTCCTCCTCTCTATAAGAGTTTCCAACCTGAGAGCTTTCTGTTTTGTTTTTTTTTCTTTTCCATTTCTTTCTTTTCCTCCCTTCCTCCCTTCCTCCCTTCCTCCTTCCCACCCTCTCTCTTTCAGCTCTGAAGATGGCTGGATAACGTGAGACTTCAGCATCTCTCTGTAACTTGAGGATGCCATCCTGGTGTTCTGCAGAAGAGACTCTACTTTCTTTTCCCAAGACTAACATGGCCTCTGCTGGCTCTGACTATGGGAGGGGCTTTAGAGCTGGTTTGGCAGGGAGCTTTTTCAGTCCTAGTGTCTCACAAGGAAATGGACCCTCCCATTCATTCAGCACTGTGACATTTCCTATATAATTCCACTGCAGGATACAGCTTCCCTTCATGAAATCAATTTCTTAATGCTTTGCAGTGTTAGAAATGCTGGAAAAGAAAGCCTTATGTAAGGCATGGTGATATTAAGTGGAAAACAGCAAGACATTTAAAAGTCCATAGTTCCTGAAGGACAAATTATAAATGCCCATCCCTTTGAGGCTTCTATTCGTTGACAATGGCTAATAGTCTCCCATAGGCAAGAGCCAATGAGGAACCATGGAGATTCTAGAATAAGCTTTGCACTGGGGCATTTGAGGAAGGAGTACCTATGTAAGGCAAGCTCCTCATTCCTTCGGACTTGGAGCTGCTCTTTAACTCAGCCTCACAGGTCTGCTAACCCTGACAGCTTCCAGGATGACTCTTCTCTGGTCCCACAGCTTCCCTCATTCTCCTTTCTGCTCCCACAAAACAATTATGCTCTAGGCATAGGAGAACAAAATCCCTGTGGTTAAACATTCTATAAATGAGAAAAACAAGGTAGAAACTTTCGTCTCTTGCTTATACCCTGGAAGAATTATGGTGAAAAACAAATGAGCATGCAGAGACTCTGTTTTTCCCTAGGACAGTATTCCCCTCTACTGGTGAAAGCCTGTAACTTTTCTCCCTCCACCAAGGCAGCTTTAAAAAAAAAGTAATCAACTAAGGTTGTTGTTTCTGTATTCTAGGGGAACATTTGGTGTTTTCTTGCACTTATCACATTGTTTTCGGAGCCTGAAGAAATCTCCAAGGAAATCATCTTTTATTTTCTCACATATTCAATTCTGAAATTTTCTTCCCCAAACAGTGCCCTGGTGTCTGGGGAGAGACTGCATTTATTTACCAAATGAACATTTCTCTCCCAGCATGTGTTTTATTTTCCACAGAGCCCAACTAATTATACTTTAGAATCCTTCTAAAGTATAATTTTGTTTGTTTGTTTAAAAGTATTTATTTAGATAGGGAACAGAAAGGGGCTTAAGCTTCATCACCTGCCAGTGAATCTACCTCTAGCAGAACCATAGTAAGGCCTGACCACCTCTCCTGGGCCAGGCCCTCATCAGTCCACCCCCACTGTCCCCCGTTCCCACCACTCTAGGGACCCACACACAGCTGGCTGAGGGGAGGTGCGGGATACAGGAGGCTCCAAGGCTACAAATCTGATGAGAGGCAATCCATAAACGTTTATAAAGCAGAGTTATCATTCACGAGAGCCCCCCACCCCTGTCACTGAGCTCCAGCTCTGTGTCAGCGGCCTTGAGCCCCCTCCCCCAAGATGGAAGAGTCTGGCCCTCAGGCCACCTAGTCTCTTTTCCCAAGGTGGGATATAAAGTTTAACATACTCTTTCAGTGTTTATCCCTGGAGACCCTCCTCCTCTTAGTTTCCCCAGAGAATGAATGGTGCAGATGTATTGCAGAGTTGAGAAATGATAGGTATCTGGTATCAAATTCAGTTGACTTAATAAGATCCTTGTGACCTAAACTTGAGGCTATCCCATTGACTTCTGTTTTCTGAGGAATGTTAAGTCAGAAAGTCCTGGAGGAAGTGGGCTGTTCTAATGACTCACCTGGGAAAGCCCAGAGGAGGTGACTTATTAGAATCTAAGAAGATAACTGAACCCTATAACATCTACACATATTAACACTGGTGTGATTTTTGCATTGATATTTAACATGAGGAGGAAGTAGGAAACACATGTAAATAGGGGAGAAAAAGGAAATTGATGTTTGGATTAGATTCCTCTCATTATTCATCTGGACATTTTGATGGAGGCAGTGAGGTAAATAATTAAAACAATGTATTTACAGGCAGTTTTCAGAGTATTACTTGAATACCGTTGCTATCCTAGTGGGCTTGCTTCATGTATTATGTGCATAAATGTTTAAATGCATCCTTACAGCACAATAATAATTATTCCAAACTCAACTCCCAATTAATTTTGAAATCTTGGTGTCCTTTTTCCACTGTTTTTTTCCCCCTCCACTGTTTTGAATTGCATATTCACTTTCTCCTAAAACTAATACTATTGTGGAGAGTGTTAAAACCTAATTTTCAAAAAAGGTTAAAATCATGACTCTCAAAGAGATAAAAATGAATAGGTGTTAAAGATTTTATTCTACTCATTAACCAATGATGTTACCCAAAAGCTGGATTTGCCTCTTGGTGGGTGTCGAGCCAATAGACATCACTAAGCCAAAGATTGGGAGAAGGAAGGATTTATTATTACTTGCAGCAAGTAAGGAGAACACCAGGGATCATTCCCAAAGAAGTGTCTCTCTGAACAGCAAAATTGGGGAAGTTTTAAGCTAAGGGTACGTGCATATTAATGAAGGGGTTTGAGCAGAGGAGAATTCAGTGTAGAATTGGGGCAAAGGTCTACAGTGTCCAAGCTTTAGTTGATTGAAGTCGGGAGGGTCAACATCAGGGGGCCTTAGTTCCTGCAGAACTCAAAGACCTGTATCAGATTGTTACATATATCCCTTGAGGAGGAAGCAGGACTCTGTTTTTTTGTTTTTTGTTTTTTTGCTGAACTGTTGTTTCTTGACTGCTTTTCCTGGGTTCCTGCATTCCTTTACTTCCCTTAAGAACACATTACTGAGACCTGTTCAAGGGCAAGCACTGTGGCCAGACTTAGATCACAAAGCAGCTTAGGCAAAATGGCTTCTCTTATGTCATGAAAGCCCTTCCTGGTTCTCTTTCTCCAGGGACCTCCTACCCTATCTGCCTACAATGATGGTACCAGGCAGATGTCATAACTGGTTCAAGAAAATTGGTTTTCCCACAGGAGGGGAAGGGAAATCAATTGCACCTCTACTGGACAGGATATTTGTATGTCAATAGACAAGAATTATTTTGCATTGTTACTACTTATCTTCAATTTACAGAGTTGCAAAAGAGCTCAAGGACAGTAACAGACTAGAATCAGATAATCCTGAGAGTGTTCCCTAGAGCCCAGACAATGCATAGTTTTCCAGTGAAGCACAAAATTTTTCCTATAAGAGAAAATAATTTTATGCTTGATGCTCTTTCCTTTATTAGTTTTCTTAGAAAACAGGCAGCTCCAAGGCTCACTCTGCAACCTCTGGGTTTCTGTATCAGATGCTTCTTGTTATTTCTCCGGCACAGGATACAGTGAACCTGGGTAAGAATTTGCATAGTACACATGTAAGGCAGTCTATGGTTAGAAGTTTTTCCCCCAATGAAGTTTTATTTAACTATGTGAAATACCCTTAGCATTCATTCTATCCATTTAGCAAATATTTACCAGTCACCTATTTATCTGGTATTAGGTCTAAGAAAACAGAAGTAGATCAGACAAGGACTCTGTTCTCAAGGATCTTGAATACAGAGATAGGAATTTTATTTCAGACACTCAGAGGCATAAGAAATATCAACGTAATTTATTTTCTTTAAATCAAAGGTATTCTGAAACTGAAACCCAGACACTTGTTTGGCAAATCATTTAATCTCAGTCATCATCCAGCTTCCGTGGGGTCATCTGAAGGTCCCAATGGTAATAAAAAAACAAAATATTTGTGGGGCTTGTCTGTGGTCTTTGGTCCCAAAAGAGAAAATTGTGCAAAGCTTAGTAATGTAGTAGGCATTCTGGCAAGCTCATTCATGTGGGTTGTCTCTGCTTTTGGTTGTCTTTGACTAGGTTATCTTACAACTCCATTGAGATAGAAGTTAACTTGTAGCACTAATAATAATGCAAATGTTTCCTGTGCACAGCTAAGCAAATGATTCCTGTTCATGGCAATGAAGGTGAGTTTTGTCAGATAGAGAATATAAATCTCTGGAAGTCCAATTTCCACTGGAACTGGTTTTTATATAGCTTACTGGTTCTCTCATTAATTATTGAGTTAAATAAAATCCTTGATGTGTTCATTTTGTATTTGTGTGAGAGTCATGATTTTATCCTCTTTTAAAATGTAGTCTGTTAACCAAAAAAATTATGCAGGAGGCTGCAAATAAGAGTTTATTTGGGGTCTTAAGAATTCCAATTCAGGAGACACAGATTTAGGTAAACCCGAAAGAGTGCTCTGAGGAAGAGAAAAAGTCAGGGGCTTATAAAGACAAAAAGCCATGACGTTGTTAATTAAAAGTTGCCTGGTGAGAACTGCGATTGACTCTGACGCCAGCCAGAAAATATTTGTCCATAAGGAATCACAAGTTGTTTTAGGGTAGGGGTCCAGTAAGTAGACTGGGATGAGTTATTTTAGGTAAGGGTCCGGTAAATATCTTGAGTTTCTGGCAGGTGTTCTGGATGACTTCATCAGGTAAAAAGGTCAGATTCCATCCAGGCTGAGACGTGCATAAGTCACACTTCCTCAATGGCCTCCCAGCTCCATTTTAGAGACCTCTTAGCAATACCGACTCCATTTTGATTTTCCTTTCACAAGTCTCATGAATATGATCCTACTGAAGTTCACATGTCATTTGAAGTGGTTTCCAGCCTCAGTAGGGTTGATGTACTTGCCAGGGATCTGTAGTTTTAGGGCTGCTGCCTTGTTGTGCAGGTTTTGTACTCAACTCTAGGAGGTACCATTCACACAGACCAGCAGTAAAATTCTTCGGATAGTAAATATGCCCTAGGCCATAGGCCTCTGTCCTAACTACTCAGTTCTGTAGTTGCAACTGTAATTGCAGCTATAGGCAATACTTTAATGCATAGACATGGCTGTATCCCCTGCAAATTTTATTTACAAAAACAGACACCAGCCCATGGGCTGTAGTCTGCCAACTCCTGACATATACCATTTTAGCTTATCAGTAGCCCCCTTGGAAAGCTCTAAGAGGATGAGAAGTAGGACCTATCATGCATCTTTTTCTTTCCCCTGTTCTCCTACTCACTCCTCAAAAGGCGCTTGGTTTTTTGTTTTGTTTTGTTTTGTTTTTTTGCTTGGTTTTTTCCTCATTATGCTCTAGCATAATTTTCTCAAAAAGGCTGGTCTTTTGAAAATGAAAGACAGGCGGCAAATTGTCAGGAAATTTCACTTTGGGCCCATAATGTCCTTAAATCAAAGGACCAGAAGACTGGGGCTACCTTGATGGAAACAAAGAGGAAAAAAACACAAGATCGAAACACAAATTGAGGTCTCAGTAAGCTATCCTGTCACAGAGATAAGACCTATTTTTTTCTATAATCATTATTTTAAAATTTTTCTTACTTTTGTGCAATACTTTATGGTTTTTCAAAACACTTTTCACATGTACACAGACATAGAAAGCAAAGCAGGAAGAGCTAAATCAGTGGTGTCCTGGTCAATGTTTGACAACCAGCAAAAGACTAAAACTAGGTCAGAAAAAACCATACGGCTTTTGTCTACTGCTTCTGGGATGCTTGCTCGGGAAGGAACCAGTTATCTGATAGGAAATCTGACTCCTCTGAGTCTACCTTGCTGGAGAGGACACATGTAGGTGCTTTGAAGATGGCCACCATCAACTGCCAGTTATGTGAGTGAGCCGTCTTGAATGTGCAGGCCAGCTAACCCTTCAGACAACTGTGGCATTGGCTGAGGTCTGATTGTAACTATATAAGGAACCCCAAGTGAGAACCACCTGGCTAAGCTATTCATGAATTCCTGACCCCTGTAATTGTGAGCAAAATAAAATGGTTGTTGTTTTATACCACCAATTTTAGATTAGTTTGTTATACAGCAGAAGGAACTGCAATAGGAAGAAAACAACAGTGTGTTTAAAGAGGTACTGTATCCAGAGAGTGAAGGAGAGAGAGGAATCAAAGAAGATTCTAGAGATTGAATCTTGCAGAAAATAATTTCATCATCTTGGTGAACAGGAAAATGAACTGAAGAATTAAAATGAAGGAGAGAAGATGACGCTGATGATCTCGAGTATGTTAAATTTGGAATGTGTCTTAGTTCAGGCTGCTATCACAGAATACCATAGACTGGGTGGCTTAAACAACAAAAATGTATTTCTCATAAGTTCTGGAGGCTGGACAATTTAAGATGAAGGTTCTGGCAGATCCAGTGTCTGGTGAGGGGTCACTTCCTGTTTGCAGTTGGCCATTTTCTCTTGGTATCCTCACATGTCAGAGAGCAGAGAGCCAGCTGTGTCTCTTCTTTTAAGAGCACTGTGATATACGAGTTATAATAAGATGTAAATTGATACAGCCACTATGGAAAACAGTATGGAGGTGCCTTAAAAAACTAAAAATAGAACTACCATATGACTCAGCAATCCTACAACTGGGCATATACCCAGAGAAAACCATAATTCAAAAAGAGTCATGTACCAAAATGTTCATTGCAGCTCTATTTACAATAGCCAGGACATGGAAGCAACTTAAATGTCCATCAACAGAGGAATGGATAAAGAAGATATGGTACATATATACAATGGAATATTACTCAGCCATAAAAAGGAATGAAACTGGGTCATTTGTGGAGATGTAGATGGACCTAGAGAGTGTCATACAGAGTGAAGTAAGTCAGAAAGAGAAAAGCAAATATCGTACAATAACGCATATATGTGAAGTCTAGAAAAATGGTATAGATGATCTTATTTGCAAAGCAGAAATAGAGACACAGACATAGAGAACAAATGTATGGATACCAAGGGGGAAAGGGGTGGGGTGGGAGACTGGGATTGACACATATACATTATTGATACTATGTACAAAATAGACAACTGATGGGAACATACTGTATAGTACAGGGAACTCTACCTAATGCACTGTGGTAACCTAAATGGGAGGGAAGTCCAAAAGGGAGGGGATATCTGTATGTGTATGGCTGATTCATTTTGTTGTGCACTGGAGGCTAACACAACATTGTAAAGCAACCATACTCCAATAAAAATTAATTAAAAAATAAAATAAAATAAAAATTAAACAAAAAATGTCTTTGGTCTTCTTCCCTGTTCCTGGCAAAGAGCTCCCACAGTCCTTGTAACATCCTAAGTGATAGAGCAATGAAGGTGTCTTTTGTTAGTCAAAACAAACCCCTTTCAACCGCTCCTGAAGTTTTGTTAATTAGGTGGTTTTTGGAAAGCCCCTAAGTTTGGGGACTGGTTCCCAGGGAAGCCAATCATGTGATGAGAAGGTTGAAACTTTCAGCCCCAACCCACAACCTCCTGGGAAGGGAGAGGGGCTAGAGGTTGAATTACTCCCCAACGGCCAATGATTTAATCAACCATGCCTACATAATGAAGCCTCCATAAAAATCCCTGAAGTACAGAGGTCGGAGAGCATCCTGGTGGGTGAACACGTGGAGGTTCTGGAAAGGTGGGTTCCCAGGGAGGGCTTGGAAGCTTTGCTCCCCTTCCCACGTACCTTGCCCAATGTGTCTCTTCCATTTGGCTGTTCCTGCACTATATCCTTCTATAATAAACCAGTAATCTAGTACGTAAAATGTTTTCCTGAGTTCTGTGAGCCATTCTAGTAAGTTAATTGCACCTGAGGAGGGGGTCATGGGAACCTCTGATTTATAGCTGGTCAGTCAGAAGCACAGGGGACAACCTAGGATTTGTGTTTGCATCTGAAGTGGGGCCACTATCCTGGGACTGAGCCCTTAACCTGTGAGAGCTGATGCTATTCCCAGGTAGTTAGTGTCAGATGTAGTTGAATTGTAGGATGCCCAGTGGATATCCTTCAGAGAATTGGAGAATTGCTTGGTGTGGGAAAAACTGCACACATCTGGTCACAGAAGTGTTCAGTGTGAGTAGTAGAAAGAGAAGAAATGTAAAAGTGTTTTTCCTCTTTAAGGCAATAATCCCATTCATGAGGGCTCTACCCTTATGACCTAATCAACTCCCAAAGGCCTTGGCCTCCTAATACCATCACTTGGAGGTTAGAATTTTAACACATGAATTGTAGGGAAACAGAAACATTCAGTTTGTAACAGGATGTGTCAAAAATACTGCACACATTCACAAAAGGATTTGTATAATAATATTCATAGTACCTTAATCGGGTTATTCCCAAACTAAAGACGACCTAAATGCTTCTTAATAGGAACCTAAATATCCATATTATTGAAGGAAATAATTTTCTTTGATAATAAAATGAACACTGTTGATGTAATATCCTTTCCTTGTTTAATATTAATTTTCTTTTTTTAGAAAAGAGAATACATGAATAAAAAAATAGAACAATTGGAAGTCAACAGGCTTTTAAAAAAATTAAAAGTCACAACGTATTTGTATTGCACTGCTTTTCAAAAAGAAGAGATTGTCCGTGAGGAACACAGAACTTGGAAGATGAGAAAATGACCTGCAAGAGATGATTTTTCACTTAAATGGGTAGATTGCTGATTGGCACCCAGTGGACCAGGTTTTATTTTAAAACTTTTGATTATTTGAATGTATATTCTGACCTACTGTTTTATTTGAGACATGGATACTCTAATCACATGTAACTATTACAAAATCACTAGATTTCTCACATTTTCTTTTAAAAATTTCAACAACAAAGGCATTTTTTTAAATTTAAGAAGTACTACATATAAATGATAAAAAAATTCAAATAGTTCAAAAGAGTATATTATGACAAAAGTAAGTTGTCCTCATAGCTCAGACCCTTTTTCTCCCTTACCATAAGCATCTACTGTGAAGTTTCTTGTGGCTTTTTCCATAAATATTCTATGTTAATGCAAGCGTATGTAGGTGTGTGTATAGACATAAATACATCCAATTTTTACCCAAATATATTCTTTATCTTGATGTACCTGAGAGAGACTGTTCCTTTTAGATCTACTCTGGTCCTTTCATGGTGGCATAGCTTTCTAACATATGACTGTGCCAATATGTTACACTATATCTCAAATATATACTATATATATGAATATATATTTAACATGTTTCTTATTAATGAGCATTTAGTTTGCTTCCAAAGTTTTTAAAAACTACAACTGCAATTAGCATATGTGTGCATATATGTTTTTCAATATACATAAAATCATATATGTCAATGTATGTATATGAGAGTTTACAGCATAAACTTCTGAAAATGGAAGGGCTAGGTCAAGGGGCATATTAACTTTATATTTTAAAAGATAATACCGAATACCAAATCTCTTTGCCCCCCAAGGAGATTTTACCAGCTTCACTCCCACTGCCTATTTTCTCACACCTTTACCAATGTATGTGATCACTGAATACTTTTTTTCTGCATTATTATTGGTGAAATAAATACTATACCATTGCTTTAATTTGCATTTTAAAAATTATTAGTTTTAGTGCTTTTAATATATTTTTGGCCAGTTATATTTCCCTTTCCCTGAATTTACCAGTTTTCTTGTTTTTAATAGACTTTCAAGGCTCTCTGTATATTAGGTACTATTAACTACGAGCTATTCAGTTGTAAATAAGTGTATTGCCCAGGAGAGGAGTGTCGGCCTCTGGAAGGCACATTCTGGCCATCTCACCACATGGGACAAATGAATGAAGCAGCGTGACCATAAAGTCAGAGCTGTTTTCCCAATAAATTCTGAAAGGATCAGGATATCTGTTTTATGGGCTTTCTTGTTCTGAAATGAGCCTATCTTGGAATATAATTACTAAAAACATACCCTGCTGCATGAATAATAATTAAATGGCATAACTTCATTTAAAGGACAGTGGAACAATGACACAGCATTCTTAAATTTACAATAAAACATTAAACATGGCTCCTAAAGTAGTGAGTTAGCTGGGCTCTGTGGCATAAGACTCATCTTAGCCTTAAGGATTTGCTTCTTTCACTCCATTTCTAAACTAGATTAGCAGAGATGGAATGTTTAAAGATTTAGGCACATTTTGGAGCTTAAAATCAAATTGTATATTTATTTCTGTTACAGCTTTTGCTCCATCAGGGAGACTGTCTCCCCAGGTTGAGATCATCATATCCAGGTCTGCAGAGATCCCCAGAGATCAAAGATTTGATTTTCTCTTAATAGGGGTGTTAAAGGTGGAGTCTGGTGTTTTTTGCTCAAATAAAGACAAAGGGCTGAGAAGTTGAGCTACTAACAACCCTTACAGAAGTCAGCAAGTATACATGTGCTGCCCAAGGAACACAATGAAATTATGAATTGAATTCACCTCTCATCACAAGTGGCCAGGGCCCAGCAGGCCCTGTGGTCCAGTAAGGAAAGACATATTTCTTTTCTCTGTGATGGCAGCTGCCACCATCATTTTGCAATGACCTCAGGTGGCTGAGTTTCCTACAAAGCCTCTGTGCAGGACCAAGCATGACCAAGATGCAGGTTATGCTCTCAGTTTTCAAGTGTCATCTAATCTCTCCTTACTCCAGAGGCTTAGAAGAAATTATAATTTATAGGCCACTTGAGTCCAGAGACTGAAATGTCAGCCAGTAACTGAGTCACAGGCCATTGGGTGCCAGATGCTTATAATCCACCATCCAATGGAGGCTTTGTACTTAATAGAGGCCTGATGGTTTAAAAGATATGAGATTAGTGTCCACATAAAATCGTCCACTGATATTCATGTTGCTATCTGTTTTTATCCAAATACTGAAGAAGTGGGAAGTGCTCTAATTAAAAATTGTGCAGCATATCTAAAACTGTAAAAGTGATCAGCAAATAGATTGTATGAGATGATGGATCAGAGAGGTCCTTATGACAGGAAAGGGTGAGTGGTACAATGAGAATTATCCAATGCTGTGTACTCAGTATAGGGTATCTGCTGATGTAGGAGGAGACGCCTGAGATTTTTGCTGCATTTCGATATCAGCAAAAATTCAAGTTGACATGATGCATATGGTAGCACCTCTAGGAATAGATCCAGGTTATGCACCTTTAGCAGGAATGTCACAGACGATGTAGTCTTCTCATAAACCCTATTACATAGCACACATTTTCAACTTACTGCGTTAGTGATGATGTTTACTTTGATCACTTGACTAAAGTTGCATCTGCCATGCTTCTCCACTGTAACATTACACTCTTCCACCTTTGTAATTAAAAAAATATTTTTTTTTTAAGGGAAGGTACTTTAAATCTATATAAATATCTCTTTCCTCATCACTTTCAATGTACTCAACTAAACAGGAAAACCAAATAGGATATAAATAAATAAATATCGTATTTAGTTTTCCTGTTTAGTTTAATGGTAATAACCTGTTATTATCATTATGTATTTTGGTACTCAAATTCTCCCAGAGTTGCCCAGTGGGAGTCTCTTTAAGCTAGCTTCTTCATCTTTTTGACAAGACCCATTGTTCTTTGAATACTTCTTGAGTTTCTATCACAAGATATTCTAGGTTCATTTTGTATTTTCTCTTCCTTCTCCAACCTGAGGTCAGACATTTTGCCAAGGTGCCTTTTAATGAAGAACAGATAAAACCAACTTACCATGATAGAAATAAAATCAATGTCTGCCTGTGGTAGGGTTAGGAGGAATTGACTGCAAAGGAGCACAGAGGAGCTTTCTGGGGTGATGAAAATGTACCATATCTTGATTGGAGAGGTCATTACAAGGTTAGGTACATTTGGCAAAACTTATTCTTATTGAGTTATGAGTTCCTTTACATTGTGGATACAAGTTCTTTGTCAGATATACGTACTTAAAATTTCTCCAGTCTCAAGTGCCTTATCTTTAAATTTTCTTTTTATTTTTTAAAATTTTATTATTTTATTATTTTTTAACATCTTTACTGGAGTATAATTGCTTTACAATGGTGTGTTAATTTCTGCTGTATAACAAAGTGAATCAGCTAAACATATACATATTTCCGCATGTCTCCTCCCTCTTGCGTCTCCTTCACACCGTCCCTATCCAACCCCTCTACGTGGTCACAAAGCACTGAGCTGATCTCCCTGTACTATGCAGCTGCTTCCCACTAGCTATCTATTTTACATTTGGTAGTATATATAAGTCCATGCCACTCTCTCGCTTCGTCCCAGCTTACCCTTCCCTTCCCTCTCCCCGTGTCCTCAAGTCCACTCTCTATGTCTGTGTCTTTATTCCTGTCCTGCCCCTAGGTTCTTCACAAACTTTTTTTTTTTTTTTAGATTCCATATGTTAGCATACAGTATTTATTTTTCTCTTTCTGACTTACTTCACTCTGTATGACAGTCTCTAGGTCCATCCAGCTCACTCTAAATAAATCAATTATGTTTCTTTTTATGGCTGAGTAATATTCCATTGTATATATGTGCCACATCTTCTTTATCCATTCATCCAATGATGGACACTTAGGTTGCTTCCATGTCCTGGCTATTGTAAATAGAGCTGCAATGAACATTTTGGTACATGACTCTTTTTGAGTTATGGTTTTCTCAGGGTATATACCCAGTAGTGAGATTGATGGGTCATATGGTAGTCCTATTTTTAGTTTTTTAAGGAAGCTCCATACTGTTCTCCATAGTGGCTGTATCAATTTACATTCCCACCAACAGTGCAAGAGGGTTCCCTTTTCTCCACACCCTCTCCAGCATTTATTGTTTGTAGATTTTTTGATGATGGCCATTCTGACCAGTGTGAGGTGATACCTCATTGTAGTTTTGATTTGCATTTCTCTAATGATTAGTGATGTTGAGCATCCTTTCATGTGTTTGTTGGCAATCTGTATATCTTCTTTGGAGAAATGTCTGTTTAGGTCCTCTGCCCATTTTTGGATTGGGTTGTTTGTTTTTTTGATATTGAGCTGCATGAGCTGCTTGTATATTTTGGAGATTAATCCTTTGTCAGTTGCTTCATTTGCAAATATTTTTCCCATTCTGAGGGTTGTCTTTTCGTTGTGTTTATGATTTCCTTTGCTGTGCAAAAGCCTTTAAGTTTCATTAGGTCTCATTTGTTTATTTTGGTTTTTATTTCCATTTCTCTAGGAGGTGGGTCAAAAAGGATCTTGCTTCCCACATGCCGTGGAGCAACAAAGCCCGTGAGCCACAACTACTGAGCCTGCGCGTCTGGAGCCTGTGCTCCGCAACAAGAGAGGCCGCGACAGTGAGAGGCCCGCGCACCGTGATGAAGAGTGGCCCTGACTCGCCGCAACTAGAGAGAGCCCTTGCACAGAAACAATGACCCAACACAGCCAAAAATAAATAAATAAAAAATACCAAAAAACAAAAACAAACAAAAAAGGATCTTGCTGTGATTTATGTCATAGAGTGTTCTGCCTATGTTTTCCCCTAAGAGTTTTATAGTGTCTGGCCTTACATTTAGGTCTTTAATCCATTTTGAGTTTATTTTTTTGTATGGTGTCGGGGAGTGTTCTAATGTCATTCTTTTACGTGTAGCTGTCCAGTTTTCCCAGCACCACTTATTGAAGAGGCTGTCTTTTCTCCATTGTATATTCTTGCTTCCTTTATCAAAAATAAGGTGACCATATGTGTGTGAGTTTATCTCTGTGCTTTCTCTCCTGTTCCATTGATCTATATTTCTGTTTTTGTGCCAGTACCATACTATCTTGATTACTGTAGCTTTGTAGTATAGTCTGAAGTCTGGGAGCCTGATTCCTCCAGCTCTGTTTTTCTTTCTCAAGATTGCTTTGGCTATTTGGTGTCTTTTGTGTTTCCACACAAATAGTGAATTTTTTTTCCAGTTCTGTGAAAGATGCCATTGGTAGTTTAATAGGGATTGCATTGACTCTGTAGATTGCTTTGGGTAGTATAGTCATTTTCAGAATGTTGATTCTTCCAATCCAAGAACATGGTATTTCTCTCCATCTGTTGGTATCATCTTTGAGTTCTTTCATCAGTGTCTTATAGTTTTCTGCATACAGGTCTTTTGTCTCCTTAGGTAGGTTTATTCCTAGGTAATATATTCTTTTTGTTGCAATGGTAAATGGGAGTGTTTCCTTAATTTCTCTTTCAGATTTTTCATCATTGGTGTATAGGAATGCAAGAGATTTCTGTGAATTAATTTTGTATCCTGCTACTTTACCAAATTCATTGATTAGCTCTAGGAGTTTTGTGGTCGCATCTTTAGGATTCTCTATGTATAGTATCATGTCATCTGCAAACAGTGACAGCTTTACTTCTTCTTTTCTGATTTGGATTCCTTTTATTTCTTTTTCTTCTCTGATTGCTGTGGCTAAAACTTCCAAAACTATGTTGAATAATAGTGGTGAGAGTGGACAACCTTGTCTTGTTCCTGATCTTAGAGGGAATGGTTTAGTTTTTCACCATTGAGAACAATGTTAGCTGTGGGTTTGTCATATATGGCCTTTATTATGTTGAGGTAAGCTCCCTCTATGCCTACTTTCTGGAGGTTTTTATCATAAATCGGTGTTGAACTTTGTCGAAATCTTTTCCTGCATCTATTGAGATGATCATATGGTTTTTATTCTTCAATTTGTTAATATGGTGTATCACATTGATTGATTTGCATACATTGAAGAATCCTTGCATTCCTGGGATAAAGCCTACTTGATCATAGTGTATGATCCTTTTAATGTGCTGTTGGATTCTCTTTGCTAGTATTTTGTTGAGGATTTTTGCATCTATATTCATCCGTGATATTGGCCTGTAGTTTTCTTTCTTTGTGACATCTTTGTCTGGTTTTAGTATCAGGGTGATGGTGGCCTCATAGAATGAGTTTGGGAGTGTTCCTCCCTCTGCAATATTTTGGAAGAGTTTGAGAAGGATAGGTGTTAGCTCTTCTCTAAATGTTTGATAGAATTCGCCTGTGAAGCCATCTGGTCCTGGGCTTTTGTTTGTTGGAAGGTTTTTAATCACAGTTTCAATTTCAGTGCTTGTGATTGGTCTGTTCATATTTTCTATTTCTTCCTGGTTCAGTCTCAGAAGGTTGTGCGTTTCTAAGAATTTGTCCATTTCTTCCAGGTTGCCCATTTTATTGGCATACAGTTGCTTGTAGTCATCTCTCATGATGCTTTGTATTTCTGCAGTGTCAGTTGTTACTTCTCCTTTTCCATTTCTAATTCTATTGATTTGAGTCTTCTCCCTTTTTTCTTTTTTTTTTTTGAATTTTAGAATTTTAGTTATTTTTTTGTACAGCAGGTTCTTATTAGTTATCCATTTTATAAATATTAGTGTATATATGTCAATCCCAATCTCCCCATTCATCACACCACCACCACCACCCCCCCACCACTTTCCCCCCTTGGTATCCATACGTTTGTTCTCTACATCTGTGTTTCTATTTCTGCCCTGCAAACCGGATCATCTGTACCATTTTTCTAGGTTCCATATATATGCATTAATATACGATATTTGTATTTCTCTTTCTGACTTACTTCACTCTGTATGACTGTCTGTAAGTCCATCCACCTCACTACAAATAACTCAATTTCGTTTCTTTTTATGGCCTAGTAATATTCCATTGTATATATGTGTCACATCTTCTTTATCCATTCATCTGTCAATGGGCATTTAGGTTGCTTCCATGACCTGGCTCCAGTGAACATTGGGGTGCATGTGTCTTTTTGAATTATGGTTTTCTCTGGGTATATGCCCAGTAGTGGGATTGCTGGGTCATAATGGTAATTCTATTTTTGGTTTTGTAAGGAACCTCCATGCTGTTCTCCATAGTGGCTGTATCAATTTACATTCCCAGCAACAGTGCAAGAGGGTTCCCTTTTCTCCACACCGTCTCCAACATTTGTTGTTTGTAGATTTTCTCATGATGCCCATTCTAACTGGTGTGAGGTGATACCTCATTGTAGTTTTGATTTGCATTTCTGTAATAATTAGTGATGTTCAGCAGCTTTTCATGTGCTTCTTGGCCATCTGTATGTCTTCTTTGGAGAAATGTCTATTTAGGTCCTCTGCCCATTTTTTGATTGGGTTGTTTGTTTTTTTAATATTGAACTGCATGAGCTGTTTATATATTTTGGAGATTAATCCTTTTTCTGTTGATTCGTTTGCAAATATTTTTCCCATTCTGAGGATTGTCTTTTCGTCTTGTTTGTAGTTTCCTTTGCTTTACAAAAGTTTTTAAGTTTCATTAGGTCCCATTTATTTTTTGTTTTTATTTCCATTTCTCTAGGAGGTGGGTCAAAAAGGATCTTGCTGTGATTTGTGCCATAGAGTCTTCTGCCTATGTTTCCCTCTAAGAGTTTGATAGTGTCTGGCCTTACATTTAGGTCTTTAATCCATTTTGAGTTTATTTTTGTGTATGGTGTTAGGGAGTGTTCTAATTTCATTCTTTTACATGTAGCTGTCCAGTTTTCCCAGCACCACTTATTGAAGAGTGTCTTTTTTCCATTGTATATTCTTGCCTCCTTTTTCAAAGATAAGGTGACCATATGTGCGTGGGTTTATCTCTGGGCTTTCTATCCTGTTCCATTGATCTATATTTCTGTTTTTGTGCCAGTACCAGACTGTCTTGATTACTGTAGCTTTGTAGTATAGTCTGAAGTCCGGGACCCTGATTCGTCCAACCCCATTTTTCTTTCTCAAGATTGCTTTGGCTATTCAGGGTCTTTTGTGTTTCCATACATATTGTAAAATTTTTTGTTCTAGTTCTGTGAAAAATGCCATTGGTAATTTGATAGGGATTGCATTGAACCTGTAGATTGCTTTGGGTAGTATAGTTATTTTCACAATATTGATTCTTCCAATCCAGGAGCATGGTATATCTCTCCATCTGTTTATGTTATCTTTGAGGTCTTTCATCAGTGTTTTATAGTTTTCTGTGTACAGGTGTTTTGTCTCCTTAAGTAGGTTTTCCTAGGTATTTTACTCTTTTTGTTGCGACGGTAAATGGGATTATTTCCTTAATTTCTCTTTTGGATCTTTCTTTGTTACTGTATAGGAATGCAAGAGATTTCTGTGCATTAATTTTGGATCCTTCAACCTTACCAAATTCATTGATTAGTTCTAGGAGTTTTCTGATGGCATCTTTAGGATTCCCTATGTATAGTATCATGTCATCTGCAGACAGTGACAGTTTTACTCCTTCTTTTCCAATTTGTATCCCTTTTATTTCTTTTTCTTCTCTGATTGCTGTGGCTAAGACTTCCAGTACTATGTTGACTAATAGTGGCGAGAGTGGACATCCTTGTCTTTTTCCTGACCTTAGAGGAAATGCTTTCATTTTTTCACCACTGAGAATGATGTTTGCTGTGTGTTTGTCATATATGGCTTTTATTATGTTGAGGTAGGTTCCCTCTAATGCCCACTTTCTGGAGAGTTTTTATTATAAATACGTGTTGAATTTTGTGAAAAGCTTTTTCTGCATCTGTTGAGATGATCATATGGTTTTTATTCTTCAATTTGTTAATATGGTGTATCACATTGATTGATTTGCATATATTGAAGAATCCTTGCATCCCTGGGATAAATCCCACTTGATCATGGTGTATGATCCTTTTAATGTGTTGTTGTATTCTGTTTGCTGGTATTTGGTTGAGGATTTTTGCGTCTATGTTCATCAGTGATATTGGTCCATAATTTTCTTTTTTCTGATATCCTTGTCTGGTTTTGGTATCAGGGTGATGGTAGCCTCAGACGAGTTTGAGAGTGTTCCTCCCTCTGCAATTTTTTCGAGAAGGATAGGTGTTAACTCTTTTGTAATTGTTTGATAGAATTCACCTTTGAAGCCATCTGGTCCTGGACTTTTGTTTGTTGGAAGATTTTTATTTACAGTTTCAATTTCATTACTTGTGATTGGCCTGTTTATATATTCTAATTCTTCCTGGTTCAGTCTTGGAAGGTTCTACTTTTCCAAGAATTTGTCCACTTCTTTAAGGTTGTTCATTTTATTGGCATATAGTTTCTTGTAGTAGTCTCTTATGATCTTTTGTATTTCTGCGGTGTTAGTTGTAATTGCTCCTTTTTCATTTCTAATTTTACTGATTTGTGTCCTCTCCCTTTTTTTCTTGATGAGTCTAGCTAAAGGTTTATTAGTATTGTTTATCTTCTCAGAGAACCAGCTTTTAGTTTTATTGATCTTTGCTATTGTTTTCTTTGTTTCTATTTCATTTATTTCTGCTCTGATCTTTATGTTTTCTTTCCTTCTACTAATTTTGGGTTTTCTTTGTTCCTCTTTTTCTAGTTGCTTTAGTTGTTAGGTTAGATTGTTTATTTGAGATTTTTCTTGTTTCTTGAGGTGAGCTTGAATTGCTATGAACTTCCCTCTTAGAACTGCCTTTGCTGTGTCCCACAGGTTTTGCATAATCGTGGTTTGATTGTCATTTGTTTGTAAGTATATTTTGATTTCCTCTTTGCTTTCTTCAGTGATCTCTTGGTTATTTAGCAGCGCACTGTTTAGCCTCCATGTGTTTGTGGCTTTTACTGTTTTTTTCCTGTAATTGATTTCTAATCTCATAGCCTGTTGCGTGGAAAAGATGGTTGATATGATTTCAATTTTCTTAAATTTTTCAAGGTTTTATTTGTGACCCAAAATGTGATCTATTCTGGAGAATGTTCTGTGTGCACTTGAGAAGAAAGTGTATTCTTCTGCTTTCGGGTAGAATGTCCTAAAAATATCAATTAAGTCTATCTGGTCTGTTGTGTCCTTTAAAGCTTGTGTTTCCTTATTTATTTTCTGTCTGGAAGATCTGTCTATTGGTGTAAGTGGGGTGTTAAAGTCCCCCACTATTTTTGTGTTACTGTCAATTTCTCCTTTAATGGCTGTTAACATTTGCCTTATGTATTGAGGTGCTCCTATGTTGGGTGCATAAATATTTACAATTGTTATGTTTTCTTCTTGGATCAATCCCTTGATCATTATGTAGTGTCCTTCCTTATCTCTTGTAACAGTCTTTATTTTAAGGTCTATTTTGTCTGATATGAGTATTGCTAGTCCAGCTTTCTTCTCATTTGTATTTGCATGGAATATCTTTTTCCATCCCCTCACCTTCAGTCTGTATGTGTCCCTGTGTCTGAAGTAGGTCTCCTGTAGACAGCATATATAAGGGTCTTGTTTTTTGTATCCATTCAGCCAGTCTGTGCCTTTTGGTTGGAACATTTAATCCATTTACATTCAAGGTGATTATTGATATGTATGTTCCTATTACCATTTTCTTAATTGATTTGGGTTTGTTTTTGTGTTTCTCACTTAGAGAAGTTTCTTTAGCATTTGTTTTAAAGCTGGTTTGGTGGTGCTGAACTCTCATAGCTTTTGCTTGTTTGTAAAGCTTCTGATTTTTCCATCGAATCTGAATGAGATCCTTGCTGGGTAGAGTAATCTTGGTTGTAGGTTTTTCCCTTTCATCACTTTAAATATTTCCTGCCACTCCCTTCTGGCTTGCAGAGTTTCTGCTGAAAGATCAGCTGTTAACCTTATGGGGATTCCATTGTATTTTATTTCCACCATTTTATCTTCCAGCTCACTTATCTGTTCTTCTGTCTCAGTTATTCTGGTATTGATTCCTTCTAGAGTATTTTTAATTTCAGTTATTACGTTGTTCATCACTGTTTGTTTGCTCTTTAGTTATTCTAGATCCTTGTTGAATGTTTCTTGTATTTTCTCCATTCTGTTTCTGAGGTTTTGGATCATCTTTACTGTCATTACTCTGAATTCTTTTTCAGGTAGGTTGCCTATTTCATCTTCATTTATTTGGTCTTGTAGGTTTTTACCTTGCTTCTTCGTCTGTAACATATTTTTTGTCCTTTCATTTTTTTTTTTTTTTTGATGGGTGGGGTTGTATTCCTGTCTTACTGGTTGTATGGCCTGAGATGTCCAGCACTGGATTTTGCAGGCAGTTGGATAGAGCCAGGTCTTGGTGCTGAGATGAGGACCTCTGGGAAGCCTCACTGTGATTAATATTCCTTGGGGCCTGAAGTTCTCTGTTAGTCCAGAAGTTTGGACTTAGAGCTCCCACCACAGGAGCTCAGGCCCAACCTCTGGTCCAGTTGCTGGGGGTTCCTCCCATCCCCTTAGGTGTCCACGGTCCCCCACCAGTGCCTGGTAGGTGCCCTTGTTGTGCAGAGACATGAATTCCACATCCTCCTAGTATGTCATCTTGACTCTGCCCCAGGAGAGACCCTTTTTAAATCAAGATTCATTGTCTTTCTCCCCAGGCTAGTCCTCCCTCCTGTTTCTATCTGTGGTGACATTCTCCTAATCAGCAGGAAGCTCTTTGGTAAAAACAGAAAATTTTGGTCAGTGACCATCTGCTTATCACTGGTTAGAAAATAATTTTTGTGAATTTTCCCCCAAGCCATGGGGGTTTCTTCATTACCTTAAGTACCTTGAAACCTCTTTTCTGTTTCTTTTTTTTAGCTATAAAAGTTTAGGATCATATAATGAAACAGAAGGTCTTACTAATAAATAGCATAAGAATGCCAACTTCACCACGGTCTTTGGCCCTGGGGTGGGAAAACTACCTTTCATGTTGGACAGGGATTATATCCTGGCATGAAAAATTTGTTTAAACCTTGAAAATCAAATGTACTGATTCCTTTTCCAAGAACTGTCATTAATTCATTGTTTCATTAGACAAGTCCTGGACTTTGGTTTCTCTTTTGGTAAAGTGAGAACAGCATTTCCCATTGGCCAAAAAAAGCAGAGGTCAGTGCAGTAAAAAAACTTAAAACCAAGACATGCTGCACTTCTCAGGTGAAAACTTTTATGTAAGAAAAAAGTACTGATTTATTTCTAAAATATCATTATCTTTTAAAGAAATGCTTCAGAGGGAAAAAATTTTCATTGCTTTGGAAATTAAATAAAAGTACCAGCAAATATTGGCTTAAAGATGTAACTAATGGGGTCATTTTAAAGACAATCATGCATGTCATTGACATTTGAAATGAAATAATCATGCAAAAAATGAATGTTTTGGTTATTTGTGATGGGAAAGTACAGATGTTGGCCCCTTGATCATGGAGTTCAATAAAGTTAACGGGAATTTGTGGATGCTTGGAGAAAGACAGATTGACCCAACTGTCCTGTAGTACTGATGCTTAATATTTTTTTCCATGTGTATTTTATTCTCTCTTTCATCAAATAAAATATCACGGTCTTTAAACTTTAATTTTATGACCTGTAACTTTTATTATAAACTGGTTCTGACCTAAGAAGTCTCTTGGCCAAGTTCTTTCTGTATTTTATTGACTGGAATGACTTTAGCTGAATTACATTCAGATAAAGTTATCAATTGTTATAGTTGGCCTGGAAGGCCAAATGATGGAGTGGAAAGCTTACTGGACAAGGAGTTCTGAGAACTGAGTTCTTGCTCCAGGTCTGTGGGATCGTAGCTAAGCTATTTTCCTCTTTGGGCCTCAGTTTCATTTGTCAAATAGGGGATGAATATATTGCATGTAACCACCTCAGGTGGCTTTGTGCGACACTAAATAAGTGTGAAAGCAATTTAAAAAATTCTATCAGAATGTCAATTGGTACAACCACTATGGAGAACAGTATGGAGGTTCCTTAAAAAACTAAAAACAGAACTACCATATCATCCAGCAATTCCACTCCTGGGCATATATCTGGAGAAAACCATAATTTGAAAAGATACATGCACCCCAATTCATTGCAGCACTATTTACAATAGCTAAGACATGGAAGCAATCTAAATGTCCATCAACAGATGAATGGATAAAGAAGATGTGGTACATATATACAATGGAATATTACTCAGCCATGAAAAAGAATGAATTAATGCCATTTGGAGTAACATGGATGGGCCTAGAGATTATCATACTAATTGAAGTAAGTCAGACAAAGACAAATATCATATGATATCACTCATATGTGGAATTAAAAAAAATACAAATGAACTTATTAAAAAAACAGAAACAGACTTACTTACAGATATTGAACACAAACTTACGGTTACCAAAGTGGAAATGTGGCATGGGGGAGAGATAAATCAGGAGCTTGGGATGAACATACACACACTACTATATATAAGACAGATGACCAACAAGGACCTACTGTATAGCACAGGGAACTCTACTCAGTATTCTGTGATAACCCATATGAGAAAAGAATCTAAAAAATAATGTATATATATATATATATATATATATATATATATATATATGTATAACTGAATCACTTTGCTGTACACTTGAAACTAACACAACATTATAAATCAAATATACTTCAATAAAATTAAAATATAAAAAATTTTAAAAATTAAAAAATTCTATAACACTGTACTTTAGAAGACTCTAATTTACATTTCATTGCCTCTATGGTGATCTACATTTGTCAAGTGAATTTATCTCCATGTCCACATTTACTCCCTTTTCCAATTACTCCTTTTCTGACATCAGTGGCATCACCATTCCTCTAATCACAGAGGCTGGAGATTTTGTAGACCCATTCTGTTTTTCTGTGAACTTTTACTGCTATCTTCAATTTTTCATCCAGCCTCATTATTTCTTCCTCTGTGTTACAGCTCAGTTTTCCTCTTTCACTCTGTTGTCATTGCTATCAATCTCTGTTCAACCTTCTCTTCTTTAGTAATAAGTCAGGAGATAGTGTAGCAAGAACCATGTTCAGCTTTATTCCTACTTGGGGGTCTTACCTCACAAAAGACCTTCTAACAAGTGACATTTTAGCTAAAACTCTCCAATAGAAAGCAGAGGATGGTTTTTATGCATTATACACTGAATCCTATTTTGGGGCAGGCATTTTGGGGACACCTGAACTTGCATAAAAAGAGAACATGATATCCAGAAGTTATGGCTACAGACAGTATATAGAAGAGATACAGGGAAAGAGTTCATACTTATGGTTGAGGGAGAGGTTCTCCAAAGAATTGAGATTAGTTCTTCTCTTTAGAAGTGGGTTAGAGAAGTGGGTGATATTTGAAAATCCAGAGAGGGAAAGAGAACCTAGGAAGTCTGTTAGCAGGGAGCAGAGGCTCAGGCAGTGAGCAGGAGTCTATATCTTGGGAGGGGGGCTGTTAAGAGCTAGTAATGTCTCCAGCCAAGGATGAGGCACTGAGTGTACAAGAGTGTACCAGGTACTAAGCACCAAATAGATTAGAGGTGGGGATCAGTTTGTTGAATCAAAACAGAGCCAGGTTATCAGAATGGGGGAGGATAATCTAGCACCTTCTTTAATTCAAGTGAATGGTTCTGTGTTCTACAAGTTTGAGTGAAAGCTCATTAAATCCTTCTTACTTAAAATCAAGTTTGTCCTAGGGATTGCAGCATTGCTGAGGCTATTTCAGCTATGGAGAAAGGAGTTCTCTGCAGGCTGAGAATGAGGCGAGGTTGGCTGACAGTAGCACTGTTGGGGAAAGAAACTTGGCTTTGAAATCAAGATACCTGTATTCTGGCCCAGTCCCATACTACCTTGTGACAGTGAGCAAGTTATTGACTTTTCTGAGAATCAGTTTCCTCATCTCTAAGGTAGGGATAAGATGGTCTATGTAGTATGGGTACTTTCAGGCTTAAGTTAAATGATATATAGTTTTGGGAACTATACTGGGCTATATATTCATTTATATTTTCACTGACTTTAAAAATAGTGTTTCTGCCACTTTCATGTGTGAGAAAAGCAGACCTTTAGAAAATTTTTTGAAATTATGTGCAAGGCTTGCTTGTTTTTTGGTTGAACTAAATTTACTCCCTTTGGGAGTCACTTTCTTAAACAAAACTAGGGTGTTTTTTTTTGTTTGTTTTTTTGTTTTGAGCAAATGCTAAAAAGTCATCCTTTCATTCAACCAATATTTACTGAGCATCTACTATATGCAAGGCACTGTTCTAAGGGCTTGGGATATTTCATAAGCAAATCAAACACAAATCTCATAATGAAGCTTACATTCTGGTGGGAAGAGATAGATTGTAAACAATGAACATAATACATATAATGTATTAGAATGTGCTAAGTGCTATGGAAAAGAATAAAGCAGGAGAAATAGAGAGGTGAACTTTTAAATGGAGTAGTTAGGGTAGGGGGTCTCATTGAAAAGATGATATTTGAACAAAGACTTGTGAAAATGCACGAGTAAGCTGTGTGGATCTTTGGAGGAAGAGTGTGCTCCTGGCAGAGGGAACAGCAAGGGCAAAGGCCTTGAAGTGGGTGCTTCCCTGCCATGTTCTAGGGCAGGTATCAGAAAACTTAGCCTGTGGACCAAACCTGGCCCGCAAACTGTTTTGGTACATAAAGTTATGGGCACACAGCCATGCACACTGTTTACATATTATGCATGGTTTCGTTTGTATGACAGCACCAGAGTTGAGTAGTTGCAATAGAAACATTATGGCCTTCAAAACCGTAACGATTTACTCTTTGAAAAACTTTACAAAACAAGTTTGCCAACCCCTGCTCAAGAGGCCGGTGCTGGAGTGGAGAGAACAAATTACAAAGTTTTACTTTTTCTTTTTATGTGAGGGAAGGGATTAAAAAATTTATTTATTCACCATTTTTCTCTATGGATTCCCCTTTTTAGCTTACTTAGACTGTATCTAGAGAAAACACATTATTAATATATAGATCCATTTTTTTCAACAGACCAAATAAGGGGGTCTACTGCCTTTTATTGTGTTTGATTCCTCTAACAGTGGCAACGAGGCTTTTATCTATTCTTTAAGTTTTGTTCATGAAAGAAAAACACCCAGCTTTTTTTGCAGAGAACATTCAAAAACAAATGGCAAACAGAAGTGCGATACTAGAATAAGTCCAACAGGTGGCTGTATTTCTCAAAGTTTCAAAACCAGCCTGATGGTCTGTTGCATGCAAATTTACATCTCAGTTTGCAGTTACCTCACATTAATTCTGTGATTCTAGGATCATTAATTTTATGATAAAGGACTAAGCAGTGGAGGAAAAAAGAAGGTCAACACGTAATCAGAGATTATTTCATTGACCTTATCCTGATCAGGGCTTCTATTGTTCATTCAACAGATTCGCAACCAATATTTATTCATATCCTTGGTCTGGTTGGGCACTCTGTGGTACCCTCTCAAAAGGGTAAAAGATTAAAAATTTTGAGTTCATTCTTATTCTCTTAGCACTGGCATCTGGACATCTGAATCCATGTCATTCCCAATATTTTCCCCAGGGATTTTTTCTGAATATTCCTTTGCTCGTGTTTGTCTCCTACAATGCCTTTGTCCAAAATGGAACCTGGTTTTACTTCAAAGTACTATTTTAACACCTTTTGTTCATGTTAGCATGATTTTTTGTCAGACATGGTCTTTCCAGTCCTTATTAAATAATGTTATCCCTGGGCGATTATTTTGATAAGTCAATGTGCAGAAAATGAAATTCAGCCATTTATAAACTACGCACAAGACATTGTGCTAAAAGTTTTAGTTTATAAAGTTCTACCCCAGGGAAGGTTACAACCGAATGTATAATATAGTAAAAGGAGACAATTCTCTATGCTACAAGTCAGAGTAATCTTTTATTTCCCCTACTCACTTCATTAGTAGATATCCACTTCCTATATCACTCTCTACAGAAAAATTAAAGAGCAGTTGTGGACATGAAAAATGTTGGCAGGCTCTCTATCTATCTCAGATATATGCCTTTACCCCAGATTAGCCATGTCAAGTCACCCTACAGCCCTCGTGCTCTATACCCCTGGGCCCTATGGATTCATCCTGAAACAGAATTCTGTTATCTATTCTACTGGGAAGAGACTTCTACATTTTTTTAGTCTTTGGAATATTGTAGCCTGTTCTGATCATTTTACCCAACACAGAATTTGAAAAAGTACAAAGAGTAAAAAAATCCAAGAGCCTGTATTGATTAGAGAAGGTCAGTGAAAAAGATTATAATTTCTTCTCAGTGTTAAAAGATACTGAGTTGGAATATAAATTTCTACATTCACTGTAAATGCTAAGAGCAAATGGGAACTTATTTATTCACTAAAGGTTTACTCATTAAAACTTAGAGGAGTTATAGTCATGTATTAATTCAACAAACATTTATTTAATGCTTTTTATGTGTCAGGCACTGTGGCAGACGATGGGGATATGATAATAACCAAGACAGACATAATCTCTGTCCTTATGGAGTGTAACAGTTTTCTATAACTGCTCTAACAAATTACCACAATCTTGCAGCTTAAAACAACACAAATTTAGTATTTTACAGTTCTATAGGTCAGAAGTCCAACATGAATCTCACTGGGCTAAAATCAAGGTGTTGGAAAGGCTGTATTTATTTCTGGAATCCTTAGGGCAGAATCCCTTCTCCTGCCCTTTCCAAGGTCCAAAGGCTGGGCTCGTGGCCCCCTTCCTCTATCTTCAAAGCCAGCAATGTGGTATCTCTCTGTCTCTTTGCCCTTCATCATCTTTTTCTAATGACTACAGCTGTGAAAGGTTATCCACTTTTAAGAACTTGTGTGATTAGACTGGGGTCACCTGGAAAATCCAAAGTACTCTCCCCAACTCAAGGTCTGTACCCTTAATGACATTTGCTAAGTCTCTTTTGCCTTGTAAATTAATATAGTCACAGGTTCTGGGGATTAGGACGTGGATATCTTGGGGTTCATCATTCTGTCTTTTACATAGAGCTTATGGTCCAATGAATAAGTAGCAAACCCAAATGTCAATAGGGCAGGCAGGTGACTGAATGAGTGGGATGGGCGGGGGAAGGCAGTGGTGAACTGGAGCAATCACACTGACTGTTAGCACATGAGGATCCTGGCTCCATGTTGCCAGATCTTTCCACATTTCAAGAAAAGCTAGAACTGGATTATGTGAAATCTACCAATTCTTAAAATGTGAGCAAATGTCTTGGATTGCTTTCTCAGAAGCAAACCCTGAGTTGAAAATTAGTATATAAGTAATTTATTTAGGAAGTCTTCCAGGGAAACTGGGAAGGGAGTGGGAGAGTCAGGGCCAGGAAGGGGAAGAAACCCAGCAAGGGTGCAGTCTCAGGCAAAGTCCTGTAGCTTGACTGCACAGAGCAACTGTGGAGCATAAGTCATATCTCATAGCTACAACAAGGGAGCTGGGGCTGTCACCATCATGCAGTGCCCAGCCATTGATTAAGAGACACCGAGAGGCATGCTAACTTCCTGATATTACTTGGATGATCATAAATAACAGTGCCCATGTTATTTTCTTACTTGGCCTAATCTTTATGTGCCCCAGACATCAGAGTAACAACACTTATTAAAAGTATCTGTGACGCTAGCTGATAATCCTTATTCTAAATGCCCTTCTACATCTAGGGAAGTCTGCATGGGAGATTTTAATAGTGTCTTATAAGTCAGTAAAAGGTTTTATAGTTTAGCCAGTTGAGTTCCCATTTTATTGTAGAGAAGGCATGAGAAGGAGAGTGGGCCAATGTTGGTGAAAAAAATTTATTTCAATCTCTTTGAACTTGGAAACCACCGTCCATTGCCTGAGACTATATATAACACTTGATTTTGCTACTGAAAAGAGTGCTATCAGCACCTTTGCTACAGCTTCATAAAGTATTCTGGCTTCTTTTGAAATGATAAGTTTTCTGTGTCTTTTGGGGGTCACAACAAAGATGCTAGTTTCTATTTCTATATCTTAGAAAGCAATAGAAGAACCAGATGCATAAAAAAATTGTCATAGGTTAATTAAGACCCCAAGGTAAATTGGCCACTTCTGCAGAACTCAAAGAAAATAAGTTGATTGATTTTAAAAAATATTTAAGAAGATTTGTGACCCTTTTTCACCCCTTTCTGCAAGATTTTGGAGGAATTATGACAATGAACAAATTTGTTGAACACATTTAGTTGCAAGTTAGTCTGATCATTTTTGGATGCCTTGAAGGGGATTGAAATGGCATTAAAAAGTAATAATAAGGCAGCTGAAAATTTGGGAAGCCAATATTTAAATTTTATTGTTTAGAGAGCTGAATGATTTTGGAGAAAGAGAGCAGTCTGGGGATAATCTCATGAGTCTTATTAAAGAAAGATTACATGATTGTGCATTGAAGGTCTGGCTAAATTTGTATTGTCTACACTTAACCCAGTCATAATTATATTCTCACAATGTTCTAGGTGTTGCAAGCATATCAGTTGCTCAACTAAACAATAAATTCCATGTGGCTGCATTAGTCTTGTGGGGTTCACATTACAATTTTTCATTTTAAGAAATATTTTTAATTGGTTTGCAGCACCAACACCATGTACTGAAGGCCACTAGTGCACTAATGTGAAGACTAGCTCATAAAAAAGAGTCAGAGGAGGTGCCTTCAAGATGGTGGAGGAGTAAGATGTGGAGATCACTTTCCTCCCCACAAATACATCAAAACTACATCGACATGTGGAACAACTCCTACAGAACACCTACTGAACGCTGGAAGAAGACCTCAGAATTCCCAAAAGATGCCTTCAGGTGACCAACAAGCAGAGGCACGGCCAAATCCAAAGCTGAACCCCAGGAGCTCGGTGAACAAAGAAGAGAAAGGAATACTTCTCCCAGCAGCCTCAGGAACAGTGGATTAAATCTCCACAGTCAACTTGATGTACCCTGCATCTCTGGAATACCTGAATAGACAATGAATCATCCCAAAATTGAGGTGGTGGTCTTTGGGAGCAACTGTAGACTTGGGGTTTGCTTTCTGCATCTAATTTGTTTCTGGTTTTATGTTTATCTTAGTTTAGTATTTAGAGCTTATTATCACTGGTAGATTTCTTTATTGATTTGGTTGCTCTCTTCCTTTATATATATATATATATTTTTCCTTTTTCTCTTTTGGTGAGTGTGTATGTGTATGCTTCTTTGTGTGATTTTGTCTGTATGGCTTTGCTTTTGCCAGTTGTCCTAGGGTTCTGTCTGTCTGTTTTTTATTGTTTGTTTGGATAGTTTTTAGTCCTTTTTATCATTGGTGCATTTGTTTTTTGGTTTGGTTGCTCTCTTTCTTTCTTTCATTTTTTAAAATTACATTTTAATTTTTAAATTTTTAATAATATTTTTATTTTAATAACTTTATTTTATTATTTTTTCTTTCTTTCTTTCTTTTTTATCTCCCTTTTCTTCTGAGCTGTGTGGCTGAGAGGGTCATGGTGCCCTGGCCAGATGTTAGGCCTGAGCCTCTGAGGTGGGAGAGCCAAGTTCAGGACACTAGTCAATGAGAGACCTCCTGGCGCCATGTAATATCAAATGGCGAAAGCTCTCCCAGAGATTTCCATCTCAACACTAAGACCCAGCTCCACTCAACGACCAGCAATCTACAGTGCTCGACACCCAATGCCAAATAATTATCAAGACAGGAACACAACACCACCCATTAGCACAGAGGCAGCCTAAAATCATTTTAAGTTCACAGACACCCCAAAACACACCACTGGATGTGGTCCTGCCCACCAGAAAGACAAGATCCAGCCTCATCCACCAGAACACAGGAACCAGTCCCCTCCACTAGGAAGCCTACACAACCCACTGAAGCAACCTTACCCACTGGGAGAAGACACCAAAAACAATGGGAACTACGAACCTGCAGCCTGTGAAAAGGAGACCCCAAACAGTAAGTTAAGCAAAATGAGAAGACAGAGAAGTACACACCAGATGAAGGAGCATCGTAAAAACCCACCAGACGAAACAAATGAAGAGGAAATAGGCAGTCTACCTGAAAAAGAATTCAGATGAATGATAGTAAAGATGATCCAAAATCTTGGAAATAGAATGGAGAAAATACAACAAACGTTTAACAAGGACCTAGAAGAAGTAAAGTGCAAACAAACAACGATGAACAACACAATAAATGAAATTAAAAATTCTCTAGAAGGAATCAATAGCAGAATAACTGAGGAAGAAGAACGGATAAGTGACCTGGAAGATAAAACACTGGAAATAACTACTGCAGAGCAGAATAAAGAAAAAACAATCAAAAGAATTGAGGACAGTCTCAGAGACCTCTGGGACAAATTAAACGCACCAACATATGAATTATAGGGGTCCCAGAAAAAGAAGAGGAAAAAAAACGGACTGAGAAAATATTTGAAGAGATTATAGATGAAAACTTCCCAAATACGGGAAAGAAAATAGTCAATCAACTTCAGGAAGCACAGAGAGTCCCATACAAGAAAAATCCAAGGAGAAATATGCCAAGACACATATTAATCAAACTATCAAAAATTAAATAAAAAGAAAAAATATTAAAAGCAGCAAGGGAAAAAAAACAAATAACATACACGGGAATCCCCATAAGGTTAACAGCTGATCTTTCAGCAGAAACTCTGCAAGCTGGTAGGGAGTGGCAGGACATATTTAAAGTGATGAAAGGGAAAAACCTACAACCAAGATTACTCTACCCAGCAAGGATCTCATTCAGATTCGATGGAGAAATTAAAACTTTTAGATACAAGCAAAAGCTAAGAGAATTCAGCACGACCAACCCAGCTTTACAACAAATGCTAAAGGAATTTCTTTAGGCCAGAAAAACAAGAGAAGGAAAAGATCTATAATAACAAACCCAAAACAATTAAGAAAATGGTAACAGGAACATACATGTCGATAACTACCTTAAATGTAAATGGATTAAATGCTCCAACCAAAAGACACAGACTAGCTGAATGGATACAAAAACAAGACCCATATATATGCTGTCTATAGGAGACACACTTCAGACCTAGGGACACTTACAGACTGAAAGTGAGGGGATGAAAAGATATTCCATGCAAATGGAAATCAAAAGAAAGCTGGAGTAGCAATACTCATACCAGACAAAATAGACTTTAAAATAAAGACAATTACAAGAGACAAAGAAGGACACTACATGATGATCAAGGGATCAAACCAAGAAGAAGATATAACCATTGTAAATATTTATGCACCCAACATAGGAGCACCACAATACATAAGGTAAATACTAACAGCCATAACAGTGGAAATTGACAGTCACACAATCATAGTAGGGGACTTTAACACCCCACTTTCACCAATGGACAGATCATCCAAAAGGAAAATAAATAAGGAAACACAAGCTTTAAATGACGCATTAAATGAGATGGACTTAATTGATACTTATAGGACATTCCATCCAAAAACAATAGAATACACTTTCTTCTCAAGTGCTCATGGAACATTCTCCAGGATAGATGATATCTTGGGTCACAAATCAAGCCTTGGTAAATTTAAGAAACTTGAAATCGTATCAAGTATCTTTTCCGAACACAATGCTATGAGACTAGACATAAATTACAGGAAAAAATCTGTAAAAAATATAAACACATGGAGGCTAAACAATACACTACTAAATAACCAAGAGATCACTGAAGAAATCAAAGAGGAAATCAAAAAATACCTAGAAACAAATGACAATGAAAACATGACGACCCAAGACCTATGGGATGCAGCAAAAGTAGTTTTAAGAGGGAAGTTTATAGCAATACAATCCTACCTCAAGAAACAAGAAACATCTCAAATAGACAACGTAACCTTACACCTAAAGCAATTAGAGAAAGAACAACAACAACAAAAAAAACCCTAAAGTTAGCAGAAGGAAAGAAATCATAAAGATCAGATCAGGAATAAATGAAAAAGAAATGAAGAAAACAATAGCAAAGATCAATAAAACTAAAAGCTGGTTCTTTGAGAAGATAAACAAAATTGATAAACCATTAACCAGACTCATCAAGAAAAACAGGGAGAAGACTCAAAACTACAGAATTATGAATGAAAAAGGAGAAGTAACAACTGACACTGCACTAATACAAAGGATCATGAGAGATGACTACAAGCAACTCTATGCCAATAAAATGGACAACCTGGAAGAAATGGACAAATTCTTAGAAAAGCACAACCTTCCGAGACTGAACCAGGAAGAAATAGAAACTATAAACAGAACAATCACAAGCACTGAAATTGAAACTGTGATTAAAAATCTTCCAAGAAACAGAAACCCAGGACCAGATGTCTTCACAGATGATTTCTATCAAACATTTAGAGAAGAGCTAACACCTACCCTTCTCAAACTCTTCCAAAATATAGCAGAGGGAGGAACACTCCCAAACTCATTCTACGAGGCCCCCATCACCCTGATACCAAATCCAGACAAAGATGTCACAGAAAAAGAAAACTACAGGCCAATAAAACTGATGAATATAGATGCAAAAATCCTCAACAAAATACTAGCAAAGAGAATCCAACAGCACATTAAAAGGATCATACACCATGATCAAGTGGGCTTTATCCCAAGAATGCAAGGATTCTTCAATGTATGCAAATCAATCAATGTGATACACCATATTAACAAATTGAAGGAGAAAAAGCATATGATATTCTCAATACATGCAGAAAAAGATTTTGACAAAATTCAACATCCATTTATGATAAAAATCCTCCCGAAAGTAGGCACAGAGCGAACCTACCTCAACAAAATAAAGGTCATATATGACAAACTCAGAGCCAACCTCGTTCTCAATGGTGAAAAACTGACACCATTTCCACTAAGATCAGGAACAAGACAAGGTTGTCTACTTTCACCACTATTAATCAACATAGTCTTGGAAGTTTTAGCCACAGCAATCACAGAAGAAAAAGAAATAAAAGGAATCCAAATCTGAAAAGAAGAAGTAAAGCTGTCACTGTTTGCAGATGACATGATACTATACCCAGAGAATACTAAAGATGCTACCAGAAAACTCCTAGAGCTAATCAATGAATTTGGTAAAGTAGCAGGATACAAAATTAATGCACAGAAATCTCTTGCATTCCTCTACACTAATGATGAAAAATCTGAAAGAGAAATTAAGGAAATACTACCATTTACCACTGCAACAAAAAGAATAAATTACCTAGGAATAAACAGACCTAAGGAGACAAAAGACCTGTATGCAGAAAACTATAAGACACTGATGAAAGAAATTAAAGATGATACCAACAGATGGAGAGATATACCATGTTCTTGGATTGGAAGAATCAACATTGTGAAAATGACTATACTAGCCAAAGCAATCTACAGATTGAATGCAATCCCTATCAAACTGCCAATGGTATTTTTCACATAACTAGAACAAAAATTTTCACAATTTGTATGGAAACACAAAAGGCCCCAAATAGCCAAAACAATCTTGTGAACGAAAAACAGAGCTGGAGGAATCAGGCTCCCTGACTCAGACTATACTACAAACTACAGTAATCATGACAGTATGGTACTGGCACAAAAACAGAAATATAAATCAATGAAACAGGATAGAAAGCACAGAGATAACCCACGAACATATGGTCACCTTATCTTTGATAAAGGAGGCAAGAATATACAATGGAGAAAAGACAGCCTCTTCAATAAGTGGTGCTGTGAAAACTGGACAGCTACATATAGAAGAGTGACATTACAACACTTCCTGACACAATACACAAAAATAAACTCAAAATAGATTAGAGACCTAAATGTAAGGCCAGACACTATAAAACTCTTAGAGGAAAACATAGACAGAACACTCTATGACATAAATCACAGCAAGATCCTTTTTGACCTACCTCCTAGAGAAATGGAAATAAAAACAAAAATAAACAAACAGGACCTAATGAAACTTAAAAGCTTTTTCACAGCAAAGGAAACTATAAACAAGACCAAAAGACAACCCTCAGAATGGGAGAAAATATTCGCAAATTAAGCAATTTACAGAGAATTAATCTCCAAAATATACAAGCAGCTCATGGAGCTCAATATCAAAAAAACAAACAACCCAATCCAAAAATGGGCAGAAGACCTAAATAGACATTTCTCCAAAGAAGATATACAGATTGCCAACAAACACATGAAAGGATGCTCAACGTCATAATCATTAGAGAAATGCAAATCAGGACTACAATGCGATGTCACCTCTCACCAGTCAGAATGGTCATCATCAAAAAATCTACAAACAATAAATGCTGGAGAGGGTGTAGAGAAAAGGGAACCTTCTGGCACTGTTGGTGGGAATGTAAACTGATACAGCCACTATGGAGAGCAGTATGGAGGTTCCTTAAAAAACGAAAAATAGAACTATCATACGACCCAGCAATCCCACTCCTGGGCATATAGCCCAAGAAAACCATAATTCAAAAAGAGTCATGTACCACAATGTTCATTGCAGCTCTATTAACAATAGCCAGGAAATGGAAACAATCTAAGTGTCCATCGACAGATGAATGGATAAAGAAGGTGTGGCACATATATACAATAGAATATTACTCAGCCATAAAAAGAAACGAAATTGAGGTATTTGTAGTGAGGTGGATAGACCTAGAGTCTGTCATACAGAGTGAAGTAAGTCAGAAAGAGAAAAATAAATACTGTATGCTAACACATATATATGGAATCTAAAAAAAAAAAAAAAAAGAAAAGTTTCTGAAGAACCTAGGGGCAAGACAGGAAGAAAGACACAGACATAGAGAATGGACTTGAGGACACAGGGAGGGGGCTGGGTAAGCTGGGACGAAGTGAGAGAATGGCGTGGACATATATATACAGTACTAAATGTAAAATAGATAGCTAGTGGGAAGCAGCTGCACAGCACAGGGAGATCAGCTTGGTGCTTTGTGACCACCTAGAAGAGTGGGATAGGGAGGGTGGGAGGGAGATGCAAGAGCGAGGAGATATGGGGATATATGTATATATATAGCTGATTCACTTTGTTATACCACAGAAACTAACACACCATTGTAAAGCAATCATACTCCAATAAAGATGTTAATAAAAAAAAAAGTCAGAAATATTTGTATGCTACATTCTTAGATGTTTTCTATGAGGTCAATAACTTGGATTTGTTTTTATAAAATGTTGTTGAGTAAATTGCATATAAAATTTGCTAATATCTTTTACCTGATATTTCATCTTTACACTGTCCTGTGTTTGATCCCAAATATTGTCAAAGCTACAAAAACAACCATGGTGAAGATAGGGGAGCTGATGTAGTCAAGTGCACATGGAGTGTAGGTATATGTTCAAAAATGGTAATGGGGTCAAGAGGATACTAGTGTGGAAGTGGGAAGGCTTGCTTACAATTTTTACTAGCACGTGACAACACGAGTGTCTTAGCCCTAAAGATCTATTTCCTCATCTCCAAAATAGGGAGTGTAGATTCAGAAAAATTTGCAGTCTCTTCCAGCTCTGACATTCTGCCTCATTCTTTGTTCTTCCCTTCAGACAGGCTAGAGAGAGGTCAGGATGACTTCAGTGTCTCCTCTCTTGCTCAACCGATTTATCTCACACTTGTCTGGCCTTTTCCTTCTAAGTTGGAAATCCTGGTTTTCTGGGGTTTCTAGACCCTGTAAAGGGAGGCACTGCATTGTCTCCTAGTCAGTCAACCCATCTGTTCTCTCCACTAACACCATGAAAATCATCTTTCTGTTTCTATTCCTTTTCCTTTGACTCTCGGGCAGTGAAGAAAATTACTCCCAAGATACAAAACAGGTTTCTTTTCTCTGGCCACTTTCACCTGGTGATCCTGGGAGGTAACAGGAAGGAAGTGACAAGCTGGTCTCTGGAGGAAGGGGGCTGTATGTTTTCTTCTACCTGCAGTATCCAGAACCTGCTGGACAGACCCTGGTGAAGGCTCTCGACTGGGATCAGGGATTAGGGCACACTCTTGCCTTTGGAAATAGGGACATTCTTTTTTTTTGAGTGAGCAGAACTGTTTAAAACAGTTCCAAACTGTGTTCCTAGTAATTACATGTTGTTTTTCCCCTTGTTTCTTTGGTTCTGTGTTTTTGCTAGAACAATCTGTAAGCTCTTTTAGAGCCTGATATTCCTCTTTATGAAAAGAATTGTGTGGTCTGTAGATGAAAGAATGAGAAGGGAGAAAAGAGGAGAGGAGAGGAGAGGAGAGAAAATGAGCCACTTCCACTTCCTTCCCAGGCTCTTTTCCTATTTTGGAGATTTATATTATGAATGATATGGGGGTAACGCATGGAAAGAGATGCTTATTCTCTTAAACCCTTGAAAACACATATTTTTTTTCAAAGAGCCATATATAGTCAGAGGGGACTGAGAGTGTATTTTAGAGAATTCTGGATTTTACAGCCTTGCTTCTAGACATGCTTCCCTTAGGGCCCGATGTATAGAAGTTGTATGAGACTGTCAATCCCAAGAGCCTGACACAGTTGCTCAGTGTCTATTTCCTGTCCAATACCACATTCCAAGTACTCGCCAGGCTCAAAAACCAGGCTCTACTGAAATAAAATCATTCTCAACTTTAAGGCTGTGCGATGGGGACACCCACCCCTACGTGTTGTGGAGGTGTAGCAGGGAGTAAGAGGGGGACGTCTTCCATATCTCAGGGTTTCTCAACCTTAGCACTATTGGCATTTTGTGTTAGATAATTTTTTGACGGTGGGTGGGGGGATAGCGGGAGTGCCCTGTGCATTGTAGGATGTTGAGCAGTATCCTGAGCCTTTGCCTGCTGGATGCCAATAGCCCTTTCCCCACAGCTTTAAAAGTTGGGACAACAGAAATGTCTCCAGACATTGCCAAATGTCCACGAGGGAACATTACCTTCCTTGGCTGAGACAACTGCTCTATCTTAAGTAAATCTTGGTTCAGCACTATTCTATCACATCTCAGAATGGTCTCTGCTATATGGAAGCAAGTTGATCCACTCCAAATCAATTTGATACAAGCCAATTTCACCAAATGCCCATTTGCTAAAGGATCAAATGCCAAATAAGTAATTCACCATATTTGCCAATTTTACTCAATTCATAAAAAATTCTTTAAAGAAATATTCTTCCTGAACATATTGTGTGAATTTTCAAGAATACATATATTCCTAAGAAATGTATATTCAAATTACTTGAATATGTTTTAAAATAATATCCTTAAACATGTTTTTGGCAAATAAACAAAGCTGGCAAGCATAACAAAGTGTTTTTCAGTGAATTGATTTTCAGAGAAGTGATGTCAGGGAACTAAATTATAATCCTACCATATCTGTTCCCATGGCAGCCAGAGTGGTACCTGTCCTTGGAAAGGACCATAGTGACCATGAAGGTAGCTCAGGAGACATGTTAAGAATATGTGTTGAGAAGAATAGAACAACAGGTATGTTAGTGTCATTTCTGTTCGTGGAAAAGAAAATCAAAAGTATCTCATCTTAGGTTTATGTTTTATACAAGGGTTCACAAAGCAAGCATATGTATCAGAGACATTTTTTAGCTAATATTATGTTCCTGTGCCTACATTAAGATAGTAACTTGGCCTTTAAGCTGAGGTAACAGATAGTACCTACCAGATGGGACTCTCCTTGCTTGTCCTCTTTAATTGACATAATCTTTATAATTTGCCCATATTAGTCATAGGAACAGCATGTGTTTAGAATTGGGCGAGGGAAACATTGTTTTGGTACACCTGTTACATTCCAGTTAATGTACTGAGATTTTATTTGGGAACTTTATGGCGAAGGGAGTATAGTTTAAAAGGTGTAGGGGAGGAAAAGAAAAATATTCTAAGTCTCTTCTTGCCTTGAATTACCCCTAACGCTCCATTATCAGATCAACTCCTTTGGGCTAAGTAGTAAGATTGGGAGAAGCAGATGGGGACAAACAATGTCTCTCAAAAGGCAGACATTATTTAAAAGGGGGAAGAGTTCTGGGGATGGCACTAAGATTTAAGTATTCTTTAAATTTAAGTAAGTCTTAAGGAGATCAATTTACCTAGCATTCATCTTAGAGAACACTTTCAGAGGAGTGACAGAGCTATAAGAAATACCCACTTGAATGCAGAATGGCAGGAAACCCTAGGAGCATAATCCCCAGTCCAAAAAATCTCTAGTTGGGTTACTGGAAGTTAAAGATGTCAGCCAGTAGGCATGGGTGATGGAGGTGGGAAGTGAGAGAACATTTCAAGAGAAAGTATTGTAAATAGGTCAAATCCTTCTTCATGATATTTATTTTTTATTTTTTAAACTAGGGTTATCCTGGTGGGGAAAACTTAAGACAAGATGCTTTTGGATGTTTGTTGATTTCATTACACACCAGCATGTTATATGTTTAGAACTGCCATAGGAACTATGCTGTTGATTTCCCATGCACATCAGATATGACTGATATGATAATTTTCCCTGATTAGCTTAGACTCATCTTTCTCATCATAGTAATTTTAGCAGCCACTACCAATAATCAGAGTTGGCACATGAGTTTAAAGCTCACTCATCATCTCTGATGCTTGGGGTCAAGATGTATACCTATTATTACTATACTATTTTTACTAAGTTATCCTCTAAGAAATCTCTATTTTACAATACAAAATTTCTGTCAAACCCAGATCCTTGTCTTTGTTAGTGCCAGATTTGGGCATATCCTTTGGCTGGAGGTTAAATAGCTTGGAAGCTTTCCCCTGATATAGCACATTGTCTCATTCTTTCACAAAACTTTGAAAATATCAAGTCTTTCATTTGAAGGCAGGGAACTTTAAGCACTCAGTGAATACTTACTCATTTGATTTGCTCCAAGTTCTCACACCATCACCACTGGTAATTGATATTCAGAAAGTACAGTGTCATGCAACTAAATCCTTATTTTAATGAGAGATTCTACTGTTTTTCCCTTGGAGGGAGGTCAGGAAGCCCACCTTCAGTGGGAAGATTGTTATTTTTATGCAGTTTTGAAGTAGCTCTACCATGCTACATCGCTTCATTATGTTTGGCTTTACAAAAGTCAGGTTTTTAGGAATTGGAAAAATAGCCTTTATCAGCTTCAGTTACACTGACATCTCTCTCTGAGAATAAAATTTATAACTTTGGCCAAAACAGATAACACTCGTGCCTTGCTCTTTCTTACTTGCTACATTTCTTCAACTGTCAGAAATTATTCCTTAAGCATGACAACTGTACTTGCCTGCATTTTGCAAGCTTTTCCAAAGAAGGTAAATACCTTCTTTATTTTATACACGTATTCGTCATATATACCCATATATGAAATCTTTAAACATTTACAACTTCTGTGAGATAGGTTAACGGTGTTCTCAGTAGGTTTAGGTCTGCTGCTGTATCACCATCTGTCCATTTACTTATTTATTCAAGCAACAAGTATTGAACATGTACTGGGAGCCAGGAACTGTAATAGGAAAGATGATACTGGGAGACTGTGGCATTTTTCCTTTGCTGGTAGATGTAGAACCAACATCAGTGCTCTTCCATTAGAAAAACAACAGACTAATCCTCATCTCTTAACTTAGGGACCATCGAATTAGTTTTTTGTCTTCTACAGAGAAAAAAATATTCTATTAGGATAGGTTTAAATTCCATTATCTAGGGTGTGTTATTCATCTATATTAGTATTAAGCTCATTATCAACTAAAATCTTTCATATTCTCACAAGTGCTGCTGTCAAACCACATTCCTTCTTTGGTAAAACTTCAGGTCAATATTAGTTGTATTTTCAAGCCCAGAGAGAATGTTTTGAATTTTGGCTCTGTTGATGTGGATCTCCACAATATTGGTTTTCTAAAGATGATATAAGCACACTTTTGCCTTCATATGAGTCACTGATAAACACATGGACTAGAATAAGGCCAAACACAAGCTCTGAAACACAGGGTCTCTTCAGACAGGCACAAGTCCCTCTTACTTTGCCAAAACCCAGCTTACATTTCTTCACCTTGTCTATAGGCTTCTTCTGAAAGAGTTTGTCAAATGTTTTAAGACATTCTCCCTTATCTACAAGTTTTGTTCCTACAAATTGTAAGGGAAATTACCTCGAAATACCTTCAGCTTAGACCTGGGAATAGGCCATTTCCAGTTGTTAAGATGAAGGAAAATGTGGAAAGTATTTCTCTAAAAAAGATAAATCAGTCTGTGCATCTGAGGCTGGATTGGAAATGGAAAGACAAGAAAAAGAACACAAGAGAGGAAGCCATTGACACAATCAAAGCAATAGGTGCAAAAGGTAATAAAAGATCCAACTAAGGTGTGAAGAGTAAACATGGAAAGGATGGGAGAAATCTGATGCATTTTGGAAGGAATAGAGCCCCTTGACTTTGAAGGGGATCCAAGGATGACTCTAAGCATCCCAAATGAGGAACTTTGGAGGGACATGTAATATTCTAATATGCACAGGTTGTGTAAAAAGATATCCAAGTAGTTTTCATTATACCTTTCATAACATATTTTATGTAGCATTTGGTATAGAACATGAGACATTAATTATCAATGTCAATTACATTTGACGTGACAAGTATAAAGACATAGACTACTCTTTCATTCATGACACATCACTTCATACCACTCCTCTTAGCGTCCCCCCCACCACTCCCCGCATCCCCAGATCTTCAGATGTCTAAAACAAGTGAGTCTATAATTCAAATGTACAGTGATTGAAGGCTGGGCAAGAGGCAGAGGTTAGGGATGGAGAGGATGTTGGAAATCATACAGGAAGAGAAACAGAGGCCTGAAGATCATCCTTTCAGTGAAGGAAATAGAGGAAGAAGAGGACTGAAACAAAGATTAATTCGTTAGTGAGGTAGAAGAAACAAAACAGGAAAGAAAGCCAAAACAATGGCTTCTGGTAGAAGAGAATAGTCAAATATCTAAAATGTTACTCAACTGAGATATTTAGATTTGTTTAGAGTGATATTATTGCTGACTTTATAGATTGATCACAATAGATATGAGGGGTTTATAACAGATTACAAGGAATGGCTGCTTAAAAAAAAGAAGTGGATTAGGGAGATGGGTGGGTTGACAGGAGGAACAGCTGCATTGAACTTCTTACATTTTTAGATGGGAGAGATTAGAGAGTGTTTGAAATCAGGAGAAGTGAGGATGGTTTAGAGAGGGAGGCTGCTAAAGAGTTTTCCTAAAGTGTTAGCTGCAGGAAAGAGGCATTTGTAGAGACGAGAAGAGTTGGGATTGAAGGGACAAGAGGAAATCTTATCTCTAAGACAGAGAGACCTCTCTGAGACTGCATGAGAAGGATAAATATGAAAAGGGCAGCTGAGCCAGATAATGTCAGAGAACTCAGAGTCCTCACTTTTCAGAACTTCTCAAGAGCATTTCCACTGATTTGAAGTTTGACTTTCCAACATTCACTTGCTCATCTCCTTGTTATCTTCATTTAGGACTTTGCTAGTTTATCCTCTGTGTAATGATCAATACCCATAAAGATATTGGTATCCTCTGTGTAATGATCGATACCCGTAAAGGCCCCTTCTCCAAGTTTTCTGAAAACCCCGTTACAGAAAAGTATGAATGGGGAACAGAGGCAGGGACCCATCTACTCGGACTCTTACTTTAGGGTCCTAAATATGGGGTGATTTAAGGGACATTCAAGGGGCTTCCTGATCCTAAATAATTGTTCTACCAATGAAGGAGAGAACCTGAAATCTTACCTTTAAGAGTTTTTCTTTTGTTTTATCACATGTCTTTTAAAATGACAAAAATTCAAAAATTCCCTGGGGTTTTGACCTTTTAAGGTTAGTCACAAGTTGTTTTTATCTTAATAAATATTTATTTAGGATTGTATTTTTCTTAGAACCTTTTCTTTCTTTGTTTCTTCCTCCCTTAGATTCTTTTCTTCCATCCTCCCTTCCTTTCTTCCTACTTTTCTTCCTTCCTCCCACAAATTATGAGCCCTTTTGATGTTCCAAGTACTATGTGAGGCTAGGGAATATGAGCCCTCAAATACCTCAGATTCTAAAGAGGCACATGGATATCAATCCAATGACAGCATAGTGAAGTAAGTGGTACCATGGAGGTGTGCTGGGATCAATGCACTCAAGCTCAGGAGTATTACTGGAGGGAAAGAGAGAAGAGTGGTGTCATTGGGAACATGCAACACTACTCATTGAGGGGTGGCTTGGGAGGAAGACCCTAGCAGGTAACCCTGGCAGTCAGAGGATAGCTGTCATGAGGTAGGAGAACACTGGAGCCATGGAATATGCCTGGGTCTGTCCTGAACACAGGAATGGGTAGACACACCATAAACCACAACACCTAATTCTTAAGCTTCAATGTTTTTGTTGCCTACAAATAAACAATTAGCACATGTGAATCCAACCCAGGGTTAGAATTAAGCGTTTCAATAAATTACGTGTCTCTTCTCAAACAATAGTAGCATAAATTTTCCAAGCTGATTTTCGAAGCAGAAGAACTCACATAAATCAGTTTTAACTGGGAAAGTTTAGATCTAATCTCAATTAATAATGAACTTCAAATGGGATGTTGTCTTTCCTCCAGCCATTACCCAAATAAATATAGATCATAGATCATTTATATTTTGACTTGTCCCCATGGCTCTCATTGTTAGGACACTGGTGTTATTGTCAGTGGCAAAACACAAAAGGAAAAAGAGAAGAAGGGGACTGGGAAAATGAATTTGAGTCCAACTTCTTCTTACTAAATACTTCTGTTCAATTTTATTATTATTTTCACAGAGCTATTAAATGTCTGTTTGGGGTAAATGTTAAAAAATCTAGGGGCAAATTAGAAAAATAACATCTGAATTTAATAAGAAAATATCTGCTTAGAACTATACAAGCTGATGGAAAGAGAATTCTCTGTGCCCCCGCCCCCTCCCAACATGCTCTCAACTCACCCCACCCCCACCCCTTCCTCTCCGAAAGGACATCTAGTGACAATGCACTTAATCAATGAAAGATAACTGTGTCATTGGCTTAGAATTTTACTAGCTGCTCTAATTATGAAGAAAGAACATTTTATCCTTCCAAAAATGTTCTCCTTAGGACATGATGCAAACCATCCCCCAAACTGGTGATTTGAGAAACTGCACTTGATATTTAGCAGTTGCATTCTTTCTAAATGTCAGCAATGTGCCAGCCAACACTCAGATTATAGAATTAGAACACTCTAATTTTAGAGGCTTTTTAAGGGGAAAATTTTTGTTGCAAGCTTACATTTACCAATGGTGAGAAATGATCAAGAGATTACTGCAATGTTTGGATATAAACATTAATGGTAAAATGGTAAAAATCAGAACACCACACTGTTGATGGCTCTTGGGAAATATTGATCTGTTGATGGCTCTTTGGAAATATTGATCTGATTGTGCTGCACGTTGTCAGGGGTTTAGAAATGTCTAAGATACTTGTTTTCTGTTTTTTTTTTTAACTTTTGAATTTAATTTTATTTAGTTTTTTATACCACACGTTCTTATTAGTCATCAATTTTATACACATCAGTGTATACATATCAATCCCAATCACCCAATTCATCACACCACCCCCCTCACCCACCTGCCGCTTTCCCCCCTTGGTGTCCATACGTTTGTTCTCTACATCTGTGTCTCAATTTCTGCCCTGCAAACTGGTTCATCTGTACCATTTTTCTAGGTTCCACATATATGCGTTAATATACAATACTTGTTTTTCTCTTTTTGACTTACTTCACTCTGTATGACAGTCTCTAGATCCATCCAATTCTCAACAAGTGACCCAATTTTGTTCCTTTTTATGGCTAAGTAATATTCCATTGTATATATGTACCACATCTTCTTTATCCATTCGTCTGTCAATGGGCATTTAGGTTGCTTCCATGTCTTGGCTATTGTAAATAGTGCTGCAATGAACATTGGGGTGCATGTGTCTTTTTGAATTACGGTTTTCTCTGGGTATATGCCAAGTAGTGGGATTACTGGATCATATGGTAATTCTATTTTTAGTTTTTTAAGGAACCTCCATACTGTTCTCCATAGTGGCTGTATCAATTTACATTCCCACCAACAGTTCAAGAGGGTTCCCTTTTCTCCACACCTTCACCAGCATTTGTTGTTTGTAGATTTCCTGATGATGCCCATTCTAACTGGTGTGAGGTGATACCTCATTGTAGTTTTGATTTGCATTTCTCTAATAATTAATGATGTTGAGCAACTTTTCATGTGCTTCTTGGCCATCTGTATGTCTTCTTTGGAGACATGTCTATTTAGGTCTTCTGTCCATTTTTGGATTGGGTTGTTTGGTTTTTTAATATTGAGCTACATGAGCTCTTTATATATTTTGGAGATTAATCCTTTGTCCGCTGATTCGTTTGCAAATATTTTCTCCCATTCTGAGGGTTGTCTTTTCGTCTTGTTTATGGTTTCCTTTGTTGTGCAAAAGCTTTGAAGTTTCATTAGGTCCCATTTGTTTATTTTTGTTTTTATTTCCCTTACTTTAGGAGGTGGATCAAAAAATATCTTGCTGTGATTTATATCAAAGAGTGTTCTTCCTATGTTTTCCTCTAAGAGTTCTATAGTGTCCGATCTTACATTTCTGTGGTGTCTGTTGTAACTTCTCCTTTTTCATTTCCAATTTTGTTGATTTGAGTCCTCTCCCTCTTTTTCTTGATGAGTATGGCTAATGGTTTATCAATTTTGTTTATCTTCTCAAAGAACCAGCTCTTAGTTTTATTGATCTTTGCTATTGTTTTCTTTGTTTCTATTTCGTTTATTTCTGCTCTGATCTTTATGATTTTTTTCCTTCTGCTAACTTTGGGTTTTGTTCTTCTTTCTCTAGTTCCTTTAGGTGTATGGTTAGATTATTTATTTGAAAATTTTCTTGTTTCTTGAGGTAGGCTTATATAGCTATAAACTTCCCTCTTAGAACTGCTTTTGCTGCATCCCATCGGTTTTGGATCATTGTGTTTTCATTGTCATTTGTCTCTAGGTATTTTTTGATTTCCTCTTTGATTTTGTCAGTGATCTCTTGGTTATTTAACAATGTATTGTTTAGCCTCCATGTGTTTGTGTTTTTTACAGGTTTTCCCCTGTAATTCATTTCTAATGTTGTAGCATTGCGGTCAGAAAAGATGCTTGGTGTGATTTCAATTTTCTTAAATATACTGAGGCTTGATCTGTGATGCAAGATGTGATCTATCCTGGAGAATGTTCCTTGCACACTTGAGAAGAAAGTGTAATCTGCTGTTTTTGGATGGAATTTCCTATAAATATCAATTAAATCCATCTTGTTTAATGTATCATTTAAAGTTTGTGTTTCCTTATTTATTTTCATTTTGGATGATCTGTCCGTTGGTGAAAGTGGGGTGTTAAAGTCCCCTACTGTGATTGTGTTACTGTCGATTTCCCCTGTTAAGGCTCTTAGTATTTGCGTTATATATTGAGATGCTCCTATGTTGGGTGCATAAATATTTACAATTGTTATATCTTCTTCTTGGATTGATCCCTTGATCATTATGTAGTGTCCTTCTTTGTGTCTTGTAACAGTCTTTGTTTTAAAGTCTATTTTGTCTGATATGAAAATTGCTACTCCAGCTTTCTTTTGATTTCCATTTGCATGGAATGTCTTTTTCCATCCCCTCACTTTCAGTCTGTATGCATCCCTCGGTCTGAAGTGGGACTCTTGTAGACAGCATATATATGGGTCTTGTTTTTCTATCCATTGAGCAAGCCTGTGTTTTTGGTTGGAGCATTTAATCCATTCACGGTTAAGGTAATTATTGATATGTATGTTCCTATGACCATTTTCTTAATTGTTTTGGGTTTGTTTTTGTAGGTCCTTTTCTTCTCTTGTGTTTCCCAATTAGAGAAGTTCCTTTAGTATTTGTTGTAGAGCTGGTTTGGTGGTGCTGAATTCTCGTAGCTTTTGCTTGTCTGTAAAGCTTTTGATTTCTCCATCAAATCTAAATGAGATCCTTGCCGGGTAGAGTAATCTTGGTTGTAGGTTCTTCCCTTTCATCACTTTAAGTATATCATGCCACTCCTTTCTGGCTTGTAGAGTTTCTGCTGAGAAATCAGCTGTTAACCTTATGGGAGTTCCCTTGTATGTTATTTGTCGTTTTTCCCTTGCTGCTTTCAATAATTTTTCTTTGTCTTTAATTTTTGCCACTTTGATTACTATGTGTCTCCTTGGGTTTATCCTGTATGGGACTCTCTGTGCTTCCTGGACTTGGGTGGCTATTTCCTTTCCCATGTTAGGGAAGTTTTCGACTATAATCTCTTCAAATATTTTCTCTGGTGCTTTCTCTCTCTCTTCTCCTTCTGGGACCCCTATAATGCGAATGTTGTTGCATTTAATGTTGTCCCAGAGGTCTCTTAGGCTGTCTTCATTTCTTTTCATTCTTTTTTCTTTATTCTGTTCCGCAGCAGTGAATTCCACCATTCTGTCTTCCAGGTCACTTATCTGTTCTTCTGCCTCAGTTATTCTGCTATTGATTCCTTCTAGTGTAGTTTTCATTTCAGTTATTGTATTGTTCATCTCTGTTTGTTCTTTAATTCTTCGAGGTCTTTGTTAAACATTTCTTGCATCTTCTCAATCTTTGCCTCCATTCTTTTTCCGAGGTCCTGGATCATCTTCACTATCATTATTCTGAATTCTTTTTGTGGAAGGTTGCCTATCTCCACTTCATTTAGTTGTTTTTCTGGGGTTTTATCTTGTTCATTCATCTGGTACATAGCCCTCTGCCTTTTCATGTTGTCTATCTTTCTTTGAATGTGGTTTTTGTTCCACACACTGCAGGATTATAGTTCTTCTTGCTTCTGCTGTCTGCCCTCTGGTGGATGAGGCTATCTAAGAGGCTTGTGCAAGTTTCCTGATGGGAGGGACTGGCAGTGGGTAGAGCTGGCTGTTGCTCTGGTGGGCAGAGCTCATTAAAGTTTTAATCAGCTTTATTGCTGATGGGTGGGGCTGGGTTCCCTCCCTGTTGGTTGTTTTGCCTGAAACAACCCAACACTGGAGCCTACACAGCTCTTTGGTGGGGCTAATGGTGGACTCTGGGAGGGCTCATGCCAAGGAGTATTTCCCAGAACTTCTGCTGCCAGTGTCCTTGTCCTCACGGTGAGACACAGCCACCCCCTGCCTCTGCAGGAGACCCTCCAACACTAGCAGGTAGGTCTGGTTCATTCTCCCCTGGGGTCACTGCTCCTTCCCCTGGGTCCCAATGTACACACTACTTTGTGTGTGCCCTCCAAGAGTGGAGTCTCTGTTTCCCCCAGTCCTCTCAGAGTCCTGCAATCAAATCCCGCTAGCCTTCAAAGTCTGATTCTCTAGGAATTCCTCCTCCCGTTGCTGGACCCCCAGATTCGGAAGCCTGACGTGGGGCTCAGAACCTTCACTCCAGTGGGTGGACTTCTGTGGTATAAGTGTTCTCCAGTTTGTGAGTCACCCACACAGCAGTTATGGGATTTGATTTTATTGTGATTGCACCCCTCCTACCATCTCATTGTGGCTTCTCCTTTGTCTTTGGATGTGGGGTATCTTTTTTGGTGAGTTCCAGTGTCTTCCTGTTGATGACTCTTCAGCAGTTAGTTGTGATTCTGGTGTTCTTGCCAGAGGGAGTGAGAGCACGTACTTCTACTCCGTCATCTTGGTTCAGGCTCCTCTAAAGATTTTTAAAATGCAAATAAAAACTAACGCACAGAATCTCAATTGACAAATACCAAGGGAAGGTTTAGGCCAATAGAAAGACTTTGGTCTTTCTGCACATGAGGGAGACCAGCAAAAATTTCCATACAATGGGAGTAAAATCTTTGAGCCTCCTGGATCATAACCAGAGGATGAACCTCCAGATGATGAGAGGTCCATCAGCTCCCAGCCCAACCTCCTTGTTTTCTGTTTATCATAGCTTGATCTACAAATCCATTTCAATAATGATTCTACCTAACTGTTTTACTTCCTTCTTCAGATCAAAGATTATCATAAACTGTTGGAGTATTGAGGAAAAGGGACAAATATTCATTCAATACTGTCTTTCTAGAGATTAAAAAAATAACATATCAATATATTCACTTCATCCTTTTTGATAATAATATAATTTATTGAGCACCTACTATGTGACAGATTCTTTGCTGAGAGCATTCAATATATTGTCTCTAAACTTCTCAAAAGCCTTGTGTACTAGGTATCATTAATTCTCTTTTAGAGGTGAAGTAGCTGAAAAAATGGCAGAGATAGAATTTGAGTTCAGATCTAGTGAATCCAAGGCCTGTGCTTTAACTACATCAAGATGTATCTCCTATGCAAGACATGATATCAGTTAGTCTTCTGTTCACATGTGCAACACTCTTCCTTCAGTAACATCTCCCATTAGACTACAGGAAATGTAATTTACTACAGTAAATGTCATTTAAAACACAGAAGCAAATTAGAAAAACAGCATCTGAGTTTAATAGGGAAATTTCTGTTTAGCATTGTACAAACTGGTGGAAAGAGAATTCTCTGTATCACCACCACATACTGCCACAGACATCTAGTGATAATACACTTATCCACTGAAAGACTCCTGTCTCACTGGCCCCATGAGTGAGAGGGCATGTGTATAGCTCAAAACGTCCCTCACACCAGCAGCCTCTCACATAGCTGAGAAACACTGTTATCTAGACATCTTCACAGACTTGTGATTCTCTAATTGATCATGGACTTATATAAAAAGGGTCACCTGAAAGGCACTTGTGAACCTCCATAAGATTAATACTGAAAACATGTTGCATTGTAATTTAATGTTTCTTAAGCATCACTTGGATGCTATCTTATTAGAGTTCAGTTCCTGGAAAATTTGTCTTTCTTGATGAATGAAATAACAAAAACTAAAAATATTAATAACAAAATAACTCTGGAGAAAATAGCATGAAGTGTGGTGAAGAGCTCATCAAAGATGGAAACCAATCGTATTTATGGTCTGCCTTGAGCCTTGGCTCTCAGAAAACTCAGATTTATATTTGATGTTAAATATAAATCTTATAAGTGCTGTTTAAAGATAAGCAGCACTTATCTTTACCTTAGATTGCCTGCAAAAATGATCTATCTTTTGATTGCTCACATTATTTGATACTTCATCCTTTGTTCTCAATTTAATGTTCCATTTTACATGTCTTTGATTTAAACTATCTCAAATAACTTTTTACATAAATGGACCATAAATAATACAATTAAAAAGAAAACAGTTTCTGCTTGTTCCGTTTCAGATTGCCCAAGTCTCTGTTTTTTTTCTGATGTTTTGCTTTCAATTATCACTCACATCTAATCATTCATCTATTCTTTTGATTCTTTCTTAAAAGATTCTTTCCTTCTGCTTACTCTCACCATTTCCACCTGTAGAATTCTAATCCAAACTTTCCTCATTATTGAATTACTGAATGTTCCCCAACTGATCTTCCTCTCCCCAATCTCTTTTCTTGCCAATTCTTCTCTCTGTTCTGTCCCTAATGGTCATTGATCAACACTGTGTTCCAGTTGCTGTGTACTTTGTGATTTAATGATGAATGAGATAGATACCAAAGGCAGATACTAAATGACTCATACTATAAATACTGCAACTGAAGTGTATGGGGGCTACTTTGATCTCATGCAGTGTCTCTCAAACTTGGCACTATTGACATTTGTGCTGGATAATTCTTTGTTGTGGGGACTGTACTGTGTGCATTGTAGGATGTTTAGCAGTTTCCCTGGCCTCTACCCACTACATGCCAGTAGCACCTCCCCAGCTGTGAGAAGCAAAAGTGTCTCCAGACATTACCAAATGTCCTCTGAGGCAAAGTTTCCCTCTAGTTGAGAATCATTGCTCAACTGTAGTCTGTGTGGGTTGGGAGATGAGTTTAATGTGGAAATGTTTAACTGTGGATAGGCCATTTGGATTGAGAGGTGAAGGATGAGTAGGAATTAGTAGGAATTAGGGTTGTGGAAGGAAGGAGGTAGGAGGCTTTGGGAGATGGGAGAGCCTCAGTGTTCTAGGAAGGAAGCCCAATACATGCAAAGACCTTGAAGTGGAAATGAACCTGCAATATTCCAGGAACTGAAAGAAGGCCAGTATGGACTAGTACAGAGTGTGCTTAGAGGGAGGCTACTGCCAAGGTTGAGAAATGCACTCATTTAGCCAGTCTGTGTAGATCATGCTCAGACCTATGAGCAGTGAGAAACGCTGAATGATTTTTAGTAGGAAAATGACAAGATATTGAAATCAATCAGGATAATGGCAGGAGTGGAATGAAGGGAAAGATTGAGTCTACACCAGCATCTTCCATGAATGAAGCTGGGGCTGGGCAGGTGTGTTGATGACAGCAAGGACAAGTGGACAGGGGTGTGGCTAACTGGTAGTGGCATAAGGCTCAGGAGGAAGGTGTGTATGTATATTTGTATGCACGTCTGTGTGTATGATCTTTTTATCTATTTTAACAAGAGGATCACTTTTGAAAGAGTCTTGGGAGGCCTTTGTAGGATGATACCAGCTACTCTTCACAACCTTGTAACCCTTGGGTAGGGGAAGTAGGCATGGTGCAGAGGATGCAACTTCCACTGGAAAGGGGCACAGAGGAAGCAGTCTTATGGGAGGCAAGGAAAGAGAGGGAACGTTAATGAAAAGGTTGAGGATACAAGGCAGTTTTTTCCTTGAAAAACTCCCGAGGATACTGTTGAAGACAGGGGAAGGGAGGTGGGGTCTGGGTTTAGAGGGAAAAGAGGTACAGACTTTTCTGGGGATGACAGCCTGGCACAGCTTAGATGTCTGGGGCTTCTGTCCCATTGCGCAGTGAACAGAGAAGGCTGGGGATGTGGCACATGGTAGATTATTTCTGGGTATCTCAAGGGGCAGAGTGGGCACTTGGATCTAATAGGGAGACCTGGAGATTTTGGTATCATGAAACAAATCTTCCCCAAAGCCCATTTTTATAATGGTAGCTCTAACCCCTCCCTCTCCGACCCTTCCAGAAACATGACAAACGAGTAGGACATTTACAGCCTAGCTTCCAAACCTTGGGTTACACTTTTGCTCCATATGAGCTGTGGTCTGCCTGAGCTGGTCTTCTTGTTCTTACAATATGCCTTGTTCTCTTCGCTGCCCCATTCCCTGAATCTGGCTTTGCCTCTTCACATCCTATTCGTTTTTAAAGCCCTAGTTCGTATCCTGCCTCCTTCATGGCACCTTCCCAGGTCACTGGGCCCCCGAAAGTTGCCTGTTCTTCTTAACTGGCACTTCACTAAAAACTACCTTGGGGCTTTTTTTTTTGTACTGGTATATATTGCTAACTTTTCATGGGTATGACATTGTTGTTTCTAAAATTAGATTGCAAAATTCTTGAAACCAGGATTACGTCCTATGCCTCTTAATATACTCCAAGAGGCCCAATACAGGACTCAACACCCAAAAGCCACTCGATGATTTGTTTAATTAATGCATTGGTTAAAATATGTATCACTTTTCTGGGACAGATGTAAAGGAGTACTGGAGTCAGTGTTATGTGGAGTGTAGACTCAAGGTGTGAATGTGCCTGGGCATTCATTTTTTCTCCTCTGCACAAAAGTTCTGGGAAGTTTCTGACTCACTATTTTGCTCATCTTATAGGGAACCTATTGTCCTTTTCAGATGACTCCATGATAGACACAAATTGGCACATTCAAGTCTTCAGCTTTAGTAACAAGGAGGTGAGAGCAACTCTGGGCACGGATGGAGTGGTCAGGGATGCAGGGAACGAACTGACCCAGACAGACCACACAAGGGAAATTGTAAGTACACTGGGGCCACGGGGAAGAACAAGAGGGTGAGGGATGTCAAAAGAAAGTGACTATTACTCAACAGTGTGCCTCAGGCTTGTCTTCTAAAGTTTAAATTGTGAACATTTCAGAGACAGTGAGCTAACTCTCAGTTATCAATGAACAGACTTTTATTACTTCTATAAAAGTCACAATTGGAAATACATCTTCTTCCCAAATTTACATTTCCAGAACCCTAGTTGAAAGAAATAGGTGTGAGGAAAAGAGAGTCTGGTCTCAGCAAAGAGAAGAGTGGTGGTGTGTGCATGTTTGTCTGATCACTTTGAACAGTATCAAAAAACAAATGTGGCTTTAACTCTGGTTTATAAAGTGACAATATTTTTGCCAACTCTTCTTCCCATTAGTACAGATGATGGTAGATCCATTTTCCCAGCCTGTCTTTGGTTGCTGTTTGTCAACTGATGGATTTTCCATCTCCCTCTGGGTTGAGGGTGGGGGCAGTAGAATTCTAAACCAGGCACAAGCAATACTCTAACAGAGGTCTGACTAGTGCCAAACATGGTGGGAGGGTTACTGCAGTGTCTTTCCATATTACCTTTCTATTATTCCAGCTCAGGTTCATTCTTACCTTTAAAAATAACACCGATGTGTGGTGAGTCCTTCAGCAAGCCTGAAACTGTGAACTTGCTTGTTTTTAGACTTGGAGTTAGTTTTGCAGGTCTCACTGCCCCACTTGGGTAGGTTTAGTTCCATATCTAACCCTATGACCAGTCCAGAAATTCCTACCAATTTGGAATAGACTAACATAGTGTATTAATCCTTTTTTTATTTTCAGATGCTTTGACACCTTGGGGCCTTGCTGACCAAAAGGGACTGCTCCTTTTAAGGTTAGCTAATTCCTAGAGACAGGCAAATCTTCCAGCATGCCTTTCATATGCAAACCAACCAATCCAGAAGCCAAACCCTCAACCACCTCCTTTAGAGGGCACTCACACTCCTGGGCCACTATCCATCTGTACCTAGGTACCACAGGGAACTATATTCAATATCCTGTGAGAAACCATAATGGAAAAGAATATGAAAAAGAATATATATATATATGTATAACTGAGTCACTTTGCTGCACAGCAGAAATTAAACACAACATTGTAAATCAACTGTACTTCAATAAAATTAAAAAACAAACAAACTAGGTACTAGACAAGTAGAGACAGCCCTTATGCCCCAGAGCCTGCTGAATATTCAAACTGGCCAATTCTAAAACTGCTTACTCTGTCTTCCTGCAGAAACCACAAGAAAGGCTCTTGTCCACGTTTCCCCCTCACTTCTCTGCCTCTTTACTTACTCTGGTGTTTCCCGTATGGTGTGGGAAGCACCACACCATAGATCCCTTCTTGTGGGATCTATGAGTAATAACAATCTTTTCAATGGCAGTCATCTCTTGATCTGTTGGCCTCACCATACCTGAATAATAGTAAGACCTATATTTAAAAACATGCAGTTGTGATATTGAAACCACTTTTGTCGTAATCTTATAAACAACATGGCCATCGATATCAGCTGACCCCATTTTTGTGTACCGTATTAATCTTTCTTTTTTATTTATTTATTTATTTGGTATAGTTGTTTTACAACGTTGTGTTAGTTTCTACTGTACAGAGAAGTAGAGTTCCCTGTGCTATAATCTATTTTATACATATTAGTGTATGAGCCACAAATATTAATATCCCCAAACCTACACTGCACAAGTTAGTCACAGAGAACCTGGAGAATGTTTTATTATAATTCACATCAAGCTTACCTCACTATATAGGTCACTTTAACATGTTCTCTATATCTAGACTATGAGGTCTTTGAGGGAGGGGGAAATAGCTATATTTTTCTATTTTCTTCTTTATTTTTTTGTACCAAAGGAGCATGATAACTTCTTTGGCATTTTTGTCTAGGTAGTGAAGTGAAACTAGTACATACTTTTGGCCAAAGAGTACTCACCCTTCACCTGAAAAATGCTTTTCAATAGAGAGGGCAGTGAGGGGAGTGACACAGGTAAAGTGGTAAGAGAAGACAGTTATACTTATTTAGTCAATGAGAGAGGGCATTTCATTCCTGTGGTCACTTATATCACCTTTAAAACCATACATTGCCCTTTATTACGTTAGTTATAGTAGTAGGAAGCTTATAAGTCACTGAGATAAGCTTCTTGTTGAATGTGTTCCCTTGTGTTCTCTATGTAGAACCTGTATGATCTGGTCTTCTCTATTGTCTGAAATACAGGTCACATTAAATTTTAATCCCTGCTCCTATAATAGGACCTCATAAACACCCCAAATATATCCCAATTATTTTGGGGGGTCCTCAAAGGTTATTTTCTCACCAAACCAGCATGTCAGCTACAGTTAACAGTGACATATTATTGTTTTTCTCCTTTGTCTCTCACTAGCCCATGTCTGCTGTCTACGAAGATCCTTAAAGAAGCCTCATGGCTGGCTTGGCTGACAGTGTCCCTGATCAGCACTCCTATGGGGATGCCAATGGTGCTATTCCCAGCTATGGGGTAGTCCCATGGCTGCTGCCCTGAAGTGCTGAGCTAGGTTCCACTGAGAGGCAGGGAGAGTCAACTCCACCCTGCTTCATCACTATATCTCCATAGGGCCCAGAGCTTCACAGAATTTCCCATGTATGGTTTGGCTTTTTGGCTTCATCACTCTAACGCTGGTGGTTCATATCCAATTCAAGGAGCCAGAGGATGATAAATTTACCATGCCACCTAGTCATTCATCCATTTCTCCCTCAGCTCTAACCCACCCTTCTCTCCACCAAGCATTCTAATTTACTCCAGCTGTAACACTCCCACAAAAAAAGTTTTTAAAATATTGGAGTCCACACATTTCTATTGCACCAGGGAGGCTTTGCTTTACCTTTACATGAGAGACCCCTTGAGATAGTTTTCCTAGAGGGAAGGAAGATCTACTCCAAATGTGAATTCAGGTCCCCACTATTTGCAATGAGAGAACAACTCAGTGCTTTGAAATTACAGTTTTTCATTCTTCTGCTCTTTCCCTCAAATTTTCAGAGATCTTAGAGCTCATTTAAAGCTCAAAGTCAATAACTTCTTTCTCTTCAATTGTCTTTGCAATAAGGAAGCTTCCACTAATCACGGATTTTAAAACCTGTCTGTACATTAGAATCACTTGACGGTGGCGAGTGTTAAAATATACTGGCGACTGGGGCCCACCAAAACCAATTAAATTGAAATTTGTGAGGGTAGGACACAGGCAATGATCCTTTTTGTTTTAAAGCTCCCCCATCTTGCATTCCTTTACACTAACAATGAAAGATCAGAAAGAGAATTAAGGAAACTATCCCATTTAACCATTGCATCAAAAAGAATGAAATACCTAGGAATAAAACTACCTAAGGAGGCAAAAGACCTGTACTATGAAAACTTTAAGAAGCTGATGAAAGAAATCAAAGATGACACAAACAGATGGAGAGATATACCATGCTGTTGAATTGGAAGAATCAATATTGTCAAAATGACTATCCTACCTAAGGCAATCTACAGATTCAATGCAATCTGTATCAAATTACCAATGGCATTTTTCACAGAACTGAACAAAAAGTTTTAAAATTTGTATGGAAACGCAAAAGACCCCGAATAGCTAAAACAATCCTGAGAAAGAAAAACAAAGCTGGAGAAATCAGGCTCCCTGACTTCAGACTATGCTACAAAGCTACAGTCATCAAAACAGTATGGTACAGGCACAAAAACAGAAATATAGATATATGGAACAGAATAGAAAGCCCAGAAATAAAACCACATACCTATGGTCAATTAATCTATCGCAAAGGAGGCAAGAATATACAATGGAGAAAGGACAGTGTCTTCAATAAGTGGTGCTGGGAAAACTGGACAGCTACATGTAAAAGAATTAAATTAGAACATTCTCTAACACCAAACACAAAAATAAACTCAAAATGGATTAAAGATCTAAATGTAAGGCTGGATACTATAAAACTCTTAGAAGCAAACATAGGCAGAAAACTCTTTAACATAAATTGCAGCAGTATCTTTTTTGATCCATATTGTAGAGTAATGGAAATAAAGACAAAAATAAACAAATGGGACCTAATTAAACTTAAACTTTTTTTTTTTTTTTTTATGTGGGATCTTCCCAGACCAGGGCTCGAACCCGTGTCCCCTGCATTAGCAGGTGGATTCTTAACCACTGCGCCACCAGGGAAGCCCCTAAACTTAAACTTTTGCACAGCAAAGGAAACCATAAACAAAATGAAAAGACAACTTACAGAATGGGAGAAAATAGTTGCAAACAAAGAGACAAGAGATTAATCTCCAAAATATACAAACAGCTCATGCAACTCAATATCAAAAAATCAAACAACCCAGTCAAAAAACGGACAGAAGACCTAAATAGACATTTCTCCAAAGAATACATACAGATGGCCAAAAAAGCACATGAAAAGATGCTCAACATTGCTAATTATTAGAGAAATGCAAATCAAAACTACAATGAGATATCACCTCACACTGGTCAGAATGGCCATTATCAAAAAGTCTACAAACAATAAATGCTGGAGAGGGTGTGGAGAAAAGGGAACCCTCTTGCACTGTTGGTGGGAATGTAAATTGATACAGCCACTATGGAGAACAGTGTGGAGGTTCCTTAAAAAACTAAAAATAGAACTGCCATATGATCCAGCAATCCCATTCCTGGGCGTATATCAGGAGAAAACCATAATTTGAAAAGATACATGCACCCCAGTGTTCATTGCAGCACTATTTACAATAGCCAAGACATGAAAGCAACCTAAATGTCCATTGACAGAGGAATGGATAAAGAGGCTGTGGTACATATATACAATGGATTATTACTTAGCCATAAAAAAGAATGAAATGATGCCATTTGCAGCAACATGGATGGACCTAGAGATTATCATAAGATGTGAAGTAAGTAAGACAAAGAAAGACAAATATCATATATCACTTAGATGTGGAATCTAAAAAAATGATACAAATGAACTTATTTACAAAACAGAAACTGACTCACAGCATCAAAAACAAATTTATGGTTACCAAAGGGAAAAAGTTGGGGGGAGGGATAAATTAGGAGTTTGGGATTAACATATATACACTACTCTATATAAAATAGATAATCAACAAGGACCTACTGTATAGCACAGGGAACTCTACTCAATATTCTGTAATAACCTGTATGGGGAAAGAATCTGAAAAAGAATGGATATATATATATGTATAACTGAATCACTTTGCTGTACACCTGAAACTAACACAACATTGTAAATCAACTATAAAATAAAAATTGAGTTAAAAAAAATCTCCCCCAGATAATGATAGATAAAACCAGGGTTAAGAACCACTCTTGTAAGCACATGACCTAGGGATAGTGAACTCCAATTTGAGATACTGACTGGGGCACATCTACTCTTCCTCACATGTGAGACTTCAGGAATCACTCTCTTTTTCCTTGTTTGAAAAGTAAAGGGTAACTCAGTCTAATTATTGTTAATTGTTATTCCTTGTGATGTGTGCTGACTTCTGAAAGGTTCAGACTTGTTAGACCAGCACTCTGGCTATTTTCTTCTAAGCACTTTGCTATTAAAAGACATTGTCTCCCGATGGGCTTCTAGTGGAACCACCTTGGTTTCCTATAGGTGTGGTTAATAAGAAGATCAAGTCATTTGTCTTCTGAATTCTTCTGAAAAGAGTACTTTTGTTGAACTGGGCAAGTGTATATACACAAAAATAAATTAAACACATGTTTAGAGCAAGGGTTAAGTAAGTTTAAAACAAAAACCTAGACACATTTGATTCTTTATTCACTAACTCTGAATTATTGTTAAACCTTGCTTAATATAATTATATATATATTTTATGCTTCTGAAGAATTAGCTCACTCTAAGTATTTTACTCAAAGTGGGTCTATGTACCAGATGCTTTTAAAACGTTGACAGCTCCACTAGGAGTCAAAGCTCCTAAAGTCTTTTATTCAGGCTTTAATTCTAACAACAATTTAGCACTTTCATAGCAAAGGCATCTATTTGGCTTTTCAGTTTTTAAACACTGTCCCTGTCTGATTTCAATTGGAGAAAGCAGAAAACCATACAGAAAAGTTACATGGCTTTTGACCTTGGTGAAACTAGTCATTGTTTCTCTTCTCATGGAAAACTGTTTTTATTTAAGTATCTCTCCCAGTGCTTACTCCCTCACATATAGTATTTGCCATGCATTTTTGTACTTTGGCATTCTTACCAATCAGATCAAACCTAGACGTGTAGATGGACACTCTTCCTTGCTTAAAACTTTAATTAAAGAAGTCTCAGTTTAGCAGGATAAGATAAGTATTCTGAACATGTGTTTTGAGTATTTAAAAATATAAACTATGTGGCTTCTCCATGGCGCAATAGAAATAAGACTCTTACTTTAAAAAGCATGCTGAAAGCATAATGAAAGCTTCTTAATATTCTCATATATAAAAAATATTTTCCAAGAGTACCAAGATTTTTTTTCCCCATTCTTTGGAACTTACTTGAAATATAATGCTTTCATTGAGATGATCTAGAAATTAATTAGATGTTTATAAAAGTTAACTTAATTGACAAAGAACATGTCAAGAATTTTCCATGTTACTGTATCTTTAAGGACTAGTACTTGTCCATATTAGTAATGGAATGTTGCTCAGTACCTGCAGAAGAAAAGTATATCTTTCAAGAAAGCATAAAAAGGCACCACTAAAATTACACACATAATGAAGATAAATATAAAAGTCTTGAAATGAGGAATTAATGTTACCTATTATCTTTTTTATTTTTCCACCTAGGATTTGGATAGGGCCTTTCACATAATGAACAGAAGGATGTTAAGTTTTGTGATTTCATATCTTTACAAATTAGAATAAGATGATTGTTTATGTATTACAAAAGTGGAAATGAAGCAAAGACTGTGACTGACTATGCAGTGCACATGATACATCACTAATTTTTTTTTTGGCTTCGTTGGGTCTTTGTTGCTGCATGCAGGCTTTCTCTAGTTGCAGCTAGCGGGGGCTACTCTTTGTTGTGGTACGTGGGATTCACATTGCAGTGGCTTCTCTTGTTGTGGAGTGTGGGCTCTAGGCATGCATGTTTCAGTAGTTGCAGCATGCAGGCTCAGTAGTTGTGACTCTGGGCTCTAGAGTGCAGCCTTAGTAGCGGTGGCGCATGGACTTCATTGCTCTGTGGCATGTGGGATCTTCCTGGACCAGGGATCGAACCCATGTCCCCTGCATTGGCAGGCAGATTCTTAACCACTGCACCGCCAGGGAAGTCCCCATCACTCATTTTTGCTTACATCTTTTCTATTCACTTTTCTTAGCTGTTGATTTCCATAAAAAAGATCAGATGAATCACAGTGAATATAACTGAACTCAAAAACTACTGTTCTGAATATTATTTTAAGTGAGTGAATTGTCATAAGAATTTGTGCTTTCTAACAACTTCAGGGTGTAACTCACCTTAAATTTGTACCAAGAAGGGAAGACTCTTATATTTCTACCAAGTTCCTACCAGTCACCCATACAACCATATCTCCTTGTCCTTCATACTGTTTTTAGTCAAACATTTACAAATGCTTCCAAGAATTGTTTTTGAGGGCATACTACATATAAAGCTAGATGCTCTATGGAGACAAAGACAAGTGAAAGAGAATCCCTCAACACGGTAGATTATGCTCTGGTGTGAAGGATGAGACATGTTCACCTTTTACTGCAATGTAAAGGAAAGAATGTCAAATAACAATAAGAAAAATTAAAGAAAAATTGAACTTCTCATGATACTTCAAACAAAACAGAAACAACTGGGCTGGGAACTAAGGCAAATTTAAAAGAAGACATGATACTTCATCTGCTCATGTGTTAAACAAATATAGGCAATGAGCACAGCATAAATTTCAAGGACTTGGAGGGGGAAAGGAAATGATAGATTTTAAGCGACTGGAGGGAAGACTTCCAAGGAAAACAAATGGGGCATGAATCAACCAATGTGAGTCACCACATTAACAAATTGAAGAATAAAAATCATATGATCACCTGAATAGATAAAGAAAAAGCTTTGGACAAATTTCAATATTCTTTTATTATACAAACTCTCAACAAAGTGGGTATACAGGGAATATATCTCAACATAATAAAGATCATATATGACAAGCCACAGCTAACATAATATTCAACAGTGGAAAGCTGAAAGCATTTCCTCTAATATAAGAAACTAGACAAGGATGTCCACACTGGCCACTTTTATTCAACAGAGTATTGGAAATTCTGGGCATAGCAATCAGACAAGAAAAAGAAATAAAAAGAATACAAATTGGAAAGGAAGACGTAAAAGTGTAACTGTTTGCAGACAGCATGATCTTATTCATAGAAAATCAAAAATATGCTACCAGAAAACTACTAGACCTCATCAATGAATTCAGTAATGTTTCAGGATACAAAATTAATATACAGAAATCCGTTTCATTTCTACACACTATCAACAAACCATCAGAAAGAGAAATTAAGGACACAATCCCATTTACAATCTCATCAAAAAGAATAAAATACCTAGGAATAAACCTACTTAAGGAGGTAAAGACCTGTACTGGGAAAACTGTAAGACACTGATGAAAGAAACTGAAGATGACACAAACATATAGAAGATGTACAATGTTAATGGATTAGAAGAATTAATATTGTTAAAATGACCATACTACCCAATGCAATCTACAGATTCAATGCAATCCCTATCAAAATATCCCACAAAACTAAAACAAATAATTTTAAACTCTGTATGCCCCAATTAAAAAATTAAGCATTTACATTTTTATATAAATTAATAAAGCCTTTAAATACAAAAAAAAAAAATCTGCATGGAAACACAAAATACCTTAATAGCCAAAACAATCTTGAGAAAGAAAAGATCTGGAGGTAGCTATATATTTTTTCTATTTTATTTTTATTTTTAATATTATTTTTTTAACAACTTTATTGGAGTATATTTGATTGACAATGGTGTGTTAGTTTCTGCTGTATAACTGTTATACAGTGAATCAGCTATATGTATACATATAGCCACATATCTCCTCCCTCTTGTGTCTCCCTCCCCCCCTTCCTATCCCACCTCTCTAGGTGGACACAAAGCACCCAGCTGATCTCCCTGTGCTATGCAGCTGTTTCCCACTAGCTATCCATTTTACATTTGGTAGTGTATATATATCCATGCCACTCTCTCACTTTGTCCCAGCTTACCCTTCCCCGTCCCCATGTCCTCAAGTCCATTCTCTACATCTGTGTCTTTATTCCTGTCCTGCTCCTAGGTTCTTCAGAACCATTTTGTTTTTTTGTTTTTTTTTGATTCTATATATATGTTAGCATACGGTATTTGTTTTTCTCTTTCTGACTTACTTCACTCTGTATGACAGTCACTAGGTCCATCCACCTCACTACAAATAACTCAATTTCCCTTCTTTTATGGCTGAGTAATATTCCATTGTATATATATGCCACATCTTCTTTTTTTTTTTTTTTAAACATCTTTATTGAAGTATAATTGCCTTACAATGGTGTGTTAGCTTCTGCTTTATAACAAAGTGAATCAGTTATACATATACAATATGTTCCCATTTGTCTTCCCTCTTGCATCTGCCTCCCTCCCACCCTCCCCGTCCCACCCCTCTAGGTGGTCACAAAGCACCGAGCTGATCTCCCTGTGCTATGCGGCTGCTTCCCACTAGTTATCTATTTTACATTTGGTAGTGTATATATGTCCATGACACTCTCTTACCCTGTCACATCTCACCCCACCCCCTCCCCATATCCTCAAGTCCATTCTCTAGTAGGTCTGTGTCTTTATTCCCGTCTTGCCACTAGGTTCTTCATGGCCTTTTTTTTTTTTTTTTTCCCCTTAGATTCCGTATATATGTGTTAGCATACTGTATTTGTTTTTCTCTTTCTGACTTACTTCACTCTGTATGACAGACTCTAACTCCATCCACCTCATTACAAATACCTCCATTTCATTTCTTTTTATGGCTGAGTAATATTCCATTGTATATATGTGCCACATCTTCTTTATCCATTCATCTGTCGATGGACATTTAGGTTGCTTCCATGTCCTGGCTATTGTAAATAGTGCTGCAATGAACATTGTGGTACATGACTCTTTTTAGTTATGGTTTTCTCAGGGTATATGCCCAGTAGTGGGATTGCTGGGTTGTATGGTAGTTCTATTTTTAGTTTTTTAAGGAACCTCCTTACTGTTCTCCATAGTGGCTGTATCAATTTACATTACCACCAACAGTGCAAGAGGGTTCCTTTTTCTCCACACCCTCTCCAGCATTTATTGTTTCTAGATTTTTTAATGATGGCCATTCTGACCAGTGTGAGGTGATACCTCATTGTAGTTTTGATTTGCATTTCTCTAATGATTAGTGATGTTGAGCATCCTTTCAAGTGTTTGTTGGCAATCTGTATATCTTCTTTGGAGAAATGTCTATTTAGGTCTTCTGTCCATTTTTGGATTGGGTTGTTTGTTTTTTTCATATTGAGCTGCATGAGCTGCTTGTATATTTTGGAGATTAATCCTTTGTCAGTTGATTCATTTGCAAATATTTTCTCCCATTCTGAGGGTTGTCTTTTCGTCTTGTTTATGGATTCCTTTGCTGTGCAAAAGCTTTGAAGTTTCATTAGGTCCCATTTGTTTATTTTGGTTTTTATTTCCATTTCTCTAGGAGCTGGGTCAAAAAGGATCTTGCTGTGATTTATGTCATAGAGTGTTCTGCCTATGTTTTCCTCTAAGAGTTTTATAGTGTCTGGCCTTACATTTAGGTCTCTAATCTATTTTGAGTTTATTTTTGTGTATGGTGTTAGGGAGCGTTCTAATGTCATTCTTTTACATGTAGCTGTCCAGTTTTCCCAGCACCACTTATTGAAGAGACTGCCTTTTCTCTATTGTATATTCTTGCCTCCTTTGTCAAAGATAAGGTGACCATATGTGCGTGGGTTTATCTTGGGGCTTTCCATCCTGTTCCATTGATCTATATTTCTGTTTTTGTTCCAGTACCATACTGTCTTGATTACTGTAGCTTTGTAGTATAGTCTTAAGACCGGGAGCCTGATTCCTCCAGCTGTTTTTCTTTCTCAAGATTGCTTTGGCTATTCGGGGTCCTTTGCGTTTCCATACAAATTGTGAAATTTTTTGTTCTAGTTCTGTGAAACATGCCATTGGTAGTTTCATAGGGATTGCATTGAATCTGTAGATTGCTTTGGGTAGTAGAGTCATTTTCACAATGTTGCTTCTTCCAATCCAAGAACATGGTATATCTCTCCGTCTGTTGGTATCATCTTTAATTTTTTTCATCAGTGTCTTATAGTTTTCTGCATACAGGTCTTTTGTCTCCTTAGGTAGGTTTATTCCTTGGTAATTTATTCTTTTTGTTGCAGTGGTAAATGGGAGTGTTTCATTAATTTCTCTTTCAGATTTTTCATCATTAGTATATATGAATGGAAGAGATTTCTGTACATTGATTTTGTATCCTGCTACTGTGCCAAATTCATTGATTATCTCTAGTAGTTTTCTGGTTGCATCTTTAGGATTCTCTATGTATAATATCATGTCATCTGCAAACAATGACAGTTTTACTTCTTCTTTTCTGATTTGGATTCCTTTTATTTCTTTTTCTTCTCTGATTGCTGTGGCTAAAACTTCCAAAACTATGTTGAATAATAGTGGTGAAAGTGGGCAACCTTGTCTTGTTCCTGATCTTAGTGGAAATGGTTTCAGTTTTTCACCATTGAGAATGATATTGGCTCTGGGTTTGTCATTTATGGCCTTTATTATGTTGAGGTAAGTTCTGTCTATGCCTACTTTCTGGAGAGTTTTTATCATAAATTGGTGTTGAATTTTGTCGAAAGCTTTTTTTGCATCTATTGAGATGATCATATGGTTTTTCTCCTTCAGTTTGTTAATATGGTGTATTACATTGATTGATTTGTGTATATTGAAGAATCCTTGAATTCCTGGGATAAACCCCACTTGATCATGGTGTATGATCCTTTTAATGTGCTGCTGGATTCTGTTTGCTAGTATTTTGTTGAGGCTTTTTGCGTCTATGTTCATCAGTGATATTGGCCTGTAGTTTTCTTTTTTGGAGATATCTTTGGTTTTGGTATCAGGGTGATGGTGGCCTTATAGAATGAGTTTGGGAGTGTTCCTCCCTATGCTATATTTTGGCAGAGTTTGAGAAGGATCAGTGTTAGATCTTTTCTAAATGTTTGATAGAGTTCACCTGTGAAGCCATCTGGTCCTGGGCTTTTGTTAGTTGGGAGATTTTTAATCACAGTTTCAATTTCGGTCCTTGTGATTGGTCTGTTTATAGTTTCTATTTCTTCCTGGTTTAGTCTCGGAAGGTTGTGCTTTTCTAGAAATTTGTCCATTTCTTCCAGGTTGCCCATTTTATTGGCATAGAGTTGCTTGTAGTCATCTCTCATGATCCTTTGTATTAGTGCAGTGTCAGTTGTTACTTCTCCTTTTTCGTTTATAATTCTATTGATTTGAGTCTTCTCCCTTTTTTTCTTGATGAGTCTGGCTAATGGTTTATCAATTTTGCTTATCTTCTCAAAGAACCAGATTTTAGTTTCATTGGTCTTTGCTATCGTTTCCTTCATTTCTTTTTCATTTATTTCTGATGTGATCTTTATGATTCTTTCCTTCTGCTAACTTTGGGGTTTTTTTTGTTCTTCTTTCTCTAATTGCTTTAGTTGTAAGGTTAGGTTGTTTATTTGAGGTGTTTCTTGTTTCTTGAGGTAGGATTGTATTGCTCTAAACTTCCTGCTTAGAACTGCTTTTGCTGCATCCCATAGGTTTTGGGTCATCGTGTTTTCATTGTCATTTGTTTCTAGGTTTTCTTTGATTTCCTCTTTGATTTCTTCAGTGATTTCTTTTTTTTTTTTTTTTAAAGATCTTTCCAACATGCAACAGCTATCTGTTTGTTTTGTTTTTTTAAAAAAATTTATTTATTTATTTATTTTTGGCTATGTTGGGTCTTCGTTTCTGTGCGAGGGCTTTCTCTAGTTGCGGCAAGTGGGGGTCACTCTTCATCATGGTGCACGGACCTCTCATTATCGTGGCCTCTCTTGTTGCGGAGCACAGGCTCCAGCCACGCAGGGTCAGTAGTTGTGTCTCACAGGCCCAGTTGCTCCGCGGCATGTGGGATCCTCCCAGACCTGGGCTCGAACCCATGTCCCCTGCATTAGCAGGCAGATTCTCAACTGCTGCGCCACCAGGGAAGCCCTTCAGTGATTTCTTGGTTATTTAGAAGTGTATTGTTTAGCCTCCTTGTGTTTGTATTTTTTACAGATTTTTTCCTGTAATTGATATCTAGTCTCATAGCATGGTGGTCGCAAAAGATACTTGATATGATTTCAAGTTTCTTAAATTGACCAAGGCTTGGTTTGTGACCCAAGATATGATCTATCCTGGAGAATGTTCCATGAGCACTTGAGAAGAAAGTGTATTCTGTTGTTTTTGGATGGAATGTCCTATAAATATCAATTAAGTCCACCTTGTTTAATGAATCATTTAAAGCTTGTTTCCTTATTTATTTTCATTTTGGATGATCTGTCCATTGGTTTAAAGTGGGGTGTTAAAGTCCCCTACTATGATTGTGTTACTGTCAATTTCCACTTTTATGGCTGTTAGTATTTACTTTATGTATTGAGGTGCTCCTATGTTGGGTGCATAAATATTTACAATTGTTATATCTTCTTCTTTGATTGATCCCTTGATCATTATGTAGTGTCCTTCTTTGTCTATTGTAATAGTCTTTATTTTAAAGTCTATTTTGTCTGATATGAGTATTGCTACTCCAGCTTCTTTTTGATTTCCATTTGCATGGAATATCTTTTTCCATCCCCTCACTTTCAGTCTGTATGTGTCCCTAGGTCTGAAGTGGGTCTCTTGTAGACAGCATGTGTACGGGTCTTGTTTTTGTATCCATTCAGCCAGTCTATGTCTTTTGGTTGGAGCATTTAATCCATTTACATTTAAGGTAATTATCGATTTGTACATTCCTATTACCATTTTCTTAATTGTTTTGGGTTTTTTATTGCAGGCCTTTCCCTTCTCTTGTGTTTCCTGCCTAGAGAAATTCCTTGAACACTTGTTGTAAAGCTGGTTTGTTGGTGCTGAATTCTCTTAGCTTTTGCTTGTCTCTAAAAGTTTTAGTTTCTCTGTTGAATCTGAATGAGATCCTTGCTGGGTAGAGAAATATTGGTTGTAGGTTTTCCCCTTTCATCACTTTAAATATGTCTGGCCAATCCCTTCTGGCTTGCAGAGTTTCTGCTGAAATATCAGCTGTTAACCTTATGGGACTCCCTTGTATGTTATTTGTTGCCTTTCCCTTGCTGCTTTTAATTTTTTTCTTTGTATTTAATTTTTGATAGTTTGATTAATATGTGTCTTTGCATGTTTGTCCTTGGATTTATCCTGTATGGGATTCTCTGCACTTCCTGGACTTGACTATTTCCTTTCCCATATTAGGGACTTTTTCAGCTATAATCTCTTCAAGTATTTTCTCTGACCCTTTCTTTTTCTCTTCTTCTTCTGGGTCTCTCTAAGCATGAAAAAAAGGGAAGTAGGGAATATTAAAATTAAGAACTTCTGTGTATCAGAAGGTACCATAAATACAGGAATGTACTTCTTGGAATTTTGCAACATGGTAACACTTGTGTAAAATATATAAAGAACTCATAAATAACAATAAAAACCAAAATAGAATAAAATACTTGAACAGATGTTTCATAAAAGAGCAAATACAAATGGCGTATACATACAACAAGATGCTAATGTTCATAAGTAATTAGGAAAATGTAAATTAAGATCACAAAGAGATATTAATTTATACTGTAGTTGGCAAATTTAAGCTGACTGACAATACTACGGGTTGGTGAGACTGCAGAGGAATTAGAGCCAGAATTATACTGTATATGTCTATTGATCAATTTCAGACATTTAACTTTCAACCTTTTTCAAGAATGTGTTTTATAGGAAAGTGGGGGGGTTTCATATAAAAGAAAAATTTACATAAAACCTTGAACTCCATGCAACTGAATAAAAATGTCCTATGTTACAGGACAATCTGAAAAATCTCTTGATTGAACAGGACCTTATAAATGTATGGGTCTAACAAATTACTCTAAGAATGTCTTTAAATTTTATTTAAAAGTAAAGACATAATTTACATACTCCTCTCTTGAGCATGGAAGTAGATAGTTTCCTAAAATTCTCTGGTGGAATCTCATGTCAGCTGGCCCTCTGAAGTATAAATAACTCGTTTTTTTCCTTGTCTATGGTGGATTGGTAACGTACAAGATACATTCACCTTCGGGGTAGAAAAGATCTTCTGAAGTTTCCAAACCTTTCCAGAGGTTGGCTGAGTAGCAGCCTGCCACACTAAAGAAAGGTGTTCTCATCTGAGAAGAATTTAAATTTCATTAAAAGGGGGGTGTTCCTAAACAGTCTTGCTGTCTGAGCTTTTTGCTTGTAGTACATGCTGCTCTTAAAAGTGGTTCAGTTTTATTGTACATAAAAAATAATCTTCCGAAGAATTATTATTCCATTGGAAAAAAATATGTGAAGGGCTTGGGACAGGTATTCAAAAACAGCTGGAAGTCCAGAGTGGTGGGGAGGGCACTTAGCCTGAATGTTTTGTCTGCAGAATCTGAGCTTCTTTCATTTTATTCCTTCTAAAGTTTGTTTGAGACATCTATGTTTTCTCCAACCTTTCCTTGGAGACATTTATTTTTAAAATTTGGCTAAGAATTATTTTCAGGGGCCTGCTCTATAGTCTTGAGTAACTGATATAGAAACATGTTTTTGGTTTTTTTTTTGCTTTTATTTGTCTAGATATTTGCCCCAAACTCCAGTGCAATTTAAAAAATCCTTATAGGGCTTTGTATTTCTCTGAGAATATAATAAAAGCTGTGATCCGTCTCCCAAGGAAATTTTTTATAAGTACATGTAAGTTGAAGGCTATTGTGGTTCCCAGGTTAAGCTTCCATTTCTTTTTTTCCCCAGCTTTATTGAGACATAATTGACATATAACCTTGTGTAAGTGTACGGTATCCAATGTGTTAATTTGATTCACTTATATATTGCAAAATGATTGCCACCATAGCATTAGCTAAATCCTCTAACGTGTCACATAAATATCATTTCATTTTTTATGGTAACAACATCTAGATTTACTCTCTTAACATGTTTTAATTATATAATACAGTATTATTAAGTATAATCGCCAAACTGTACATTAGATCCCCAGAAATTATTCATCTTATAACTTGAAGTTTGTACTGCTTGTTCAACATGTCCTCATTTCCTCCACCTCCCAGACCTTGGTAACCGTCATTCTAGACTCTGTTTCTATGAGCTCAGCATTTTTAGATTCCACATATAAGAATCTCTCTCTGTTTAACTAATTTGTCTTTCTCTAACTTATTTCACTTAGCATAATGCCCTCAAGGTCCATTCATGCTGTTGCAAATGGCAGGATTTCCTTCTTTCTCACAGATGAACAGGATGCAAACAATATTCCATATTACATCTTCTTTATCCTATAGTCTGGATATTTATGTTGTTTTCATATCTTGACTATTATAAACAATGCTGCAATGGACATGGGTGTGCAGATATCTTTTTGATATACTGTTTTCATTTCCTTTGGATATATACCCAGAAGTGGGATTGCTGGATAATATGGTAATTCCATTTTTAATTTTTTTTTTTTTTTTTTATAGTAATCTTTTATTTATTTATTATATTTATTTTTGGCTGTGTTGGGTCTTCGTTTCTGTGCGAGGGCTTCCTCTAGTTGTGGCAAGCGGGGTCCACTCTTCATCGCGGTGCGCAGGCCTCTCACCATCGCGGCCTCTCTTGTTGCGGAGCACAGGCTCCAGACGCGCAGGCTCAGTAGTTGTGGCTCACGGGCCTAGCTGCTCCGTGGCATGTGGGATCTTCCCAGACCAGGGCTCGAACCCGTGTCCCCTGCATTGGCAGGCAGATTCTCAACCACTGCGCCACCAGGGAAGCCCCCATTTTTAATTTTTTGAAGAACCTCACATACTGTTTTCCATAGTGGCTGCACCTACTTACATTCTTACCAACAGTGCACAAGGGTTTCTTTTTCTCCATGGCTTAATCAACACTTTTTATCTCCTGTCTTTTTGATAATAGCCATTATAAGACGTGTGAGGTCATATCTCATTGTGGTTTCGATATGCACTTCCCTTATAAATAGTGATATTGAGCATCTTTTCATGCACCTGTTGGCCATTTTTATGTCTACTTTGGGAAAATGTGTATTCAGTTCCTCAGCCCTTTTAAAAATTGAATTGTGGTTTTTGTTTGGTTTTTTGCTGTTGAGTTATGTGAGTTCTTTATACATTTGGACATTAATTCCTTATCAGATATGTGATTTGCAAATATTTTCTCCCATTCAGTAGACTGCCTTTTCATTTTATTGATGGTTTCCTTTGCTGTGTAGAAGGTTTTTAGTTTGATGTAGCCCCATTTGCTTATTTTTGCTTTTGTTACCTTCACTTTGCTTTGCCAAAAAAATCAATGCCAAGACCAACCTGAAGGAAGTTACAGACTATGCTTTCTTCTAAGGCTTTTATGGTTTCAGGTCTTACATTCAAGTCTTTAATCCATTTTGAGTTGATTTTTGTGTATGGTGCAAGTTAGGGATCCAGTTTAATTCTTTTGCATGTATTATCCAATTTTCCCAGCACCATTTATTGAAGAGTCTATCCTTTCCCCATTCAGCATTCCTGACTCGCTTTTCAAATATTAGTTGACCTTATATGCTGGGGTTTATTTCTGGACTCTCTATTCTGTTCCACTGGTCTGTATGTTTACTTTTATACCAATGACACATTGTTTTGGTTACTCTAGCTTTGTCACATAGTTTGCTATCAGGAAGTGTGATGCTTTAGCTTTGTTCTTCTTACTGAAGATTGCTTTGGCTATTCGGGGAGTTTTTATGGTTCCATTAAAACGTTAGGGATCTTTTTTCTATTTCTGTGAAAATTGGAAGATAAATAGGGATTACATTTAACCTATAGATAGCTTTGGTTAGTATAGGCACTTTAACAATATTAATTCTCCCTATCTATGAGCAAGAAATATCTTTGCATTTATTTGTGTCTTCTTCAATTTCTTTTTTCAGTGTCCTACAGTTTTCAGTTTATAGATCTTTCACCCCCTTGGTTAAATTTATTCCTACGTATTTTATTATTTTTGATGCAATTGTAAATGGGGTTGTTTTCTTAATTTCTCTTTCACATGCTTCATTTTTAGTGTATAGAAACATAACTGATTTTTGTATACTGATTTTGTATCCAGCAAATTTACTGAATTTATATATTAGTTCTAACAGTTCTTTGGTGGAGTCCATAGAGTTTTCTAAATATCTATTATGACACCTGCAAATAGACAATTTTACTTCTTACTTCCAATTAGGATGTATTTTCCTTCTTTTTCTTGCCTAATCACTTCGGCTAGGACTAGAGTACTATGTACTATGTTGAACAAAAGAGTGAGAGTGGTTATCCTTTCTTTTCCTGATCTTAGATGAAGAATTTTCAGCTTTTCACTTTTAGGTATGATGTTACCTGAGGGTCTATTATATACAGGCTTTATTATGTTGAGATATGTTCCCTCTATACCTACTTTGTTAAGAGTTGTTATCGCGAAAGGATATTTGATTTTGTAAAATGTATTTTCTACATTTATTGAGAAGATTATATTATTTTTGTCCTTCATTTTGTTAATGTTTTGTATCACACTGATTTATTTGCAGATGTTGAACCATCCTTAGATCCCTGGAGTAAATCCCACTTGATCATGGTGTACTATCTTAATGGACTGTTGAGTTCAATTTACTAATATTTTGTTAAGAATTTTTGAATCTATGCTCATCAGGGATATTGGCCTATAATTTTCTTTTCTTGTGGCATCCTTGTCTGGTTTTGGTATCAGGGTAATTCTGGCCTTGTAAAATGAATTTGGAAGTGTTCCCTCCTCTTCTATTTTTTGGAAAAGTTTGAGAAGGATTGGTATTAATTTTTCATTAAATGTTTGATAGAATTCATCAGTGAAGTCATCTGGTGCTGGATTTTTCTTTATTTGAGAGGTTTTTGATTATGATTTAACCTCCTTGTTAAAAAATGGTCTACTCAGATTTCCCATTTCTTCATGATTCAGTCTTGGTAGGTTGTATGTTTCCAGCACTTTTTCAATTTCTTCTAGGTTGTCTAATTTTTTGGTGTATACTTGTTCAGAGTAGTCTCTTATCCTTCTTTGTATTTGTCGGGTATCCTCTTTCATTTCTGATTTTATTTGAGTCCTTTCTCCTTTTTCCTTGGTGAATCTAGCTAAAGGTTTTTTTTTTTTTCTCCATCTTCTGAATTTTTAATTTTTACAGTTTTTTTTAACAAGCTGAGTTATAACTGTCATATAACATTATCTTAATTTCAGGTGTACAACATAGTGATTCAACATTTGTGTACACTTTCAAATGATCAACAAGATAAGTCTAGCTACCATCCATCACCATATATAGTTACAAGTTTGTGTGGGTGTGATGAGAACTTTTAAGGAAAAGGAATGAAAAGAATTGAGGACAGTGTCAGAGACCTCTGGGACAAAATTAAATGCACCAACATTCGAATTATAGGGGTCCCAGAAGAAGAAGGGAAAAAGAAAGGGTCAGAGAAAATACTTGAAGAGATTATAGCTGAAAAAGTCCCTAATATGGGAAAGGAAATAGTCAAGTCCAGGAAGTGCAGAGAATCCCATACAGGATAAATCCAAGGACAAACATGCAAAGACACATATTAATCAAACTATCAAAAATTAAATACAAAGAAAAAAATTAAAAGCAGCAAGGGAAAGGCAACAAATAACATACAAGGGAGTCCCATAAGGTTAACAGCTGATATTTCAGCAGAAACTCTGCAAGCCAGAAGGGATTGGCCAGACATATTTAAAGTGATGAAAGGGGAAAACCTACAACCAATATTTCTCTACCCAGCAAGGATCTCATTCAGATTCAACAGAGAAACTAAAACTTTTAGAGACAAGCAAAAGCTAAGAGAATTCAGCACCAACAAACCAGCTTTACAACAAGTGTTCAAGGAATTTCTCTAGGCAGGAAACACAAGAGAAGGGAAAGGCCTGCAATAAAAAACCCAAAACAATTAAGAAAATGGTAATAGGAATGTACAAATCGATAATTACCTTAAATGTAAATGGATTAAATGCTCCAACCAAAAGACATAGACTGGCTGAATGGATACAAAAACAAGACCCGTACACATGCTGTCTACAAGAGACCCACTTCAGACCTAGGGACACATACAGACTGAAAGTGAGGGGATGGAAAAAGATATTCCATGCAAATGGAAATCAAAAAGAAGCTGGAGTAGCAATACTCATATCAGACAAAATAGACTTTAAAATAAAGACTATTACAATAGACAAAGAAGGACACTACATAATGATCAAGGGATCAATCAAAGAAGAAGATATAACAATTGTAAATATTTATGCACCCAACATAGGAGCACCTCAATACATAAAGTAAATACTAACAGCCATAAAAGTGGAAATTGACAGTAACGCAATCATAGTAGGGGACTTTAACACCCCACTTTAAACCAATGGACAGATCATCCAAAATGAAAATAAATAAGGAAACAAGCTTTAAATGATTCATTAAACAAGGTGGACTTAATTGATATTTATAGGACATTCCATCCAAAAACACTTTTGTATATGCAAAACAGCATTATTAACTATAGTCACCATGCTGTACATTACATCCTCATGACTTACTTATTTTGTAATTGGCAGTTTTTACATTTTGACCTCCTTCACTCAAATTGCCCACCCCCCTCAGTCAAACACTGGTATGTTCTCTGAATATATGAGCCTGATATTTTGGTTTGGTTTTGTTTATATTTGTTTATTTGTTTGTTTATATTCCAGATATAAGTGATATCATATGGTATTTGACTTTCTCTGTCTGACTATTTCACTTAATATAATGTCATCAAGGTCCACCTATGTTGTGGCAAATGGCACGATTCCGTTTTTTTGTTGTAACTATATTATACATATGAAAAGAGACATGAAAACTGTGTCATGAAGTATAAATGCAACTCTTGCTTATCAAACAATAGTAAAAGTAACTTATGGATCATGTGACAATCCTTTCATTTTACAGATAGTCTGAAAGCCAGAGAAGAAAATACTGGTTAGTGGGAGACTCATTATCAAAGCACCTCTTCTGTTTTTCTTTTTGGTACTTTTCCCTTTATAGGACATTGTGAGTTATAAGAATAAAATTATGGGGTATTCGCCCATTTTTAGTTGGGTATATTTTTAAATTCTAAAAATAAAGGTGGTTGTAGCATCAGGTGAAATATGATGAGGTCTATTTGTCTTGAATGGTGTTTCATAAAGATGACTGGTTGAAGATAAAACAATTGGGGGGGGGGTTGGGGGAAGAGAGGACCAGCCTTAGAAGTATTTAGATGGTTTACAACAGCACAGTGTACCCTAAGCTTAACTTCTGAGTACCAAGAAAAGAATATTTAGTGGACTACAGATGTAGATCTTTAGTCTTATTTGCAATGTATTGTCTAAATTAGCAAGATATATGAATAGGTTGAGAGAAAGTTTAGACAGTTAGAAAGAACTGCCTCCTTTACCGAGATTCTACCTGTTTTTGGCTTCTCCCTCCTCCTGGTAACTAAGTTGGGGAAGTAGTTGATGTGGCGATGGTAGATATAGTGAGTACTTGATGGAATTTTGGAGGTGAGGCTAGCTTCTTCCTGGGCTAATGAGTTCAATGAATGTGGGTGTAGATTTTCCTCACTCTCCAAATACAATCCTTTACCTCCACTGACCAGAAGCATTGTCTAAAAATTTTAGAGCACAAACTTTTCATATTAGTGATCATATTCTTTTCTTAATCTATGAATATCTGCCAAACCAATCCCAAAAGTATGCTTTTCTGTAAGTGCATGACTTAAATGAACTAATCTCATCCTTGAACTCAGGATGTAAGTAGGCTCAGTACAATTTGTCCCTGTATAAAAAAACAGTGATTCAGACAAATGGCAACTAGACAGAGTGGAGAGGAAAAAGGAAAAATAAAACAAAAACAAAACCCTGAATTATTTATGATTTGGCTGTGGTTTCTGTTGTCCAAAGACTTTTTTGGTCAACTACCTACTGATCATTTTCAGAGATCATAGATCCATACTTAGCTTCTTTCTATTCAACTTTGAGAAAATTAAATACAAATATCCTGCCACAATCATAGAGGAAAGCTAATATTTAAACTGAAAAATCCTCAAATACCTTGAGACAAATGACAATGAAAACACAACTATACAAAATCTATGGGATGCAGCAAAAGCAGTTCTTAGAGGGGAGTTCATAGTAATATAGGTCTTCCTCAAAAAAATAAGAAAAATCTTCAATAAACAACCTAACTTACCAACTAAAAGAATTAGAAAAAGAAGAACAAACAAAACCTAAAGTCAGCAGAAGGAAGAAAATAATAAAAATCAGAGAGGAAATGAATAAAATAGAGATTTAAAAAATAGAAAAAAATCAATAAAACCAAGAGTTGGTTCTTTGAAAGAGTAAACAAAATTGACAAGCCTCTGGCCAGGTTCACCAAGAAGAAAAATATCAACCAATACCACAGAAACACAAAAATATGCCGACTACAAGAAATGGACAAGTTTCTAGAAACAAACAGCCCATCAAAACTGAAAATTTGAACAGACTGATCACTAGAAGCAAAATAGAATCTGTAATTTAAAAAAGCTCCCTAAAACAAAAGGCCAGGACCAGATGGCTTCACAGGCAAATTCTACCAAACATACAAAGAAGAACTTTTACTGATCCTTCTCAAACTCTTCCAAAAGATTGAAGAGGAGAGAACCCTCTCAAAGACATTCTGTGAAGCCACCATCACCCTGATATCAAAACCAGATACCAAAATCAAAGATACCACCAAAAAAGAAAATTACAGGCCAATACCTTTGGTGAATATAGATGCAATATTTGTCAACAAGATATTAGCAAACCAAATTCAACAACACATTAAAAACATCATACACCATGACCAAGTGGGATTCATTCCAAGTTCACGAGGATGGTTCAACACATGCAAAGCAATCAATGTGATACACCACATCAACAAAAGAAAAGACAAAAACCACATGATCATTTCAATAGATGCAGCAAAAGCATCTGACAAAATTCAACATCCATTCATGATAAAAACTCTTACCAAAGTGGGTATAGAGGGAACATGTCTCAAAATAATAAAAACTATTTATGATAAACCCACAGCCAATATAATACTCAATGGTGAAAAGCTGAAACCCTTCCCACTAAAATCTGGAACAAGACAAGTATGCCCACTCACCACTTTTGTTCAAGATAGTACTGGAAGTCCTAGCCACAACAATCAGACAAGAAAAAGACATAAAATGTATCCAAATTGGAAGGGAAGAGGCAAAATTATCATTATATGATGACATGATACTATATATAGAAAACCCTAAAGACTCCACACAAAAACTACTAGAACTGATTAAAAAAATTTAGCAAGGTAGCAGGGTACAAGGTTAACATACAGAAGTCAGCTGCATTTCTTTACACTAACAATGAAATATCAGAAAGGGAATGTAAAAAAACAGTACCTTTTAAAATTGAACCAAAAAATACTTAGGAATAAACCTGACCAAGGAGGTGAAAGAATTATATGCTGAGAATTATAATACATTAATAAAGTAAATTAAAGATGATCCAAAGAAATGGAAAGATATCCCATGTCTTGAATTGGAAGAATTAATATGGTTAAAATGGTCATACTACCCAAAGCAATATACAGATTTAACATGATCCCTATCAAATTACCCATGACATTTTTCACAGAACTAGAACAAATAAACCTAAAATTTATATGGAACCATAAGAGACCTAGAATTGCCAAAGCAATCCTGAGGAAAAAGAACAAAGCAGGAGGCATATCCCTCCCAGACTTCAGAAAATACTACAAAGCTACAGTAACCAAAAAATGTGGTATTGGTACAAAAACAGAAATATGGATCAATGGAACAGAATAGAGAGCCCAGAAATAAACCCACACACCTATCATCAATTAATCTTCTACAAAGGAGGGAAGAATATAAAATGGGAAAAAATCTCTTTAGTGAGTGGTGCTGGGAATGCTGGATGGCTGTATGTAAATCAATGAAGTTAGAATACACCCACACAACATACACAAAAATAAACTCAAAATGGCTTAAAGACTTAAACATAAGACATGACACCATAAAACTCCTATAAGAGAACATAGGCAAAACATTCCCTGACATAAATTGTATCAATGTTTTCTTAGGTCAGTCACCCAAGGCAATAGGACTAAAAGCAAAAATAAACAAATGGGACTTAATCAAGTTTCCTTTTGCACAGCAAAGGAAACTATAAACAAAACGAAAAGACAGCCTATGAAATGGGAGAAAATATTTGCAAATGATGCGACCTTCAAGGGCTTAATTTCCAAAATATACGAACAGCTCATACAACCCAACAACAACAACAAAAACAACCCAATCAAAAAATGGGCAGAAGATCTAAACAGACATTTCTCCAGAGAAGACATACAGATGGCCAATAAGCCCATGAAAAATGCTCATCGTCATTAATAATTAGAGCAATGCAAATCAAAACTACAATGAGGTACCACCTCACACCAGTCTGAATAGTTGTCATTAAAAAATCTACAAATAGTAAATAGTGGAGAGGGTATAGAGACAAAGGAACCCTCCTACACTGTTGGTGGGAATATAAGTTGGTGCAGCCACTATGGAAAACGGTATGTGAATTCCTCAAAAAATTAAAAATGGAATTACCATATGATCCTGCAACCCCACTCATGGGCATATATCCAGACAAAACTATAATTCAAAAATATACATGCACCCCTATGTTCATAGCAGCACTATTCACAATAGCCAAGACATGGAAACAACCTAAATGTCCATTGACAGAAGAATGGATAAAGAAGATGTGGTACATATATGCAATGGAATACTACTCAGCCATAAAAAAAGAACAAAATAATGCCATTTGCAGCAACATGGATGGAACTAGAGACTATCATACTAAATGAAGTAAGTCAGACAAAGAAAGACAAATACCATATGATATCACTTATATATGGAATCTAAAATATGACACAAATGAACCTATCTATGAAACAGAAACAGACTCACACAGACATAGAGAACAGACTTGTGGTTGCCAAGGGGGAGTGGGGGAGGGGAGGGATGGATTGGGAGTTTGGGTTAGCAGATGCAAACTATTACATATAGAATGGATAAACAACAAGGTCCTACTGTATAGCACTGGGAACTATATTCAGTATCCTGTGATAAACCATAATGGAAAAGATTATAAAAAAGAATGTTATATATAACTGAATCACTTTGCTGTATAGCAGAAATTAAAACAACATTGTAAATCAACTATACTTCAATTAAAAAAAAATTGAAAAAACCTCAAATTCCTAAGTAACTTGCACCCTAAGACATAACTATGTTCCTATTTTCCTTTTGCATTTCTCTTACATTATTTCTTATGCAATAAATGAGGTCAGACAGATAAAAGATATATGAAGAAGTGCACTAGGTAGAAGGAAATATACATGAGAAAATAATCTTATCTCATTTATTATCTTGAAGTTACTTTATATAAAATCCATCACCATGATCCACATAAGTCTTTCAGGTTTGATATATACCTTCTCATTAAGTAAATTAGATGCATTTAGTTTGTTTTAGAGTTCATTTAGTTCCAGGCAAGATCAATTAAATTTATCTAAATTTTAATGCAAAAAGACATGGTGGTCTCTGTAGATTAATGCTATTGTAAATTAATTTCATATCTATTTTTATATCTACCAGAAAGATTATGGTATTCATACCTGTGGTAAGATACAAAGCTTAACCTAAAACATTCAGGCAATGTGTAATAATTAAAACTAAGCCTGATGGAACAGTCTAGTTCTTCTAGAAAATATTTCTAGAAGTGACCTAATACAAAGATTATAACTGTTTTTAGTTTTTTAAGGGACCTCCATAGTGTTCTCCATAGTGGCTGTACCAATTTACATTACCACCAACAGTGTAGGAGGGTTCCTTTGTCTCTATACCCTCTCCAGCATTTACTATTTGTAGACTTTCTGATGATGGCCATTCTGACTGGTGTCAGGTGATACCTCATTATAGTTTTGATTTGCATTTCTCTAATAATGAGCGATGCTGAACATCTTTTCATGTGCCTTTTGGCCATCTGTGTGTCTTCTTTGGAGAAATGTCTATTTATATCGTCTGCCCAATTTTTTGATTGGGTTGTTTTTTTGATATTGAGTTGTATGAGCTCTTTGTATATTTTGGAGATTAATCCCTTGTCAGTTGCATCATTTGCAAATATTTTCTCCCATTCTATAGGTTGTCTTTTCATTTTGTTTATGGTTTCCTTTGCTGTGCAAAAGCTTTTAAGTTTAATTAGGTTCCATATGTTTATTTTTGTTTTTATTTCCATTACTCTAGGAGGCGAATCCAAAAAGATATTCCTGTGATTTATGTGAAAGAGTGTTCTGCCTATGTTTTCCTCTAGGAGTTTTATGGTATCCAGTCTTACACAGAACTACTATATATCTTACAGTCCCATTCTTGGGCATATATCCAGAGAAAACTATAATTTGCACCCCAAATAGTATTCATTGCAGCACTATTTACAATAGCCAAGACATGGAAGCAACCTAAATGTCCATCGACAGATGAATGGATAAAGAAGATGTGGTACATGTATACAGTGGAATACTAATCAGCTGTAAAAAGAATGAGATAATGCCATTTGCAGCAACATGGATGCACCTAGAGATTATCATATTAAGTGAAGTAAGCCAGACAAAGAAAGACAAATATCATATGATATCACTTATATGTGGATTCTAAAAAAAAATGTACAAATGAACTTATATACAAAATAGAAATAGACCCACAGACATAGAAAACAAACTTATGGTTACCAAAGGGGAAAGAGGAGGAGGGATAAATTAGGAGTTTGGGATTAACATATACAGACTACTGTATATAAACTAGATAAGCAACAAGGACCTACTCTATAGCATTGGGAACTATACTCAACATTTTGTAATAACCTATATGGAAAAGAATGAAAAAAAAATGTATGTATAATTTAATCACTTCGCTGTACACATGAAACTAACACTACATTGTAAATCAACTACACTTCAATAAAAAAAAGATTATAACTAGTAGATTTTGAAGGTCTAATTAAAATAAAACAATTGTAGAAGTTATGTGAAAATTTGGTATGGATTGGTTTATAAAGCATTTTAATATCCTGGCTAAGAGACAGTATACACTTGAAAAACTAGTGAAAAAAGGAGAAACTTGACAGTATTTGCAGTGATTTACTTCTTTGGAAAAAGGAAAAAAACCCTAACTGAAGCAAGTAATGCCAAATGTTGACATCCATTTTGTCTTGCTGGTGGCTACACAGGTGTCTATTTTATTGTTTCTATTTGTTTAAAATATTGTATTGTTAAAAATTTTAAAGATGGGATTGTTGTCACCATCACTTTTTTTTTTTTTTTAACTTTTAGACATACATACTGAAATATATTGGGATGAAACGGCATATCTGGGATTCTTTAAAATACTTAAGCATTAATAAAATAAGAAGAGTTAAAAGTATAAAAAGAACAAGGGTGGCACAATCTTGAAAGCACTGTGTGAACATAAAGGAAAACCTCATTTAAAATGGAGTCCAGAAGCTCTGAAGGGGGAGCGCTCATGCATATACCTTCTGCTGCAACTTACTTTGCATTCCTGGGCATGAAGAAGCTTATTTTACTACCCCAGCAGGAGGAGGGAAGATTTTTTCCTTACCCAGAAACAGCCCAACCAATGAGAAACCATCACCACCCTGAATTTCTGTTTTTCTACAATGGACTTTTGTTCAAAGCAGCCCCTCCCAACGTCCTCCTTTTTTTCTTATAAAGTAACGTTTCCTCTCCTTTGTTCACTGGACTTGCCTATGGTTTGCTATAGTTTGCATGTCTTGAATTTGCTATTCCTCTGCCGTTACCAAATAAACTCTTTTCTTTTTTTTTTTTGCTGGTAAAATAACTGGCCGTTTTATTTTTAAATTTGAAAGTTAAATCCAGGTGATAAGTGTACATGCACATAAATACTTTAAAATGAGGAACAGTATATTATCTTAAAGCTGTTGGGACAAGAATGCTTAGATGAACACAAAAAGGAATTAATGATAGATTAATTAAGGAGATTAGTTAATGTATATTCTTTTACACCAGTTCTGTGTTTCTAAAAGTTTCAATTATTTTGCTTATATCAATTGTACAAAATTTTGGCTGGTTTATTTTTATAAGCACAGAGTAAGAGTTATCAACAAGTTAGATTGTTGGGAAATTCTAGCTCTTTGCTTGTGTAATCCCTATTGGTTTGCTATATTGTTCCTAACCATTGCTTAACTTATCCCCCAACTCTGTTTTACCCACTTGCTCCCTCCAAATGAAGACTTTGACTGCGAGGGTCACTTAAAAGCCAAATTATAGGGGAAAAAATGAGTAGGACAAGGAGTTAATAGGAATTAAGTGAGGAACGTTCTGAGAAGTACACTTGAAATTGAAAGGATATGGGGACATTCTCAGCAGGATAGAGTCCTGGAACTGGTAAATATTTGCCACATCAACATCTATAACTAACAAGGAGTTCAAATTTACTTATCAGAGCTCATCTAAATAACCATTCATTTTCAATTATGTGCCATTTCCTTGTTTCCTCCTGTAGACACACTTCACATAAGAAGTCACAGTAATGTGAAGTTAGTTTGGTTCTTGGAATTTTCATTAAGAAAATATTTGCACATAAAATGAAAAGACCCTGTTGTTAGGAAATTAGCACACATGTTTTATCCTGCCCCAAAGGCAGGATAAATCCTTTATTGTGTTTCCTTAATTTTCCTATGTCTTGTACATTTTGGACTCGAAAGCATTGCGTTGTATCCTGTGTTGGTGTTTCTGTTTTGGTTAACCAGACTAAGTTCAGGATTCGGGACTTCTAGCGCCCATCCCAAAGCATGTTAAATCAATTATGGAAGCACAGGGTAGAAATGAAAGCATTTCTACCCTAAAGGCCCTGCTAAACCTGTTAGATTCAATTAGGTACAAATTCTGTCTTTAGGATTAGAGTTTTATATTCCAAGCCAAAACTCAATTCCCTTTGTTGGTTTCTATACCTACACATACATTTTGCTACTGAGGGTATGTATCCCCACCATAGTGTCTGGTCCTGAAAAGACACAGTGATTCACAGCTCTCCTTCTGAGAAGTTGATTACACCCATCAGTTGGGTTTGGAAAAATTCTGAAGGCTTCTTTTTGCAGGGAGAAACGGGAGAGGGCATTCTTTGCTGGTTACTACAGGAGAGATTTGGGTTTTAGGTTTTATTTTCATACCAGGGTTGAGTTGCTGAGACGGAAATCAAATTAAAACTGGCATGTCTCTGTGGCTTCATTTGCTTTTCTTCCTGCCATGGGACAAGCTGGCACCAAAGCCTTGTTTTGAAACCCTGAAATTCAAGTCTTACACAGTCAGTGCCAGTAGTGTGAGTTGAAATTGCTTGGTTTGACTTTCCATAGGACTGTGGGGACTCAAAAACAAAGACTGAATGGGAGTTTGTCTCAGCAGCTGGTAGAATATCTTCTTTGGGAAGGCTTATTAAGAGATACAGGCAATGTCTTACAAAATGTTTAAAAATTAAACTTGCACCAGCCCTTCCTCTACTGTATATAGGTAGTATCCTATTTATGGGAGAAAATGTGTTAAGGCCAAAAGGAGGAAGTGAGGTTTGCTGTGTTTTGAAGGAGAGTTTTCAGGGATCTTGTAAAAGGAACAGAGGAAATTTGGGCAATGGAATTTGTTCAATGTGGGGCATGGAGAGAAAAATGGATGAAGAAGATTTTAGAGACATTTTGCTGTATATTATGAGTGGAATTCTCTTTGGAAACATTTTGAGAAACTTAAAAATTTAAATTGCTTTTAAATGCCTCCCCTACCTTTTTTTTTTTTTTTTTTTAAAGGTTGGAGTCCTCTAAAAATGGAGTGCTTAAGCACTTATATAGATCAAAAAGTGACAACAGTCTGGACTTGTTCTCTTAGTAGTTTGCACAGTTCACCTAATAACTTTATATTCAGGAAGAGTTTTAAATATCTCTTTTCATTAGTTTTTGTTCAATATTAGATTTTGGATTTGGAAATATCTCCAATCCAAGTCAATGTAATAGGAGATTTCATTATTTCTCTTCATTATTTTTTTATGCAGTATTAGATTTTGTAATTGTAGCTATTTCCAACTTCAGGCAATATAATGTTATTGATTAATAGAGGGGTCAGAACATGTAATGTTCATTGTAACTGCAGTCTAGTAGAACTACTTAAGTGCAAAAATGAAGATCAAGTAAGAGATAATGTAAAGACACTTGCAACTATGAGACTCCTTATACTCATCTTTTCTTTTTTTCCCCTCAGCGATGCTATATATTAGAAATATCTTAAAAATAGTCACAGACTACAAAATGTAGAAGGGAGAAATATAGAGAGGAGAATGTTTCTGCATCTATTATGTGGAAATGATAATTGACTAGGTTGTTCAAAATGCCTTGAGTCAAGTTCAACTGGAAGAATGAAATGGGAATGCTGTTAATGTGCTTTTAAAGATTCCTTTCCAGACAGATTGCCTCTGGGTTCAACATTTACAGTTTGGTCCAGGTACAAATTTGAGAGGAGAAAAATGGATTTTGGTATTTTCTATGGAATAATTTTGTTTTTATTTTTGACATTGTTTTTGGCCTTGGACAGACTTATCTAGCCTACACAGAAGCACAGATGTTGCAATTTAGAAGTGTGGTAAAGACCAATTTTTTTTCCTCAAAACAAAACAAAAAACCTCTCAGTTTGTCTACTGGACAATAAAATTGGACGGAAAAGCTTCTCATGAAAGGTAGTCTTGGTGTGAAACGTGAAGCTTCTGTTTAGTGCCCCTCAGACTGTATACCCTGTATCATTATTTCTTATGAGGTATATTTGACGACACATAGGCCAAAAGAGACAACTGACAGGAGTGTGAGACTTGGACCAATTATACCTCACATGAGTTAACAAGGAGTGGTGATAGCAAAACTTCACAAGTCAGGGAAGATGAAAGATACATACCATATTGTGCCACATTTGAGAAATATGAATGTTTGTAATTCCACATCTGTACTTAATTTCATTAAACTTCCCTGGTTATTCAAGTCTGACTCAGTGTACATTCACGTTCTACTGCCATGCAAAGCACAGAGTTGTTGGTTTACTCTAGCTGGATATTAGTTAGTAGCTTTTACAGGAAAAGAGTTTAACCAGGCATTGGGGAATGAGATTATTTTATTTGGGAAAAATTTAAAGACATTACTTTAAGTATGATTAAAATGTTTTTAATCCATACGTTATGAAAACTATGATGCTTAAAAGTAGAACGAAGAGAGAAAGTTTCTGTTTATTTAGGCATCAATGTAGTCTTGTTTTCCACATGAGTCCTCTGAGAAGAAGTGGGAAAGGAGTGAGAGTCACATTAATCGTGCTTAGAGCGAGTCTCAGGCTAGGCCCAATTTAATTTCTGCACTTGATAGACAATATCATGGCTAAACTATTCAACTTTTAGGTGAATTCAGACTTTAATGAATTTCAGAATCAGAAGATTTCTGAGAAGTATTAAGGCTGAAAATAAAAACTGTCCTATTGAACTGAAGAAAATAAAGCCAAAGAATCCTAACTTCCAGGAACTGAAGGGACCTCACCCCCAATTCCAGAAAAGACTGCCTCAACTCTTACCCACAGATGAGTATCTACCCAACTCTAAAAAAGCTCCTCTTTTTAGAGGAAAGCATTCTATTTTGTTCTTTAATGAATACAAATTATAAGGGCTTTTCCTTTCAAAACCTGAATCCCTCCTACTTTAGCAGAGTTCATGGTCAGGTGGTCATCCATCCTGGTATGATTCTGAGACAGAACACAAATAAGAACATAGACTCTCCTGTCATTATTATAAATGTACCCACAAAATTGAATTGAGAGGAACATTTTTCAGTTTTTGAACTCTTTTTCCCTCCCAAGTGATATGTTATTTTGCTTGAAAGGGTGTCAGAAATATAAGAACCAACCCATTGATTAGTTTCTGCCATCATGCTTCTGAAATAGTTGAGGATCAAAGGAGCCATTAGATGAAAAAGTGCTTGAGATTCTCAAAGTTGTACTCATAGTGTGAGAGGTTATTTCAATGGCTCTGACCCTGTATTATGTTAGGCCATCAATTAAACCTCAGTAGGTCTCAGTGGCTTCCTGAGAAAATGAGGCGGTTGGAATAATTGATATTTAAGATCTGGTTCTAACATTCTATGATTTCAAGATGTTTGATATTCAGTTAATTCAAGTCTGTTAAAAAAGATGGTCACCCCAAAGATATCCCTGAAATTGGGTCTTAAATTAAGCCATGGGTTTGGAAATATTTGTTCAGTAGGTATTTACTTCTTTTTAAAAAGAATTCCTGTTCTCTTATAACCTGGGCTATTTAGGGTAGACCTTTGGAGTCTTGTACACTTCCCTACTTCAGAAGAGGGCCAAACTTTCCTGGTGAAGAAGTTCCAATTATACACCAAACATAATCAGAAGGATGTGGCAGGATATATTGCCCGCAGTGTCCAGAATTTTCACATCTTATGCTGGTTTGGGAGATTGGTTTTTGTCAAGCATATTCCAACATCTCATTGCCCTTAATTGAACCCTGAAGGCTTTTCTTGGCAACTGATATCAGCCTTCACTAAGTCTGAGAAGGCCCCTCAATGTGGGCAGAGGCAGCGTGCTGTTAGAATCCTTGATTTCTCTCTCAAGGTTTTGCTTAGGCAAACAGAGACCATCTCCTGCTGCTTGATTGATGCTCAGGCAAGATTTTCCAAGATAGAGACTGCTTGCTGGTGCATAAGGTTTAAAACAAACCCCCAATGGCTGCAAGGGAATGTGGTTTTGAGACCTGAGGTTATATATTCATATCTCCCTATTCCTCTTGGAGTCGCTACTTCTGTTCTTCAGAGGGTAAAAGGAGTCGGCTAACAAAATTGAGCAAATTAGTGATTGATGGTATTTTCCCTCTATTGAAATTCATTAGTATTTCTTAAGTTCTGCAAGTCGGTGGCCTGAAAGCTCTTGAAAAGTCTGAATGGTGACAAAGTTTAGCTTCTGCTATCCTTGTGCTTTTCTCTCATGAGGCCAGAAGTAGCTTTTTATTTTTATAATTTTTTAATTTTTAAAATTTCTTATGCAGTTTTTAAAGGTTACTTTCCATTTACAGTTATAAAATATCGGCTCTATTCCCCGTATTTTATAATACATCCTTGAGCCTACCTTACACCCAATAGTTTGTACTTCCCACTCCCCCACCCTTGTATTGCCCCTCCCCGTTTCCCTAGTGGTAACCACTAGTTTCTTCTCTATATCTGTGAGCCTGCAGAAGTGACTTTTTAAAAGTAAAAACAAATTTATAGGAAGAAGAACAAGTGTTGCTTTGTATATTTGCTTACATCAAGGCAAGGTGTGGCACTAATGAATTTGGATTGTATTATTGGCTAAAAGTCGAGACATAGTCTAGATTACACTGAAGGAAAGAATTACCCCAGCACTTTTTACTGTAATGAAGGATATGTGATGTCTGGCGAGATGATTTTGGATTCCATCAGTAGGAACCTTATCACTAACAAATAATAAAGTGTCATAGGATGAGAGAAGAGGATTAGAAGTGATCTCTGGGTTCTCTATTGCAATTAAGTTAGTCTGCGTACAAGCAGGTGACGTGACTGTGTCCATAGTTTACTAAGTAAGGCTTCTAGTATGTGCAGCTCATGGCCAAGGCCAAGGCCTGCCTGTTCTCTCTTACCCAGTGCTGGCTGCAATCTAAAGTAGCTTACATATTTGGAAGAAAGAAATTCCCAAATATACATAGGTGATCAGAAATTTATTTTATTTTTAATTTTTATAAAAATAACACATTCATAGAAGATCAGAAATTAGAAGAGCAGAAAGAAAAACATGCATATTTCTCCCACCCATTGATAACCGACAGTAGCAGCTAGTCTATTTCTAGCCAATCTTTTTTCCTAAGCATTTTCAATCATGATTATGATGATGTTGTATATAAAATTTTGTATTTGCCTTTTCTCATTTAGTATTTTATTCCCCCCAGCTTTACTGAGGTATAATTGACATAGAACACTGTGTAACACTGTACAATGTGATGATTTGATATACGTATATATTGTCATTTATTTTTTTTTCATTTTATTATGTTCCTTTGTAGAACTTGACAATAGAGATACAAAACTGATCACAGAATAGATACTATTTTGTATCCTCTTTAATATAACAATGCCTCAAAATTTCCTAATATTCTGATCTTCATAATTATCATTTTAATGGGCATCATATTCCATCAATTTGTTGTACCATAGTTGAACCATTCCTTTACCATCCAAAGTCCCAGGTGTTCCCTGGCTTTCCATTTCTTTGCCACCATAAATAATAGTGGTATGAATATCTTAGTGCATACATATTTTTTTATTCTCTTGAATAATTTCCTTAGGATAAATTCCCAAAGGTGACAAACGTCCATGGGCAAGTTTTTGATTCCTGATACACAGTCAGACCACTTTCCAAAAATCAGCAATGGAAGGTTGCAAACTTGCAAATTATCACATTTCACCACAATTTCACAAGGACTGGATATTATAACTATTTTTTTTAGCATTTATTGAGTATTTATTTTGCTCTACATGGTACACAGTGTGTGAATTACTTCTTATAATTTTAGCATGTGTCATTTATTTTTATTCAAGCATTTGTCCGTGTTACATATAACCTCTTCATTACCATAACTGAAATTTTAAATAATGGCTACATAACAGTGTATAATATGTATATGCTGTAGATTATTCAACATTTATTGATTGATATTTTAGTTGTTTTCAAATTCTCACTGTTACAAATTATAAAAACATCTTTGTAGCATAAACGTATCTTCTAAAAATTTCTCATTATTTTTCCATTATGAGAGATACACAGCATGTCACTCCTTCGTCAAGTTATCATTGAGCAATAGAACTTCAAAGAACTCAGAAATTATCTCAACTAGCCTGTTCACTTTATAAATGAAATATGTAAATGATGGTGTGCTATGAAAGAATTTTTTCTTTTCTTTCTTGCTTAATTTCTCTTTAAGATGATTGTATCTGTGTCCTAAAGGAAGCAGAGGTAGGAAGTTAGATACTCCTTGCAGTCATAAAGGACACCTCTCAGGTGACAGTCTTTGGCTACCCATTCCATGATGAAAATCACGCGGGCGGCTGCTGATGTACCTAGTAAGCATTGTTCTGAGCCAGTTTGGCTTTGAGAATCCTTACACTATTCCCTACACTATTGTTTCTTTCCCACGGGGCATGCTCTTTCCTCACATGCTTTCCACCTCCCTCTCTCCTGTGTAATGAGCTACTGGGTCACAGAGCAGGAACAAAAACCTGGTGTCCTTATTCCTAATTCAATGATGAAACATTATGGGCAAATTGGGAATATTACTCTGGTGCTGATTTATCTGCTGGCAAAACTCATTTTTGAAAGTTTAAATCAGACTTTTGTTGTTGTTTGTTTTCAATTTTAAAGTGACTTTCTTCTGCCTTTAGCTTTCATTATCTTACTGATTACAAAAAGAAGTCTCCAAATAGAGAATTCTGGCTAATCTTGGGTTGTCTTTCTCCATTGCCTCTTCCTTTTTTACTTTCTTTTATGTCAGCATTTCCTTGATTTCACATTTGTTCTTCCTCTCTGAAGCATTCTTTTGACATAATCAGTTATTGGTTATAGGGTAGAAAAGTGCTGCTTCACTTTTTTTTTTTCTTCTGATTTTGGGGTAATAGAAAAAAATGGGAAAATTCTCATTTAAATTGTAGTCAGATGCCTTGTCTTTGAATCTAATCACATAATAAATGTTTGTTGTTATTTATTGAATCAGAATAAGATTGGGAGTTTGGGATTGACACATACACACTGCTATACTTAAAATAGATAACTAGCAAGGACCTGCTGTATAGCACAGGGAACACGGCTCAATATTCTGTAATAACTTAAATGGGAAAAATATTTGAAAAAGAATAGATACATGTATATGTATAACTGAATCACTTTGCTGTACACCTGAAACTAACATAAAATTTTAAATCAACTATGCTCCAATATAAAATTAAAATTAAAAAAAAAAGAATAAGAAACTAATTTGGCTATAGACTCCAATTTTAAAGTACGAGTATACCCTGAAAATTTTAAGCTGGCCAGTCTTTCTTATTTAGGTTTCAGTTGAATTTTTTAAACAACGTATTTGAATTTTTTTTATAACATTTTTATATGCCAGCTGTGGAGCTAAGGACCTTCCTTGCAGCATCTCATCTAATCCTCAAAACAACCTTACTATATGGATAAATTATCCGTAGTGTGTGGATGAGGAAAATAATCTTACAGAGGTTACACACCTTGTCCAAGGTCATCTAGGGAATGCCAGAGTGGGATTTCTAACCAGTTTGGGCTACACCTCTTCTCAAAAATTAGCCTATAGTACTTATATCAGAGGAAAAGTAATTTAAAGTCAGAAATCTTAGAAAATGAAATTCTGAATACCTTGGATTTCTAAGAGTTGAGAGAAAGGTGCTTAAAATGGCAAGAACAAAATACCCACGTTACAGGTGTGACAAAGTAACTAATATTACGTACATGCCGTGTGGCATCAAAGTCATATTTCCCATGGTGAGTCGCCATAGAGTGGTGGTGTGGGGATCATGTTTAATGTTGCCGGGTGTTTTAAAAGGACAGACAATACTAAACAACAGGGAATAGTAAATTAACTTGAAATTAGAAAAATATTGTAGATACAGGCATTATGCAAAAGCATAATTTTCCTAATAATCCTCAAATAAGGTTTTAATCTTTAAGAAAGACTAGCATTTCCTCCACAGTTAAACTGCACAATTTCTGGTTTTAAGAGGTCCCATTTTTAAACACTTGATCTGGGATTCTTCTATCTTAGCTCCACAAAATTGACAACTAGGTATATTCTCTAGAAACTGGGGAAAATAGTTCCTAATATTGCATTGTCTTCTTCTTATGGACAAGAGCTTGCAAAATTTGTCTGTGGCCCTCTTGTGCCTTTCTCCCACAGTCCTGTTCCTCGCCTTCTGTACATCTCCCTCATCCTCTGAATAAGGGACACAGGTAAAGATAGGACGGCAGCTGTGCCAGAATTTAGTGGTCTTTAGGCCAAAACATTGCTCAACCCATATTTTTTTTACTGTTGTATCAAATGAGCTGAGGGGAAGTCCTAAAAATGATCCAAGGAGTTTCCATGGCCATGGAGTCTACATGTTCAATTTCAAGGTAAGAATTAATATTAAACTGATACATTGCTCGAGGGTTTAAATTATTTTTTCCCCCCCAAAACTGGACTGGGCCATTGGTTCTTAACTTAAAGGCTTTTGACTCCCTCCCTCCCAGATGTCCATGAAGAATAAGGAATGTATGTTACTGACAGTGTGTTTTTTTAAAAAAATTCAAAAATAATATATCTGCCAAAGGCTAATTAAAAATTCAAGTTTCTTTGTTTTTTGTTAAGTTATCAGCAATTGTGTTAGCATTGGTTCTTAATCAGTGGCTCTGACTAGAAATTGTTTTGTATGCTAAAGGTGCAAAACTAATTATGAATTCATGATGTTTGTTTCATGGATTCAACTACCACCTATACTCTTATGACCACAAACCCTTATTTTCAAGGTTAATCTCTCTCTCTCTAAGCTTCAAAATCAGATCTCCAACTACCTGACACATATCAACTGCTAGATGTTGTACTGTTGCTTAAAACTGAACTCATCTCTCTCATTCTCCCTGCCTCTTCTTCTGACTTCCCTATTTTCATGAACCCATCACCCTCTTCACAATTCCTAAGAAAGGCATTAGAGAATCACTCTTACTTTCTTCATCTCTTTCTTTCTCCAAATGCAGTCATTTAATTCCATCATTTCATTTTATTTCAGACATATCACTCACTCACAGTTGGTAGTATTATAAAAATGTCCTACATTGTCTCCTTTCCTCTCCTCTGTAAAGTACATTCAATCCATGGCCACCACAGATCTGATCACAGTATTTCTGTTTTTAAAGTCTGTTCCATACTACCCAGAGAGCAAGTCCAAATCCCAAGCAAGCGTACAAGGCCTTTTAACAAATGGCCTCAGTCTGACACACTGACTCATTTCCTGGTATTTCTGATCCACAGTTTGTATTTTAACCACTCACGGAAACACCCACACACACTCTCAGGTCTTTGTCAGTGTCCTTAGTCAGCAATGCTCCTCCCTCCCTACTCTGTCTTTTTTTTTTTTTTTTTTTGAATTTACTTATTTATTTATTTTATTTTTGGCTGTGTTGGGTCTTCGTTTCTGTGCGAGGGCTTTCTCTAGTTGTGGCAAGCGGGGGCCACTCTTCATCGCGGTGCGCAGGCCTCTCATTATCGCGGCCTCTCTTGTTGCAGAGCACAGGCTCCAGACGCGCAGGCTCAGCAGTTGTGGCTCACGGGCCCAGCTGCTCCGTGGCATGTGGGATCTTCCCAGACCAGGGCTCGAACCCGTGTCCCCTGCATTGGCAGGCAGATTCTCAACCGCTGCGCCACCAGGGAAGCCCCCTACTCTGTCTTGTTAACATCTACTCATTTTTTTTTTTTTATAGCTCAGCTCATTGCCACTTATCTTTAGCTTTTATTTCAAGTACAATTAGTCATTCCTTTTCACTGTATCCCCACTGTATCATTTTCTTCATGTAATCATCCATTTAATCATTCGTTTTTTCCATATATTCATCCATCTATTTATCTATCCAAATATTTATAGAGAGTCTCCTATGTATTCCAGTACCTGATAATACAGCAGAGAATCATACAAAATCCCTACCCTCATGGATATTTTTAATACATTCTAGTATGAAATAAATACATAATAAATAAATAAAGGTTGAAATAGTATGATTCAGGTAGTGACAGTGCCAGGAACAGAAATCAAGCATTTTAAGAGGATAGAAGGTGAAAGAGGTTGGGGAGGGTAGCTACATTAAATCAAGAGGTCAGGGAAGGGCTTTATGAGGAGGTGATAGTTGAATAGATACTTTATTTTATTATTACTTTTTATTTTTATTTTTTTTCTAATTTATAATTTATTTTATTCACTTAGTACAGTAAGAACACCTTTCCATGCATTTAAATATATTTCTACAGAATCGTCTTTTTTTTTTTTTAACATCTTTATTGGAGTATAATTGCTTTAAAATGGTGTGTTAGTTTCTGCTTTATAACAAAGTTAATCAGCTTCACATATACATATATCCCAATATCTCTTCCCTCTTGCATCTCCCTGCCTACCACCCTCCCTATCCCACCCCTCTAGGTGGTCACAAAGCACCGAGCTGATCTCCCTGTACTTTGCAGCTGCTTCCCACTAGGTATCGGTTTTACATTTGGTAGTGTATATATGTCCATGCCACTCTCTCACTTTGTCCCAGTTTACCCTTCCCCCTCCCCATGCCCTCAAGTCCATTCTCTAGTAGGTCTGCGTCTTTATTCCCATCCTGCCCCTAGGTTCTTCATGACCATTTTTATTTAGATTCCATATATATGTATTAGCATACGGTATTAGTTTTTCTCTTTCTGACGTACTTCACTCTGTATGACAGACTCTAGATCCTTCCACCTCACTACAAATAACTCAATTTCGTTTCTTTTTATGGCTGAGTAATATTCCATTGTATATATGTGCCACTTCTTCTTTATCCATTCATCTGTCGATGGACGCTTAGGTTGCTTCCATGTCCTGGCTATTGTAAATAGAGCTGCAATGAACATTGTGGTACATGACTCTTTTTGAGTTATGGTTTTCTCAGGGTATATACCCAGTAGTGACAAGATGGGTCATATGGTAGTTCTATTTTTAGTTTTTTAAGGAACCTCCATACTGTTCTCCATAGTAGCTGTATCAATTTACATTCCCACCAACAGTGCAAGAGGGTTCCCTTTTCTCCACACCCTCTCCAGCATTTATTGTTTGTAGATGTTTTGATGATGGCCATTCTGACTGGTGTGAGGTGATATCTCATTGTAGTTTTGATTTGCATTTCTCTACTGGTTAATGATCTTGAGATTTCTTTCATGTGTTTGTTGGCAATATGTATATCTTCCTTGGAGAAATGTCTATTTAGGTCTTCTGCCCATTTCTGGATTGGGTTGTTTGTTTTTTTGATATTGAGCTGCATGAGCTGCTTGTATATTTTGGAGATTAATCCTTTGTCAGTTGCTTCATTTGCAAATATTTTCTCTCATTCTGAGGGTTGTCTTTTTGTCTTGTTTATGTTTTCCTTTGCTGTGCAAAAGATTTTAAGTTTCATTAGGTCCCATTTGTTTATTTTTGTTTTTATTTCCATTTCTCTAGGAAGTGGGTCAAAAAGAGTCTTGCTGTGATTTATGTCATAGAGTGTTCTGCCTATGTTTTCCTCTAAGAGTTTTATAGTGTCTGGCCTTACATTTAGGTCTTTAATCCATTTTGAGTTTATTTTTGTGTATGGTGTTAGGAAGTGTTCTAAGTTCATTCTTTGACATGTAGCTGTCCAGTTTTCCAAGCACCACTTATTGAAGAGGCTGTCTTTTCTCCATTGTATATTCTTGCCTCCTTTATCAAAAATAAGGTGACCATATGCGTGTGGGTTTATCTCTTGGCTTTCTATCCTTTTCCATTGATCTATATTTCTGTTTTTGTGCCAGTAACATACTGTCTAGATTACCGTAGCTGTGTAATATATTCTGAAGTCCAGGAGCCTGATTCCTCCAGCTCCATTTTTCTTTCTCAAGATTGCTTTGGCTATTCGGGATCTTTTGTGTTTCCATACAAATTGTGAATTTTTTTGTTCTAGTTCAGTGAAAAATGCCAGTGGTAGTTTGATAGGGATTGCATTGAATCTGTAGATTGCTTTGAGTAGTATAGTCATTTTCACAATGTTGATTATTGCAATCCAAGAACATGGTATATCTCTCCATCTGTTTGTATCATCTTTAATTTCTTTCATCAGTGTCTTATAGTTTTCTGCATACAGATCTTTTGTCTCCTTAGGTAGGTTTATTCCTAGGTATTTTATTCTTTTTGTTGCAGTGGTAAATGGGAGTGTTTCCTTAATTTCTCTTTCTGATCTTTCATCATTAGTGTATAGGAATGCAAGAGATTTCTGTGCATTAGTTTTGTATCCTGCTACCTTACCAGATTCATTGATCAGCTCTAGTAGTTTTCTGGTAGCATCTTTAGGATTCTCTATGTATAGTGTCATGTCATCTGCAAACAGTGACAGCTTTATGTCTTCTTTTCCGATTTGGATTCCTTTTATTTCTTTTTCTTCTCTGCTTGCTGTGGTTAAAGCTTCCAAAACTATGTTGAATAAGAGTGGTGAGAGTGGGCAACCTTGTCTTGTTCCTGATATTAGTGGAAATGGTTTCAGTTTTTCACCATTGAGGACGATGTTGGCTGTGGGTTTGTCATATATGGCCTTTATTATGTTGAGGTAAGTTCCCTCTATGCCTACTTTCTGGAGGGTTTTTATCACAAATGGGTGTTGAATTTTCTTGACAGCTTTTTCTGCATCTATTGAGATGATCATATGGTTTTTATTCTTCAATTTGTTAATATGGTGTATCACATTGATTGATTTGCGTATACTGAAGAATCCTTGCATTCCTGGGATAAACCCCACTCGATCATGGTGTATGATCCTTTTAATGTGCTGTTGGATTCTGTTTGCTAGAATTTTGTTGAGGATTTTTGCATCTATGTTCATCAGTGATATTGGCCTGTAGTTTTCTTTCTTTGTGACATCTTTGTCTGGTTTTGGTATCAGGGTAATGGTGGACTCGTAGAATAAGTTTGGGAGTGTTCCTCCCTCTGCTATATTTTGGAAGAGTTTGAGAAGGATAGGTGTTAGCTCTTCTCTAAATGTTTGATAGAATTCGCCTGTGAAGCTATCTGGTCCTGGGCTTTTGTTTGTTGGAAAATTTTTAATTACACTTTCAATTTCAGTGTTTCTGATTGGTCGGTTTATATTTTTTATTTCTTCCTGGTTCAGTATTGGAAGGTTGTGCTTTTCTAAGAATTTGTCCATTTCTTCCAGGTTGTCCATTTTATTGGCATAGAGTTGCTTGTAGTAATCTCTCATGATCCTTTGTATTTCTGCAGTGTCAGTTATTACTTCTCCCTTTTCATTTATAATTCTATTGATTTGAGCCTTCTCCCTTTTTTTCTTGATGAGTCTGGCTAATGGTTTATCAATTTTGTTTATCTTATCAAAGAACCAGCTCTTAGTTTTATTGACCTTTGCTATCGTTTTCTTCATTTCTTTTTCATTTATTTCTGATCTGATTTATGATTTCTTTCTTTCTGCTAACTTTGGGATTTTGTTCTTCTTTCTCTAATTGCTTTAGGTGTAAGGTTAGGTTGTTTATTTGAGATGTTTCTTGTTTCTTAAGGTAGGATTGTATTGCTATAAACTTCCCTCTTAGGACTGCCTTTGTTGCATCCCATAGGTTTTGGGCCATCGTGTTTTCACTGTCATTTGTTTCTAGGTATTTTTTGATTTCCTCTTTGATTTCTTCAGTGATCACTTGGTTATTAAATAGTGTATTGCTTAGCCTCCATGTGTTTGTACTTTTTCCAGATTTTTTCCTGTAATTGATATCTAGTCTCATAGCGTTGTGGTCTGGAAAGATACTTGATGCGATTTCAAGTTTCTTAAATTTACCAAGGCTTGATTTGTGACCCACGATACGATCTATCCTGGAGAATGTTCCCTGAGCACTTGAGAAGAAAGTGTATTCTGTTGTTTTTGGATGGAATGTCCTATAAATATCATTTAATTCCATCTTGTTTAATGTATTATTTAAACTTTCCTTATTTATTTTCCTTTTGGATGATCTGTCCATTGGTGAAAGTGGGGTATTAAAGTCCCCTACTATGATTGTGTTACTGTCGATTTCCCCTGTTATGGCTGTTAGCATTTGCCTTATGTATTGAGGTGCTCCTATGTTGGGTCCATAAATATTTGCAATTGTTATATCTTCTTCTTGGATTGATCCCTTGATCATTATGTAGTGTCTTTCTTTGTCTCTTGTAACAGTCTTTGTTTTAAAGCCTATTTTGTCTGATATGAGAATTGCTACTCCCGCTTTCTTCTGATTTCCATTTGCATGGAATATCTTTTTCCATCCCCTCACTTTCAGTCTGTATGTGTCCCTAGTTCTGAAGTGGGTCTCTTGTAGACAGCATATATACAGGTCTTGCTCTTGTATCCATTCAGCCAGTCTATGTCTTTTGATTCTAACATTTAATCCATTTACATTTAAGGTAATTATTGATATGTATGTTCCTATGACCATTTTCTTAATTCTTTTGGGTTTGTTATTGTAGGTCTATTCCTTCTCTTGTGTTTCCTGCCTAGAGAAGTTCCTTTCGTATTTGTTGTAAAGCTGGTTTTAGTGTTGCTGAATTCTCTTAGTTTTTGCTTGTCTGTAAAGGTTGTAATTTCTCCGTCGAATCTGAATGAGATCCTTGCTGGGTAGAGTAATGTTGGTTGCAGGTTTTTCCCTTTCATCACTTTAAGTATGTCCTGCCACTCCCTTTTGGCTTGCAGAGTTTCTGCCAAAAGATCAGCTGTTAACCTTATGGGCATTCCCTTGTATATTATTTGTTGTTTTTCCCTTGCTGCTTTTAGTATTTTTTTTTTTGTATTTAATTTTTGATAGTTTGTATAATATGTATCTTGGCATGTTTCTCCTTAGATTTATCCTGTATGGGACTCTCTGTGTTTCCTGGACTTGATTAACTATTTCCTTCCCCATATTAGGGAAGTTTTCAACTATAATCTCCTCAAACATTTTCTCAGTCCCTTTCTTTTTCTCTTCTTCTTCTGGGACCCCTATAATTTGAATGTTGGTGCGTTTAATATTGTCCCAGAGTTCTCTGAGACTGTCCTCAATTCTTTTCATTATTCTGCTCTGCAGTAGTTATTTCCACTATTTTATCTTCCAGGTCACTTTTCCATTCTTCTGCCTTAGTTATTCTGCTATTGATTCCTTCTAGAGAATTTTTTATTTCATTTATTGTGTTGTTCATCACTGTTTATTTGCTCTTTAGTTCTTTTAGGTCCCTGTTAAACGTTTCCTGTATTTTCTCCATTCTATTTCAAAGATTTTGGATCATCTTTACGATCATTATTCTGAATTCTTTTTTGGGTAGGCTACCTATTTCCTCTTCATTTGTTTGGTCTGATGGGTTTTTACCTGTTCCTTCATCTGCTGTGTGTTTCTCTGTCTTCTCATTTTGCTTAGCTTACTGTGTTTGGGGTCTCCTGTTCTCAGGCTGCAGGTTTATAGTTCCCTTTGTTTTTTGTGTCTTCTCCCAGTGGCTAAGGTTGGTTCAGTGGGTTGTGTAGGCTTCCAGGTGGAGGGGACTAGTGCCTGTGTTCTGGTGGATGAGGCTGGATCTTGTCTTTCTGGTGGACAGGTCCAAGTCTGGTGGTGTGTTTTGGGGTGTCTGTGGCCTTATTATGATTTTAGGCAGCCTCTGTGCTAATGGATGGGGTTGTGGTCCTGTCTTGCTAGTTGTTTGGCATAGGGTGTCCAGCACTGTAGGTTGCTGGTCGTTGAGTGGAGCTGAGTCTTGGCGTTGAGATGGAGATCTCTGGGAGATTTTCACTGTTTGATATTAAGTGGAGCTGGGAGGTCTCTGGTGGACCAATATCCTGAACTCATCTCTCCCACCTCAGAAGCACAGGCCTGACGCCCGGCTGGAACACCAAGACCCTGTCATCCACATGGCTCAGAATAAAAGGGAGAAAAAAAGAAAGAAAGGAAGAAAAATAAAATAAAATAAAGTTATTAAAATAAAAAATAATTATTTAAAATAAAAAAAATTTTTTAAGTAATAAAAGAAAAAAGAAGAGAGCAACGAAACCAAAAAACAAATCCATGAATGATAACAAGTGCTAAAAACTATACTAAAAACAAAAAACAAAAAAATGGACAGACAGAACCCTCAGACAAATGGTAAAAGCAAAGCTATATAGAGAAAATCATGCACAGAAGCATACACATACATACTCAAAAAGAGAAAAAGGAAAAAATATATATATTGTTGTTCCCAAGTCCACCACCTCAATTTGGGATGATTCATTGTCTATTCAGGTATTCCACAGATGCAGGTACATCAAGTTGATTGTGGAGATTTAATCCACTGCTCCCGAGGCTGCTGGGAGAGATTTCCGTTTCTCTTCTGTGTTAGCACAGCTCCTGGAGTTCAGCTTTTGATTTGGCCACGCCTCTGCGTGTAGGTTGCCTGAGGGCATCTATTCTTCGCTCAGACAGGACGGGGTTACAGGAGCAGCTGATTCAGGGGCTCTGGCTCACTCAGGCCAGGGGGAGGGAGGGGTACGGATGCGGGGCGAGCCTGCGGCAGCAGAGGCCGTCGTGACGTTGCAGCAGCCTGAGGTGCCATGTGTTCTCCCGTGGAAGTTGTCCCTGGATCATGGAACCCTGGGAGTGGTGGGCTGCACAGGCTCTCGGGAGGGGCGGTGTGGAGAGTGACCTGTGCTCGCACACAGGCTTCTTGGTGGCGGCAGCAGCAGCCTTAGCGTCTCATGCCCGTCTCTGGGTCCGCGCTGATAGCCGCGGCTCGCGCCTGTCTCTGGAGCTTGTTTAGGCGGCGCTCTGAATCCCCTCTTCTCGCGCACCCCAAAACAATGGTCTCTTGCCTCTTTGGCAGCTGCAGACATTTTCCCAGACTCCCTCCCGGCTAGCTGTGGCGCACTAGCCCCCTTCAGGCTGTGTTCACGCTGCCAACCCCAGTCCTCTCCCTGGGATCCAACCGAAGCCCGAGCCTCAGCTCCCAGCCCCCGCCCACCCCGGCGGGTGAGCAGACAAGCCTCTCGGGCTGGTAAGTGATGGTCGGCCCGGATCCTCTGTGCGGCAATCTCTCCACTTTGCCCTCCGCACCCCTGTGGCTGCGCTCTCCTCTGTGGCTCCGAAGCTTCTCCCCTCTGCCACCTGCAGTCTTTGCCCATGAAGGGGCTTCCTAGTGCGTGGAAACCTTTCCTCCTTCATGGCTCCCTCCCACTGGCACGGGTCCCGTCCCTATTCTTTTGTCTCTGTTATTTCTTTTTTCTTTTGCCCTACCCAGGTACGTGGGGAGTTTCTTGCCTTTTGGGAGGTCTGAGGTCTTCTGGCAGCGTTCAGTAGGTGTTCTGTAGGAGCTGTTCCACATGTAGATGTATTTCTGATGTATTTGTGGGGAGGAAGGTGATCTCCGCGTCTTACCCTTCCGCCATCTTGAAACTCCTGAATAGATATTTTAATTAAGTGCAGAAGTCATACTGGTAAACTTCTAAAGGGTGATGTGTGGGCTTTGAGAGAAACAGGAATCAAGAATAAAATCTAGGCTTGAGACAAGGGCATTTCGATGAACAGTGACACCATTTACTGGGATGAAGATTAAAAGAGAATATGGTAAGCAGAGGATATATTTATTATACACTTATTTATTTACAGATTTATATCTCTCATTAGTTTGTGAGTTCCTTGAAGACTGGCCCCATATTTTCTATGGCTTTGGATTAAATAAAATAAGCAAAATATTTTAAAACAAGGAGGATTATTGGTGGGGTGGTTCATAAAAAGGCCACTGGGTGGCAAAAATGTTAGGGACCACTTTACTACATTATTTCTACAGTCACTTCTAGGTCTATAATTATATGCATCTAAGTCTTAAAATTTTAATATAGACAATTACTCAGGAGTTGAAAATCAACTACTAACTACCAGCAGGTATTCAGAATAATATTCTCCATATACAAAAAATTATCTTTTTCATTAGAAGCTTTCACGTTAAAAATAACATCTTCAATATGATGCAGGAAAAAACCAATAAAATGGCAAAAAATATGTTAGCTGAAATACAGTTAATAATATAGAAGTCCTGAAGTGAAACTTAAAGCTCAATACCATCTTTTTCATGAAGTCTTTCTGATTACTCCTCACATAAACTCTCTCTTTTCCAAACATGCATCACACAGATCACTTATCACATACTAAGGATGCAGCACAAGGCTGTAGGAAGAACAAAGGGAATTGGGAAGCTAAGCTATAGCCCCATTTCTACCACTTATTATATTGGAAACCATTATGAGCTCTCTCTACCCGCTTTTCACTGACTGTGAAAAGGGAGCAAACATATAGGCCTGCCCATCTCATAGGGTTATGGTAGCCCTTAGCCAAGTCGCTTCATGGACTTTTCATAAACTATAAAACTTCATTCATAAAGTGATCCCTTTTATTTATGATTTATTTGTCTTTTTCCAGGTACTACAGGGGCTCAAAGATCAATAAAACACCATCACGATTCCCTAAGAGCTTAACCTGTAGTGGCAAAATAGAAGCATACCCAAGGAACAAGAGAGACACACAGCAAGATGCAGGAGGCATTACTATTAGTGTTGGCTGCATTGTAGTGATTGGTGAACACATTTATTTTCCAAAGAGGCAATAAATTCCTAAGTGGTAGAGAACATGTCTTGTATAATAGTCTTATATTCCCACTATTGGTAGACGCTAGGACCTCAAAATTAGTTAAACGAATGAGTCCAAATAGGGAAGCTGGGCTGAGGAACTGTATCACTACAAATATAAACACTCTATAAATCTCCTACTCCATATACAGGGTTCCCTTCCTCTGCCCTGTGTCTCCCTGCTTTTGGACTTTGGAATGTCCACTTTACAGAAGTAAATCAGTTTTCTTGGGCTGGACTCCTTACCCCTGGTGTCAGGATTACTCTCTTGTAAATATTTTCAAAGACATTCCTGAAAAATATGCACACCTCAGTTTTCCTAAGAGAAGTATATTTCCCATAAATGTTTTAGCAAAGTTAGTTCAACCTCTTGAAGCTTGTAGAAAAATAGTTTTGGGGCATAGTTCTTCTTATTCATTGATCTTGGTATCTTTTACAATAGCTTATTATAGATATTTTAGTGATTGCTTGTACTAAAATTCCCCAGCACCCCAGAGGAGTCATCATGAAGCATACTCTCAGGTTACATCCTGACACCTCCAGCTTAAACTGGTCAATTGTAGTGAGGTTATTACAGATGCAGGAAACAGCTGCAAAATGACACACTTTGCCCGGAAACTTGGTTTCTATGGTCTTAATCCAAACTTGCTATCTCTTCTGAATACACACTTTTGTGCAACGATGTCTTTCCCAAGTGCATCCCAAACACAATGTGCCAATTTTAAGTATGACTCAGCATGAGTGTTTAACTTGCCTGACTTCACAGAACGCATGGCTTATGACATTATAAAACATAGAAAGTGACTATTTGACCATTAGTGGTATATAATGATCTTTTCGTGCCCCTTAAAGGTCATGATACTCAGTGGATATGTCATTAAATAAGTGTAATTAACTGGATGTTTTCATTTCATATGAATTTTGCTGTTGGGGCTTGTTGATTTGGGCATGAGAAACATCATGATGTACTGGGGAATTTTTTCTTTCAGAAATCAGGAAACCAGGATTCTGGTGCCATCTTTGTCACTAAGTGACTCAATAACCTTGGATAAATAATTTTACCTTTTGAAATCCACTGTTCTTACCAGTTAATGGAGAGAATTGGACTGAGTTCATGACAACGCTTTTCAGTTGGAACATTCTTTAGTGCTAATCACTTTTTAGAAAAAAAAATTTTATTGAAAGTGTTCATCACTTTTAGCATAAAGTGTAAAGTTAATTTATTACTTATTCTAGGAAAAGTAATGTGTTTTAGGAAGTTTTGAATGACAGAAAGCAAAGGACTAGGTGACATAAGTAAATAGAGAGCATTTATATGAATCAGAAGCAAAGTATAAGACTAGGAATTACAATATGTAGAACAACTAGGTGAATAAGAAGAAAACAACAGGTTAGCCTGCCTAATGTTCTAATAAGTTTATTGAATGAATCCTATTGGGGCCAGACGTCTTCAGGTCTTATTAAAAGGTGACCAAACTGGCTCTTTTACTTCAGACATCAATGTACCCTGCCCACCAGTCTAGATGAGCAGACCAGAGAAATTTGAGAATGACTGGCGTCTAAGATGAAAGAGCTGCAACTTTTCCTTCCTCTCCATGGAGAGGGTAGAATAGTGTTTTCTTGCGGTCCCCAAATCAAGAGATCTGAAAGAATCACTTCTAGAGTCAGCCATAATGGAAGCCTGGCATCTCATTATCTGGTGGGTTGTGTGCCCCGGCAGAGGACTTGATACCTGTGGATCAAAGGTATTCCGGGCAAGGGCAACCCAGAAGCAAGATCACTATAAGAAGCTGCTGATAGAGATTGAAAGGGTCAAGCTGGAACAAATCTCCCATGCAGAAGCTGTGCATTTAGAAGTCCCTACAAGAGTCCTCTAAAGAACCCACTTATGTGCTCACTAGAGAGCCATCAAATCAAGATCATCTCACAGAGAAGACTACTGTAGCAAAACATAGGTAAGAAACAACCACTTATGACATTCCATTTCTCCTCCCAACAAGCCAAAAGTGAAAGGGACCCAGAAAGGGGCCAAGGTGGTGTTCTAAGAGCACCTCATGTCCCCTTGTTCCTTACTCATTCCATATGCTTCAGGCCAAAGCTAAAGTTGAGCTGGGGGAAAGGAGGATATGAGGTTAAAGTTTGAAATGATTAAATTAGACTGGACTCTTTGACAACTGAAAGTCACAAGAAAACTGAAAGTCACAAGAAAACTGAAAGTGACTGTGGAAGCTGAGATTTCACAAAGAGACAGGAAATAGAAATTCCTCATGGCAGAGTGAAAGCAGTGTTAGCAAAATAGAAAACCATTTTACTTTCATGTGCCACAAATCCAGAATGTTCAATAATCTGGCAGACAAAGAGCAGGTTTTCTCAAGCCTTGGTCCAGGATCTCAGGTGTGGGGAAAATGGCCTAGCTGCAGACGATGCTGTACCTGTCACTACTGAGTGGATATGTGGCTACTTCTAGCTTAGCTTCTAGAATTTGTGGAAAGTCATGAAATACCAGCTTCATCAAGAAAGTAAGGATGCTGGTCTACTGTTCCAAAATATCTGTAGAAAAATATCTGTGCACAGTTTTATTGAGAGATAATTCTCCAAGGATATTTTCATATTTTTGCATAGTTGGGCTTTATGATTGAATCATAAATGCAGGAAGATAGAGATTGTGCATTACTCCAGAGAGATTTAGAGACTTCCCTCCCCAGAGCCATTTGTTTACATTCCAGGGTAGAGCCCTTCCCTTCCATTCCCCAGAGAAAACTTGGTTACATTTCAGAGTGAAGTTCTCTCTCTCTGGAAAGGAAGAGGGAGGGGTAGATGTGCCAGCTGCCCTATGTAAACTTTGAGTCATAATTTCAGGGTTCCTCTCCTCTGATGCAAATCCCACGCATACCCAGGTGAAAAATTGGTCCTCATCCTGGTGCCCTCTGGTGAATAGGAGCTAAGGTGCTCTGTGAGGATAATCTGTCTATTCTCTAATTCGGAGATCTCATGTTTTCTGTCAGTGTATATGATATATACTATATATACACACACATATTGAGATATACTACATACATATGTAGTATATGTCAATTTTGCAAAATCAATAGGATAATTAATGTTTAACAAATTTATCCTACTGATATTTGTAAAAATTGATATTTACAACCAGATAAGCAGTCAGTTTTAAGTCCAGAAACTAGTATAAAGCATTTATATTTTATTTCTATTATGGGATTAACTTTCAGAATTGTTTTAGAGGTAGTGGTAGTTTACTTTGTCTGCAGAATAAAAGTTCTTGATTTTGTATTTGTTAGAAATAAATTAATCCTGTTAGAAAAATATACTGATATGATCTATTGTTCAGACATAAATTTCCTGAGTATTGGGTGGATGTTGTAGACTCCAGAGTTAAGACCTAAACCAGGTGCACTTTTTGAATTTTGACCCTGGGTGTATCTGTAAGGGCCAGTGTGACAAATCGTGTTTTAGTGACGATCTGGTGAGGTTTCTGACAGCAACTTTGGCTGGATGAGCTGGGCAGCTGGAGGTCAAGACTAGCATTTCCTCCTCAGTTAAACTAACAATTTCTGATTTTAAGAGGTCCCGTTTTTAAACACATCCCTTACTCTTCTGCGAAATGTAGAATGGGGAGAGAGAGTTGGGTGGCATATGGAAGGATGGGAAAGAGTGAGGAGGGATGCTTTTGAGCCATTTAATTTGTCCTCTTGCCTTGATCCAGGAAATGACCCAGGTCTTAGCGAGTAAGGGACAAAACTGAACTAGGCGACCTGATCAGATGAACAAGGGAGACCATGATGAGGGGACCAGGAGAGGTAGAAGCGATAACACAAATTAGCATATTTTGTGATCAAGTTGACATTAGTTCAAGAAACTTTTATTTAGCTCCTATTGTGCATGACGTACTACACTAGGAACTGGGCTTAAAAGATGAATACGACACAGTTCAAGGCTGTGTGTGTGTGTGTGTGTGTGTGTGTGTGTGTGTGTGTGTGTTTCAATATAAAGTAGTAAATGCAGGGGTAAAGGAGCAGACACACAGAGATGGGAAACAGTATGGTGTCGAAGAAGAATCACAAAGAGTTCAGTAAAGTGAAAGCCATGTTCTTCAATCTTGCCGCATAGTGGAATCATCTCATGAACTTTAAAAAATTGCCTATGTGCAGGCCTCACCCCACACCAATAAAACCTGAATCTCTGGAGGTCGGGCCCAGGCATTGGTCACCTTTTTAAGCTTCCCAGATGAGTCTCGCTGTATTTGGGTTGAAACCCACTGTTATGGTCAATAAGTATAAAGTAGGACTTCATGAGAGATGATGCAGTTTGCCCATCTGCTAAATGGGGTTAATAACACTTAACCTTGCCTAATTCATCAAGTTGTTATAAAGACATTTGGAATGTAAGAATGCATTTGAAAATGCTTTGTAAACTACAAAGCCCTGAAAAAATGCAAGGTAATATTAGCTCTCCTGACAGACTGAGAGTCCTTTGAGCATAATAATTATTAATTCTTATTAATATTAATCTCTATAAGGTTAATCTTATTAATCTTTATATCACCACACTTCCCAACATAGGATCTGCTACATAGTAGATGTCCAATATATGTTTGCTGAATGGGTGAATGAATAAATACATCAACAATGCAAATAAACACACATTGAACTCTTGAAACAGCACTGAAATAGAAAAAGTGAATAAAGTGAAAGTATATCCTCATGGCTTATATTCAAAAGGAGAGTTTATAGGGGCATATGAGCTTATGAAGTGATTTAAATTAAGTTAATTTATTGTACCTTTCAAACAACATGTGAATGAACTTTAAAAATATGTACAGAAACATGTCCCTGATTTTGAGTGTTCCAGCCGAGAACCCAGCTTGGTATGTAGACAGTTTAAACAATAGGAGATTTCCAGGAAAAAAAAGTTAATATTTGAAATCAGAGCACAGTGGAATTCTTAGAAAGAAATCACATTTTCTTTGGAGTCTCCCACTTTATCGTTTACATGGTCTGACTTCGAATAAAATCGTATGTGGATTGTGTGTGTTTATGTGTGTGTGTAATTGATGTGTGGATTTAGACATTACGGAGATGTTCAGATAAAATAAATCTGCAATCCAAAAGTAATTAACAAGCTTCAAATTTAAGAAAAAATGTTGCATGCTTAATCAATGGATGAGGAAAGGCAAAGAACTATAAATGCATTGTATTTGCATGATGCTCTTTGTGATTTTCAAAGAAATATCATAAAATATGCCCTCATTGTTTGTGTCAAAGAAAAGCCAATCTTTCTGTGCTTTTGTTGCAATTTGATTTTCTAACTGATTGGTCATCAACTCATCTCCATTCTGCTTTTGATATGCTCTCATTAATCAGCTTCATTTCCTAGAAAGAGATGAATGTGTGCCTCCATCCAATGCTAGAGGAGTGCATGTGGGCAAGAAAGGGAGGTCACGCTGAGGGGGAAAATAGGAGTAGAAACAGCACTCCCAGAGAGGTGCCAACCATAACATTTTTCACAGTTCAGAATCAAATAGTCATCAATATCTAAGTAGAACTCTCTACCAGGAATGCAGGATAATTTATTTAGCTTCCGAAATTTGACACCAAGATGGCAATAACATTAGTTCATGTCCAAGGAGACATAGTATCATGTCTCAGGAGATCCATTTGAAAATAAGGGAGTGTGATGAGTAGACAGAAGGTAAGAGAGTAGATCCAAGTTAACAGGCTAGGTGCAGAGCAACCCTCCTGGGGCCACTGGTCTAGGTAGAGAGATGTCAGTATGGAGGAAAGCCAAAGACTCAAGGAAAGTCAGCAGCAAGTAGGAGGCCTGCACTTGTCACAGGGATGCTCAGAAGGTCTGACACCTGATGACGTCACCAAATTTCTTCTACATATGCCTAATGATTCTGTCAAAAATGTCAAAAACATTTTTCAAGAAATACTATTTAATGCGGTAAGTTTTGCTTTAGTGCTAGGTCCATGCAGGCTAGTCTGCAGATGGTTAACAGCTCATTTGACAATTTGGATTGAAACTAAAATGGATAGGAGTTAATATGCTGTCCTTTAGCCTTGTTTATATCCTCTTCATCTCATTAGAATTATTTCTTTATAATTGCCCTCTACCTGGTCCCCCTGCCTCCAGTCTACCTCCACAGTAACCTCCCCAAAATGTAAGTTTAATAACATTACTCTTTAACATCACCTTCATTATTTTTAATGGAATTTTCAGTGTGTCCTATTGCAATGAGGTTTATCCAAAAAATCTAACTTCCCACTGTCCGATGACCATTCCCTCCATTCCTTGGCTCTTTCTATGTCTGGAATACTCCAACCTCAAAACTACTGAAATTCCACATGTCCTTCAAGGACAGATTCAAATCTTAACTCTGGGTAGTTCTGCCCAAACTTCCAAGCTAAGATTTCTTTGAATACTTTGTTCACGTTCCCCTTTTGACCTTTCTGTAAGACTAAAAATTTAAAGTGCATATTTATGTTTGTTTCCTCCATAAATCTGTGAGCTCGTCAGAGGCAGGGAATCTATCTGCTTTGCCTTATCTCTAGTTCTCAGCACTCAGCATAGTGCCCAGTACACAGTACATCTTCAAATTTTTTTTGGTTAAATGAATAGATGCATATATACTATATCACTTGAGATTAGGTTTGATTCAATATAATAGAAATTCCAAATACACAATTCAGACAAGATAGTGGATTTTTGGGGGGGGGGCCTCATGTAAAGGAAATTCAGAGATGTACAGGCAGTCTATGGATGTATGGTGGCTTCATGTTGACATCAGTGTCTTAAGAGTCTAAAAAAATTCTGCTGCTCATCTGCTATGGATTAAATTGTGTCTCCCCCCTCCCCCCACCAAATTGATGTGTTGAAGCCCTAACCTCCAATATGTCTGTATTTAGAGACAGGGCCTATAAAGAGGTAATTAGCTTAACTGAGGTCATAAGAGTAGGGCTGTCATACAATAGGATTAGTGTCTTTATAACAAGAGATACCTGAATATTTCCCCCACCCCAGGGCCCCACACACACAAAGAAGAGATCATGTGAGAACACAGAAATATGGCAGCTACCTAAAAGCCTGGTAGAGAGGTCTCACTAGAAACTGACCATGCTGGCACCCTGATTTTGGACTTCCTAACCTCCAGAACTGTGAGAAAATAAATGTCTGTTGTTTAAGCCACCCAGTCAGTGGTGTTTTGTTATGGCAGTCCAAGTTAACTAAGACACCAAACTTAGCTTCAAGATCTCCTTCTGATGTAAGATGGCTGCTGGAGTACCAGTGATCTCATCTGAGTTCCAGGTAATGGGAAGGAAGAAGGGGGAAAAGGAAAAAGGTAAGAAGTCTTCTTTTCTAGATGAATCAGTGCTCCTTAAGAAGATTTCTCAGACATCCACCTAAGTACCTCTGCCATCCCTAGCTTTAAGGGAGGCTGGGGAATGTAATTTTTAAGCTGGGCCTATTGCCATCTAGAATAAAATCAGGGTTCTGTTTGTGAAGAAGATGGGAAAAATGTATATTAGGTTGGTACTTAGAAGTTTCTGCCACAAATGTCTTCCGGGCAATTTTGGCTTTTGGGTAGAAAGTCTGTATCCTGGCTGAATGGGGTGGTTACCCAAGCTGCACTGAATTTGTAGAATGAACTGTTATTTGGGTACCATAGACAAGGATCTAGATAATAAAAATGTTGAAGTATAGGATGTTTTAAATGCTACTGTCATTTGATTAAAGGGTTGGGTGGCACAATATTTTACTACATCCCTGGAAAGAGTTTTGGGAGGATATTCTCTTTTTCTCCAAGCAAGGAGAATCTCAACTAGATATTCCTATAATAATGAGAATCCATCCTGGACCTATCACTTCAGAAAGGTTGATTGTATTATGCTCATCAGAATCTATTCACCAAAGTTAGCACAAAAAGAGAAATAATAAATATCAGAGCAGAAATACATGAAATATAGACCAGAAAAATAATAGAAAAGATCGATGAAACTATGAGGGTTTTTTAAAAGCTAAACAAACTTGAAAAACCTTTAGCTAGACTAACAAAGAAAAAAAGAGAGATGACTCAAATAAATAAAATCAGAAATAAAAGAGGAAACACTACTGATACTAGAGAAATACATAGGATTATAAGAGACTCCTATGAACAATTAAATAATTTAGAATAAATGGATAAATTCCTAGAAACAAGCAACCTACCAAGACAGAATCAAGGAATAGAAAATATGAACAGAGCAATAATAAATAAAGAAAGGAATCAGTAATCAAAAACCTCCCAACACAGAAAACCCCAGGACCAGACAGCTTCAGGGTGAATTCTACCAAACATTTAAATCAGAATTAAAGACAATTCTTTTCAAACTTTTGCAAAGAATTGAAGGAGAGGGAACACTTCCAAACTCATAATAGGCCAGCATTACCTTGATACCAAAACAAGATAAGGGTACTACAAGAGAAGAAAATTATAGATCAATATCCCTGATGAAGATAGAGATAGAAGTTCTCAACAAAATATTAGCAAACTGAATTCAAGAACATATTAAAAGCATTATAAACCATGACCAAGTGGGATATCCCTAGGTTGTAAGAATGGTTCAATGAATGAAAATCAATAAACGTGATACACCACATTAATAGAATAAAAGATTAAAATCGTATAATTATCTCAGATACAGAAAAAGCATTTGACAAAATAAAAAATCCTTTCATTATAAAAACCCTCAACAGATTGGATATAGAAGTAACATATCTCAACATAGTAAAGGCCAAGCATGACAAACCTACAGCTAACATTATACTCAATGGAGAAAAATTGAAAGCTTTTACTCTAAGATTAGGTACTAGACAAATGGTGCCCACTCTCACCACTCTTATTCAATATAGTACTGGAGGTCCTAGCAAGAACAATTATGCAAGACAAAGAAATGAAAGGCATCCATATTGAAAACGAAGAATTAAAACTGTTGTTAGTCGAAGAATATATGATCTTATATACATATAGAAAATCCCAAAGACTTAATAAAAAAAAAAACTGTTGGAACTAATCAATGAATTCAGTAAAGTGGGAGGACATAAAATCAATGTACAGAAATATGTTGAATTTCAATAAACTGACGATGAAACATCTGAAAAAGAAATAAAATTATCCCATGCACAACAACATTAAAACAATAAAATACTTAGGAATAAATTTAACTAATGAAGTGAAAGATCTCTACACTGAAAACTATAAGACTTTGTTGAAGGAAATTGAAGAAGACACAGACAAATGGAAAGACATCCCATGTTCATTGATCAGAAGAATTAATATGATTAAAATGTCAATATTACCCAAAGCCATCTATAGATTCAACACAATCCCTATTAAAATTCCAATGGCATTTTTCACAGAATAGAAGGAAATCCTGAAGTTTGTAAGGAACCACAAAAGGCCCTGAATAGCCAAAGCAATCCCAAGAAAGAAGAACAAAGCTGGAGGCATCACACTTCCTGATTTCAAATTATACTACAAAGCTATAGTAAAAACAGTATGGTACTGATATAAAAAGAGACATGTAGATCAATGGAATAGAATAGAGATCCCAGGATTAACCCCCCACATATATGGTCAACCAGTATTTGACAAGGGAGCCAAGAACACCCAATGGCGGAGGATAGTCTCTTCAACAAATTGTGTTGGGAATACTGAATAACCACATGCAGATAAATGAAATTGGACCCCTATCTACACTACTGACAAAAATTAACTCTAAATGGATCAAAGACTTAAACTTAAGATCTAAAGCCATAATACTTTTAGAAGAAAATATAGGGAAGAAGCGCTTCCATTGGTCTTGGCAGTGGGCAATGACTTTTTTGGACAGGACACCAAAAGCACAAACAACAAAAGCAAAAATCAACCAGCAGGACTACATCAAACTTAAATGCTTCTGCACAGCAAAATAAATGATCAACAAAATGAAAAAGGAACCTACACAATGGGAGAAAATATTTGCAAACTATATATCAGATAAGAGGTTAATATTCAAAATATATAAAAACTCATACAACTTAATAACAACAGAAAAACACAAACAATCTGATTAAAAATGGGCAGAGGAACTAAACAGACATTTTCCCAAAGTAGACATATAACTAGCCAACAGGTACGTAAAAAGTGCTCAATGTCACTAATTATTAGATAAATGCAGATCAAAACCACAATGAAATGTCACCACATATCTGTTAGAATGGCTAATATCAAGAAGACAAGAGTTAGCAAGTGTTGGTGAGGATGTTGAGGAAAGGAAATGCTTGCTCATTGTTGGTGGGAATGTAAGTTGGTGCAGCCACTATGGAAAACAGTATGGAAGTTCCTCAAAAAAATGAAAAATAAAACTACCATATGAACCAGCAATCCCACTTCTGAGTATATATCCAAAGGAAATGAAAACAGGATATGGAAGAGATATATGCACTCCTACATTTATTGTAGCATTATCCACAATAGCCAAGATAAGGAAAGAACCTAAATGTCCATCAACAGATGAGTGGATAAAAAAGTTGTGATACACACACACATACACACATACACAATGGGATATTATTCTGCCATGAGAAAGAAGGAAATCCTGCCATTTGTGACAACATGGATGGACCTTGAGGACATTATGCTAAGTGAGATAAGTCAGACAGACTAAGACAAATACTGAATGATATTACTTATATGTGGAATCTTAAAAAGACCCAACTTGTAAACACAGAGAGTAGAAAGGTGATTAACAAAATCTGGGTGTTGGGAGAATAGGAGAGATGCTGTTTAAGAGAACAAACTTGTAACTGGTAGATAAGACCTGGATATCTAATGCACAGTATAGTCATGATAGACTATAATATTATATTATAAACATCTAAGAAGAAAAAGGATCCGTTTAGGTAACTCAAATTGGGCTATAGCACCCTGATCTGAAAGTGCGGTGGACTAAAAGTTCTCATCTTCCAGGGAGAGAAGCAGGCTGGTATGCGGTATCAGGGAAACGAATCTCCAGAACTGGAGAGGGAGAGGGTAGACCTCTGCACTACAGTATTATCCTGTAGTAGTTTTCTAGGTTTGAGCTCACAACACTAGTACCAACTGTGTGGGAGATTCTTGAAATGCTGTCACCATCCTGGAGTTCCTAATCAACCACAAAGAGCCAGAGTGCTTTCCATGTTTAAACTGAAATGGATAACCTCCACTTTTTAGTTAGACCCAAACAGGTTTGGATTGGGGAGCCTGCCCCTGATATTCCTGGTTGGCTCACTGTCATTTCATTAACCTTGCAGCAATACTGCAGTTATGCAATAAATGCAATTCCACATTTTCCCCAGTTGAATTGTTGGATCCCATTATGACACCATGACCAGGTTCTACTATTTTTACATCACCATCTGAAAGGGGAAAGGAAATAATATCCATCAATGCCTGTTGTGTAGCACAGGATCTAAGGCCCTTCTGCCCAGCACATTTACTGGCATTTCACCACTGGAAACCTTATTTCATATGCATCTTTAAAACATAACTACCTGGGAGTTAAGGAATTTTGTCTAAGGTAACCGAAAGTGCTACTGGCTGAGCAGAGTTGTAACTCATGCTGTGCTCACCTCAACCACACGGCTTCATTTAGGGTAACAGGTACCATTTATTGAGCAATAACTATATGTCAGACCCTTTGCTCACCACTCAACATCCATCATTCCTATTTACTCTATAAAGTGTCTCCTCCCCCAGCTCTCTATTATTCCCATTGTACAGGTGAGGAAACACAGAGAGCTTTTGTAACTGGGCCAAGCATGTGAGCAGTAACTCATACCAATTTTGTATCTCTTCCAAGCCTGTATTCTTAACCATATGCCACTTTCCTTAACATAGAAGGAGGAAGCATATTGTCATGATTAGCAGTTTGGGCTCTGGGATATGGGTCAAAATTCTACCTCAGCACTTTACTAGATCTGTAGTATTGCACAAATTATTCAAACTCTCTACAGAGCAGTATCTTTCTTTACCTGTGAAATGGGAATATTAAAAATACTTACATTCTATGGTTGGGGTGAATAATAAATGAGGGCTACTATCTCATGGTTCCCCAAGGCATTCTCCAGCATCACTGTCCTCAATGACCTGGGGCTTTGTCCACAGTTACTTTGTTAACTGGGAAGACATATGCTAAATTCATTTATAATAAGTTAATCAATATTAGTTCACTCTGTTATTTAAGCATAAGGATTTTGAATACCTTGATGCTTTATCATATATTTCAAAGCAATAGAAATTTACGTTTCAAAAGAAATCTCAAGTGAGAGCCAAAACACATAGTCCAGACAAAAGCAGGAGCCTAATTAAATTCCTCTCAGGTTTTGGTGGCTGGTTAGGGATGGTGACCCTAGGGATGGGATATCTAGGAAGATCAGTGATGGGGCTGAAGGTGGTGAGCTCAGCCTGGGTTGTGATGGCTGTGGGAAATCAGATAGAGAGGCAGCAGGTAGGCATGGAGAGGGCTCAAGCTCAGGACAGACTTAGAACTGGAGACACAAGTATGGAAGGTATGCGGTGCTGTGTGCCTTATGAGGTGAAAATCAATCAGTGTTGCGTGGTGGCAGGAGCCAGGTGAATGGACGGAGTATGCAGAATGGAAAGAGAACCACGGACGGAATGAGGAAACACCCTAAACACTGGGTGGAAGAAAAGGAGTCCGTGGAAGAATCCAAGAAGGAAGGACATGAGAGGGAGGACAATATTAGAGAGGAGAGCCACAGAAGCTATCCTAGAGATGCAGCTCGCACCCTTCCTGCCGCCATGTTGGGGAGCATGCCCACCCCTGACCGCAATCTGAGTCCACACCCTCAAAAGACCTCAAACTACTGACCACAACTGACTGGAGATCAGGACTTGACATAAGACTCAAGCTGGGTCAAGCAGATTCCCTCTTCTTGATGGGTGTAACTGTAATGAGAGACTCTAGTCATTTTCCTGGGTTTTTACTGTAGAGGCCATAGGAATCCAGGATCGGGAGAGCCACTCAGTGCTAAAGCAGAGAAAAACTGATCTGAGGAGAAATGATGAGAGATTCAGTGGGCATAGCATACTTGAGAAGGAAACTTAGGTTGCAACTTTCTTGTTCCAGTGAGTTGCTCAGAGGGGTACCCGCGTGTGAGTTCTGTTACTTAGGCTGCCTTGAGTGGTTTGAGTTCCCAGCAGCCAGTGATTGCAGACTGAGGCAGAAATCAAGGGAGGAAAGCATTTTAAGGAGATTGTGGTTAATACTATCTAGGGCAGCAACAAGGTTGAGGATACAGTCTGAAACAGTTCCATCCATTTGGTGAAGAAATAAGGGACTGGCCTTGCTAAGGGTATAATTAGAATACTGATGGTGACAGAGATTTATGTGGTGGTCGGGAGAATGAAATGGATGCAACCTGGCTCTTCAGGAGAGAGGAGTGAGTGGTAGGAGGGTGCAGATTTTTAAAAATTAAAATTAAGGGAAATTTACTGGGAGCAAAATACTCATAGAAGGGAAATCTTTGCTGAAGCGTTGCTCTGCAAAATGGAGGGTATGGGATTCTGTGTATCCTCCCAGTGAGGTACAAAATGAGTCACTAGGGTATAGGAAAAAGATGAGAACTTTTTAATATTTTTCTTATTTAAAATTATGTGTATGTAGTTTTATAATGTATATATTATAAAATGGTACAGTTTTATAATTTATAAATACATATATATTATACATTGTGGTTGTGTGCTCAATAATTTTATTGATAGAGGCATGTGATCAAAAAGTTTGAGGCCACAGCACTAAAGTGTCAGAGAAGCAGGATGTTCACCCTCCTAAAAGCCAGCAGTGTACTAGATGCCACAGAAGTAACTCCACGAAGGGCAATATTTTGGCAAAGTAAAAATATAGTGGAAAAAGGCATATCCTCATCCTAAAGAAGTTTTGCATTTTTATCCTTTTTGCTTTGTGCTTTCTCGAAACCTTTACTTCTTTCTTAATGAGGTGAATTTTATGATGCTGGAAAGTGTGGAACTCAAGTGTTTTTTATTTCATTACTTTTCCAGACCAAAGACTCTTGGTCATCAATGACCGATCATAGCATACCAAAAAACATCAGGTACGAAACAAAACATTTCTATAGAGCAAGTGCCAGAAGAATCTACTTTGCTTTTTTTTCTTAACTCAGTGGTCTTCCCATGTCCTAATGGCTCATTCCTAACCATTCAGGGAGAAAAGTAAAAAGGGTTTTCTGATTTGTAAAGCTAAGGCAATCACTCTCTCCGCCTTTTTTTGGTTTGTTTTTGTTTTGTATCTTTGACATTTGAGGTAGAAAAGTAACACAGAAGACAGAAAAAAATCTTGTTCTGAACATTGAGAAACGCTTGCGCTTCCTACAGCTTTCTATTATAATAAAATATTAATCAACACAATAGCAACATATGCATCTTTATGTGTTGTACATCTTTAGGCCACTAGAAGACAGAATTTAAAGCTCATTGGAAAGGACAGAGTTTTCTCTTTTGTTCTCCAATTGGAGTGAGAGTGTGAGTATTTAGTAAAAAAGTAAGGAGACAGATATTTTTGGCATTTTGGTATGCCAGGTTGCCATCTGGTTGCAATATTTGTCCATCTTTAATTTTCAGAGTTAAACTGGCAGATTCTGCCCATCAGAGAATGTCACCCTTTACCCTAGAAACTATTGCTATTTCAGAAACTTACTGTAAGTTAATGACCTTTCCAGAGACAGAGGTAATCAACTCGAACCCAAAGACCTATAACTGAGTTTGAACTAAGTATCAATATCATTTCCACACTGAGCTCAGTTTTAGTGGAAATTTGAATTCTTTATTTCCTTATTATATTATTGAAAAATTTACTTACGGTGTTGACTTAGGTTTCAATTAGCTGCCCTATTTTGGCATATCTATAGGCTTAAGGATGATAACTTCCAAATACTACCCTGTCTAGGCAAAGTCTAATAAGGAGCCAATGACAACTAGAATTATTAAATTGAAATAATTTATGACAAGCCTATCAATCATTCATATTTTATATGTTTGTAGATTTATAGTTTTCTGCACACTCCTCTGAGCATATTTAGTGATAAAAATTTGAATTATGCATGAGATGGTGTGATGGTTAATTTTATGTGTCAGCTTGGCTAGGCCATGGTGCCCAGTTGCTTGGTCAAACACCCGTTCAGAGGTTGCTGTGAAGGCATATTTTAGATGTGATTAACATTTACGTTAGTAAGCAGACTTTGAGTAAAGTAGATTACCCTCTATAATGTGAGTGGGTCTCATCCATTCAGCTGAAGGCCTTAGAGAAAAGACTGAGGTTCTTAGAAGAGGAAGGGTTTCTGCTTTCAGACTGCCTTTGGAATCAAAACTGCAACACCGACTCCTGCTGGAATTTCCAAGCTTCCATCCTGCTCTGCAGATTTCAGACTTGTCAGTGTCCACAATGGAGTGAGCCAGTTCCTTAAGATCTCTCTCTCTCATTCATATTTATATATGAATATAAATAGAAAAATTCCAACTCTCTGTATAGATTTTTTTCCTTCTCAACGTAACTGAAGAAATTATATTGACATTATTTTGAGAATGACTAAAACCTTGTAAACATATGTATTCACATATCAAGTTTTTTTTTTTTTAACCAAGTAAATAGTGAGAAATGAAACATGGGTAGAAATGTATGTGTCCAGGGGCTGAGTATTTCACCAAGCACACCAGTGAGGATGGTGGCTCTATGTCAATTTCATTTTTTTCGATGTCCTGTCGATCGTCACCCCCTTCATTTTGTTAGTTCCAACACCTGCTGGTTGGGAGAAGCACGGCCAGGTATGAAGTGAAGTCCCGACGATGCTAGCCTAACTTCACCTAAAACATCCTTTGTGGACATGTAGTCCAAGCATCTCAATAGCTGTGGTTAGTCCACCGTTAAAAATTGAACCAAGGGCTTCCCTGGTGGCGCAGTGGTTGAGAATCTGCCTGCCAATGCAGGGGACACGGGTTCGAGCCCTGGTCTGGGAAGATCCCACATGCCGCGGAGCAACTGGGCCCGTGAGCCACAACTACTGAGCGTCTGGAGCCTGTGCTCCGCAACAAGAGAGGCCGCGATAGTGAGAGGCCCGCGCACCGCGATGAAGAGTGGCCCCCGCTTGCCGCAACTAGAGAAAGCCCTCGCACAGAAACGAAGACCCAACACAGCCATAAATTAAATAAATAAATAAATAAATAAATAAATAAATAAATAAATAAATAATTCCCATTTAAAAAAAACAAAAAACAGCTCCAAATAGAAGTCTTTAAAAAAAAAAAAATTGAACCAAGATTTTTGAAGATTATTAAAAGTTTTCCAGATGCTGAATCTATACATGCATTCTATCTGAAAATCAGTCCACTTAGATACACAAAGCTTTACCCAGTAATAATGAATGTTTTGTTTTGGCTGCTGCCCAATGTAAGCAGCTATAAGAGGTTCCAGTAATTTCTTCCTTGACATGCTGATATTTAATAAGTTGGAAATGTCTGTCTTTCAGCAAACAGATTTTATGCCTCATCTTTTAACTCTAAGACATCTGTATGGTTAGACTAGAATTATGGAACACCAAAAGGTTGGGTAAGTTCAAGTGCTTCACTTAAATCTTTGGTTCCCCAGATAGCCCCTGAATTACAAAATCATTTCCGTAGTAGAGTTTCCTGTTTGGGGACTGTTTTTTACCCTTGCCTTGAAATGCTGAACTAGTCTGGCCAGCTGGTCTGATGCTCACAGAGGGTCATATTGAACCACGATATCGAAATGCCTACAACTGTATATTTTCCAATTCTGCTGTAGTTGTAGAAGCACAGCTAGAAAAAAAAATAAATAAAACTGGTTTGATTTTAGACGTGAACCTTGTCTAATCATGGAATAAACAAACTACAGTTTAAGAAGAAACTCATCCAGGTACAGTGGGATTAGCCATGGACATCCTCAGACCAATTACAGATACTTCTTTCTTCATTCATTCTTTACCACACAGATGGCCCCTGGGGTTCAGGGACCATGGTGAGAAGCCTGGGATTGGAGTGCACTGGGATATTAGAATAAAATGTGTAAATGTGATGCATATTTAATCATATGCCTGTCCTTATGCAGTATATTTTGAATGAATTGCTTATCTTTCTAAAAGGTACAGTCACTCTACCAATTTCAGTTGTCCTACCTAGGTTTCTCACAACTTCCCTCCATGTTCACATCAGAAAAGAGTCTTACTTTTTGTAGGGCCAATATAAAAAAATAGACTACATCTCACTTTGTCAGGATCAAGCTGGACCAACTAATCTAGGAGGGTGAGTTTAAGCTGTCAAGAGAAAGAGACACAGATTTAAAAAAAATACCTCAGACTAATAAACATTTACACATCATCTATCTGGACTTGACTTTGACCAGTCTGTTTTTAAATCTCTGGTGATGTGTAGCAGACAGCAGAATAAGTGGTCCTGAGGACTGCCAGCCTCTCACGCAGAGACGTAGGTGGCCACAGGCATCTGTCCATCGTTGTCAAGATTCAGAAAGTCTGAATAAACATCAACATTTTCATAAGGAAGCTGAGGAATTCCAGACGCAGCAACCCAGTGAGAGAAATGCTCTGGAAAGGAAACTGTGGCAGACGCTCCCACACCTCTTGGACAGACATCCACATTTCCTAAGTGAGGGCATCCACTTATCCCCAGATGTGAGAACTGAATAAATATCACCTTCACAACCCTGTCCAGTGAAGACATATTTTGATTCCAGAAATTACGCAAGCTGACCAAACAACTCTACCTATGAAAATTCCTGGCTACTTTCCCCCAATCCAAAACAAGAATGACAAGAAATAGTTTTCCCTCAGAAAAGAGAATCCTGCTGAGATTTAAACTCCGTTCTAGACAGGATCTGGCTTCTAGAATTTTAGGCAAGGCTAGATCAGTTTAAAAAAACTGTACAGAAAAATCAAACACATAGAGGAATGCCATGAACATTTTTGAGTGTTGTTATGTAAGGTATTTTAAAGGGAAGAGATTATATTTTTATAGAAAATACTTAGAGGCCAGAATATTTTTCAAAGATATTCTTTCTCCTAGGTGTAATATTGCTCCTCTATTCAAATTCATTAAATGAGGAACTGTCTTCTTTAAATGTGTGAATGGGGAATTCAGGTTAAAATTGTTAATATTGGAAATGGAAATTCTTTTTGGAAGCTGTGGCTCTATTGCTTTTCTACTGGTTGTCAGGCAGATTTCAGAACTGTATTCCCACATGTTCTTCCACAACAGCTGGAAGCTTCCTTGTATGAGGGAGGATTCCACACTGTTGTTTTCTGTTTCAATGTGTATAAGGGTCCACTCACCATCACTAAAAAATTGCAACAATGTATAGTTTTAGATTCTTAGCAAGAGATGGTTACATGTGAATTCAAATTCAGTAAAATCAAAGAGTTTTAGCAAATGAGTTGTTGTAAACCATTTACGTAGAAAGTATTTCCCTTAGTGACATTGTTCATTCGTTTAATGTTTATTGAGTAGCCTAGTATATTCAGATGTATTAAGTCTTTAATCTCTACTTATGGAGTAAAAAGTTTTGTTTCTCTAAGTATTTTCAGGCATCCAAAAGTAGACAGAGAAATCTAAAAATGAATAAGCAGAAATAGGCCTAGTGTTGAAGAGCAGCAAATTCAACGTCCTAAACAAAATCAGTGTTTTCCTTGGAAAACACTGGGAGAAAAGAAGACGCTCAGAAAAAGTTTATGATTTATGAAAAGCTATCTGTTTCATTTAAACTAGGGTTAGATTTTATCAATGGTAGAACTGCTAACTTGATTATGTTCTAGCCTAAACAGCCATGTAGGATTCTGTTTCCTTTTCTCCTTTTGATGCTTGCACTTTGTGAGGCTACCAATTAATCTCTTACAATCCAGTTGAAATGCGGACATGTGGAAGAAAAGCACTTAGAATAACAAAGGTTAATAAAACTCTAGGAATGCTCCTTAGCACTCAATATTTATGGTCTACGTATTGAGTAATTCAGACTAGAGTCACCGGAAAAATGAATTAGGAGCAGTGTTAAGTTCAGTAGATTCTGACTGCTGGTTTTGCTTGTTCCCCTCCACACTGAGAGGAGTGTGACCTCTTAACTTCAGAGGAATTCTTGCAGGCTCTGCACCACAGCATTGAGCCAGACATTATATTGAAAGTGGGGCCCTCGTACACTTGGATTGAATGAATTTAGGACTGGCAACCATTGTCAGTTAGTAGCTGCACTGCAGAGATCTTGGCACAGAGGGTATAAAAGTATGCTCTGGCTAGTCCCCAAAGAACTATTTTGCTTTTAGAGTACTTTGAAAACACACTGAGTCACAGAACAAGGCCAAATGTATGTTTGGCACAAGTTTGTCTACTCTATTCATTTGTATATTTCCATGGTACCTATCAGTACGCCTAAGCTTTTATACTGAAACATAATATCCTTGAATGGAAGTGATTGGAAGAGGATCTATTTGCTCTGTAAGCTGGGGCTTTGATAATGAAATGCATAAAGGGTCGGTCAAGAGTTGGCCAGACTTGTAGAACGACAGTGCATTGTTTACTATCTATTCTTCATACGTTAAGAGTTATCAATTTCTAAAGGGGTCAGTAGCAAGGCACGGATGCTTGCTTCACTTCACATTGAAAAATGTACATACATAGAGTCTTCCCTGGGATGGCAGTGTGCTGTTATTTAAAAAGAGCTGAGCTAGGTAGGAATCAAGAAAACTTGGTCTAGCCCAGTTCTTCTAAAACTCATTGTATAACCTCAGGCAAGGCACAGTCACTCTGGGTCTCCTTCTCCTTATTTGCAAATCGAGGGGGTTTGACTCTCTATGATATATTCTACTCCATAGTTCTTAATCTTCAAGGGGTGATGAGAAGAAGACAGAAAGCGAGCACAGTTAATAATGAGAAAACTTTGCAGATTTTGTTCCTTCCCAAATGCCATGTCTGTGAAGCTTTTTCATCAGCTCTAGAAGTTCTCCTTGCTCAAGTTCAGCATTCCCATAACCAGGTTAGGAACGGCACAAACTAGCTGGATTCTAGTGTCATGATTATTCAGTGGCTTATAAAGTTAGGTCAAAGTTGCTATGGAAATAATTAGTTTCATTACCATTCTGGCATGGTTAACTTCCAGGACCAAGCTTTGAATAAGCATGCTTTTACTCCAAGCAATGTATAGGGACAGAGATTCTGACTCAATTCAAAGACTTCAAATGCTTTTCAGTCTCTCTGACAAAAGGCTTCTGGCCTTGGCCAGCATCATGGTGGCACAGGCCCCTTTAAATATTTCTTGTTCTTATTTCTCCATTTATAAGATGAGATACTGTCTAACGTCATTTACTGTTCTGAAATTCTATCAGTTACAGAATATTTGGGCCCTAGGATAGAACAAAAGAGTCAACCCTTCCTCCCTAAATGTTTTTGCAAAATTAATTGTATGTATTAATTATTATTATGATATACAACAAGCTAACATTTTTTACTTGTATGAAATTAATCAACCCAACATCTTTGGATCCTTCCTGTTCTTTTTAGCCTGCTCACTGGATATAGGCAGGCATTCCTTTGCATATCACTTGCTTTCCAGCTTTATTAGGCCTCCCTAAAAACCCAGAAAAATATCTGTTCTTAAGCATTCTCTGAATTCTTCCATTTACATCAAAGAATTCTTCTTTTTAAGAAGACATATAGTTCTTTATATCAAGTAGCAATGCTAGTCAGCACTGGGATATTACCAGAAAAGCTAAATCTGTATTCGCTTGCTAGGGTGGCCATAGCAAAATACTACCACAAACAGACATTTATTGTCTCACAGTCCTGGAGGCTAGAAGTCCAAGACTAAGGTGTTAGCAGGGCTGATTCCTTCTGAGGGCTGTGAGGGAGAATCGTTCCATGTCTCTCAACTGCTTCTGGAAGTTTGCTGGCAGTGTGACATTTCTTGCCTTGTAGCATCTCTACCCGATCTCTACCTTCATTTTCACATCTTCTATGTGTGCATGTCTATGTCCAAATTTCCCCTTTTTATAAGGACACTAGTCATATTGCATTAGGGGCCACCATATTCTGGTATGACCTCATCTTAACTAATTACATCTGCAATAACCCTATTTCCAAATAAGGTCACACTCTGTGGTACTGGGGGTTAATACTTCAATATGTGAATTTGGGGTAGACCCAATTCAACCCATAACATATGGCTTCCAATATTCCTAGTGGGGGGAGAATCCTGTTAGTGGTGTTGGTTTTACACTTTGAACCAGGGCTCAGTTGCATTAATAATATACTTCTATGGAAGGCTCTTGGCTAAATTATGAAGAAGAGGAGTTTGCTTTCTCTTATCCTGCTACCTCCTTCTAGGTCCTTCTGTCTCTGGTGGGCCCTCCACCCTTAGTCCTTTCATGTTCTGCCCTTCAGAATGGATACATAATTCATAATATTAAATATCTGCCCCAGCTTTTATTGCTTTGGGGGACATTTCTGAACTCTTGTTAATCATTACAGGATTTTACAGTCGGTTTAGCTTCCTGGCTGGCAGCTTTATCCAACATGCTTACAGAATAACAAAATATTAGATTTTAAAATCATCTATTTTTCACTTCACACTCCCTATCTATACCAAATTATTTACCTTCTTCAGTAACAAAGTAACCATTTTAGCAAGCTCCTCATTTCTGGGACCAGTTCTTTTTTTTCTGGTTCAAGGAAAAGAACCAGAGGCTCTTTAAGTCTTGTCTCCATTCATTGCCATCATCCAACTTGTCAGCAGTCACTATAATGTTCCCCTTTGACTTGTCTCATTTCCATCACATCTAGAAGTTGCAGGCATGTATTTTAAGCATTTTATTGGGGGAAAATATTCCTAGATTTGCCTATTTACAGAAATATCTATAACCTATTCTTTGTGAATGGAGTAAGGAAGGGATGGGGGCCTAAGTTTGATCAAATCCAAACACTTTCCTAGGCACTCCATGTAGATTATCTATTTGAATCCTACAATAACCCTTTGAGATATTCTTGCTTAAATTTATGAACAAAATAGAGACTAGCTAAAGAATTTGTTTGTGATCATTATCTAATAGCCAAAAGGAAGGACCTCTGGAATTCTTTCCATTTCAAGAAGAAATGCTGAACTTTAATAACATTTTGAATGGTAACAATAATGATGATAATTTTATATTTATTGATCACTTACTCTATTCTAGGTACTGGCCCACAAGTGCTTTGCCTAATTTATGCCATTTTATCCTCACAACTATTTGAGGAAGATGCAGACCCTGTTTTTTTTTTTTTTTTAAATGTGATATGATTGACATATGATATTATATTAGTTTCAGGTATACAACATCATAATTTGATAGTTGTTTGATATTTGGCTCCTTAGTTGTGGTTCGTGGGCTCCTTAGTTGTGGCATGGGAACTCTTAGTTGCGGCATACATGTGGGATCTAGTTCCCTGGTCAGGGATCTAACCTGGGCCCCCTGCATTGGGAGCACGGAGTCTTAACCACTGTGCCACCAGGGAATTCCCCTCCCCTTTTTTTTTTCTAATAATGGAGAGCATTCTATAACTTTTTAAAATTAATTAATTAATTTTATTTATTTATTTTTGGCTGTGTTGGGTCGTCGTTGCTGTGTGCGGGCTTTCTCTAGTTGCGGTGAGCGGGGGCTACTCTTCGTTGCGGTGCGCGGGCTTCTCATTGCGGTGGCTTCTCTTGTAGCAGAACACGGGCTCTAGGTGCCCGGGCTTCAGGAGTTGTGGCTCTTGGGCTCTGGAGCGCAGGCTCAGTAGTTGTGGCACACGGGCTTAGTTGCTCTGCAGCATGTGGGATCTTCCCGGACCAGGGCTTGAACCCGTGTACCCTGCATTGGCAGGCAGATTCTTAACCACTGCGCCACCAGGGAAATGATCACCACAATAAGTCTAGTTAACATCCATCACCACACATAGTTAAAATTTTTTTCTTGTGATAAGAACTTTTAAGATCTATTCTCTTAGCAACTTTTGAATATATTATACAATACACTATTGTTAACTATATTAACCCTACTGTACTTTACATCCCCAGGACTTACTTATTTATTTTATAACTGGAAGTTTTTACCTTGTGACCACCTTCACACATTTTGCCCACCCTTCACCCCTTACCTCTGGCAACTGCCAGTCTGTTCTCTGTATCTGTGAGTCTTTTTGTTTTTTTTTTTTAAGATTTCACATACAAGTGAGATCCTACAGTATTTGTCTTTCTCTGTCTGACTTATTTCACTTAGCATAATGCCCTCAAGATCCACAAACCCTGTTTTACAAGATGAGAAATTTGAGGCTGAAGGAAGGTTAAATAACTTGACCAAAGTTTCATGGCTAGCAGTTAGTAAAACCTATATTGGAATGCTGCCAGTGTCAATTAAGACCCTTCACTTTTAACCACAATACTTTATGTGAAAGTGAAAATATCATGCATTACTTTTCACTCGGTCATCTTTTGGAAAAAAATCCCCAGCTCTCTTTATTAAAATTGCCATGTATAAACACTGCACATCTCCCCAGTGTGTCTAGCTGAGTGCTGGGCACAAAGCTTATGCTGAATATATACTTTTCATTATAAGCAGCCATATGAATGTATCCCTTAAATTTACAATAAACACAACTGGAAAAGTCATCATTGAACTGCGGGCTGGGAAAAATATTGGACAGATGGTTAAGAGACCTATGTTCTAGCCCTGTGTAACACCTGTGATACTAAGTTCCCTCGTCCGTAAATTTAAAAAGCTTGGTTTTAACGGTTTGGGTTCAAAATGGTTTTAAAATGCATACCCCACATTTTGTAGTTTCAATCATGTTTTCATTATGTTGGAAAGTATTTTAACTTCTGGTTAACAACAAAGACTATATGGAATGTCAATTTCAGCATAGTGGTTTGTTTCCATGGCTTTTAGGAATGCAAATTATGCGTACCCAGGTTTTGGCCGACCCACATATTTGGGGTGTGTGTGTGTGTGAGAGACAGTGTGTGTGTGTGTGTGTGTGTGTGTGTGTCTGTGTGTGTTTAGTATCCGTGGTCAGATCTAACCTAATCTATGTATATTCCCTCAGAAACACACAAGTGTTTAGGGTTCAGCCGTATTAACTATGAAATTATTTGGTAATAAATGTTATCTTCATTGATGTGTCTTTTCTCTTAACATACAATTTTTAATTCCAGTTCTTAAAAACAGACCATTTAGTACTTTTCAGGCACAAACATTGGCAACCGGTAAACCATAGTTATATACTAGAGATCCAAATAGGCAGGCTTCCTTTAGATATGGTAAAATTTAGATAGCTAAGTTTTATCCAGTGTTTAGTATTTTGCAGACACTTTGTATTTGCCTGTATTAGCTCCTTTAGTCCTTATAATAACCTTATGAGGTAGGTGCTATTAACCACTTCATCTTGCAGATAAGGAAACTGAGACAAGAGGCAATGTAACCTGCCAACCCACTAACCATTCTTTAAAATAGAAATCTGAACAACTTCCCCACAAGTGATTTTTTTTAATACAAAAAATTCCCTATTAAAACTGTCATATTTATGGGAATAGATTCTAAAAAAGTGGATATATGTATAACCGATTCACTTTGTTGTATAGTAGAAACTAACACAACATTGTAAATAACTATACTCCAATAAAAAATGATTTTAAAAACTGCCATATTTAAACAACAAGAGGTAAATGAGTCTTAAAAAGTCAGCTTGTAACAACAAAGTATCAGTGAGTTACTCTCCTAATCCTTAGCTATTCTCAATTTCCACTTAATTTTCCCATTTGACCTTGGCTTCCCTAGATTACTTCCTTTGAATATAACCTAATTTCCTAATTTGGAACGCTCTCAGCGTCAGTGTTTCTATTGCTTCTCTAAGCGTAAACTTTTACACATTTTTTTCCTGCACCAAAGTTTTTAATGTCCTCAGGGAATGAGTCTTAATTGTGAGACACACAAGCAGACATTAAAAACAAAACAAAACAAACAACACACAAAAAACAGCTTTCTGACTTTTCCCCACTCTTAGCTGGTGCTAATGTGGGGTACTGTGAGAAAGAAAACATCTCAATGAGTTATATAGAAATGAAGTTATTAAATCAATAGATGAATGAATTTTCTTAGGTCTAGCTGGAAAGGAAAAGCTGCTAGAGTATACATTTATCCAAAGTAAGCTTTCAAATCAAAAGCGGATGAGTAGGCAGTGACTTGGTCCTATCTTTTGCAAAAATAATCAAATTACTGATGCAAAACAATAGATTTAAAGTTTAAAATGGAAGATTGACAATATCCATTTATTGCCCTCCTGTACACTACCCATATTGAACTGCAAGGATGAAAAACCAATGAAAAAATATGTCTCATTTTCATATATTTTGGCTCTTTCAGGTTTACTCTTCTGTGAATTGACTATTCATAGCCTTCATCCATTCTTCTACTGAGTTTTTCTTCTTATTGAGTTATGAGTTCTTTATGTATTTTAGATACTAATTATTTATTAGTTCTAGGCACTATAAATATTTTATTCCAATTGATGGTTTGGTATTTCACTTTATTTATGGTTTCTTTTGTCAAATGAAAGAACTTCAGAGTTAAATACATTCATCATTTCCTTCATGTTTTGGCTCTGTGTGTTTTTTTCTTTTTTCACTTGAGGTACAGTTGATTTACAATATTATATAAATTTCACGTGTACAACATAGTGATTTACAATTTTTTAAAGGTTATACTCCATTTATAGCTATTATAAAATATTGGCTATATTCACTGTGCTGTACAATATATCCTTGTAGCTTATTTATTTTATACATAGTAGTTTGTACCTCTTAATCCCCTAACCTTATCTTGCCTTTCCCCCCTTCTCTCTCCCCACTGGTAACCACCTGTTTGCTCTCTATCTCTGAGAGTCTCCTCCTTTTATGCCATATTCACTAGCTTGTTTTATTTTTTAGATTCTACATATAAGTGATATAATATTTGTCTTTCTCTGACTTATTTCACTAAGCATAATACCCTCTAAGTACATCCCTGTTTTTGCAAATGGCAAAATTTCATTCTTTTTTATGGCTGAGTAATATTCTATTGTGTGTGTGTGTGTGTGTGTATATATATATATACACACACACACACACACACACACACACCCCACATCTTCTTTGTCCATTCATCTGCTGATGGACACTAAGGTTGCTTCCATATCTTGGTATTGTAAATAATGATGTTATGAACATTGAGGTGCATGCATCTTTTCAAATTAGTGTTTGTTTTCTTTGGATATACACCCAGGAGTGGAATTGCTGGATCATACAGTAGCTCTATTTTTAGTTTTTTGAGGAACCTCCATACTGCTTTCCACAGTGGCTGCACAAGTTTACATTCCCACAAACAGTGCACGAGGCTTCCCATTTCTCCACATCCTCTCCAACATTTGTTATCTGTGGTCTTTTTGATGATAGCTATCCCGACAGGTTTGAGGTGATATCTCATTGTGGTTTTGATTTGCATTTCTCTGATCATTAATGATGTGGAAAACCTTTCAATGTGCCTGTTAGCCATCTGTATGTCTTCTTTGGAAAAAATGTCTATTCAAGTCTTCTGCCCATTTTTAATCAGGTTCTATGGGGTTTTTTTTTTCATATTGAGTTGTATGAACTTTTAATATATTTTGGATATTAACCTGTTATTGGTCATATAATTTGCAAATATCAATATTTTCTCCCATTCAGTAGGCTGTCTTTTCATTTTGTCAGTGGTTTCCTTTGCTATGCAAAAGCTTTCAAGTTTAATTTGGTCCCATTTGTTTATTTTTGCTTTAGTTCCCTTTGCCTTAGGAGACAGATCCAAAAAATATTTCTATGGTTTATGTCAAAGAGTGTTCTGCTTATGTTCTCTTCTAGGAGTTTTATGGTTTCTAGTCTTACATTTAGGTCTTTAATCCATTTTGAGTTTATTTTTGTATATGGTATTAGAAAATGTTCTAATTTAATTATTTTACATGTAGTTGTCCAGTTTGCCCAGCACCACTTATTGAAGAGACTGTCTTTTCTCCATTGTATATTCTTGCCTCCTTTGTTGTAGATTAATTGACCATAGGTACGTGGGTTTATTTCTGGGCTCTCTATTCTGTTTGGCTCTACGTGTCTTGATTAAGTAATCCTTTGCTACTGCGTGTCATGAAGATATTGATATTTTCTTCAAAAAAATTTAAAATTGGGCTTTTCATATTTAGCTTTTAAATCATCAATCATCTTATTTTTATATGTGATATGATGTGAAGTAAAAATGTAATCTTATCTTTCTACCATATGGGCAGTCTCACATTTATGTTGGACAGCTCATTTACTCCCCAAAAATTAATAATTCCCTCACTATTTTCAAAGCCCCTGTGTATACAAAAGTAAGATTCTAGGCTATATTATCAAAACTGTTCTTTTGGTCACTTCTTACATCAGTACTACATTGTTTTTTTTGTTTTTTGGGGTTTTTTGAGCATCTTTATTGGAGTAAAATTGCTTTACAATGGTGTATTAGTTTCTGCTTTATAACAAACTGAATCAGTTATACAAATACATATATCCCCATATCTCTTCCCTCTTGCGTCTCCCTCCCCGCCACCCTCCCTATTCCACCCTGCTACGTGGTCACAGAGCACCGAGCTGATCTCCCTCTGCTATGTGGCTGATTTCGACTAGCTGTCTATTTTACGTTTGGTATATATGTCCATGCCACTCTCTCACTTTGTCCCAGTTTACCCTTCCTGCTCCCTGTATCCTCAAGTCTATTCTCTAGTAGGTCTGCGTCTTTATTCCCGTCTTGCCCCTAGGTTCTTCATGACCATTTTTTTTTTTTTAGATTCCATATATACGTGTTAGCATATGGTATTTGTTTTTCTCTTTCTGACTTACTTCACTCTATATGACAGATTCTAGGTCCATCCACCTCACTACAAACAACTCCATTTCGTTTCTTTTTATGGCTGAGTAATATTCCATTGTATATATGTGCCACATCTTCTTTATCCATTCATCTGTTGACAGACACTTACGTTGGTTCCATGTCCTGGCTATTGTAAATAGAGCTGCAATGAATAAACATTGTGATACATGACTCTTTTTGAATTATGGTTCTCTCAGGGTGTATGCCCAGTAGTGGGATTGCTGGGTCGTATGGTAGTTCTACTTTTAGTTTTTTAAGGAAACTCCATACTGTTCTCCATAGTGGCTGTATCAATATACATTCCCACCAACAGTGCGAGAGGGTTCCCTTTTCTGCACGCCCTCTCCAGCATTTATTGTTTGCAGATTTTTTGATGATGGCTAATCTGACCGGTGTGAAGTGATACCTCATTGTACTTTTGATTTGCATTTCTCTAATGATTAATGATGCTGAGCATCCTTTCATGTGTTTGTTGTCAATCTGTATGTCTTCTTTGGAGAAATGTCTATTTAGGTCTTCTGCCCAGTTTTGAATTGGGTTGTTTGTTTTTTGATATTGAGCTACATGAGCTGCTTGTAAATTTTGGAGATTAATCTTTTGTCAGTTGCTTCATTTGCAAATATTTTCTCCAATTCTGAGGGTTGTCTTTTTGTCTTGTTTATGGTTTCCTTTGCTGTGCAAAAGCTTTTAAGTTTCATTAGGTCCCATTTGTTTATTTTTGCTTTTATTTCCATTTCTCTAGGAGGTGGGTCAAAAAGGACCTTGCTGTGATTTATGTCATAGAGTGTTCTTCCTATGTTTTCCTCTAAGAGTTTGGCAGTGTCTGGCCTTACATTTAGGTCTTTAATCCATTTTGAGTTTATTTTTCTGTATGGTGTTAGGGAATGTTCTAATTTCATTCTTTTACAGGTACCTGTCCAGTTATCCCAGCACCACTTATTGAAGACGTTGTCTTTTCTCCATTGTACATTCTTGCCTCCTTTATCAAAGATAAGGTGACCATATGTGCATGGGTTTATCTCTGGGCTTTCTATCCTGTTCCATTGATCTATATTTCTGTTTTTGTGCCAGTAACATACTGTCTTGATTACGTAGCTTTGTAGTATAGTCTGAGGTCTGGGAGCCTGATTCCTCCAGCTCCGTTTTTCTTTCACAAGATTACTTTGGCTGTTTGGGGTCTTTTGTGTTTCCATACAAATAGTGAAAAATTTTTTTCTAGTTCTGTGAAAAATGCCAGTGGTAGTTTGATAAGGATTGCATTGAAAACGTAGATTGCTTTGGGTAGTAGACTCATTTTCACAATGTTGATTCTTCCAATCCAAGAACATGGTATATCTCTCCATCTATTTGTATCATCTTTAATTTCTTTCATCAGTGTCTTATACTTTTCTGCATACAGGTCTTTTGTCTCCTTAGGTAGGTTTATTCCTAGATATTTTATTCTTTTTGTTGCAATGGTAAATGGGAGTGTTTTCTTAATTTCACTTTCAGATTCTTAATCATTAGTGTATAGGAATGCAAGAGATTTCTGTGCATTAATTTTGTATCCTGCTACTTTACCAAATTCATTGATTAGCTCTAGTAGTTTTCTGGTAGCATCTTCAGGATTCTCTATGTATAGTATCATGTCATCTGCAAAGACTGACAGTTTTACTTCTTCTTTTCCAATTTGGATTCCTTTTATTTCTTTTTCTTCTCTGATTCCTGTGGCTAAAACTTCCAAAACTATGTTGAATAATAGTGGTGAGAGTGGCCAAACTTGTCTTGTTCCTGATCTTAGTGGAAATGGTTTCAGTTTTTCACCATTGAGGACGATGTTGGCTGTGGGTTTGTCATATATGGCCTTTATTATGTTGAGGAAATTTCCATCTACACCTACTTTCTGGAGGTTTTTATCATAAATGGATGTTGAATTTTGTCAAAAGCTTTTTCTGCATCTATTGAGATGATCATATGGTTTTTCTCTTTCAATTTGTTAATATGGTGTATCACGTTGATTGATTTGCATATATTGAAGAACCCTTGCATTCCTGGGATAAACCCCACTTGATCATGGTGCATGATCCTTTTAATATGCTGTTGGATTCTGTTTGCTAGTATTTTTGTTGAGGATTTTTGCATCTATGTTCATCAGTGATGTTGGCCTGTAGTTTTCTTTCTTTGTGACATCTTTGTCTGGTTTTCGTATCAGGGTGATGGTGGCCTCGTAGAATGGATTTCGGAGTGTTCCTCCCTCTGCTATATTTTGGAAGAGTTTGAGAAGGATGGGTATTAGCTCTTCTCTAAATGTTTGATAGAATTCGCCTGTGAAGCCATCTGGTCCTGAACTTTTGTTTTTTGGAAGGTTTTTAATCACAGTTTCAATTTCAGTGCTTGTGATTGGTCTGTTCATATTTTCTATTTCTTCCTGGTTCAGTCTCGGCAGGTTGTGCTTTTCTAAGAATTTGTCCATTTCTTCCAGGTTGTCCATTTTATTGGCATAGAGTTGCTTGTAGTAATCTCTCATGATCCTTTGTATTTCTGCAGTGTCAGTTGTTACTTCTCCTTTTTCATTTCTAATTCTATTAATTTGAGTCTTCTTCCTTTTTTTCTTGATGAGTCTGGTTAATGGTTTATCAATTTTGTTTATCTTCTCAAAGAACCAGCTTTTAGTTTTATTGATCTTTGCTACAGTTTCCTTCATTTCTTTTTCATTTATTTCTGATCTGATCTTTATGATTTCTTTCCTTCTGCTAACTTTTGGGGTTTTTTGTTCTTCTTTCTCTAATTGCTTTAGGTGTAAGGTTAGGTTGTCTATTTGAGATGTTTCTTGTTTCTTGAGGTAGGATTGTATTGCTATAAACTTCCATCTTAGAACCGCTTTTGTTGCATCCCATAGGCAATCAGATTGCCTCTGATTTCTTCAGTGATCTCTTGGTTATTAAGTAGTATATTGTTTAGCCTCCATGTGTTTGTATTTTTTATAGATTTTTTCCTGTAATTGATATCTAGTCTCATAGTGTTTTGGTCCAAAAAGATACTTGATATGATTTCAATTTTCTTAAATTTACCAAGGCTTGATTTGTGACCCAAGATATGATCTATCCTGGAGAATGTTCCATGAGCACTTGAGAAGAAAGTGTATTCTGTCATTTTTGGATGGAATGTCCTATAAATATGAATTAAGTCCATCTTGTTTAATGGATCATTTAAAGCTCGTGTTTCCTTATTTATTTTCATTTTGGATGATCTGTCCATTGGTGAAAGTGGGGTGTTAAAGTCCCCTACTATGATTGTGTTACTGTCAATTTCCCCTTTGATGGCTGTTAGTATTTGTCTTATGTATTGAGGTGCTTCTATATTGGGTGCATAAATATTTACAATTGTTATATCTTCTTCTTGGATTGATACTTTGATCATTATGTAGTGTCCTTCTTTGTCTCTTGTAATAGTCTTTGTTTTAAAGTCTATTTTTTCTGATATGAGAATTGCTGCTCCAGCTTTCTTTTGATTTCCATTTGCATGGAATATCTTTTTACATCCCCTCACTTTCAGTCTCTATGTGTCCCTAGGTCTGAAGTGGGTCCTTTGTAGACAGCATCTGTACGGGTCTTGTTTTTGTATCCATTCAGCCAGTCTATGTCTTTTGGTTGGAGCATTTAATCCATTTATATTTAAGGTAATTATCAATATGTATGTTCCTATTACCATTTTCTTAATTGTTTTGGGTTTGTTATTGTAGGTCTTTTCCTTCTCTTGTATTTCCTGCCTAGAGAAGTTCCTTTAGCATTTGTTGTAAAGCTGGTTTGGTGGTGCTGAATTCTCTCAGCTTTTGCTTGTCTGTAAAGTTTTTAATTTCTCTGTCAAATCTAAATGAGATCCTTGCTGGATTGAATAATCTTGGTTGTAGGTTTTTCTCCTTCATCACTTTAAATATGTCCTGCACTCCCCTCTGGCTTGCAGAGTTTCTGCTGAAAGATCAGCTGTTAACCTTATGGGGATTCCCTCATGTGTTATTTGTTGTTTTTCCCTTGCTGCTTTAAATATTTTTTCTTTGTATTTAATTTTTGATAGTTTGATTAATATGTGTCTTGGCGTGTTTCTCCTTGGATTTATCCTGTATGGGACTCTCTGTGCTTCCTGGACTTGATTAACTATTTCCTTTCCCATATTAGGGAAGTTTTCCACTATAATCTCTTCAAATATTTTCTCAGTCCCTTTCTTTTTCTCTTCTTCTTCTGGGACTCCTATAATTCGAATGTTGGTGCATTTAATGTTGTCCCAGAGGTCTCTAAGACTGTCCTCAATTCTTTTCATTCTTTTTTCTTTATTCTGCTCTGCAGTAGTTATTTCCACTATTTTTTCTTCCAGGTCGCTTATCCATTCCTCTTCCTCAGTTATTCCGCCATTGATCCCTTCTTGAGAATTTTTAATGTCATTTATTGTGTCATTCATCACTGTTTGTTTGCTCTTTAGTTCTTCTAGGCCCTTGTTAAACGTTTCTTGTATTTTCTCCATTCTATTTCCAGGATTTTCCATCATCTTTACTATCATTATTCTGAATTCTATTTTAGGTAGACTGCCTATTTCCTCTTCATTTGTTAGGTCTGCTTGGTTTTTGCCTTGCTCCTTCCTCTGCTGTGTGTTTCTCTGTCTTCTCATTTTGCTTAAACTGTGTTTGGGGTCTCCTTTTCACAGGCTGCAGGTTCGTAGTTCCCATTGTTTTTGGTGTCTGCCCCCAGTGGCTAAGGTTGGTTCAGTGGGTTGTCTAGGTTTCCTGGTGGAGGGGACTAGTGCCTGTGTTCTGGTGGATGAGGCTGGATCTTGTCTTTCTGGTGGGCAGTTCCACATCTGGTGGTGTGTTTTAGGGTGTCTGTGGCCTTTTTATGATTTTAGTCTGCCTCTCTGCTAATGGATGGGCTTGTGTTCCTGTGTTGCTAGTTGTTTGGCATAGGGTGTCCAGCAGTGTAGTTTGCTGGTCATTGAGTGGAGCTGGGTCTTGGCGTTGAGATGGAGATCTCTGGGAGATTTTCGCCATTTGATATTACATGGAGCTGGGAGGTCTCTTGTGGACCAATATCCTGAACTTGGCTCTCCCACCTCAGAGGCACAGCCCTGATGCCTGGCTGGAGCACCAAGAGCCTGTCATCCACACGGTCATGTGGCTCTATGTAGGAGGTCTCATTTCCTTGCCACATGGATCTCTCCTTAGGGCTGCTTGAGTGTCCTCATGACATGGCAGCTGGCTTACCCCAGGATGTGTGATCCAGCCCGTGGTCCCCAGGACTGTCATGGCTTCGGCTGCTGGGGCCCATCCAGAGCTGGCAGCCTCAGTGATGCTGCCCTCCCCTCAGGCTCCAGGGCAGTTCAGTGACAGTGGAGGGAAGAGACCCCGAGCCAGGTGGTCCAGCTCTGAGGAAATGCGGGCTCCATTCTCAGCACCACATTGTTTTAATTATGGCAAGTCTTCATGGTAAACCAGCTCTTATCTTTTAAGATTTTCTTTGTTGTTCTTGATTCTTTTTTCACATACATCTTGTGACCAGCTTCTCAATTAAAAACATATTTGGGAATTTGATTGGAATTACCTGATATTTTAAAGTCACATTCATATGTATATATGTAACATATGTATGTATATATAAAATATGTATTTATACATACGTATGCATATATATATATATATATATAACACATGCATGTATACATATGTACACATGCATATTCTGGGAGCATTATATTCTTGTGGTATTGAATCTTCCCATTCAGTAAGATATCTCTCATAGATATCTCTATGATTTGCAATAAGATTTTATATATTTTCTTCATAAATTTTTTGCATATCTTTTATTATCTTTATTTATAGGAACCTTATGTTTATTGTAGTATGGTAGCATGGAGAATTTGAATTCTCAAGGGTAGGTTCAATTCGTATAATTGTAGAAATAAGAGGGCTTAAACCTCTATTATTTACTCTATGAAAGTAACTCTTTTATCAGACGTATTTCTTATGTTTGTGGGGGGATGCTTGCCATTATGATGGGTAGTGATACTTGTCATATGCACAGGGCTAGTGTTAAAGGCAGGAAATTTTTTCAGAGTAGGTGTATTAACTGGTCATATCAGAATCGAGGGTAGGATGCTCAAATTCATAGGAAGGATATTGTTAATAACAGTGTTTTGACGATGAAATTGATTGTGTATAGTTCCGGTGTATGTGGGTTGTGAAATGCTCCCAGGAACAGGATTTTTGTGAATATATTTATTATGATGATATTAGTGTATTCTGCTAGGAAAAACATAGGGAAATGGCCTGCTGCATATTCTACATTAAAGTCAGATACAAGCTCGGATTCTCCTTCTGTTAGGTTGAACGGGGCTCGGTTGGTCTCTGCTAGGGTAGAAATAAATCATATTATGGCCAGTGGCCATGATGGAAAGATCAGCCATAGTTGTTCTTGTGTTGTGGTGAGGGTTGATAGAGTGAAAGACCCGTTTATTAGGAGCACAGATAAGAGAATAATTGCTAGTTCTACTTCTTATGAGATTGTTTGTGCCACTGCTCATAGAGCCCCGATTAGTGCATATTTTGAGTTGGAGGCTCAGCTGGATCATAAAATAGAATACACAGTTAGACTTGATATGGCTAGTATAAATAGCACCCCTAGGTTTACGTTAATGAGGGGGTATGGCATGGGTAGGGGATTCATATTGTTAGGGATAGAGTCAAATCAGAACTGGCGTGATGATGAATATGGAGATGGAAGAGGTAGCTGGTCATAGTGGTTCTTTAATGAATAGTTTGATTGCATCAGCAATGGGTTGAAGTAGGCCATGTGGTCCTACAATTTTTGGTCCTTTTCAGAGTTGTACGTAGCCTAAAATTTTCATTCTACTAATGTTAAAAATGATATGTCTAGAAGAATAGGGATAACAAGCCTTAGAATATTAATTATAAATATTTTGTTAGGGAGAGGATTTGAACCTCTGGGTGTAAAGGTTTAAGTTTTACACAATTACCAGGCTCTGCCACCCTAAATAAACCCTGGTCTCAGGCGATTGTTTTGTGTTTGCTTATTAAGTTGAGATTATATCATTAATTATTTTAAAGGCGCTTTCTTAAGGTGGGCCTTATTTCTCTTGTCCTTTCGTACTGGGAGAAATACATAATAGAGAGAAGCCGACCTGGATCACTACGGTCTGAACTCAGATCACGTAGGACTTTAATCGTTGAACAAACAAAATTTTAATAGCAGTTACACCATTGGAGTGTCCTGATCCAACATCGAGGTCATAAACCCTATTGTTGATATGAGCTCTAGAATAGGATTGTGCTGTTATCCCTAGGGTAACTTGTTTTGTTGATCAATTTTTTGGATCAATAAGTGTTACTATGCTTTGACTAGTGAGTCTAAGCTTTAACCACTAGGAGTTTTTTTTGTCCTCCGAGATCATCCCAACCAAATTTGTCAAGCCATGTGAAATTTTGTTATCCCTTGATGGTTTAATCATGTTTTTGTGGATCAACTAATTGAAGTTCCATAGGGTCTTCTCATCATTTTTCGGTATCCCCGCCTCTTCACAGGGAGGTAAATTTCACTGATTAAAAGTAAGAGACAGTAAAACCCTCATGTAACCATTCATACAAGTCCCTATTTAGAGAACAAATGATTATGCTACCTTTGCACGGTCAGGATACCACGGCCATTTAACAGTTGTCACGGGGCAGGCAGTGCCTCCAATACTAATAATACTAGAGGTGATGTTTTTGGTAAACAGCCGAGGTTTGTGTTTGCCAAGTTCCTTTTACTTTTTTAAATCTTTCGTTGGGTGCATACCTGTGTTGGCTTAACAGTGTATTTAATAAATAGTTTAGTGTTGGGCTGTATTTATTTACTGTTAACTATCAGTATATTATTAGTTGCTGATGTAAACTTGTGCAAGGAGAAATATCTCTTGTTACTCATATTAACAGTATTGCTTCTATAATTTTATAGATTAGTCCAGTAATAAGACTAGGAGTTAATTTATTTAATATTGATATTAAGGTATATTAATTGTTGAGCTTGAACACTTTCTTAATTGGTGGCTGCTTTTAAGCCAACTGTGGTGCTGTTTACTTTTACTCTCTAGTTAAGGTTGTACCCATTTCTGAAAAGCTGTACTTTTATAGACTAACATTTAAATATACATTAAAACCTATAAGGGGTCCTTAGTGTTATTTAAAGTTGAACTGAAATTCTTTTTCTGGACAACCAGCTATCACCAGGCTCATTAGGCTTGTCACCTCTACTTATAAACCTTCTATTTTGCCACATAGATGAGTCTGTTCTAATAACTGTTCATAAGTAGCTCGTCTGGTTTCAGGTGGTTTAATTTAAGTTCTCTTTGTTAAAATTTTGCTAGTTAAATCATTATGCAAAAGGTACAAGGGGTAAGCTTTGCTTTCTGTTACTTTTAACGTTTCTTTCATCATTCCCTTATGGTACTTTCTCTATAGTGCCATAAGTATTTAAATCTATCTCCTATAATTTAAATGTTAGGTGAATGTTTTATTTGATCAGTTCATGCTAATATAATGGGAAGGGGTGTGGGCTAGATTTAGTTCAAGTCATTCATAGGTTATGAAATCTCCTAGGTGTAAACTAGGTGCTTTATTTAAGCTATGCTTTGATTTATCCAAGCACACCTTCCAGTATGCTTACCTTGTTACAACTTAATCTCCTTTCACAGAATAAACTAGTATTTGCCAGTAGGTTATGATTTTTGTTATATACTCGAGGAGGGCGACGGGCGGTGTGTGTGTGCTTCATGGCCTTACTCAATTAAGCACTCTACTCTTAATTTACTACTAAATCCTCCTTTGGTGTTTAGGTTTCATAAAAACTTTCGTGCAGGTAAGAAGATGTTCTTGGTGTGGAATATGTAGCTCATTTCTTCCCACCCCATGGGTTACACCTTGAGCTGACGTTTTTATGTGCTATAGTTGCGCTTACTTTTATTCCTTTTTAGGGTTTGCTGAAGATGGCGGTATGTAGACTGGATTAGCAAGGGCTGATGAGGTTTATCGGGGTTTATCGGTTACAGGATAGGCTCCTCTAGAGGGGTGTGAAGCACGAAGTCCTTTGAGTTTTCAGCTGTTGCTAATAGTACTCTGGTGAATAATCTTGTTCTTATAATTATTTGGGTTTAGGGCTAAACATAGTGCGGTATCTAATCCCAGTTTGGGTCGTAGCTGTCATGTAATCAGGACGTGCTAAAGTCACTTTCGTAGTCTATCTTTAATTACGGCTTTTTACAGCTTAATTAAAATTTAACTTTATTTTGTATTACTCTTTAACACGCTTTAAGACGTATTTCTATTAACTTGGGTTAATCGTATGACCGAGGTGGCTGGCACGAAATTTACCTACCTTAATTAACATGTCTTAGTCGAACTTTCGTTTATGGCTTAATTTTTATCACTGCTGCCTCCCGTCGGGATGTGGTCGAGCAAAGCGTTATGAGCTACTGGTATAGTGTGCTTGATACCTGCTCCTTTTAATCTTAGTGATTTAGAGGGCATTCTCACTGGAGTGTGGATACTTGCATGCGTAATTCTATTAAAAATTAATGGAAAGGCTGGGACCAAACCTGTGTGTTTATGGAGCTAGCAAGCTCATCTAGGCATTTTCAGTGCTTGCTTTAGAGATTTAAGCTACATCAACTTGTTGTGTACAGGTGATATTTATATGGCTGTGTTCTGTAGTTTGTGTCAGATTTAGTATTAAATTTTTGATAAAGTGGTTAATGAATCTAGGGGGATGTCTGTCTATATGGGTAGTGAATATCTAAATCGTTTATTGGTATGATGGGGGTTTTTTTGAGGTTGCCTGATTTGATGGGTGCTTAATTTTAGATGAGGTGGGGAAAGTGGAATGCTAGTGTTGATTGCACATGTATATACATATAATATTGTTATGTCCTATAACCACTGACTGAATTGCACACCATGGATTGTCGATGCTGGTAAATAATTTTCAATTAAAGTCCAGCTACAATTTGCTTGACTGTGTTAAGACCTTTTAAGGTCATAGCTGAGTCCAAGCATCCCCCACTAAAAATTAAAAAATACCAAATGCATGAAACCACAGTTATGTGTGAGCATGGGCTGATTAGTCATTAGTCCATCAAGATGTCTTATTTAAGGGGAAAGAGTGGGCCATTTTAGATGAGATGGCCCTGAAGTAAGAACCAGATGTCTGACAAAGTTCATTAATAGAAACCCCCACCTGGTGCTTAAGCTCGTGGTCTAATGGACGGGATAGGCATGTTGACTGGGAATGATTTGACTTAATGTACTATGTACAATTAATAATCTATACGTACTACATAATACTAATAATATGATGTACATGCTTATAAGCATGGGGTAAATAATGTAATGCACGATTATACATAAATGTAATACATACATATGGGGTGTATGTACTTATTGATGTGGTAGTACAGTTATGCACGATGTACATAATAGTTTGTGATAAGATGAACTGTTTTAATACTGACATAGTACTTAACAGTTCTGTAAATGTCCTATAATAAAATTTCAGGGAATAGTTTAAGTAGTATTCCAGCTTTGGGTGCTGGCGGTAAAGCTTGGGGCTTCTTCCTTGAGTCTTGGGGAGGTGTGTTGTTCTCCTTTTCTGGTTTACAAGCCCAGGGTAATATGGTATACTACAAGGACTCTTCATTTTAGGAGATTGTTTTCAATGACGCTAGTTACTGGCATTAGTACTAGGATTAGAAGAAAGCATAAAATCGATGCTAGTTGTCCTATAATGATGAAGGGGTGTTCTACAGGTTGCCCTCTGATTCATGTTAGTGTTAGTAGATCTGCTACTAGCACTCAAAATAAGCATTGGCTAAGGGGTCGGAATGTTATACTTAGTTGTTTGGATGTGTGGAGTATTGGGACAAATATTAAAATTAGGATTGAAAGTATTAAGGCTAGGGCTCCTAGTTTGTTAGGGATTGTTCGTAGAATTGCATATGCAAATAGAAAATATCACTCTGGTTTAATGTGTGGTGGTGTGTTGAGTGGGTTTGCTGGGGTATAGTTGTCGGGGAGACAACTAGTAAGTTGGGTGAGAATAGGACTAGTATTAGTGAGGCTAGAATTAGTAACAGGGAGCCTAAGATGTCTTTGATTGTGTAATAGGGGTGGAATGGAATTTTGTCTATGTTGGACAGGATTCCTGTGGGGTTGTTGGATCCTGTTTCATGGAGAAATAGTGGGTGGACAGTTGCTAGTGCTGTAATGATGAAAGGGAGAATAAAATGGAAGGCAAAAAATCGTGGAAGAGTTGCCTTATCTACGGAAAAGCCACCTCAGATCCATTCAACAAGAGTAGTGTCAATATATGGGATTGCTGAGAGAAGGTTGGTAATGACTGTTGCTCCTCAAGATGCTATTTGTCCTCATGGTAGTACGTAGCCTATGAATGCAGTGGCTATAACTGTAAATAGCAGAACAATTCCAATGTTTCATGTTTCTAGAAAGGTGTAGGATCCATAATATAGACCACGTCCTATGTGAATGTAAAGGCAAATAAAGAATATGGAAGCTCCGTTTGCATGGATGTATCAAATGATTCATCCATAGTTAACGTCTCGGCAGTTGTGTGTTACTGATGAGAAGGCAGTTATTGTATCTTGTGTGTAGTGTATTGCTAAGAACAAGCCTGTTAGGATTTGTAGAATTAAACAAATACCTAATAGAGAACCAAAATTTCATCATGACGAGATATTTGATGAGGTTGGGAGGTCAATAAATGCACTGTTGATGATTTTTATTGGTGGGTGTGATTTTCAGATGTTGCTCATTGGTGTTCTTATAGTTGAATGACGATGATTTTTCATGTCATTAGTCATGGTTAGAATCCATGTGGGAATGATGATGACATATATTGTATTTATTTTAAGGGTTATTTTTGTGATTAGTTTTGTGGGGTTTTCTTCAAAACCTTCACCTATATATGGGGGCTTTGGGTTGATTGTGAGTGGCGGTGCTGGGTGTGGGATTGTGTTGAATTTTGGTGGTTCATTTTTATAGGCTTGATGGTGTTTCTGATTTATTTAGGAGGGATTTTGGATATGTTTGGTTATATGATGGCTATGGCCACTGAGCAGTATCCTGAAGTTTGGGTTCCTAATAAAATTGTTTTGGGGACACTTCTTTCAGGATTGGTAATAGCGTTTTTAATGGTGCTGTATGTTTTAAAGGATGAAGAGGTGGAGGTTGTGTTTAATGGGCTGGGAAACTGGGTTATTTATGACACTGGTGATTCTGGTTTTTTTAGCAAGGAAGCTATGGGGTTTGCAGCATTATATGGTTATGGTACCTGGTTGGTAATTCTTACTGGCTGGTCACTGTTTATTGGTGTTGTAGTTATTACAGAGACTACTTGTGGTAATTAAATAAAAGCATGCTAAAGATGAGGGTAATAAGGAACGATAGGAAATATAGTTTGATAAGGCCTTTTTGGCTTGAGACTAGCATGGAGATTTAATTGGATAAGGGATGTGGTTTTTGGTAAAATCTTTTTTAGTCAGATTAAGTCTAAGAGAGAGGATGCTGATTTTTGGCTTATTGATAGGTCTAGGTAGGGAGGTAAATGGTGCATGATAATGGGGGAAATATCCTAAAAGACTAGAGAATTTGAGGGTATTTGAAGGGTAAATAAATTTTAAGTTTTGTGTGTTAAGATTAATTTCAAGTGCTAGTACAAAGCCCAGGATGGTCACTGTAAGGGCAGTTAATTTTAGGTATAGGGGCATGGTTTTTAGGGGGACCTTTGTTGGGGAGATGTTGCTGGAGATAATAAACCTGGCAAAGACACTTCCAATTAATAGGCGTTTGATGGAGTTAATTAGGAGTGGGTTGTTTTCATTGATTGAGGTTAAGGGAGAGAAGGGAGGTTGTCCTAGCAGTGCGAAGAAGATAACGCAAGCACTATAGACAGCCGTGAGGGAGGTGGCAACTAGCATTATTCGCAGGGCTCAGGCATTGGTACAAGACATGTTAGCAGTTTCGATGATCAGGTCTCTAGAATAGAAGCTGGTGAGGAAAGGCATTCCTGTCAGTGCTAAACTTCCAATAATAGGGGCTGTTGTGGTGAAAGGTAGAGCTTTGAATAGGCCTCCTATTTTTCGAATATCTTGTTCGTCATTCAGGCTGTGAATAATAGATCTGGAGCATATGAATAGCAGGCCTTAAAAAAAGCATGTGTGCAGATGTGCAAGAACGCTAGATAGGGTTGGCTGATGCCAATTGTTACCATTATTAGGCCTAATTAGCTTGAAGTGGAGAAAGCGACCGACCATTTTTTTTAATGTCGTTTTGGGTGAGGGCACATATTGCTGTGAATAGGGTGGTAAGGGCTCCCAAGCATAGTGTTATGGTTTGAATAAGTTCATTGTTTTCTGTTAAAGGGTAAAATCTAATAAGCAAGAAGATTCCTGCTACAACTATTGTGCTTGAGTGGAGAAGGCTGATACAGGAGTAGGGCCTTCTATTGCTGAGGGGATTTAGGGGTGACGTCCAAATTGGGCTGATTTTCCAGCTGCAGCTAGTACGAGTCCTATGAGGGGGAGATTTGAGTGATTTAAGTCTAGTATAAAAATGTGTTGCAGGTCTCATGTGTTTAGGTTAAACAGGAATCATGCTATTGATACAATAAATCCAATATCCCCAATGCGGTTATATAGGATTGCCTGGAGAGCAACTGTGTTTGCTTCTGTTCGCCTGTCTCACCACCCAATGAGCAGGAAGGATATAATTCCAACTCCCTCTCACCCAGTAAAAAGTTGGAAGAGGTTGTTGGCAGTAACAAGAATTAGCATGGTGATGAGGAAGAGGAGTAGATATTTGAAGAACTGGTTAATGTAGGGATCTGAGTGTGTGCATCACATTGAGAACTCCATAATGGACCATGTGACAAATAATGCTACTGGTATGAATATTATTGAGAAGTAATCTATTTTGCAGCTAAGTGTTAATTTAAGCATTTGAACAGTGATCCAATGTCAGTTTGAAATAACTATATCTTGGCCTGTGTGGACAAATATTATTCTTGGAATTAGGCTGGTAATGAAAGTACACGAGACAGTATTTTTTACATATGATGAATATTTGTTGCTTTTGTAAAGATCTGTATTAGTTACTATAATTGGGATTGTTAGTATAAGCAGTGTGACCAGAGTGAAAGAGGAAAATAGGTTTGTTACTCTTACTTGGAGTTGCACCAATTTTTTGGTTCCTAAGACCAACGGATAACTACTATCCTTTAAAAGCTTGAAAAAGCCATACTGTTAGGCATGGGAGCATGAATTAGCAGTTCTTGCATACTTTCTCGGTAAATAAGAAGTTTCAGTCTTCTGTTACAAGATTCACAATCTAGTGTTTTTTTTAAACTATATTTACAATACAGGGGGCCTAGGATAATTTTGGGGTTTAGTGACAAGAGTAGGAGGGATAAAACATGAAGGGCTATAAGGGCATTTTCTCGTGTGAAAGAGGGTGTAATGTTATTAATATGGTGTGTGTATTTACCACATTCTGTTGTAATTAATATATATAGATAGTATAAGGCTGTAATTACAATGTTGGCTCCTATTAAGATAATGGTAAAATTTGATCACAAGAAGGACGATATAACCACAAACAACTCTCCAACCAGACTAATAGCTGGGGATAAGGCTAAGTTTGTTAGGCTTGCTAGCAGTCATCAAGTGGCTGTTAGTGGGAGGAAGGTTTGTAGGCCTTAGACTAAGATTATTGCTCAGCTATGGACTCATGCGTGATTTGAGTTTGCTAGGCAGAGTAGCATAGATGATGTGAGGCCGTGGGCGATTATTAAAGCAGTGGCTCCTATATAACTTCAAGGCGTCTGGATAAGAATAGCTGCAATGAAAAGCGCTATATGGCTGATGGAAGAATATGTGATAAGTGATTTTAGGTCTGTTTGGTGCAGATTGAACTGGTTATGATTATTCCTCATAGGGAAAGCATAAGAAAGGGATATGCTATGCATTCTGTCAGCGGGTTGAGTATTGCTGTAATTTGCAGTGTGCAGTAGCCCCCAAGTTTTAGTAATAGGCTGCAAGGACTATAGAGCCTGCGATGGGGGCTTCTACATGTGCTTTGGGTAGTCAAAGGTGGAGGCCATAGAGGGGTATTTTTAACATAAAAGCTATTATGCAGGCTAGTCATATGAAAGCATTAGATCAGGAATTGGGTAGTGCTTGGGTTCAATATTGGAGTACTAAGAAATTTAGAGAGCCTGTAGTGTTTTGGATATACACTAATGCTACTAGAAGTGGGAGCGGCCCGACTAGTGTGTAGAATAAAAAGTAGAGTCCTGCATTAAGGTGTTCTGTCTGGTTACCTCATCGAGTGATGATAATGAGTATAGGAACTAGTGTAGCCTCGAATATAACGTAAAATAAAATTAGTTCTGTGGTTGTAAATGTTATGATTAAAAATGTTTGTAATATGATTAGTATAGTGATATATAGTTTTTTGGGGGTCAGTGACTCTTTGAGCAGGTGAGATTGGCTGGCTATTAATATTAGTGGTAGGAGTCATATCGTTAAGATCAATAGTGGTGTAGACAAGGAGTTGGAAAAGAACATTAATGAGAAATTAAGGCTATTATCATTAAACTGATTAAGGAGAAGCAGGCTTGTGAGGCTAATTAGTAGGCTATGGGCTGTAGAGTTAATTCAAATTATATTATTTTTTGATAACCAAGTCAGGGGTACTAATATAATCATAGAGACAATAAATTTTAGCATTGGAAGAGGTTAAGGTTTTGTACGTAGTCAGTGCCATATGTGTTTGATACTATTACTAGTAAGGATAATCTGAGTGTGGCCTCGCAGGCTGCGAACACTAACAGGATGATTGGTATTGTGCTGGCTAAAGTGAAGTGTGAATTTAGGATCATTAGGGTTGCCATGAAGAATAGCGATAATATTATGCCTTCTAGACATAATAGTGAGGATATTAAGTGGGATCGATATATTAGCAGTCCTACAAGAGATACTGTGAAAGCTATAATAATAATTATATATACTAAAGGCACTTGGTAATTATGAATTTAGTCATAATCTAATGAGTCGAAATCATTTGTTTTAAACTAAATACCATATTCAATTTATTCTAGGGCCTTTTGAGTTCATTCATAGGCCAGGCTAATTGCCAATAATGAGATTAGGAGCAGGGCTATGGTGAGTACTGGTTTTAGTTTATTTGTTTGAGGTGCTCAGGGGAAGGGCAGTAGAAGGGGAATCTCTAGGTCGAAGAGAAGAAATGTGATTGCTACTAGGAAGAATTTTATAGAAAAAGGCAAGTGGGCTGATCCTATGGGGTCAAATCCACATTCATTAGGCCTTGTTTTTTCTGTATAAATATTCAGCTTGGGGAGTCAGAAAGCGATGAGTACGAGCAATGAGGCCAGTGCTGTGTTTGTCAATAGGGCCAGTATTAAGTTTATTATTCTTTTTCGGGTTATACCGAAGCTGATTGGAAGTCCATTGTACTAATTAATACTAAAAGTATTATGAGCCTCATCAATAGATAGATACGTAAAGGAATAGTCATACAACATCTACAAAATGCCAGTATCAAGCAGCAGCTTCAAAGCCGAAGTGATGGTTGGACGTGAAGTGATATGTTGATAGGCGTAGGAAACAGATAATGAGGAAGGTGGACCCAGTAATTACGTGCAGTCCGTGGAATCCTGTGGCTATGAAGAAAGTTGATTCGTATACTCTGTCTGAAATTGTAAAGGGTGTTTCATAGTACTCTGAGGCTTGCAGGAGTGTAAAATATATGCCTAGGGCGATTGTAATAAAAAGGGCTTGGACTGCATGCTTGCGGTTTCCCTCCATAAGGCTGTGGTAGGCTCAAGTAGTAGATCCACCAGAGGCTAGTAGCATGGAAGTGTTAAGGAGCGGTACTTCTGGTGGATTTAGAGGGCGAATGCCTGTTGGCGGCCAGCACCCGCCTAATTCAGGTGTAGGGGCGAGGCTTGAGTGGTAGAAGGCTCAAAAGAAGCCGGTAAAAAAGAGGACTTCTGAGATAATAGGATTATCCCATCTCGAAGTCCTTTTTTTTCCCTGGCCGCTTGAGAAGTAGATTGAAGCCCATTGACCAGGGTATTTAGCTGTTAACTAAAAATTCCTGGGAGATGTATCCCTCCAGTCTAGGGAGGATTTAGCTTAATTAAAGTGTTTGATTTGCATTCAGTTGATGTAGGATATAGTCTTGCAATTCTTATTAGGCAGGAATTAAGTAAATTATACTTGCTTAGGGCTTTGAAGGCCCTTGGTTTGGTTTAACCTGAATTCCTATTCCAATACTGATAGTATTGGCGTGAGGGGTAGGCGTATAGTGCATATTATGATCATGGTTGGTAGGAGGGTTATTTGCTTTGTAGAGTCAAATTGCCATTTTATTTTTGTGTTGTTTGTGGAGGGGAACATGATCAGTGCTGTGGAGTGAGTCGCATGTAGAAATACAAGTTAAGTAGTGCTGTGATAGCTATTAGTGTGGGCAAAATAATGCGGGTTTTTTTTGTCATTTCTTGGATGATTATTGATTTGGGTATGAACCCTGATAGTGGCAGGCGTCCTCCTATTGATAGCAGGGTAGCTAGGGTAAGGGTTGTGATAATAGGTATTTTGTTTCCTGCGTGTAATGGTGATAATGTAGTGGTAGCTGAGCTGTGAATGAATAATATAAACATAGTGAAAGTTATTATAATGTAGATTACTAGGTTTAGATTTGTTATAGTTGGGTTATAATAAGTATAATAAATACAATATATTTATAACAAATAATAAATATAATAAATATCTTTTAAAAATTACATTTTATAAATAGTTCTGCCTTGTAGAAGCACATTTGAATTTTATATAACTTGTGAATTAATCCTATATCCAGCATGACTTTGCTGAACTTCCTTATCAGTTTTAATAGTTTGACAATAAAATTCACCAACATTTTTTTTTTTTTTTCGTTCTTTTATTTATTTATTTATTTATTTATGACTGTGTTGGGTCTTCGTTTCTGTGCGAGGGCTTTCTCTAGTTGCGGCAAGTGGGGACCACTCTTCATCGCGGTGCGCAGGCCTCTCACCATCGCGGCCTCTCTTGTTGCGGAGCACAGGCTCCAGACGCGCAGGCTCAGTAATTGTGGCTCACGGGCCCAGTTGCTCCGTGGCATGTGGGATCTTCCCAGACCAGGGCTCGAACCCGTGTCCCCTGCATTGGCAGGCAGATTCTCAACCACTGCGCCACCAGGGAAGCCCTCACCAACATTTTTAATGTAGAAAGTAAAATTATTTGCAAGTACTCCATTGAAAGAAGTGATAATACTACTCATTTTGGACTTGAAAGGGAATTCTCTCAAGATTATGTGTAATCATTAATGTTATCATTAATTTTTTGTTAGCTACCTTATATCAGAAGTTCTATTTCCCTATAACCAGTGATTCTCTGATGCATAAGAGAGCATCAGAATCAGAGCGCTGGGCTCTACCCCTGGAGTTTCTGATTCAGTGGTTCTGTGGAGGAGCCTGAATATTTGCTTTTTTAACAAGTTTCTAGGTGATGGTGATGCTGTTAGTCAGGGGACCACAATCTGAGGACCACTGCCAGTGCTCTATGCTAAACTTTGGTCTCTATCATTTGAGTTGTGTACTTCTGGTGAGATGGTTCTTATTTGTTCCCAAACTTGCTTTTTTCAGTTTTATTGTGGTCCTCGGTATTTTATTGTGGTCCTTGGCTGATGGCTAATGCCTGCAAACAGTTTTGTAAATATTTCTCCAGCTTTTATAGTTGTTGAGTTGATTCTTTTTATATCTTGTCATTCTTTGTTCGTGGTATATTTCTCCCAGTATTTTACTATGAAAAATTTCAAACAGATAAGAAGTCACTTTACATTGAACACCTGTATAACCACCAGCTATATTCTACTATGAACATTTTACAACACTTGATGTACACATATTTGTCCATCTGGCCACCTCTATATCCATTTATCACTACATCTTATTTTCGTATGCTTTTGTGTCCTTTTGTCTACATCTTCAATTCTAGTTTTTTTTTTCTCTTTAATCATCTTAACAATTTACTTCAGAATCTCTGTCAGATCATTCTATCTTCCGCTATTATTGGGATTTGAAATCTCCTGTTGTATATGCTGTCCGATTCCTGGTAGATTGTTTCCTGTTATTTTATAATTGCACTGTAAACTCATTTTCATTCTCATAGGAATCCTGTGCAGCCTAGGTTGAAACCATGTCCTATCAGGGAATTTTTATGTTTTTTTAATCCCATGACTCTTAGCAGAAGTATTCCTGGTGTAAGAGCGATTTCTATGGCGATTTCTTGTCCAAACCAGACAACGTTTGGTACAGCCCCAATGCAGGGAAATTTTTTTTTAGCCCCTCAAAATCCAAACTAAAGTAAACTTCCTTACATTCTCCCTGTGCCCGGAGGCTCTCCTTTTCCTTTTTCTTTTTAACCTTTTCATTGAGTGCAGGCCCTTCAGGTTCCAACTTATATTGGTGATCTCAGTTCCAACTCGTTGCATTTCTGAATTCCGGTGTCTCTGCTACTGTTTCAATCTGTGTTAAAATCCAAGATTAGCACATCTCCAAGAGCAGCTACGCCTCAGCTCATGTACGTGGTATTTGTTTCTCTTTTTTTGGTTTCCCTGGTTTTCCAGTGCATTTAAAGAATGTCTGTTATGAAATACTCCTACATCTTCTCTGCTTCTTGAATTTTTGGCAAACAGAAGTCTACTTTTACTTCATTCACTTGGATTTTATTTCTGTGTGTATTCTGAGGAGGTTCCTATTTCTGTTTCTTATTGTTTATTTACCTATACTGACCAGCCTTAATTGTGTGTTCTTTTGTATTCTTCTAACGGAAATCACTTTTATTTAAAATTCACCAGTGGAATTTCCTCTCCGTTTTAAACCTTACATGTTATTATAACCTAAGAGAAATTATGAATCATGTTGAGTATATATGTTCAGGAAAACTCCTTAGCTCACTTGCTGGTTGAATGGATTCTCTCTCTTCTCTCTGTAAAGCACAGTGACTGAGGCTCATGGCACAGCAAACACTCATGACCGGAAGACTACTTTATTCTCCAAGCCATATTGGTACTATTGTTTCCATCAGTTGTGTCACAGACATATCAAGAATCACTTTTGTTGCTGCCTTATGTTACTTAATATTTTAATGTTATTTTAAATGGTTTTATTTTAAAATTTTTAATGCATTCAAATATGTAACTGAGTAAAACATGAGTGGAAAACAAAGTTATTTCTATCAAAACTAAGTCCAGTTCTCTGATTAAGGCATGATAATCTGTGGTTCTAAATGAAATTTTCTTTGTAAATGAGGTATAGATAAGAAATTTATAAATGATTGGGAAAATTTTCTCAAAATCTTAAGACTTACGCACCAACATTAATTTGCAAATGTGTTAAATTTTCATTTTACTTTAAAGAAGTCAGAGTTAGAAATTAGAGATGTTGTATTAGGAATGATGGTCTTTATACAACATGGACAACTACGGAACACTCTGATAAAAAGATATTTATGTGTATTAAGTTAAAATATGATCTTTAAACAATATATCATCTAAAAAATATCCCTCACATTAAATGACTTTTTTACTAACCAATTACTGGTCCTTATTGCATGAGGTAAGAGGACTTCTACTTTATTTGATTTTGTTATTACTGCTATCCAATTTTCTTACTGTCTGAAGTGTTACTAAAATATTTAAATTTACATATGTTTATTTGAAACTGGGTCCAAGAGAATAGACAGGAAGCAATAAATCAGATTATTCAAAATAAAATGAAATACTTAAACAAAAATTTAGCAAGTTAAGATTAAAAAAATAAGGAACACCAGGAAGTATAGTGCATGAGAGGTCTCTGACTTCTAGCCTGCCCCCATCCTTGGGATAAAGTCCTTGCTTAACATGGTCCGAAAGGATACATGCACCCTAATGTTCATTGCAGCACTGTTTACAGTAGCCAAGACATAGAAGCAACCTAAATGTTGATCGACAGAGGAATGGTTAAAGAAGATATGGTACATATATACAATAGAATATTACTCAGTTGTTAAAAAGAATGAAATAATGCCATTTACAGCAACATGGATGGACCTAGAGATTGTCACACTGAGTTAAGTAAGTCAGACAGAGAAGGAGAAATACCGTATGATATCGCTTATATATGGAATCTAAAAAAAATGATACAAATGAACTTATTTACGAAACAGAAACAGACTCACAGACTTAGAAAATGAACTTATGATTACCAGGGAGGAAGTGCTGGGGGGAGGGATAGTTAGGGAGTTTGGGATTGACATGTACACACTGCTTTATTGAAGAAGGATAACCAACAAGGACCTACTGTAGAGCACAGGGAACTCTGCTCAGTATTCTATAACAACCTAAATGGGAAAAGAATTTGAAAAGAATAGATACATGTATAGGTATAACTGAATCACTTTGCTGTACACCTGAAAGTATCACAACATTGTTAATCAACTATACGCCAATATAAAATAAAAAGTTTAAAAAAATAAAAAGAAATAAAAACACTGCCAAAAAAAATAGTCCTTGCTTATGGTAACTATGGTTTGTGCCACGTGACCTCACAACCCTTGGGAAAGCTGAGGATGGGGGACATGAGCCAAAGATATAGGCAATAGACCTATATATAAAGGTGGTCAGAGCCCCAGTAAGTCTGTCCTGGTAACTAACACATTCAAACTGATCCTCTAAGCAGAGGTAAGTCAAAAGTAGAATAGCTCAGAAAAATTAAAGAAGGTAATATATTACTTTGGGTAATAATATTAGCCAAGAAGGCAATAATAATCAGCTCAAATCAATAAAAGATATGAGACAGAGAAAAGGAGTGTAGAGACAGGTTAATTTACATGGAAGATAAAGAAACAACCAGAGAAAGAAGCAGGGCTGTAAAGGTGAGTCCTGGGCACAGGAGATGTGCATTCACGCTGGCTTCCCAGAGATGCTCTCTCACTTCTCCAGCTTTTGTGGATCCCGAACTGTGAAGATGCAGTTGTAATCATTGTAATGATGTCCCAGTTCTCCTTAAAGCCTTAGGAGATCAGGTTCCTTTCTTACTTCTCCTTTTATCCCAACTATAAACCCCACCCGGAACCTGAGTATATTTGCCCCTTGTTTGTTGAGTGAGTCTAAATAATATAAGTGGAAAGGGAACTAATTTATAATTCTATTATCTTTAACAGCTAATATTCTTGAAGGTCGGGACCATATGTCTACCAGATTTTGGCATGCAAATAAGGCAACAGAATAAAAACAGCTTTAGTGAGTTTATCTGCACAAATTTGCTCATTTAGAACCCTATCTTAGCCAAGAGGCTTTCCAATATGTTGGTATAACTTATCTCATATCTTTGCATGGAGTACTGTGTGAATTAAAGGCCGTAAAACATTGGATTGGGAGTTGGGAAACCTTGATCATAATCAGAATTCAACCGTTGCAAGGAGTTGGTGACTTTGGAAGAATCATCCAAAATCTCTCGGCCTCAGTTTCTTTATCTGTGGGGCTCATGTGTTTTGACTTAAGGTAATTGTAAAATTCAAATTAGAAAATAAATGTGAAAGTACTTTGTAAATTTGATATGCCATACAAATATAGGTGATAAAGCTTTAGAATCTCAGAGTTGGAAGGGACTTTGCAGCACCTCAGATCCAGACTTTACCCGATTTAGAATAATTTTTAATGCTTTTAATCTTTTGTATTTTTTTATCCCCCTGACTTCCATACTTGTTTCATTTACATAGGAATAATATGTTAACACATCTTGTTCAAATAAATTTCCTGATATTCCTAAAACAACGTTGGAAACAAAGACTACATTTTTTTTCTCGAGTTAACCACTAAGTACAGAGGGAAGAAGGAAAAGATTCACTCTCATACTCTGTGAATCCTAGGTTATTGACAGAAAGCTTAGAAATCGTTTGAGGGTGTGACCAGACCTGTTCATATCGGACGGGACATGGGCTGTGCAGAAGCCTAAGGGGGTGGAGTCACACCGGCATTTCTCCTCCACTCAGAGCCCCTCCCTCAGCTCCTAGGCTGCCTCCCGTCTGTGCTCTGTGGAAGCAACACACTTGTAATTGCGACCTTTCCTCCCCAGTTCTTGTCTTTAAAACATATGTGTCCTTTGGGCTCTGCCAAAAACAACCAGAGTCAACGAAGAAAAGGCCTGTTAAGAGGAGGATATATTTCTCACCTTGAATAACACTTGCATTTTAAAAGCTGTCAGAATAGCAGTCACTAATATTGCTAGTCCAGTCAGTTGTGTGTGAAATCCTTCCTCAGGACCCCTCCAGTGAGGTTGATGGGTATGCCAAGAAGCAGAAGAGCTCTCTACACAAGGGATGTGTGTGTGTGTGTGTGTGTGTGTGTGTTTGTGTGTGTGTGTGACTGTTTTGGGGCAAAAAACAGCTAGAAATTGCCTATCTCATTTTTACTATAATCCATGAATGGAATTGCTTTCCAGAGTGATTAAATATGCCCTGTTTGGGGAAGATAGTTGGTCAATAGGTGTCAGAGAATGATTTTTGTAATCATCGACAAGCCTTTTATTGATGTAGCCAGCGGTGACCAGGTTGGAGAAAGGTTGTTTATTCACGATCCAAATGCATGCTGATATCTCATTAGGCCCAGATGTTCATATTCCTAGATATAATCTTGACACCAGAGCCCAAACCAACATTATGCTGGGAGACACAATTTCTCAAATTCAGCCCTTAACTATTTCTACTCCATTGGGAGAATTTACTTCTCCCTCCTTCCCTACCTCTTAACACTCTCCAGATTACCAAGGGAACAGTTTTAAAACAGTGAAACAGTGGAGATGTATTTGGAGCAGTGGGATTTTAGACATTCCTTAGCAAGCCCCAAGAGGCCTAAGATTTCCAGTCATATGAAGGCCTCTCCACAGCTGAGCTATCGTGGTAATAACAAAGAAATAATTTCAGAAGAACTCAGCTGGAAATGATACACAGAACAATCCAGGAAATAATAAGAATGACTAATGGGATGAAGATTAAATCAGATAACGAGAGCGATAGGGTTAAAGTTTTGGTTCCAGAGAAAAGAAGTCCCAGTGTTGATTTACTAATTGATTATTAATAATCGGCAGAGTTTGATTTGGAGCTCTTAAACAAATTGTTACATAAAAATCTTTCCAGCCTCAATGATTTTAGTCAAAGCAGGGACCATTCAAATAGAGCTATACCTCTGGTTTGCTTCAAGAATATAAAAATCCACTTTAAACAAGATTCTGGTACATTGCCTTATACTGAAAACCAAATACCAGTAAGCAGACTTACACTAGTGATTAAAAGTTAGGTTAGATTTAAAGATGTCATAGGTCCTAAGGGTGATTCATTATATACTGACACGCCAAGAGTTTACAAGGACATCTATTCCTAAAATACGTTCAACAAGCACCATAATGTAAAAATAATGTTTTATGTTCCTTTTATACTTTGGGTTTATTTCTATGATTTTACCTCCTTAGTGAAAGAGTGTTGATTGAACCATTTGAATAGATCATGAAATAGTGAGTAATTACAATCTTAGAGGCAAATTAATGACATTTATACAATAGAATTATAATTATACATTGAAAACTAAGAATGTATTTTTTTAGTAGGCTGCTTTTGCCCTAATAAAAATCAAACCTTCTTTCAGAATGTAGTGCTTTTAATTCAGATTACCTAATATACTGAATGTCAAATTTGAGTAGCTTTTTAGCCACTAAGATATTAATATTTGAGGGCATATTTGAGCAGTATTAAGAACCAAATCATTTCACTGGAAAATTATATTTAGAATAATGTTCACAAGTAGGCAGACTGTCTGATAGCCTCAAATGTTAGCTGTTCATTGCTGCTCTCCATTTGAACTACAAAATGCTAAGGAGTTCTCAAGTACGCTCACTTTAAATTATGTTCCCAATCAAAATCACAAGAAGACTGGGACTTGAGAGCCTTTTGATTTTTTTTTTTTTGGCATCATAAAAGCAATATATGTTTATTGTTGGATTTTACATATTATAGCTAAGCAAGGAAATCGGAAAAAAAGAACCGCTCAAAATATGATCACTCAGAGATGGGACTGGTCAATATTTTTGTTTGCTTTCTTTTTTCAGAGAAGTGTTGTGTGTGTGTTTGTGTGTGTACATTTTGTTGTATAATGTTTTTCCTCACCAAACAATTTATTAGGAATATTTTTCAGCTGTTAAATAAGTATTGATTTCAAAATAGGTATGCTTTGAAGACCAATGATTATGGGAAGAATACTTTCAGAGCAAGCCTGTTTGGATTCAGAAGGAACAATGAATATTAAAAGGCAAGTATTGAAACCTTCCCAGGGAAGTTTCCTTCAGAGCTATTTTGGCTACATAATCATTTAAGTGACTTCACCCAATGTTGGTGAATTAGTTGTAGGAGACATACACCAATAGGTTAGAAGCAGCCTGATTTACTAGAAATTGTATTAACCTGGGAATCAAGAGGCCTGGGATCTAATCAGGGCTCTGCCAGAGGACCTAGCAAGTAACACCAGGCAAAGGAATTAACCTCGATATCTTTGTTTATACTGTGAGCTTAACACTGCCAGACTATGATTCTCTATACCATGAATAAAATGAGTGTTGCTTAATGTGGATGATTCTGCATAATTTAGTTAAGAAGTTCAGTCAGATTACTGTCATTTCTGTGAGGAAAGCTGTGACAGAACAGGGATTTAAAGATTTTACACCTATTTTAAAAAGCTATTCAATCTATTCCTTGCATCTTAGAAAAAGATTTTTACAACATACCAGTCAGTTAATACATCTTCTTTTTTCTGTAATTCAAAATTATGCAGAATTGGACCAAATGCCAAAGTCTAAAATGTAAGTCTTTAGAAAAAAAAGTAATTGAAGATAAATTATTTTAAGGAAAGACTCTGTAGTAAAAATATCAGTAATGATAATTTATCCACATTTCTTTATGTGCAGCTAATTTTTTTCTTTGAATGGCTGTTCAGAAACTAGAATCTTATCTGTCTCAATGACAAACTTAGTTCACAGAAGGCTTCGTTACTATACTAAAAATTTCTCACAGATGTAAAATTTACAGATGGCTTTGTTAGGTGGGGTAAATGAGAACCTATAAAGGGAGGGAGAGCTTGCTTTGGGATAGTCCCATCTACTGAAGTTTTGACAATAGAAAGTTGTGAGAAGAACCTTTAAGATACATAATCTGTGCATCTCCTTCAGCAGCAGCATGCGAGCCCTCTAAATATAAAGGAGAAACTCTCATCACTTTTAGAGAAGAAGATTTATTCAATAACTTCATTGCTTATAAGAAACTATTCCAAACAAAATTAAGTCCCTCCTAATTTAGTTTACACCCATTTTATCTTGTTCTATGCACATCTGGGTTTGCAAACAGCTGGCTGCCACTCACTGAATACAGTCCCTTTGTATATTTGAAGACTGGCACATGGACAGCTACATGTAAAAGAATTAAATTAGGACATTTTCTAATACCATATACAAAAATAAACTGAAAGTGGATTAAAGACCTAAATGTAAGGCTGAAAACCATACAACTCCTAGAAGGAAACATGGGCAGAACACTCTTTGACATAAATTGTAGCAATGTTTTTTGGATCTGTTTCCTAAGGCAAAAGAAACAAAAGTAAAAATAAACAAATGGGGCCTAATTAAACTTAAAAACTTTTGCACAGCAAAAAAACCCATGGACAAAACAAAAAGACAAACTTCTGAATGGAGAAAATATTTGCAAATGATATGACTCATAAGAGGTTAATATTCAAAACATATAAATAGCTCATACAACTTAATATCAAAAAAAATCCAATTAAAAAATGGACAGAAGACCTGAATAGACATTTTTCCAAAGAAGATATACAAATGGCCAACAGGCACATGAAAAGATGCTTAACATCGCTAATCATTAGAGAAATACAAATCAAAACCACAATAAGATATCGCCTCACACCTGTCAAAATGACTATCATTAAAAAGTCTACAAATAGCAAATGTTGGCAAGGATGTGGAGAAGAGGAACCTTAGTACACTGTTTGTGAGAATATAAATTGGTGCAGCCACTGTGGAAAACAGTATGGAGGTTCCTCAAAAAACTAAAAATAGAACTACCGTATGATCCAGCAATTCTACTCCTGGGTATATATCAAAAAATAAAACAAAAACACTAATTCGAAAAGATACATGCACCTCAATGTTCATAGCAGCATTATTTACAATACCCAAGATATGAAAGCAACCCAAGTGTCCATCAACAGATAAATGGATAAAGATGATGTGAAATACATACACACACACAATGGAATGTTGCTCAGCCATAAAAAAGAATGAAATTCTGCTATTTGCAAGAACGTGGATGGACATAGAGGGTATTATGCTTAGTGAAATAAGCCAGACAGAGAAAGACAAATAATCTATGTTATCATTTATATGTGGAATCTAAAAAATAAAACAAATAAAATAAATGAATACAACTAAACAGATACAGAGAACAAACTAGTGATTACAGTGGGGAGAAGAAAGGGGGAAGCAGCAAGATAGGCATAAGGTATTAAGAGATATAAACTACTTTGTATCAGATAAGTAAGCAACAAGGGTATATCATATAGCACAAGGAAATATAGCCATTATTTTGTAATAACTTTAAATGGAGTTTAATTTATAAAAATATTGAATCACTATGTTGTACACCTGAAACTAATATTGTATTATAAATCAACTGTACTTAAAGTAAAAAAAATTTTAAAAGACTGGCATGAAATGACTGTGGAGTTTTTTTGTTCATCAAGTTGTATAGTTCCAGCTTTATTAACCTCTCAGAGTCAGTCTTGGTTTCCAGTCCTTTAATCATCTTCTGGATCATCTCTAAAGCTGTTACAGGGTCTTTCACGAGTCAGTTTTACTTCCATAAGCCCTCTGACTGCAAAGAAATATGTCAGGATTTGTATTTAGTTGTCACAGCAATTTATGTCTCTTGATCTGTATTTCTTTGAAAACTCCAAGCACAAGGATAAGGCAAAGATGGAGCTTTAAGAGGTATAGCTTTAATTTTTTCCCCATTTATTTCACATTATAATATGAGAGCTTTGCCAGTGAGCCAAAATGGCTAATCTGGAATTCTATATTCAGCAAAAAAATCTTTAAAAATGAAGATGAAATAAAGCCATTTTCCAACAAACAAAAACGGAGAAAACTTGCTATTAGTTATAACTATACCACAAGAAATAAAAGGAAGTTCTTCAGGCTGGAGATAAACACCACTAGTTGGAAACTTGAATCTACAGAAGGATTGAAGAGTTCTGGAAATGATTAAGAAAGGTATATCTTTTTCTTTTCAATTTTACCCAATTCTTTGAAAGATGCTTGACTGAAGCAAAATCAACAGCAATGTATTGTGAGATATATAATATATATAGTAAAACATATGAAAACAAAAAGTTCTAAAATCAATGATCTAAGCAACATAAACACAATATCAATAGACAGGAGAAGATAATAGAGAACAGAAATTATTTGTATGGAAATAAAGAGAAAATCCTTCAAGCTAGGTTGGTTCTTGAAAAGATTATTAAAATTTATATACCCTAAAAACACTGAGCTAGGAAAAAAACACACAAATATAAATATCCAAAATATAATAGGCAATATGACCATAAATCCTATAGTAATTAGAAAGATAGTAAGGAACTATTATGGACATAATTAAGCCCACACCTGATGATGTAGATGAAATAGACAAATTCCTCAAAAACACAACTTACTAAACTGATGAAAACTGGTAAACAAATTGATTTTTGACACCCACCCCCCCGGGCCAATCTTACTCAAACTCTTTCAGGAAATACAAGAGGAAAGAACACTTCCCAACTCATTTTATGAGACCAGTATAGCAGCATAACTCTGATATTAAATGATGACAAACCCATAGCAAAATAAAATCAACTATAGACTAATACCTCTCATTAACATAGGCACAAAATTTCTTAACCAAATATCAGCAAATTTAATTCAGCAGTATATTAATAGGATAATATGATATGAATAACCAAGGATTATCCTAGGAATGCATGTTTGGTTTAACATTGAAAAACCAGTCAATATAACTCATCACACAAACCGAATAAAAAATAATCACATGGTCAGGTGCAGAGGAGGTACAGAAAATATGTACAAAATAGGTACAAAAAATCATATGAACATATTTAACACCCAACTATGACAAAAACAAAAACTGTAGGCAAACTAAAAAAGATTCTCTGATTTGATAAAAGCGTCTAAGAAAAATCTACACCAAATTTAACTTACTGTTAAAATACTGAATGAAGTCTGTTCTTACCAATTCTATTCAACATTCTACTGAAGTCCAAGACAATGTAATTAGGCAGAAAAGTAAAAAGATCAACAGAAATAGAGGTAAAATTTTATTTTCAGAAACTCTAAAGGATTCTATAAAAATTCTGCTAGATCCAATAGGTGAATTGAGCAGTGTGTCAAGGTCTATATATAAAAATTAATTGTGTTTCTACATGCAAGAAACAAAGAATTAGAAAATAAATACTTGGATCATCTTTAATTTCTTTCATCAGTGTCTTATAATATTCTGCATACGGTCTTTTGTCTCCTTAGGTAGGTTTATTCCTAGATATTTTATTCTTTTTGTTGCAATGGTAAATGGGAGTGTTTTCTTAATTTCACTTTCAGATTTTTCAACATTAGTGTATAGGAATGCAAGAGATTTCTGTGCATTAATTTTGTATCCTGCTACTTTACCAAATTCATTGATTAGCTCTAGTAGTTTTCTGGTGGCATCTTTAGGATTCTCTATGTATAGTATCATGTCATCTGCAAACAGTGACAGCTTTACTTCTTTTCTGATTTGAATTCCTTTTATTTCTTTTTCTTCTCTGATTGCTGTGGCTAAAACTTCCAAAACTATGTTGAACAATAGTGGTGAGAGTGGGCAACCTTGTCTTGTTCCTGATCTTAGTGGAAATGGTTTGTTTTTCACCATTGAGGACGATGTTGGCTGTGGGTTTGTCATATATGGCCTTTATTATGTTGAGGAAAGTTCCCTCTATGCTTACTTTCTGGAGGGTTTTTATCATAGATGGGTGTTGAATTTTGTCGAAAGCTTTCTCTGCATCTATTGAGATGATCATATGGTTTTTCTCCTTCAATTTGTTAATATGGTTTATCACATTGATTGATTTGCGTATATATAAGAATCCTTGCATTCGTGGGATAAACCCCACTTGATCATGGTGTATGATCCTTTTAATGTGCTGTTGGATTCTGTTTGCTAGTATTTTGTTGAGGATTTTTGCACCTATGTTCATCAGTGATATTGGCTTGTAGTTTTCTTTTTTTGTGACATCTTTGTCTGGTTTTGGGGTCAGGGTAATGGTGGCCTCATAGAATGAGTTTGGGAACGTTCCTCCCTCTGTTATACTTTGGAAGAGTTTGAGAAGTATAGGTGTTAGCTCTTCTCTAAATGTTTGATAGAATTTGCCTGTGAAGCCATCTGGCCCTGGGCTTTTGTTTGTTGGAAGATTTTTAATCACAGTTTCAATTTCAGTGCTTGTGATTGGTCTGTTTATATTTTCTATTTCTTCCTGGTTCAGGCTAGTAAGGAATAAATTTTTTAAAAAAATCAAAGATCATTACATTTGAAAACCACAAACACATTGCTAAGATATATTTTAAAATACTGATATAAATGGAGAAATATACCATGTTCATTAGATGGAAGACTCAATATTTTAGAGATGTTAATTCTTTCTAAATTGATCTACAGATTCATTGATCTAAACTAATCTATAGATTCAACTTTAGTCCAAATTCCAGAAGGCTTTGTTATTTTTGGTAAAAATTGACAATCTGGTAGTAAAATTTATATGGAAATATAAAGGACCTGAAAGAACTAAACGATCTTGAAAAGGAACAGAAAAACTAGAAGACTCATACTCTTGACTTTAAGACTTCCATAAAGCTAAAGTAATTAATACAATGTGGAATTGGCATAAGGATAGCTAAATAGATTAATGAAAAATAAAAGAGTCCAGAAATAGATCCACTCATTTTGGTCAAATGATTTGTTGCAAATATACCAGTGCAATTCATTGTGAAAAGTAAAGTGTTTTCAACAAATAATCTGCATCAATTGTATATCAATATGGAAAAAAATGGACAATTACACTACCTCTTACCATACAGAAAAATAAGTCAAGATGGCTGGCAGATCTAAATGTCAATGCTAAAATTATGAAGTTTCTAGGAGAAAAAAAAATAGCTTATCTTTGTTACCTTGGGATAGGTAGTGGGCTGAATGGTGGCCCTCAAAAAGATATTTCCGCAAGAAGATGTGGCACATATATACAGTGGAATATTACTCAGCCATAAAAAGACATGAAATAGTTATTTGTCATGAGGTGGATGGACCTAGAGTCTGTCATGCAGAGTGAAGTAAGTCAGAAAGAGAAGAACAAATACTGTATGCTAACACATATATATGGAATCTAAAAACAAAACAAAACAAAAGTTCTGACAAACCTAGGGGCAGAACAGGAATAAAGATGCAGACGTAGAGAAAGGGCTTGAGGTCACGGGAAGGGGGAAGGGTAAGCTGGGATGAAGTGAGTGTGTAGCATTGACATATATACACTACCAAATGTAAAATAGATAGCTAGTGGGAAGCGGCTGCATAGCACAGGGAGATCAGCTCAGTGTTTTGTGACCACCTAGAGGGATGGGGTAGGGAGTGTGGGAGGGAGACACATGAGGGAGGGGATATGGGGACATATGTATACATATAGCTGATTCACTTTGTTATAAAGCAGAAACTAACACAACAATGTAAAGCAATTATACTCCCATAAAGATGTTAAAAAACAAAAAAAAGATATGTCTACATCCTAATCCGTGGATGTGATGAATATGACCTTGTATGTCTAATGATGTAAATTAAGGATCTCAATGAGAGGAACTTATCCTGGATTATGGCAGGGTGGGAGGGGGGCAGTAATTGCAAACACATCTGTCCTTATAAAAGAGAAGTAGAGAGAATTGCAAGACAGAAAATGAGGAGGTATGTGATCATAGAGACAGAGACTGGAGCAATGCAACCATAAACGAAGGAGCTTCTGGATCCACCAGAAGCTGGAAGGTGCACAAGAGACTCTAAAGTCTTCAAAGAGGGTGTACCTCTATGAGTATCTTGATCTCCAAATTCTGGCATCTAGAACTGGGAGTTTATGGAAGTTTGATACAGCAGCTACAGGAAACTGATATAGGGTACAAAGATTTCTTAAACAAAATGGAAAAAGCAGCAGCAATAACAGAAAAATCGAGCGACTGGACATCAAAATGAAAAATTTGCTCTTTAAAAAACACCATTAAAGAAAGAAGCCGAAGCACATGAAAAAGTGCTCAACATTGCTAATTATTAGAGAAATGCAAATCAAAACTACAATGAGGTATCACCTCACTCCAGTCAGAATGGCCATCATAAAAATGTCTACAAATAACATATGCTGGAGAGGGTGTGGAGAAAAGGGAACCCTCCCATACTGTTGGTGGGAATGTAAATTGGTACAGTCACTATGGAGAACAGTTTGAAGGTTTCTCAAAAAACTAAGAATAGAACTACTCTATGACCCAGCAATTCCACTCCTGGACATATATCAGAAAAAAACAAAAACACTAATTACAAAAGATATATGCACCCCATGTTCATTTCAGCATTATTTACAATAGCCAAGGTATGGAAGCAAACCAAGTGCCCATCAACAGATGAATGGATAAAGAAGATGTGGTACATATATTCACAGTAGTATATTAGCCATAAAAAAGAATGAAATTTTGCCATTTGCAACAACATGATGGCCTTGAAAGATATTATGCATAGTGAAATGTCAGAGAGAAAAAGACAAATACAGTATGAAATAATATAAGTTTGTAGGTCAATTTTACTTGAAAAACAAATAAACATAAAAACAAACTCATAGATAAAGTTATCAGATTTGTGGTTACCACAGGCGGGGGTTGGGAACAGGGGGGTATGGGTGAAGTCAGTCAAAAGGTAAGACAAACTCCCAGTGATAAGATAACTAAGTACCAGTGATGTAATGTACAACATGATAAGCATAATTAACACGGCTGTATATTATATATGAAGGTTCTGAAGAGAGTACATCCTAAGAGTTCTCACCACACACACAAAATTTTTTTATTTCTTTAATTTGGTATCTATATGAGATGATGGATATTCATTAAATTTACTGTGATAATCATTTTATGATGTAAGTCAAATCATTATGCTGTACACCTTACACTTATACAGTGCTGTATGTCAGTTATATCTCAAAAAGTTGGAAGAAAAAATTATCAAATAAAAAAGTAGAGAATTAAAAATCATAAATTAGGGCTTCCCTGGTGGCGCAGTGGTTGAGAATCTGCCTGCCAGTGCAGGGGACACAGGTTCGAGCCCTGGTCTGGGAGGATCCCACATGCCGCGGAGCAACTGGGCCCGTGAGCCACAATTACTGAGCCTGCGCGTCTGGAGCCTGTGCTCTGCAACAAGAGAGGCTGCGATAGTGAGAGGCCCGCACATGGTGATGAAGAGTGGCCCCCGCTTGCCACAACTAGGGAAAGTCCTCGCACAGAAACGAAGACCCAACACAGCCATAAATAAATAAATGAAACAAATACTTTAAAAAATAATAATAATAATAAATTAGAAAAACATCAAAGAACAGCTGATGTCAAAGATGATTCCATGTTAAAAAAATTTTTATGGTTAAACACCATACATTTTGACTAATTTGAGCTTATGCAGGAATTTAAGAACAGAACATCAAAATTTTCTACGCGATTCATTACATAGCAGACTGAAGAAAAGTCATATGGTCATTTCAATAGATGCAGTAAAATTAGGAAAACTTAATACTAATTTGTAATGTAAAAAATATCTCAGTAAACTAGGAATTAAAGGGAAATTCCTTAAATTCATACAGGATATCTATCAAAAACCTATATCAAACATCACAGTTAATGATAATCTTTATCAGAAATACCTTCAAATAAGCCAGTAAAACCTTACTAAACTCACTACTCTTCAACATGGTACTAGATATCACAGCCAGTGAACAAGACAAAAAAGTAAGACTTGCAAAGAATAAAGCAAAATTGTCATTATTTTCAGATGATAATTTCAGAGAATCTAAAAATTAGCAAAAGACTTTTGTAGGACTGTTGATACAAGATCAGCAGACAAAAATCACTACTGCTCATATATATTAGTCTTCAAATATCAAGAAAATGTAGCCATAATATAATTCTATATTTAATAGCAATAAAATCTACAGCTACCATGAATAAATCAAACAAAAGATTTATAAAACATGGAGAAAATTATTTATTAAAGGAACTAAAAGGAAACCTGAATAAATAGAAGAAAAAATTTTGTTTATGAATTGGAAGATTTAATAAAGATGTCATTTTATCCCAATAAATGTATAAATTACAGCAGTTTTCAACACAATTCCAACAATTAATGAACTAATAAAAAATTTTAAATTCCTATGAATGAAAAGTAGCAAAAGAAAAAAAGCTGGGAGAATAGCCACCAAAGTAATGACAGCGGTTGCTTCTGAGCAGATAGAAAGGGAAAGGAGCTGGCAAAGGAAACAAAGCCAATTTAAGTCTCATCAGTGGAGAGAGGAGCTTCAAGATGGCGGAAGAGTAAGACGCGGAGATCACCTTCCTCCCCACAGATACATCAGAAATACATCTACATGTGGAACAGCTCCTACAGAACACCTACTGAACGCTGGCAGAAGACCTCAGACCTCCCAAAAGGCAAGAAACTCCCCACGTACCTGGGTAGGGCAAAAGTAATAAGAAAAAACAGAGACAAAAGAAGAGGGATGGGACCTGCACCAGTGGGAGGGAGCTGTGAAGGAGGAAAGGTTTCCACGCTCTAGGAAGCCCCGTCACAGGCGGAGACTGCGGGTGGCAGAGGGGGGAAGCTTCGGAGCCACGGAGGAGAGCACAGCCACAGGGGTGCAGAGGGCAAAGCGGAGAGATTCCCGCACAGAGGATCGGTGCTGACCAGCGCTCACCAGCCCGAGAGGTTTGTCTGCTCACCCGCCGGGGCCGGGGGGGGGGGGCTGGGAGCTGAGGTGCGGGCTTCAGAGGTGGGATCGCAGGGAGAGGACTGGGGTTGGCGGCGTGAACACAGCCTGAAGGGGTTAGTGCACCACAGCTAGCCGGGAGGGAGTCCGGGAAAAAGCCTGGAGCTGCCTAAGAGGCAAGAGACTTTTTCTTCCCTCTTTGTTTCCTGGTGCGTGAGGAGAGGGGATTAAGAGCGCCGCCTAAACGAACTCCAGAGACAGGCGCGAGCCGTGGCTATCAGCGCGGACCCCAGAGATGGGCATGAGACGCTAAGGCTGCTGCAGCCACCAAGAAGCCTGTGTGCGAGCACAGGTCACTCTCCACACCTCCCCTCCTGGGAGCCTGTGCAGCCCACCATGGCCAGGGTCCCGTGATCCAGGGACAACTTCCCCGGGAGAACACACGGCGCGCCTCAGGCTGGTGCAACGTCACGCCTGCTTCTGCTACCGCAGTCTCACTCTGCATCCGTACCCGTCCCTCCCCCTGGCCAGAGTGAGCCAGAGCCCCCGAATCAGCTGCTCCTTTAACCCCATCCTATCTGAGGAAGAACAGAGGCCCTCAGGCAACTTACACGCAGAGGCTGGTCCAAATCCAAAGCTGAACCCTGGGAGCTGTGCAAACAAAGAAGAGAAAGGGAAATCTCTCCCAGCAGCCTCAGGAGCAGCGGATTAAATCTCCACAATCAACTTCATGTGCCCTGCATCTGTGGAATACCTGAATAGGCAACGAATCATCCCAACTAGAGGAGGTGGACTTTGGGAGCAACGATATATATATATTTTTTTCCCTTTTTCTCTTTTTGTGAGTGTGTATCTGTATGCTTCTGTGTGTGATTTTGTCTGTATATCTTTGCTTTTACCATTTGTCCTAGGGTTCTGTGTGTCCACTTTTTTTTTTTATTACTTAAAAAATTTTTTTCTTAATAATTATTTTTTCTTTTAATAACTTTATTTTATTTTATTTTAGCTTCCTCTTTCTTTCTTTCTTCTTTTTTCTCCCTTTTATTCTGAGCTGTGCAGACGACAGGCTCTTGGTGCTCCAGCCAGGCGTCACGGCTGTGCCACTGAGGTGGGAGAGCCAAGTTCAGGACAATGGTCCAGAAGAGACCTTCCAGCTCCATGTAATATCAAATGGCGAAAATCTCCCAGAGATCTCCATCTCAATGCCAAGACCCAGCTCCACTCAACCACCAGCAAGCTACAGTGCAGGACACCCTATGCCAAACAACTAGCAAGACAGGAAAACAACACCATCCGTTAGCACAGAGGCTGCCTAATATCAGAATAAGGCCACAGACACTACAAAACACGCCACCAGACTTAGACCTGCCCACCAGAAAGACAAGATCCAACCTCATCCAACAGAACACAGGCACCAGTCCCCTCCACCAGGAAGCCTACACAACCCACTGAACTAACCTTAGCCACTGGGGGCAGACACCAAAAATAATGGAAACTATGAACCTGCAGCCCGCGAAAAGGAGACCCCCACACAGTAAGTTAAGCAAAATGAGAAGACAGAGAAACACACAGAAGATGAAGGAGCAAGGCAAAAACCCACCAGACTTAACAAATGAAGAGGAAATAGGCAGTCTACCTAAAAAAGAATTCAGAATAATGATAGTAAAGATGATCCAAAATCTTGGAAATAGAATGGAGAAAATACAAGAAACGTTTAACAAGAGCTAGAAGAACAAAAGAGCAAACAAACAGTGATGAACAACACAATAAATGAAATGAAAAATTCTCTAGACAGGATCAATAGCAGAATAACTGAGGCAGAAGAATGGATAAGTGACCTGGAAGATAAAATAGTGGAAATAACTACTGCAGAGCAGAATAAAGAAAAAAGAATGAAAAGAATTGAGGACAGTCTCAGAGACCTCTGGGACAACATTAAACACACCAACATTGGAGTTATAGGGGTCCTAGAGGAAGAAGAGAAAAAGAAAGGGACTGAGAAAATATTTGAAGAAATTATAGTTGAAAACTTCCCTATTATGGGAAAGGAAATAGTTAATCAAGTCCAGGAAGCACAGCGAGTCCCATACAGGATAAATCCAAGAAGAAACACGCCAAGACACATATTAATCAAACTATCAAAAATTAAATACAAAGAACAAATATTAAAAGCAGCAAGGGAAAAACAACAAATAACACATAAGGGAATCCCCATAAGGTTAACAGCTGCTCTTTCAGCAGAAACACTGCAAGCAGGAAGGGAGTGGCAGGACATATTTAAAGTGATGAAGGAGAAAAACCTACAACCAAGATTACTCTATCCAGCAAGGATCTCATTCAGATTTGATGAAGAAATTAAAAGCTTTACAGACAAGCAAAAGCTAAGAGAATTCAGCACCACCAAACCAGCTTTACAACAAATGCTAAAGGAACTTCTCTAGGCAGGAAATACAAGAGAAGGAAAAGACCTACAAAAAAACCCCAAAATCAATTAAGAAAATGGTAAAAGGAACATACATATCGATAAATACCTTAAATGTAAATGGATTAAATGCTCCAACCAAAAGACATAGACTGGCTGAATGGGTACAAAAACAGGACCCATATATATACTGTCTACAAGAGATCCACTTCAGACCTAGGGACACATAGAGACTGAGAGTGAGGGGATGGAAAAAGATATTCCATGCAAATGGAAATCAAAAGAAAGCTGGAGTAGCAATTCTCATATCAGACAAAATGGACTTTAAAACAAAGACTATTACAAGAGACAAAGAAGGACACTACATAATGATCAAAGGATCAGACCACAAAGAAGATACAACAATTGTAAATATTTATGCACCCAACATAGGAGCACCTCAATACATAAGGCAAATGCTAACAGCCATAAAAGGGATTGAAATCGACAGTAACACAATCACAGTAGGGGACTTTAACACCCCACTTTCACCAATGGACAGATCATCCAAAATTAAAATAAATAAGGAAAAACAAGCTTTAAATGATACATTAAACAATAGGAACTTAATTGATATTTATAGGACATTCCATCCAAAAATGACAGAATACACATTCTTCTCAAGTGCTCATGGAACATTCTCTAGGATAGATCATATCTTGGGTCGCAAATCAAGCTTTGGTAAATTTAAGAAAGTTGAAATCATATCAAGTATCTTTTCCAAACACAATGCTATGAGACTAGATATCAATTACAGGAAAACGTCTGTAAAAAATACACATGGAGGCTAAACAGCACACTACTTAATAACCAAGAGATCACTGAAGAAATCAAAGAGGAAATCAAAAAATGCCTAGAAACAAATGACCATGAAAACACAACGACCCAAAACCTATGGGATGCAGCAAAAGCAGTTCTAAGAAGGAAGTTTATAGCAATACAATCCTACCTCAAGAAACAAGAAAGATGTCAAATAAACAACCAAACCTTACACCTAAAGCAATTAGAGAAAGAAGAATAAAAAACCCCCAAAGTTAGCAGAAGGAAAGAAATCATAAAGATCAGATCAGACATAAATGAGAAAGAAATGAAGGAAACGATAGCAAAGATCAATTAAACTAAGAACTGGTTCTTTGAAAAGATAAACAAAATTGATAAACCATTAGCCAGACGTAACAAGAAAAAAAATGAGAAGACTCAAATCAATAGAATTAGAAATGAAAAAAGAGAAGTAACAACTGACACTGAAGAAATACAAAGGATCATGAGAGATTACTATAAGCAACTGTATGCCAATAAAATGGACAACCTGGAAGAAATGGACAAATTCTTAGAAATGCACAACCTTCTGAGACTGAACCAGGAAGAAATAGAAAATATGAACACACCAATCACAAGCACTGAAATTGAAACTGTGATTAAAAATCTTCCAACAAACAAAAGCCCAGGACCAGATAGCTTCACAGGAGAATTCTATCAAACATTTAGAGAAGAGCTAACACCTATCCTTCTCAAACTCTTCCAAAATATAGCAGAAGGAGGAACACTCCCACACTCATTCTACGAGGCCACCATCACTCTGATATCAAAAGGAAACAAAGATGTCACAAAGAAAGAAAACTACAGGCCAATATCATGGATGAACATAGATGCAAAAATCCTTAACAAAATACTAGCAAACAGAATCCAACAGCACATTAAAAGGATCATACACTATGATCAACTGGGTTTTATCCCAGGAATGCAAGGGTTTTTCAATATACGCAAATCAATTAACGTGATACACCATATTAACAAATTGAAGGAGAAAAACCATATGATCATCTGAATAGATGCAGAGAAAGCTTTTGACAAAATTCAACACCAATTTATGATAAAAACCTCCAGAAAGTAGGCATAGAGGGAACTTTCCACAACATAATAAAGGACATATATGACAAACCCACAGCCAACATCATCCTCAATGGTGAAAAACTGAAAGCATTTCCACTAAGATCAGGAACAAGACAAGGTTGCCCACTCTCACCACTATTATTGAACATAGTTTTGGAAGTTTTAGCCACAGCAATCAGAGAAGAAAAAGAAATAAAAGGAATTCAAATTGGAAAAGAAGAAGTAAAGCTGTCACTGTTTGCAGATGACATGATACTATACATAGAGAATCCTGAAGATGCTACCAGAAAACTACTAGAGCTAATCAATGAATTTGGTAAAGTAGCAGGATACAAAATTAATGCACAGAAATCTCTTGCATTCCTATACACTAATGATTAAGAATCTGAAAGTGAAATTAAGAAAACACTCCCATTTACCATTGCAACAAAAAGAATAAAATATCTAGGAATAAACCTACCTAAGGAGACAAAAGACCTGTATGCAGAAAAGTATAAGACACTGATGAAAGAAATTAAAGATGTGCAAATAGATGGAGAGATATACCATGTTCTTGGATTGGAAGAATCAACATTGTGAAAATGACTCTACTACCCAAAGCAATCTACAGATTCAATGCAATCCGTATCAAACTACCACTGGCATTTTTCACAGAACTAGAACAAAAAATATCACAATTTGTAGGGAAACACAAAAGACCCCGAATAGCCAAAGCAATCTTGAGAAAGAAAAACAGAGCTGGAGGAATCAGGCTCCCTGACTTCAGACTATACTACAAAGCTACAGTAATCAAGACAGTATGTTACTGGCACAAAAACAGAAATATAGATCAATGGAACAGGATAGAAAGCCCAGAGATAAACCCACGCACATATGGTCACCTTATCTTTGATAAAGGAGGCAAGAATATACAGTGGAGAAAAGACAGCCTCTTCAATAAGTGGTGCTGGGAAAACTGGACAGCTACCTGTAAAAGAATGAAATTAGAACACTCCCTAACACTGTACACAAAAATAAACTCAGAATGGATTAAACACCTAAATGTAAGGCCCGACACCTTCAAACTCTTAGAGGAAAACATAGGCAGAACACTATGACATAAATCACAGCAAGATCCTTTTTGACCCACGTCCTAGAGAAATGGAAATAAAAAACAAAAATAAACAAATGGGACCTATTGAAACTTAAAAGCTTTTGCACAGGACAGGAAACCATAAACAAGTTGAAAAGACAGCCCTCAGAATGGGAGAAAATATTTGCAAATGAAGCAACTGACAAAGGATTAATTTCCAAAACATACAAGCAACTCATGCAGCTCAATATCAAAAAAACAAAGAACCCAATCCAAACATGGGCAGAAGACCTCAATAGGCATTTCTCCAAAGAACATATAAAGATTGCCAACAAACACATGAAAGAATGTCAACATTATTAATCATTAGAGAAGTGCAAATCAAAACTACAATGTGATATCATCTCACGCTGGTCAGAATGGCCATCATCAAAAAATCTACAAACAATAAATGCTGGAGAGGGTGTGGAGAAAAGGGAACCCTCTTTCCCTGTTGGTGGGAATGTAAATTGATACAGCCACTATGGAGAACAGTATGGAGGTTCCTTAAAAAACTAAAAATAGAACTACCATATGACCCTGCAATCCCAATACTGGGCATGTACCCTGAGCAAACCATAATTCAAAAAGAGTCATGTACCACAATGTTCATTACAGCTCTATTTACAATAGCCAGGACATGGAAGCAACCTAAGTGTCCATCAACAGATGAATGGATAAAGAAGATGTGGCACATATATACAATGGAATATTACTCAGTCATAAAAAGGAACGAAACTGAGTTATTTGTAGTGAGGTGGATGGACCTAGAGACTGTCATACAGAGTGAAGTAAGTCAGGAAGAGGAAAACAAATACCGTATGCTAACACATATATATGGACTCTCAAAAGAAAAAAGAAAAAAAATGGTCAGAAGAAGCTAAGGGCAAGATGGGAATAAATATGCAGACCTAATAGAGAATGGACTTGAGGATTCGGAGAGGGCGAAGGGTAAGCTGTGACGAAGTGAGAGAGTGGCATGGACATATATACACTACCAAAGGTACAATAGATAGCTAGTGGGAAGCAGCCGCATAGCAGCGGGAGATCAGCTCGGGCTTTGTGACTACCTAGAGGGGTGGGATAGGGAGGGTGGGCGGGAGGGAGATTCAAGAGGGAAGAGATATGGGGACATATGTGTATGTATAACTGATTCACTTTGTTATAAAGCAGAAACTAACACACCATTGTAAAACAATTATACTCTAATAAAGATGTTAAAAAAATGTCATCAGTGAAGTTTTATTTTTCATTATAACAATATCTGAAGGTCAAAATGTGAACATTGTGACAATTCTGGCTTCAGATTTCATGAGTACTTGTTTTAGTGATATCTTGACTTTTCTCCATTGTTTAAACTTTTCAAATAAAAAAGAAATAATATTGGCTTTTTTTTTTTTGACAGGGTCTCCTCTGAAGGTAGGTAGACAATAATAAAAAGAAGATTTTTCATTTTAATTCATTTCATCTAAAATACTTAAGGTTTCCACATAGCTGAGTTATAAACAGTTGAAATTCAATTCTGTTACCAAAAATAAGAGTAAACTATTTTCCTCTGAAAAAGCAAGCTTATGGTAGTTGATTATTAACACTAACTTTTACTATAAAGACTGGAACTACTGAAAAACAGGAAAAGGGCACCATTTACTCAGTTATATAATTTGCCTCCACAATGCCAATGATGTCTAAAATCCTAGAATTATATTAGTTGTTTAGAGATTGATTTAAATTATTAGAAGCTACAGGTACAGGTAATGAAAGTACTGCTTTTGGTCTAAAGTAATTATTAAAAAATGTTCAAGCCTGTACCAGTTATAAAGCATTCTCTTATATCTTGGCCTCATCACTGGATTAGTATCCTAAGCAATCATTTCAGCTGAAATTTTTTTGAACATTGTTTTCTAGATGTACAGCTATTTTCAATTTCTACTTGTTTGTGCTTTTTGAACATCACATTGTTTAGACTGACTTGTACTGTTACTAACTCTAATTACATTCCAAAACTTTACTATTACTATTATATTTCTATTACTAAGAATCATTTTGTTCCAACAGAGAGGGGAAGATTTCGGAAGAATCCGATATCCAACCTTGGGATAGAGTTTATCTGGGCTTGAGAGAGCCAGCCTTGTTCTCAAGCTCTTCATTTTCTGCTCAGTATGATCACTATTTGATTCAAGAGAACCTGGAGAATTTTCTTATAGAAGAGCACAGATTACATAGAACATGTAAGTTGTAAATTAATATTTACCCTTTCATTTTAGTAGCACAATGATTTATTTTAGGTAAAGAGTTAATAATACTGATTTGATCTTGTGTATCTTGAAAGATGCTCGTCTCTGTTAAGGACATGAATGAATTTCATCAGGAAGAAAATTATATTCCTCAAGTAAAATTATATTCCTTAACATATTTCAAAGATTATTCCTCCACCTGGTTATTTTACTATAAGGAATGCTATCCAGGGCAAAGCTTGAATTGGAGTTGGTTAATCCATCCTCAAGAATGTTCCCATAGACAACACATAATAGGCAGTGTCCGTTTGATTCATCAGTTGGCGAGACTCTAAGTAATAAAAGAAGGAACAGCTGGATGCGTGACAGAGCATTGCTCTGTACTCTTCAGAAGAATTTATCTTATGCCATGAGGCATGGGAAGTATATTCGTATGCTCCAGAGAAACTGGTTCTAATCAAAGTTAACGGGGAATTGCAATCTCTGTTCTAAACACATGGTTGGAACTATCTCATATCTAGTACTGGGGATTAAGAAAAGGCCTAGGCAATTGGATGCATGATTAAAGATTAAAGGAATTAGGATTATTAAGTTTGGAAAAAGCATGATAGAAAAGTGCCTGACCATGAGTCTTTAAATATGACATTATTATTTAAAGGACATTGACCAGCTGTTTTCCAGCCCCAGTATGTCCTGCATGTAAGAAAATATTTAAAATAGCAACACAAGAAATACAGACTAGATCACAAACTCTAGAATAAAGATATTAAGGGCTAGAAGAGACTGTATATGTGGCTATTAGAAATATTTAATACTCCTTAAGGGAGCTCATTCATATGGCTCCAGCCATATGAATCCCATAATATACGGATTGCACAAACATTTTTGGTAACATATTCATGGCATTCATTTGGATTAAAGTAACTGTTGACATGACTACATAAATTACAAGGTAATGATTTTTTTATATCACTGTAAAGCAAAAAAAAAAAAAAAATGGTTGTCGAAGTACCTATTTTTCTTTTAAATCACTGATGTCTTCCCCAAATTAAGCTAAGATCAAATCTTTGCCACGCTCACTGTGATTCTTTGATTCCATGGTCATAATAGAAAGGCATTCAACAGCGAGAAGGAAAATCTCATTTCCCGAAGTTTCCACATTTTTACATTTTTCTTAGTGACAGTTACAAGCTGAAATAGCTATGAGTTAATGAAGTCTGTGTGGGTGAGACTGCTTTGCTCCATTAGCAGAAACAGACTGGGCTAATCTGAGTCATAGACAAAGCAAACTAGAAGACAGTGCTGCTAGCACATCAACAACATTCTAGCATAAGGACGAAATAAAGTTGATTAAACAAATCAGTTGTGTCACCTTTCTAAAACTCAACACACAGGCATAAGAACAGAGTATTTCTGCTACTAACTAAAATACCTTTGCCTATCTCAGTGTCATGAAGATTGTCTTCTGGTTTCTTTGAGAAGTTTTATAGATTTAGCTTCTACAATTACATCTGTAATTCAATTTGAGTTAATTTTTGCAGATAGTGTGAGATAAGGATTAAAGTTCACTGTTTTCCATTTTGGTATCCAATTGTTCCAACAGAATTGTTCCAGCCTTTCTTCATTTTTCTTGCTTTATTACACTAGTAGGACCTCCAGTACAAATTTGAAGAGTGTTGGTATAAGGATGTATTTTTGCCTTTTTCCTAATCTTAGGGAGAAAGTATTCAGTCTTTCACCATTAAGTATGTAAGTGTGATGTTACCTCTAGGTTTTTGGGTTTTTAAAAAAATAAATGCTCTTTATCTGTTGAAAAAATCCTTTTTATTCCTAATTTGTTGAATTTTCATAATGGATGTTAAATTTTTCAATATTTTTTGTGGTAAGAAGCACATATAAAATATATCATCTTAACCTTTTAAAGTGTACAGTTCAGTAGTGTTAAGTATATTTATATTGTTGTAAAAGAGATGTCCAGAAACTTTTCATCTTGTGGAACTCAAACTCTATACCCATTAAGCAGTAACTGCCCTTTTCCTTCTCCTCCCAGGCCTGGTAACCACCATTCTACTTTCTATTTCTATGAATATAACTACTCTGGAATCTTCATATAAGTGGAATCATACAGTATTTGTCATTTTGTGACTGGCTTATTTCACTTAGCATAATATCCTTAAGGTACATCCAAGTTGTATCATGTATCAGGCTACATAGTATTTAACAGCTGCATAGTACTCCATTATATGTCTACACCATATTTTGTCTATTCATTCATCTGTCAGTGGACATTTGGGTTGCTTCCACCTCCTGACTATTGTGAATAATACTGTTATGAACATGGGTATGCAAGTATCTCTTGAAAACACTGCTTTTGGTTCTTTTGGATACCTACCCAGAAGTAAGATTTCTGGATCATATGGTGGTTCTATTTTTAATTTGTTGAGGAACCTCCATACTATTCCCTTAGCATTTGCACCAGTTTACAATCCTATCTACTGTGCCGAAAGGTTCCAACTTATCCACATCCCTGCTAACACTTGTTATTTTCTATTTTTTTAATATACAATCCTAATGGGTGTAAGGTAATAGTTCACTGTGGTTTTGATTTGTATTTCTCTGATTATTAGTGATGTTGAGCATCTTTTCATATATTTATTAGCCATTTGTATATCCTCCTTGGAGAAATGTCTACTCAAGTCTGCCTTCTCACTGGTTTTCAGCAATTTGACTATGATTTGACTCTGTGCAATTTTGTCTGTGTGTGTGTGTGTGTGTAACACTGCTTGATATTGTCCCATGTGTAACTAATGCTCTGCTCCTTTTCCCCCCAGGCACATTTCTTTTCTTGCTTCATTTTGGAGAGATTATATTTTATTGGCTTTAGGCTTTTAGGTTTGATCATTTCTTCTTCAGTGTCAAACCTTCTGATACCAGTCAGTGAAAATTTCATTTCTAACATTGTATTATTTCATTTATTTTTCATCTCTAGATGTTCCAGTGTTTTTTTTTCCCCCACAATCTGTTTTTCTCCTCATTATGTTCACATTGTCATTTAAATATTTGAATATCACATAGTAGATTTTCTTAACTACTTCTTTTAGTCTTCTTGGCCCTGGCGATTTAAAAATTTTTTTAAATTTTTTCTCCCTGGCTATGGGTCACAATTACCTGGTTCTTGGTATATCTAGTAATTTTTTATTGAATGTTGGACTGCATGGCTATTTTGTGTCCAAGTGTGTAGATCTTGATGTCCTCCTTGAAGAGTGTTGCACTTTGTTCTGACAGGAGGTTAAATTACTTGTTGATAAGTTGGACCATTTGTAGGTCTATTTTTAAGGTTTTCTAAGGGGCAGGTCCAGAGTTGTACTCCGGTCTCCATGGCTAGTTCAGCTCTAATTTCAAGGTATCATCCCTCTGGTGTCTTCAATGACGACCTGGCTTATTTCCAAGGGCTCTTCATTTTGACGTCAGAGCTCAATCTCCTTTTGCATAAGCTCTGGGAATTGTTTAGCTTATAATTCCCAATTATTCTTTGCTTGACTTTGTGGAGTTTCACTAGAATCACATCCAGCTTAAAACTCAGAAAAGACTCAAAGGAACTATATGCACATTTCTGGAGCTCCTTTTATGCATATCTCTCTCCTTTATGAAACTCTGCTCCACAGTTTTCAACCATCTCAGTCTTCCTACACTGTGATTTACATCTCCTCGGTTCAGTGAGGCCACTGTGTTCTTCCTGTGCTCCCCTTCCCTGTACCTGTGGTTGGGAAATTGCCTCTAGGTAGAAAACGGGAGCAACTGTAGGGCACACTTTGCTTGCTTTCCTCCTCTCAGTCGTCACATTCTGTGCTGCCTATTGCCCAAAGTTTGAAAGCAATTGCTTCATATATTTTGTCAGTTTCCAATTGTTTACAGAATGAAGCTATGTCCAGTATTTGTCACTCTGTCATGATCCATAAAGGAAATTCACAACTGATTTTTACATTTTTAAATTAGGGAATATTTCAAGTACACAAAAATTATAGGAAAATATGTACATTTTAACCAGATTAAAAACTATTTTGCTATAGTGACACAGATCACTTAATTTGAAAGAAAAAAAACGTTGTAGATGTAAAGTTTTAAAGTTTTCATTTACCTCAAGTCTATTTCTTTTCTCCTATATTAGAGGCAAATATTGGTGTATATATTTCCCAATCATATTTTAATGCTTTCATTATAAATTTGTCCACAAACAGTATGTAATACGATTTCATTCACATTTCATCTCAACAGCAGCTTCTCTCTACTAAACGTTTCAGAGTCTTTTCTGCCCATGTAGAGCCCATTCTTCAGGCCAACGACCTGAGGATAATGCCAATATAGACAACTGCCTCTTCCCTGTAGAATCTTTACCTCTGGCACATTAATCTCACAAATTTCTGCCACATTAGCAGAGCCATGTCTATGTCTTCCTCTTCAGCTCATTGAGTGCTGTGCCCACTTAGGCATCACCAACTTCTGCTGCAGTCATGAAAGCTTCCCTAGTAAGAAAGGTGGGCAGATGAAAAGCTCAAATCTCGTATTCCCTTTTTCCTCAAGGATCACGGTTACACTGCATTTTGGTCATACCAGAAAAAACTGAAATGCTGCTTCGTCCAGCTTGGTAGTTGCTTATAGCAGGAGGGTACGTCTGAAACCAAATCATGGTTTGCATGATTATAGGAGCAGAAGTTTCCAAATATACTTAAAAAGTGACATAACTGATTCTATTATGTAATACTATATCACATTCTTAGAACTTCTCTTAATCTAAAACTTAACTGCTGAAAATAAAATTCATATATACCACTCTCTCATCCCAAGTTTCCTTTCTTTTGGTTAAATCAATCACCCTTAGAGCTTCTCTGTGTCACTGGACGTTGCATTTTTTCTGTATCCGCAAACTATCTCCATGTCATATGTCCTTTTCATTCTGCTTAGTTTCTGTGGTCTCTCACTACCCCTCTGTTGGTAATATACTGAACTCCCCTGTCACATCTCTTACATCCCATAAACAGAGTCATCAGTTACCTTTTTAATTTCCAAATCCAGTGGACACTTTTCATCTCCTATTTTGCCTTACCATTTGCCATTCAACACTCTTCTTGAAACATACTCTTCCTTTAGCTTCTAATTTTCCTTCTTCCCTTACTAACAGCTCACTGTCCTTTGATGTTCTTTTTCCTCTACTCATTCCTTGAATGTTGATGTTTCTGGGTTCTCTCACTTCTTTCCATACACTCCCTTTGAGCAATCACTTCCACTCTAGTATTTGTAAGGGTGAAAATTAAGCTAATGCAACAAAGAGACCCTACAAAGTCCAATCACTTAATAAACTAAGAAATTGTTCTCAGTGTCACATAACAGTCTAAGGTAAATAATTTGGTGGTGGGAAGCTTTGCTCCAGGGACCCAGGTTTCTTCCCAGTCAATGCTTCACCATTCCATAGGGCATTGCTGTGGTCTCCATGGTCAAAGCTTGGTTGTTCCAGGCTCCAGGTGTTCACTCATTGGAAATAAGAAAAAATATAGAGAAGACATTCTAGCTGCCCCAGTTCGGGGAACTACCATCACCATATTTGTAACTACCATTCCTACGTCTACCATTTTCACCTCTGGTGCATTTTCCACACATCATACAGGATGTTCTTTTAAAAATACACATCTGCTCATGTCACTTAAAAGAAAAGCAATGGTGAAAAAGATAAAGTCCCAGCTGCCTAACTTGTCTTATAAATCCCTCAGCATTCTCTTATTTGATGCTCAGCTGGATCCAGAATAATTCTTTCTTATTTTTGAACTCTATAGTCCAGCAATATTTAACTAATCTCAATTTCCTGATATAATATGTCCTATGTCATCTGTTTTTTGTATATGCCATTCTCTTTGTCTAGATATCATTTTTTCTTTTGCTTGGCTATTTTCCATCTTTCACTCATTTGTCAGATTTCAGTTCAAATTTTACTTCCTCCAATGAATCTGTAAGAGACTCTAATGTATATAATCAGGGAAGTAACTGGAAAAGAATGTGTAAAATATAATGAGAAGTACTAATAAAACCCCTCATTGGTCAAAATTTTTAGTCCAAGTTCTGTTGCAGATGGCTGGCACATTTGACCAAAAACTGTGAAACCTTAACTAAGATTCACTAAAATTAGGTATCATTCAATTACAAACAATTATATTTACATCCTTGAATCTGAATGTAATAGTGTAAAAGAAGCATGTGGGCATTTACTTAGGCATTTTCCTCTTGCTCAACTGTCATATTTTTTGGTGCCCTCAAATATTTTTTATAACAAGACATAGCTAATGAGGTCTTCTATAATGTCAGTTCAATTACAATTTAAAAGATAAAATCTACTGTGCCTATCCTATTGTTTGCACATGGAAATGGGTAGCTTGGCCTGGGTATTTTGGCACACATGCTATATTTATTTTTAATCTGACTCATCTCTAGTTCAACTTGAAAAATTGCCTACGTCATTGACATTGCCAAAGATATTTCATCAAAGTCTGCACTTCATCAGATTTCCAAGAAAGGCGGGGGAGAATTCTGATTTTTCTTAGGTGGTCCCAGTAATTTCAGGCTTGGAAGAATTTTAGAAAAAAATTTTTTCTTTTAGACCAATATCCTTATTAAAATGCTTTCAATATAAAAATTCATCCCAATAAGCTCTATCCATCAGCTATTTTGGCATTCACCATATAGTTTTTTATCCAGAACTTCTTTATGTACCTCTTTTGTCTTGTATACGACTGATTCTGTGCATCTTTGTTATTTTGTATAGAACTGATTGTACAATTTTCAACTTCTCAACTAATTACTCCATGATTTAGAGGAAAAATATTTGCTTTACATTTTACAGAGTACTTAAGACAATGCATAGCACATAGTAGCTACTCGGTAAATAACTGAGAACTAAGAAGTTTATGGACATCAATGAAATGACCAGTAGGGATAAATCCACAAATACTTGAGGAAAAGGTGTAAAGACATAAAATAATGCCATCTTAATGCATGTTTTATTACTTTCTTCCACCAAGGACAGTCATTTCCTAAATTAATCTCTACACGTTCCTGACTTTTTTTTTTTTTTTAAAAGGGCAGTTTAATATGGATACATGGGAGCCATTTTTTTTTTTTTTAAGTATTTGTTTATTTATTTATGGCTGTGTTGGGTCTTCGTTTCTGTGCGAGGGCTTTCTCTAGCTGAGGCAAGCGGGGGCCACTCTTCATCGCGGTGCGCGGGCCTCTCACCATCGCGGCCTCTCTTGTTGCGGAGCACAGGCTCCAGAAGCGCAGGCTCAGTAATTGTGGCTCACGGGCCCAGCTGCTCCGCGGCATGTGGGATCTTCCCAGACCAGGGCTCGAACCCGTGTCCCCTGCATTATTGGCAGGCAGATTCTCAACCACTGCGCCACCAGGGAAGCCCCCCACGTTCCTGACTTTAAGTAAACAAACGCTAATAAAATAATTTACATAATGGAGAACAAAAGAATCAAAATATTAAATGCTACGTGTTGCAGTTGTTCTTATGAAATAAATTACCCATGAATCTTTATAATGGCATTATAACAGACTTACTAATATGCTAGCTGTTCTTTACTGCACCAAAGAGTCCACTAGTTCAGCAAATAGTCCCATTTTTGGTAGTGAAGTGAGGAACAAAATTTTCTAGAAAAGAACCCAGTGAAAGGTTCACAGTGTGGTAAATAAGTATATATCCTTTCAAAAGGATTTACAAAGGAGGAAGTAACAAAAGGATTGAGTCGGGAGATGATCTGTGAAAATGGGAAAATGTCAAGCTAACTACAAAAGTAATGTCATTAGAGGAAGGGAGGCTGGAGATGACGATGTGGAGCACAGTCATGTGAAATTCCATGAGCCCCCTACCTCTTCTTCATCCCACAGAGCATGTATACCAGTTTGACATTATAGCAATGGGAGAGAACATAGGGGTTATTTTTATCCTATTCTATTCCCAATGATTTTGTAATTAACTGAAAGTCAGAAGTATTTAATGTTCTTTTTCTTTCCTACTTGGAAACTAGCAAGAAGAGGAATGTATTGTTTTCCCCACAGTTCACACTGTTATGCATTCTGGCCTGAACCTCTGAGAGTCTCCAATAGAAAAATTGACATGCCAGCAACTTTAGGAGATATGAGGGTTTCATTCGTAATAGGAATCATGTGGAAGATTGGCTGCCACAAATGTGAACACCAACTTCATAGTTGACGTCTCATTTTTTGTGTGCAAAAAAATGTCTCAAGTATTTTCCAAAAGAATGAAGATGAAAAGGCAAGCAAAGATCAGAATTACATAAGATCCAGATGAAGATGATGGGATTCCTATGTCATTCATGAATTCATCTACCCAGAATTTTCCCAATATCATGGGCCTGTATAAAAGGGAGAGTGCAAAGTTCACAGGCAGGTTTCCAAATAAGCTTTTACTGAAACGTGGGCATTGTTCATTCTTGTCCTAAGACATGAGCATCAGGTTAACTGAAGGAGTAGATTAGGGGTCAAACCTAAGCTGAATCTTCTCAAGAATCGATTATTTCAGAGTCTTCTAGATAATTACATTAAGTTTTAAAACATGAAATTATAGACAGTGGATTATTTTTGTTTTTAAAAATATTTATGATAATTAGCTGGCTAGAATAGATATCTGTAGTAGTTCCTATGCTTTCATTCTTACTCTGCAACCCTAGCAGTTCTAAGATTTCTTTCCTGCTACACCCAAGTTACTAAGGAAAACCAGAGAACCAGTCTCAGAGAAACAGACTGTCTTTGCCAAAAATATCTTGCCCTCAGTCCTAAAACTTCTACCATAGTGGTGACCCAGTACACAGTAACTGTAAACATTCCCAGCATGTTGGAATTTGATGGAAAACTGTATGAGTTTCAAATGGTTCGGTACATGTTTTTTCCTTTTCGGTTAGGCAGTTTAGGTGAAACTACTGCTAGATTACAGCGAGGTTAGTGAAAATTTGGGGAGGAACTCTGTATCTTTTCTTTTCAAGGCCTGGTGATTTTTGAGCTCAATGGTGTTTTCCAGCAGAATCCACTGTAAAACATTTTATAAAACATTGCTTATAATTACATTAAACATACCAAAATAAAATTTTAAAATACCAATAATTACCCCAACAGTAATAGAGAAGTTTTAAATGTGTGCCTGCACACACACACACACACACACACACACACACACAAACACACACACACATACACACCTTCAAAACTATACTCTTTAATAGGAGACTTACAGACATAACCACTCTAGGGGCTAAGGAACTATTAACTTTGTTTAAAACTAATCATATTGCTTAAAAGTGGCTTTGTGCTTGACTTTGAGTGTCCTGAGGAACATGATAAGAAGTTGTTTTTAGGAGAAAGAATAACAATCCTTTAGAGGAGTTAGTGTCTTTGTGGCCTTCTTTCCTTATAGCCCTGGCTCTCAGAATGTAGTTATGACCAACATAACTAAGAAATACCAGCTCATTCTTATGCTCTTAATTTCTGAAGGCATCAGTCTTCAGGAGGCAGATCCAGGACACTAAGGAACTACTGGGCCTGGAAATATCAAAGGAGGCTGAGAAATAAGTGGTAATCAAATTCCTTACTGTTTTGTCTGGAAATTTCATTAGGGAAATAGAACAGGAAAATATATATTTTCCTCTAGGTTGAAATAGTATCCAGTGTATGTAAATTGAAAATTTCACAGTTACAGTTTTGCCACTGGATGATACTTTGCATTTTTGGTAAGGCAAAATCAAGCTTGAATTATAGTTTATTGTTACCATAAGCCTGGCCAGAGAGTCACCAACAATAGCATTACAACTGCAAATTTTGCAAATAGGCATTTTTTTTTTTTTTTTAAGAAGCAGCATTGGAAGAACTAGATGCCAGAAATGTGAAGTGGAGAAGACTGGACCATCTCTATTTTATTCTGGTGTGTAAGTGCTGTGGTTGGGATGATATTTTGATCTAATAAAATATTAGTGGGTTTTGTTGCCACTGCTCCCAATTAACACTTTATTTATGGCTCTTGGCTCTTAACATGCAAAATAGTCCATGAGACCCACTCCTGGGCATATGTCTGTAGAAAACCATAATTCGAAAAGATACATGCACCCCCAATGTTCATTGCAGCACTATTTACAATAGCCAAGACATGGAAGCAACCTAAATGTCCATCAACAGAGGAATGGATAAAGAAGATGTGGTACATATATACAATGGAATTTTACTCAGCCATAAAAAAAGAATGAAGTAATACCACTTGCAGCAACATGGACAGACCTAGAGATTATCATACTAAGTGAAGTAAGCCAGACAGAGAAAGACAAATATATGTGGAATCTAAAAAAAAGTTGATACAAATGAACTTATTTACAAAACAGAAACAGACTCACAGACTTTGAAAACAAATTTATGGTTACCAAAGGGGAGCAGTGGGGGAAGGATAAATTAGGAGTTTGGGATTAACATATACACACTGCTCTATATAAAATAATCAACAAGGACCTACTGCATAGCATAGGGAACTCTACTCAATATTCTGTAATAACCTATATGGAGAACGAATGTGTAAAAGAATGGATATATGTACATGTATAACTGAATCACTTTGCTGTATACCTGAAAACTAACACGACATTGTAAATCAACTATACTCCAATATAAAATAAAAATTAAATTAAAAAAATAGGCCAAGAGATATTCACTGGCTCAAAGAAATGTTACAACACAATTATATAATTTAAAATTCATACTCTCAGCTTTATAATTACCAAAGTCAATGTCCATAAGAAAAAGGATGAAAGACTTTGAGGATACATAATTATGGTCACTCAGAGGGCCCCCCGTCCTCCTCACTCTAAGGAACTATACTGTGTTGCCCCATGGGAGGAGAGTGAGAGATGGAGGGGGAAACATAGTATTAAACACCTGTATGCCTCTGAGAAACAGCCACTGCCCATACCCTTGAGCTAAGCCCCCTTGGATAGTAAAAAAGAAACATTATACTCATTAGAAACTCAATTTATTTCATTTTTCCTTCACAAATACAAACGGGCAACTAAGAACCACAGTTATATTAGAAGAATGCAGCATAAAATAGAGAAAAATAGCAAAAATGACAAAAAGGGTGGGGGAGAGATGGAGTGGGGAGAGAGAGAGAGAGAGGGAGATTTATTTTGAGGAACTGACTACACAATTGTGGAAGTTGGCTCATCCAAAATCTTCAGCCTAGGCCAGCAGGCTAAAGGCCCAGGGAAGAGTTAATGTTACAGCTTGAGTTCAAAGACAGGCTGGAGACAAAAATTCCTTTTCCCTGGGGGACCTCAAGCTTTTTTTTCTTAAGGCTTCCAACTGATTGAATGAGACCAACTGAGAGTATGGAGGGCAATCTGCTTTACTCAAGTCTACTGGCTTAAATGTTAATCTCATTTAAAAACAATAGCTTAACAGCAACACCTAGACTAGGGTTTGATCAAATATCTGGGTACTGGGGCCTAGCCAAGTTGACACATGCAATTAATCATTATAAACATTAATACTTTCAGCAGAAGGACTGGTGAATAAAGTTGAGAAAATTTGCTGGAATGTAAACAGAAGAGAAAAACGATGGGATATATGAAGACAAAAGAAGGTTGTAAGTCATCAGATTGCAAGGGATCATAACATAGGTAGCATAGTTAATAAAAAATGAAAGAAGCCTGGTATCTAAAAAATTCTTCTGAAATTTCAGAACATCAGAACTGAGAGAAGATTGTAAAAATTGTCAGAGGGAAAAATCACTTCCAAAGGAATATGAATTACATTGGCATCAGTGTTGTCGCCAGCAACCACTGGATGTAATTGCTTCCAAATTTGAGGAAAAATGAGATACTTGACTTCAAATTCTATTCCCAGGCAAATTATCAATCAAATAAGAAGTCAGGAAGAAGAGGTATTCAGACATGTGATGACTCAGAAAGGTTTTCTCCACATACCCTTGCTAAGAGAGTTATTTCAGGATTTACTCTGGCAATTCAAGAGGGTGAAAAAGTATCAAAGGATACTCTGAAGCAAGGAAGCTGAATTTATTACTTGCTAAGCAGGTAAGAATTGTGGATGTGGAATGCAGTCTCTGAACACAGCAAAGAGCAGACTTTATACAGACCCTGAGGAAGGTGGAGCTTAGGGACTGGGTGACTTCCAGAAGCATGCTGAAGTGAAGCGCCTGCCGACTGGCCAACCATGAAAGGCCTGAGTACTTAAATGAAGCTACCACTGATTGACTGGGATAGGTTTAAAACCTGTTCTGAGGCATCCTATTTATGACTTGGGTTTTGGGCTAAGTAACAATCAGTATTGTATTTTCTTCATCTTGGAGAAGAGGAAATTTTCTTTTCAGAACAAAGAGAATGGTGTGGGGTCCAGGAAAGGTAGATCCAAGCAAGAGAAATGAGAAGTTCCTACTGGCAGTGGCTCGTAGATCTAGAGAACCACCTAGCTCTGTTGGATCAGGAGGCTGGAAATCTGCAGGAGTGAGGTATACAGTGCAAAGGAGGATTGAATAAAATATAAAGTACGTTTGAGAGTTTGGGGAGAAGTGTGATGTAGTGTAGTATCACACTTACAAGCACAAAATTGGGAGCTGACTGGCTGTGCTGGAGTCCCATCTCTACTTGTTACACATCTCCACTGTGCAACATTGAGCATGCTACATAAGCTCTCTCTGCCACTCTTGCTTCATCTGTAAATAGACCATAGTAATAGTCTCTATCCTATAGAGATGTTGTGAGGGTCACACGTGTATTGTTATCTATTGCTTTGTTACAGATTATTGCAAGATTTCATGGCTTACAACAATGATAAGTTTTATTATCTTTCAGTTTCTGTGGGTCAAGAAAATGGGAGAGGCTTGGTTGGGAGACCTTACTCAAGGTCTCTGATGATGTGGCAATCAAGATTTTGGGGCTAACTATGGAAAACAGTATGGAGGTTCCTCAAGAAACTAAAATGATCCAGCAATCCCACTCCTGACCATATACCCAGACAAAACTATAATTCAGAAAGATACATGCACTCCTATGTTCATAGCAGCACTATTTACATTAGCCAAGACATGGAAACATCCTAAATGTCCACTGACAGATGAATGGATAAAGAAGATGTGGGAGGAGCTTCAAGATGGCAGAAGAGTAAGATGTGGAGATCACCTTCCTTCCCACAAATACATCAGAAATACATCTACATGTGGAACAACTCCTACAGAACACCTACTGAACCCTGGCAGAAGAACTCAGACCTCCCAAAAGGCAAGAAACTCCCCACGTACCTGGGTAGGGCAAAAGAAGAAAGAAAAAACAGAGACAAAAGAATAGGGACGGGACCTGCACCAGTGGGAGGGAGCTGTGAAGGAGGAAAGGTTTCCACACACTAGGAAGCCCCTTCGCGGACAGAGACTGCGGGTGGCGGAGGGGGGAAGCTTTGGAGCCACAGGGGCGTGGAGGGGAAAGAGGAGAGATTCCAGCACAGAGGCTCGGCGCCGAGCAGCACTCACCAGCCCGAGAGGCTTGTCTGCTCACCCGCCGGGGCGGGCGGGGGCTGGGAGCTGAGGCTCGGGCTTAGGTCGGATCGCAGGGAGAGGACTGGGGTTGGCGGCATGAACACAGCCTGAAGGGGTTAGTGTGCCACAGCTAGCTGGGAGGGAGTCCGGGAAAAAGTCTGCAGCTGCCGAAGAGGCAAGAGACTTTTTCTTGCCTCTTTGTTTCCTGGTGCGCGAGGAGAGGGGATTAAGAGCGCCGCTTAAAGGAGCTCCAGAGACGGGCGCGAGCCGCGGCAATCAGTGCGGACCCCAGAGATGGGCAGGAGACGCTAAGGCTGCTGCTGCCGCCACCAAGAAGCCTGTGTGCGAGCACAGCTCACTCTCCACACCTCCCCTCCTGAGAGCCTGTGCAGCCCGACACTGCCAGGGTCCCGTGATCCACAGACAACTTCCCCGGGAGAACATATGCCGGCCTCTCCCTCCCTCCCGCCTGAGTGAGCCAGAGCCCCTGAAGCAGCTGCTCCTTTAACCCCATCCTGTCTGAGCGAAGAACAGATGCCCTCAGGCGACCTACACGCAGAGGCGGGTCCAAATCCAAAGCTGAACCCCGGGAGCTGTGCGAACAAAGAAGAGAAAGGGAAATCTCTCCCAGCAGCCTCAGGAGCAGCAGAGTAAAGCTCCACAATCAACTTGATGTACCCTGCATCTGTGGAATACCTGAACAGACAACGAATCATCCCAAATTGAGGAGGTGGACTTTGGAAGCAACGAGATATATATATATATATATATATATATATATATATATATATATATATATATATATATATATATATACATATTTCCCTTTTTCTCCTTTTGTGAGTGTGTATGCATATGCTTCTGTGTGTGATTTTGTCTGTATAGCTTTGCTTTTACCATTTGTCCTAGGGTTCTGTCTGTCCTTTTTTTTTTTTTTTTTTTTTTTTTTTTAACTAGAGTTTTCAGCCCTTGTTATCATTGGTGAATTTGTTTTTTGGTTTGGTTGTTCTCTTCTTTCTTTCTTTTTTTTTTAATTACTTAAACAAATTTTTTTAAATAATTATTCTTTGTTTTTTATTTTAATAACTTTTTTTGTTAATTTTCTTTTCTTTTCTTTCTTTCTTTCTTTCTTTCATCTTCCTCTCCCTTTTATTCTGAGCCATGTGGATGACAGGTTATTGGTTCTCCAGCCAGGTGTCAGACCTGTGCCTCTGAGGTGGGAGACCCAAGTTCAGGACACTGGTCCACAGGAGACCTCCCAGATCCACATAATATCAAACGGTGAAAATCTCCCTGAGATCTCCATCTCAACACTAAGACCCAGCTCCACTCAATGACCAGCAAGCTACAGTGCTGGACACGCTATGCCAAACAACTAGCAAGACAGGAAAACAACCCCACCCATTAGCAGAGAGGCTGCCAAAAATTATAATAAGGTCACAGACACGCCAAAAAACACCACCAGATGTGGACCTGCCCACCAGAAAGACAAGATCCAGCCTCATCCACCAGAACACAGGCACTAGTTCCCTCCACCAGGAAGCCTACACAACCGACTGAACAAACCTTAGCCACTGGGGGCAGACACCAAAAACAATGGGAACTACGAACCTGCAGCCTGTGAAAAGGAAACCCCCACACAGTAAGTTAAGCAAAATGAGAAGACAGAGAAACACACAGCAGATGAAAGAGCAAGACAAAAACCCACCAGACCTAACAAATGAAGAGGAAATAGGCAGTCTACCTGAAAAAGAATTCAGAATAATGATAGTAAAGATGATCCAAAATCTTGGAAATAGAATGGAGAAAATACAAGAAACGTTTAACAAGGACCTAGAAAAACTAAAGAGCAAACAAACAATCATGAACAACACAATAAATGAAATTAAAAATTCTCTAGATGGGATCAATAGCAGAATAACTGAGGCAGAAGAACGGATAGGTGACCTGGAAGAAAAAATAGTGGAAATAACTACTGCAGAGAGGAATAAAGAAAAAAGAATGAAAAGAATTGAGGACAGTCTCAGAGACCTCTGGGACAATATTAAATGCACCAACATTCAAAGTATATGGGTCCCAGAAGAAGAAGAGAAAAAGAAAGAGACTGAGAAAATATTTGAAGAGATTATAGTTGAAAACTTCCCTAATATGGGAAAGGAAATAGTTAATCAAGTCCAGGAAGCACAGAGTCCCATACAGGGTAAATCCAAGGAGAAACATGCCAAGACACGTATTAATCAAACTATCAAAAATTAAATGCAAAGAACAAATATTAAAAACAGCAAGGGAAAAACAAGAAATAACATACAAGGGAATCCCCATAAGGTTAACACTTGATCTTTCAGCAGAAACTCTGCAAGCCAGAAGGGAGTGGCAGGACATATTTAAAGTGATGAAAGGGAAAGACCTACAACCAAGATTACTCTATCCAGAAAGGATCTCATAAAGATTTGACAGAGAAATTGAAACATTTACAGATAAGCAAAAGCTAAGAGAATTCAGCACCACCAAACCAGCTTTACAACAAATGCTAAAGGAACTTCTCTAGGCAGGAAACACAAGAGAAGGAAAAGACCTACAAAAAACCCCGAAAACAATTCAGAAAATGGTAATAGGAACATACATATCGGTAAATACCTTAAATGAAAATGGATTAAATGCTCCAACCAAAAGACATAGACTGGCTGAATGGGTACAAAAACAAGACCCGTATATATGCTGTCTACAAGAGATCCACTTCAGACCTAGGGACACATAGAGACTGAAAGTGAGGGGATGGAAAATGATATTCCATGCAAATGGAAATCAAAAGAAAGCTGGAGTAGCAATTCTCATATCAGACAAAATGGACTTTAAAACAAAGACTATTACAAGAGACAAAGAAGGACACTACATAATGATCAAGGAATCAGTCCAAGAAGAAGATATAACAATTGTAAATCTTTATGCACCCAACATAGGAGCACCTCAATACATAAGGCAAATGCTAACAGCCATAAAAGGGATTGAAATCGACAGTAACACAATCATAGTAGGGGACTTTAACACCCCACTTTCACCAATGGACAGATCATCCAAAATGAAAATAAATAAGGAAACACAAGCTGTAAATGATACATTAAACAAGAGGAACTTAATTGATATTTATAGGACATTCCACCCAAAAACAACAGAATACACATTTTTCTCAAGTGCTCATGGAACATTCTCCAGGATAGATCATATCTTGGGTCACAACTCAAGCCTTGGTAAATTTAAGAAAACTGAAATCGTATCAAGTATCTTTTCTGACCACAACGCTATGAGACTAGATATCAATTACAGGAAAAGATCTGTAAAAAATACAAACACATGGAGGCTAAACAATACACTACTTAATAACCAAGTGATCACTGAAGAAATCAAAGGGGAAATCAAAAAATACCTAGAAACAAATGACAATGGAGACACGATGACCCAAAACCTATGGGATGCAGCAAAAGTGGTTCTAAGAGGGAAGTTTACAGCAATACAGTCCTACCTTAAGAAACAGGAAACATCTCAAATAAACAACCTAACCTTACACCTAAAGTAATTAGAGAAAGAAGAACAAAAAAACCCAAAAGTTAGCAGAAGGAAAGATATCATAAAGATCAGATCAGAAATAAATGAAAAAGAAATGAAGGAAACGATAGCAAAGAACAATAAAACTAAAAGCTGGTTCTTTGAGAAGATAAACAAAATTGATAAACCATTAGCCAGACTCATCAAGAAAAAAAGTGAGAAGACTCAAATCAATAGAATTAGAAATGAAAAAGGAGAAGTAACAACTGACACTGCAGAAATACAAAGGATCATGAGAGATTACTACAAGCAACTCTATGCCAATAAAATGGACAACCTGGAAGAAATGGACAAATTCTTAGAAATGCACACCCTGCTGAGACTGAACCAGGAAGAAATAGAAAATATGAACACACCAGTCACAAGCACTGAAATTGAAACTGTGATTAAAAATCTTCCAACAAACAAAAGTTCAGGACCAGATGGCTTCACAGGTGAATTCTATCAAACATTTAGACAAGAGCTAACATCTCTCCTTCTCAAAATCTTCCAAAATATTGCAGAGGGAGGAACACTCCCAAACTCATTCTACGAGGCCACAATCACCCTGATACCAAAACCAGACAAAGATGTCACAAAGAAAGAAAACTACAGGCCAATATCACTGATGAACATAGATGCAAAAATCCTCAACAAAATTCTAGCAAACAGAATCCAACAGCACATTAAAAGGATCATACACCATGATCAAGTGGGGTTTATTCCAGGAATGCAAGAATTCTTCAATATACGCAAATCAATCAACATGATACACCATATTAACAAATTGAAGGAGTAAAACCATATGATCATCTCAATAGATGCAGAGAAAGCTTTCGACAAAATTCAACACCCATTTATGATAAAAGCCCTGCAAAGTAGGCATAGAGGGAACTTTCCTCAACATAATAAAGGCCATATATGACAAACCCACAGCCAACATCATCCTCAATGGTGAAAAACTGAAAGCATTTCCACTAAGATCAGGAACAAGAGAAGGTTGCTCACTCTCACCACTATTATTCAACAGAGTTTTGGAAGTTTTAGCCACAGCAATCAGAGAAGAAAAAGAAATAAAAGGAATCCAAATCAGAAAAGAAGAAGTAAAACTGTCACTGTTTGCAGATGACATGACACTATACATAGAGAATCCTAAAGATGCTACCAGAAAACTACTAGAGCTAATCAATGAATTTGGTAAAGTAGCAGGATACAAAATTAATGCACAGAAATCTCTTGCATTCCTATACACTAATGATGAAAAATCTGAAAGTGAAATTAAGAAAACACTCCCATTTACCACTGCAACAAAAAGAATAAAATACCTAGGAATAAACCTACCTAAGGAGACAAAAGACCTGTATGCAGAAAACTATAAGACACTGATGAAAGAAATTAAAGATGATACAAATAGATGTATAGATATACCATGTTCTTGGATTGGAAGAATCAACATTGTGAAAATGACTCTACTACCCAAAGCAATCTACAGATTCAATGCAATCCCTATCAAACTACCATTGGCATTTTTCTCAGAACTAGAACAAAAAATTTCACAATTTGTATGGAAACACAAAAGACCCCGAAAAGCGAAAGCAATCTTGAGAAAGAAAAACAGAGCTGGAGGAATCAGGCTCCTGGACTTCAGACTATAGTACAAAGCTACAGTAATCAAAAGAGTATGTTACTGGCACAGAAACAGAAACATAGACCAATGGAACAGGATAGAAGGCACAGAGATAAACCAACCCATATATGGTCACCTTATCTTTGATAAAGGAAGCAAGCATATACAGTGGAGAAAAGACAGCCTCTTTAATAAGTCGTGCTGGGAAAACTGGACAGGTACATGTAAAAGTATGAAATTAGAACACTCCCTAACACCATACACAAAAATAAACTCAAAATGGATCAAAGACCTAAATGTAAGGCCAGACACTATCAAACTCTTAGAGGAAAACATAGGCATAACACCCTATGACATAAATCACAGCAAGATCCTTTTTGACCCATCTCCTACAGAAATGGAAATAAAAACAAAAATAAACAAATGGGACCTAATGAAACTTAATAGCTTTTGCACAGCAAAGGAAACCATAAACAAGACAAGAAGACAACCCTCAGAATGGGAGAAAATATTTACAAATGAAGCAACTGACAAAGGATTAATCTCCAGAACATACAAGCAACTCATGCAGCTCAGTATCAAAAAAACAAGCAACCCAATCCAAATATGGACAGAAGACCTAAATAGACATTTCTCCAAAGAAGATATACAGATTGCCAACAAATGCATGAAAGAATGCTCAACATCATTAATCATTAGAGAAATGCAAATCAAAACTACAATGTGATATCATCTCACACCGGTCAGAATGGCCATCATCAAAAAATCTACAAACAATAAGTGCTGGAGAGGGTGTGGAGAAAAGGGAACCCTCTTGCATTGTTGGTGGGAATGTAAATTGATATAGCCACTATGGAGAACAGTATGGAGGTTCCTTAAAACTCTAAAAATAGAACTACCATACGACCCAGCAATCCCACTACTGGGCATATACCCTGAGAAAACCATAATTCAAAAAGAGTCAGGTACCAAAATGTTCATTGCAGCTCTATTTACAATAGCCAGGACATGGAAGCAACCTAAGTTTCCATCAACAGATGAATGGATAAAGAAGATGTGACACATATATACAATGGAATATTGCTCAGCCATAAAAAGGAATGAAACTGAGTTATTTGTAGTGAGGTGGATGGACCTAGAGATTGTCATACAGAGTGAAGTAAGTCAGAAAGAGAAAAACAAATACTGTATGCTAACACATATATATGGAATCTAAAAAAAAAAAAAAATGAAAATGGTCAGAAGAACCTAGGGGCAAGACAGGAATAAAGATGCAGACCTACTAGAGAATGGACTTGAGGACACGGGGAGGGGGAAGGGTAAAAAGTGACTGGGACAAAGTGAGAGAGTGGTAGTTTATATATGGACATATATACACTACCAAATGTAAAATAGAAAGCTAGTGGGAAGCAGCTGCATAGCACAGAGAGCTCAGCTCGGTGCTTTGTGACCAGCTAGAAGGGTGGGATAAGGAGGGTGGGAGGGAGGGAGACGCAAGAGGGAAGAGATATGGGGATACATGTATATGTATAACTGATTCACTTTGTTATAAAGCAGAAACTAACACACCATTGTAAAGCACTTATACTCCAATAAAAATGTTAAAAAAAAATTAAAAGAAAAAAAAAGATGTGGTATATATTGATATATACAATGGAATACTAATCAGCCATAAAAAGAATGAAATAGTGCCATTTGTAGCAACACAGATGGACCTAGAGATTATCATACTAAGTGAAGTAAGTGAGAAAGAGAAAGACAAATACCATATGATATCACTTATGTGTAGAATCTAAAATATGACACAAATGAACATATCTATGAAACAGAAGCAGACAGAGAGAACAGACCTGTGGTTGCCAAGGAGTGGGGTAGGAGAGAGTTGGACTGGGAGTTTGGGATTAGCAGATACAAACTAGTATACATAGAATGGATAAACAGCAAGGTCCTACTGTATAGCACAGGGAAGTATATTCAATATCATGTTATAAACCATAATGGAAAAGAATATGGAAAAGAATATATAGATGTATAACTGAATCACTTTGCTGTACAGCAGAAATTAACATTGCAAATCAACTATACTTCAATAAAATATATATAAAATAAGATTTCAGAGCTACACTCTCTCACTCACTGGCTGGCAAGTTGGTGCTGACTGTTGACAGATGGCCTCGGTTCCTCTTCCTGTGGGCCTCTCCCAGGGATGCTGAAGTACCCTATGATACAGTGGAAGAGCTTGGCAGAAGCTATCCTTTTTATGACTTAGTCTCAGAGTCACATAGCCTCCCTTCTGCCCCATTCTACTCAGTAGAATGAATCATTTCATCCAGCCCACATTTGAGGGAAGGAGATACAAAGGAGGAGTGCCAATGAATTTACACATATTTTAAAACTATGACATACCTTTATAGAACAATCCTTGACATAAAATAAGTAATGTATATGTGTATGATATTGTTAATATCCTTATAAAAATTATCAGCTTCTTTGTTGTTAGTGTATAGACATATGTTTGACTTTTGTATGTTTATATTTTATCTAGTATTTTGAAAAACTGTCATTAATTCAAACAATTTGTTCAGGAAATTTTTTGGACTTTCTATGAATTCAACCACAATATCTGCAAATGAAGAATATTTTGTTTCTTGGTATCAAATCCTTACATATTATATTTCTTTCTCCTGTTTTGTTGTACTGATTAGTACTTCCTGTACCATGCTGAAGGGAGTGGGACAATAGGTATTCTTGGTTTGTCACTGATACTCAAGGACATACTTTCAACATTTCATCTGTGATGTTGGCAGGAGGCTTTTTGCAGATATTCCTTGTCATTTAAGAACGTTTCCTTCTGGACCTAGCTTGTTAAGAATTTATTTTTTATCATGACTGGATATTGAATTTTAATTGTTTTTCCTGAAACTGCTGATTTTCTTCTCTTAGAATGTAAATGTGGTAAATTATATCTTCACTTTTTCCTTTCTTCATCGGATCATCTCAGAGCTAAGTAGGGTCATATCCTGAGATTTCTGAGTGAAGTAGACCAGGATTCAGGGTCAAGTCAAGTCTCAAAGTAGAACTTTGGTTACTTTTTTAAAAAATTTTTATTTATTTATTTTATTTTTTAAACTTTTTATTTTATATTGGAGTATAGTTGATTTACAATGTTGTGTTAGTTTCAGGTTGTACAGCAAAGTGATTCTGTTATACATATACATGTATCCATTCTTTTTCAGATTCTTTTCCCATATAGGTTATTATAGAACATTGAGTAGAGTTCCCTGTGCTATACAGTAGTTCTTTGTTGATTATCTATTATATATATTAATTGTTCATCGTTTTGTCTCTAGCAAATCCCTTTGTAGATAGCAAGTCTTGATAAGTCAGGATATGCATTTATTGTAATCATTATTTTCTAGAGTTAAATTTTTTCTACTGTGTATGTGGTAAAAATATTTCTCTCAGGCAGAAAGAGCTCTTAATAATAAGCCTTTCGTGGTACACTTCCCATGAAATGCAATAGTTAATTGGGTCTTTCTTTAGAAAATACCAGAAAGAATTAATATGGGAAAAATTAATATGGAAAAAAATTAATATGGAAAAATTAATATGGAAAATTAATATGGAAAATCACATTTTCTTTTTTAACTTATTTGAAACAATGTGGACAAACACACACACACAAACACACATGCACACATTCAAACAAGCAGTGACTAAATTTAAGTATAGAAACAGTTTGGTTTCCTAAGTTAATCTTACAGTTGAGGTATTTGACAATTATTAATTGTTTTTGCCTTAAACAGGAAGGTGTACCCATGGAAAGGAATGAGTTCTACTTTCCTTCAGGGCTCCTGTGAACAAAATGTAACATCCCAGAGCCAGAGTCAGGCAGTACACTAGGCTGCATTCAGTAAAGCAAAAACAAAGCCTTATTTTATGTTTCCTTCTAGAATAAATAAATAAATAAAAGAAACTAGCTTTTCTGTTTTTCTTTGGAATTGAGCCATATTGACCATAATGATTTTACCTTTTCCCCTATTTACCACTCCAGCAGGTAAGAATTGCTGATGACCAGCCAGCTGGAAAAGCAAGACAGCCTCGCCTGAAACTCACTTCCCTTTTCTTGATGCCATGTTGGACGTGGCTCATTCTCAGTCCAGCAGTCAGTATTCTCTGAGCATTAGGACTGCTGTCACAAGCGGTTGCCGGTGTCAAATCCCAATAAATGTCAAACAAGTTGTTGAATTCACTCACTTTGCATCCTGTGTCTCTCTTAGGAGAGTGAAGGTTGGTTTAAAGAAAAGGGTGTATGGGAAAATCTAGCAAAGCCTCTGTACATGTTGGCAAGGCATAAAGAAAGGCAAAGTTGGCGAGAGACAAAATAATAATTACTACCATGCTTGGAGTGTCTAGTATGTGCCAAACATTTATAAACATAATTTCATTTATTCTTCTACCACTCTAGGGAGCAAGCATTGTTATCTCTAGTTTACATATGAGAAGCTGATGCTCAGAGAAGTTAAGTAAATTTCACTTCAGTCAGTGGTTGAACTAGGAATATGAACCCAGTTCTATCCAAGTCTGAACTCCACACTGCTGCTTGCCTTAGTATTCCAAACAATGCATTTTCATTTACACTTCCTTTTACTTGAATACATTGCCAATGGTACATATTTAAACGTACAAACATATTTTAACAAATATAATGACAAATGAACTAGAATAATGGGTTATTTGTGTTTTGAGTAACACTGCATCCAGAACTATGTTGACAAGATGCCCCTCTTTAGGGTGCTAGGGTAAGACAGTGTCTTGCCAAGTCTTACAAATTCAGTAGGTTTTGGATTTTAATAAACACTCCCTTTAGGCAAATAAACAATGTAATTTTTTAATGGATCATTAAAAACAACATTCTAGTATAAAAGATCTTTCAGATCTCATAAGTTTGATTGGTTGTCATTGATTTATGATCATGAACAAATTACCAACCAATAATAAGTGTACCAGCGCCAACAATTTTATTAACTTCAAATGATACCACCTGCCTTAAAACTGCTGAAGAAATAACAGACCTCCTTTCAATAGATACTTCGACAACTGGTTGTTATGTTTCCAAACTTATGCTATTGAAAAAATCATTCTGCTTTTATTTCTGCAAGCAATTCATTTGCTATGAAGAGCTGTGAGTACAGGCTTTCTGGAATTCAGAGACCTATACTTTTACAAAAGTGAGATACCTAGAGGAATGCGACAGCATAATTTTATGGATTTCCAACTTTTCTCTGAGGAAGTTATAAGAAGGGAGGAGAAACTGGTTGTATCTAGAGGGATTCCTCCATATTAGTGCATAAATAATGATGAGCATGGTGTGTTTATTTGGGAGGTAAAAATTGTTAGACTGACCTTTGGAATAGCTATATAAATAACCAATTGAAGAAGAAAACTGATTTTATTTAATACACTTTCTCCACTTTTATTTCATGCACTCATTCATTTACTGATGTATTATTTATTGATATGTTATTTGCCCAATAAAAATTATCAAAAACTGACAATTTCCCAGGATAGAGTAAAGGCTGCGTTGTGTCTTTGGCTGTGCACGGGCTTTCTCTAGTTGCGGCAAGCGGAGGCTACTTTGTTGCGGTTCGTGGGCTTCTCATTGTGGTGGCTTCTCTTGATGTGAAGCACGGGCTCTAGGCATGCGGGCTTCAGTAGTTGTGGTGCGTGGGCTCAATAGTTGTGGCTCGCAGGCTCTACAGTGCAGGCTTAGTAGTTGTGGTGCACGGGCTTAGCTGCTCCACGGCATGTGGGATCTTCCCAGACCAGGGCTCAAACCCGTGTCCCCTGCATTGGCAGGTGGATTCTTAACCACTGTGCAACCAGGAAGTCCTGGGAATTTGAATTTTGATAGGGATTGCATAGAATCTGTAGATCAATTTGGGGAGAACTGTCACCTTAACGACATTAAGTCTTCCACTCCATAAACACAGGGTATCATTTAATGTATTTAGAATTTTTAAAATGTCTTTCTTCTACCAATTGTCTTATTACCCAGCGTTTTCTGCCATGCTTTTCGGTTTGTCTATTATTTGCCCTGTTACTTCTTGCCCCACATGGCAGCTGCTAATTCATTTGCCTTTAAAGGGTTTTGAGGGACTTCCCTGGTGGTCCAGTGGTAAAGAATCTGTCTTACAATGCAGGGGATGTGGGTTCGATCCCTGGTCAGGGAACTAAGATCCCACGTGCCACAGGGCAACTAAGCCCGTGCACGGCAAGCTGAGCTCACGCACCTCAACTAGAGCTCGCGTGCCGCAAACTACAGAGCCCACGTGCTCTGGAACCTGTGCGCCACAACTACAGAGCCCACATGCCCTGGAGCCCGTGCACTGCAACTAGAGAAGAGAAACCCAGCATGCCACAGCTAGAGAGAAGCCTGCACACCACAACGAAGAGCCCGCACGCCACAACGAAAGATCTCACATGCCTCAACGAAGATCCCGTGTGCTGCAACTAAGACCTGACACAGCCAAAAATAAATAAAATAAATAAAAATAAATAAAAAATAAATAAAAGGTTTTGACAAATGCCCCCTGAGCAGCCACCTCAGCTTGCGGATTTTTCTGAGTTAGGCAAAATAAAAGCAAGCCCTTTGAGCTGGTCCTTCAGAGAGCCACCAGATAGGTCAAGACAAACAGCCAAGATTGTTTGAGAATAAGTTCTGTTCTGCTCCCCCTGGTACCAGGAACCTGTGTGAAGAATGTAGCTTATTGTCTCCAAGGCTGCCTCTGAGCTGGGGAGTGGGGAATGGGGACAGGGTAAGTTAAAATGCCACAAAGCTCTCTTATTGACACTCAGATAATTTTCTCTTGATTAAACACTCATCTGGTTGCTATAGTTTCCAGAGTTCTGATAATGTTGATTCTGACAGTCCTTGCCAACTTATTCACTGCTTTTGAGGAGGGATAAATTTTTGGAGTTCCCTGCTCTATTATCCCTGATATCACTCTGAGACTAAGTTTTTGTTAAGGTAACAAACAACCCCCAAATTTCGGTAGATCAATACCATGAATGCTTATTTCTTGCTCATGATTCATGTTCACGTGCATAGGCTGTGGCTCTGTTCCACACCTACCTCTACCTCAAGACTCAGCATAACAGAAGAGCCAGAATCTGGAGCTGTGCCAAGAGCTCTGGCTGAGGAGAAGGGAACGTGTCAAATCATCTACTCACTCTTAAAGCTTTCATTTGGAAGTGACCCATTCATATTTCACTGGTGAAAGTCATTCACATGACCGTGCTTAACTTCAAAGAGGGCGGAAAAGTACACTCCTAGCAGGTGACGCGAAGGAGAGGGAACTGAATATTTGTGAACAGCATTAATCATGCAAAGAAAATTTGAGGAGATTCCTATTAAAGTTATAGTTTAAGAGCATTTATATTAAAGTTTGGAGCCTCACAGTTAAGTAAACAGTGAGGTAACTTGATTTATAAATATAGGAGGTGAAGACTACATGGAGGCCCTGAGAGTATGTAAAACATTTGGAACAGGTGTTATATGTAGGTAATTCAATACAGTGGTAATTTAAAAATAAAAGGAGTTGTTGAGCAGTGCTGGAGCCCAGCTGAAGTTAGCTATGTATTCATAATGCATCTAATCATTGTGGGATAGTTTCCAGTAATGCTTCAAAGATCAAGACAAACAAAATATATTTAGCAGTATAGGGTGACCAACAATATAACACACTACTAAAATAGAAGTTAAAGCCATGCTTGAATTTGGATAATTGTGCTAATTTGAGATGCATTTCATTTCTTCCCACTGGCTCATATGACATTTTGGACAGTTCAACCTCATTTATTCTACTTTGAATAAATCCAAATGTAATGGGGTGAAACCTATGAGGAAAGACTTGCTTGTGGCTTGGCTGGATGACCTGCCCATGAAATGCTATTGACAAGATATAATTCTTGGCCTCCAAGAAGAATATCTAAAATATTTTTTATCATAAGAAATGCATATGTGACAGTTTCTACTGTTTCATCTTCAGAAGTTGATGAAAGGTTTGGGAAATAAAAGGAATGATAAAAGAAATGATTATTTGTGGATTGAAGAGCAAAACATAAAATATTTAAAAACTGGTGATTGAGTACTTTCTACGTGCACTGAGGGTGAGAAGAGACAATTCGATTTTATGGAACAAAACTACTCCTTTGGAACGGTGGATTAGGTGGTGGGGTCAAAGCTGAATACGGACCCAAGAAGGGCTGTTCTAATGATTGAAAGCTCTGGTTAAATGCTGAGAGGTTGATTGTTAAATGTAGGAGAAGCATACCAGCCAGCTGATAGTAAAACTCAGCCCCAAACCTACAGAAAATAAACAGCTGCTTAGCACTTCACCTTAAGTGCTACCCTTGATGTGAGTTAACATGACAAGATTAAGTGGGGGAAAGTACTTAAGTGTCCTAGTCCTGTAACACCACCAGCCTTGTCCACCCATCTGCAAACCTCAGCCTCATCCCCTTCTCCTGGGTAAAGCCACGAATAAGATAGAGGCAACTGAAAGAGTAACTGCCTTCATAAAAGGCTTTTAAGAAGGCTGTATAAGAAGTTTATAGCACTTCTAATGGAGGAGATTGAAAAAGTAATTGATAGCCATCTGTCTTGAAAGATTTCATTCCATAGGTAGGCTGAGTTTATAAATCCAATAAAACTTTACGGAGTCCTGTTAGGGATAGGAACCACCTTAGTCACACAGAGGGAGCACACAGATAAATAACAAGTCACTGTTCTTATGAAGCTTATAATATAGCAAAGTTTAAAGGAGTAGTTGTAGCGGGGAAGAGACCAAGAGGGCAGAGTAGGAGGATGAAGAACTAACTCACTTACCCCCATGAACACATCAAAAATACATCTACACGTGGAACAATTATCACTGAAAACTAACTGAAGACTGGCAGAAAGACTCTTGTACAACCAAGGCTGTAAGAAAGACCCATACAGAACTGGGTAGATAGGGAAGAGAAGTGATCAGGTTGGGACCTGTGCCCCTGGGTGGGGACACGGAAGAGAGGGGAGAGATTACACAGGCAGAGATCCTCCTTGGGGAGTGAGCAGTTTGAGCCACATCACTGGGGTCTGACACTGGGAAGACGAGTCCCCTTAGCTGGTTAGAAAATCAGTGGGACTAAGAGGAGGCCTGTAAGAAACCCAGACTCTGTTCATGAAGTGTGCACACACTTACTCTAGAGATTGTCATACTGAGTGAAGTAAGTCAGACAGAGAAAGGCAAATATCATATGATATCGCTTATATGTGGAATCTAAGAAAAGGGTACAAATGAACTTATCTACAAAACAGAAATAGAGTTACAGATGTAGAAAACAAATTTATGGTTACCAGGGGGTAAGGGGGGGAGGGATAAATTGAGAGACTGGGATTGACATATACACACTACTATATGTAAAACAGATAACTACTAAGAACCTACTGTGTAGCACAGGGGACTCTATCAAGACTCTGTAATGACCTATGTGGGGAAAGAATCTAAAAAAGAGTGGATATATGTATATGTTTAACTGATTCACATTGCTGTACAGTAGAAACTAACAGTGTAAGTCAACTATACTCTAATAAAAATTAATTTTAAAAAAAAACAAGGCAGAAAAAACAGACTGAAACTGCACAGGGCTCTGGCCGGTTACCTGCAACTGCTCTAGTGCACCCCAACCTGAGGTGAGTGCCTGGTCCTCCCTGCTTGCTTCGCCATGTATCCACACGAGGGCAAGGGCTGTCACAGCTGAGGGGAGTGCTCAGTTGTGAGGGACCATGCCAGCCCGAACCCAGAACAGCACCTGAATGGGGTGAGGGCAGCCATTACTGGCACTTATGGAGGCAGCACATCGAGAGCAGTCCTGGACCCTGACTGTCACCAGGACACCCCCCCCAACCCAGACGCATACTGAGTGCCCACTCAGGCCCCACTTGATCTGAGGTGCAGCTCCATATTAGGGTGAGGGCTGCTGTGGCTGAGGGTAGGGCTCAGCTGTGAAGGACTGTGCCAGCTCAGACCTGGAACAACTTCTGAATGGGGCGGGGACAGTCATTACTGGTGCTTATGGAGGCAGCACATCAGAAGCGATCTGGGACCCTGACTGAGTCCTGGGCCACCTCAGCTCATGCCCAGACCCATGTCAAGCACCCGCTACAGTGCCTCTTGCTCCAGCACTGCTCCCCTCTGGGGTGAGGGAGCTGTTGTTGGGAGGGGGAGAGCACACACTTAGAGGGGATGGATCCACCTCAGACATGACCCTCAAGGCTTCTGCTCCAGCAACTGAAGACCCACCCCCACCCCCAACAAAGTAGTGTTGGCCACTGAGTAGAGGAGAAGCCTCAGTTCATGCCTGGCTCCTGCTCTAGCCCCTCCATCTTCAGCCCTACCTCCTACCAAGATGATGCCTGCCAGCACACCCTGGGGAAAAATGTGACTTGAGCTCACATCAGATCCTGCACTCCTGCCAAAGCCACTGGGCACATGCAGACAGTATAGGGAAGCTCCCACATAAGAGTACCCCTTTAATATCAGAATAGGTAACTGTTTCACCTAATTACACAGACATAGAGAAAGTTAAGCAAAATGAGAAGGCAGAGGCATTTGTTTCAATTGAAAGAACAAGAGAAAACCCCTGAAAAAACAACTAATGAAACAGAAATAAACAATTCACCAGATAAAGAGTTAAAAGCATTAGCAATAAAAATTCTAACTGAATTAGGAAAAAGAATAGATGAACACAGTGAGAATTTTAACAAGGAACTAGAAAATATACTACGGAACCAATCAGAACTGAACAATTTCATAATTGAAATGAAAAACACACAAGGAGGAATTAGCAACAGACTAGGTGATACAGAAGAATGCATAAGTGATCGGAAGATAGAATAATGGAACTCACCCAATCAGAACAGCAAAAAGAAAAACAGGGGCTTCCCTGGTAGCGCAGTGGTTGAGAATCTGCCTGCCAATGCAGGGGACACGGGTTCGAGCCCTGGTCTGGGAAGATCCCACATGCCGCGGAGCAACTAGGCCCGTGAGCCACAATTACTGAGCCTGTGCGTCTGGAGCCTGTGCTCTGCAACAAGAGAGGCCACGATAGTGAGAGGCCCGTGCACCGCGATGAAGAGTGGCCCCCACTTGCCGCGACTAGAGAAAGCCCTCGCACAGCAACGAAGACCCAACACAGCCATAAATAAATAAATAAAATAAAATAAAATAAAAAAGAAAAGAAAAACAAGTTTTAAAGAATGGGAACAGTTTAAGGAAGCTGTGGGACAACACCAAGTATCTACGCTTTAGGGGTCCCAGAAGGAGAAGAGAGAGAGAAAAAAGTTGAAAATGCATTTGATGAAATTATGGCTGAAAACTTCCCAAACATGAAGAAGGAAACAGATATCCAGGTACAGGAAACACAGAGGGTCCCAAACAAGATGAATCCAAACAGCCCCACAGAAAGACTTATCATAATTAAAATGACAAGTTAAAGAGAGAATCCTAAATGCAGCAAGAGAAAAACAGAGTCACATACAAAGGAATCCCTATCAGGCTATCTGCTGATTTTTCTGCAGAAACTTTGTAGGCCAGAGGGAGAGGCATGATATATTTAAAACACTGAAAGGGAAAAATCTGCAACCTAGGATACTCTACCTAGCAAGATTATAATTAAGAATTGAAGGAGAAATAAAAAACCTTATCAGACAAGTGAAAATTAAGAGTTCATCAATACTAAATCTACCTTAAAAGAAATGTTAAAGGGTCTTAAATAAGTGGTAAAGAAAAGGTTACAGCAAGAGGTAAATAGCCATAGGAAAGGAAAAATCCCACTAGTAAGGCCAAATATATAGTAAAGGCTGAGGATCAACCACTTAAGTAAGCAAGTATGAAGATTAAAAGACAAACAATTGTAAAATCAACTATAACTACAATAAACAGTGAAGGGATAAGCATGAAGGTGTAAAATATGACATCAAAAACACAAAATGTACTTTTCTCAGGGTATATGCCCAGTAGTGGGATTGCTGGGTCATATGGTAGTTCTATTTTTAGTTTTAAGGAACCTCCATACTGTTCTCCATAGTGGCTGTATCAAGTTACATTCCCAACAGTGCAAGAGGGTTTCCTTTTCTCCACACCCTCTCCAGCAATTATTGTTTGTAGATTTTTTTGATGATGGCCATTTTGACAGTGTGAGGTGATACCTCATTGTAGTTTTGATTTGCATTTCTCTAATAATTAGTGATGTTGAGCATCTTTTCATGTATTTGTTGGCCATCTGTATATCTTCTTTGGAGAAATGTCTATTTAGGTCTTCTGTCCATTTTTTGACTGGGTTGTTTGTTTTTTTGATGTTGAGCTGCACGAGCTGTTTGTATATTTTGGAGATTAATCCCATGTCAGTTGCTTTGTTTGCAAAGATTTTATCCCATTCTATAATTCAAAAAGACACATGCACTCCAATGTTCACTGCAGCACTATTTACAATAGCCAGGACATGGAAGCAATCTAAATGTCCATCAACAGAGGAATGGATAAAGAAGATGTGGTACATATATACAATGGACTATTACTCAGCCATAAAAAAGGAACAAAATTGTGTCATTTGCAGAGATGTGGATGGACCTAGAGACTGTAATACAGAGTGAAGTATGTCAGAAAGAGAAAACAAATATGCTATATTAACGCATATATGTGAAATCTAGAAAAATGGTACAGATGAATCTATTTGCAAAGCAGAAATAGAGACACAGATGTAGAGAACAAATGTATGGACACCAAGGGGGGAAGGGGGATGGGATGAATTGGGAGACTGGGATTGACATATGTACACTACTATGTATAAAGTAGATAATTAATAAGAACATGCTGTATAGCACAGGGAACTCTACTCAATGCTCTGTGGTGACCCAAATGGAAGGAAATCCAAAAAAGAGGGGATATATGTATAAATATAGCTGTTTCACTTCACTGCTTCAGCAGAAACTAACACAACATTGTAAACCAACCGTACCCCAATTTAAAAAAAAAAACCCAAAATGTGGAGAAGGGA